>NC_056032.1:34622461-35281584 GCF_004379255.2 Salvia splendens | reverse complement strand
TTTGGAACACCATAATTTATGGTATTTCAATTAAATTCACTGCGTTTGACTAAGTATTAGATACTCTCTTCGTCCGCCATTTAAAGTCTTATTTTAACTCTGCGCGAGTTTTAAGAAATTATTTAGCTTTTGTGAAATGAAGAAACAAGTTATATTATGTTTATTTTATAATTGAATATGAGTGTGAGTTCCACTTGTCCAAAATGGAAAAATAAATAAATAAGACTTTAATTCGCGGACATACTAAAATGGTAAAATAAAATATTATTTTGCAGATCGAGATAGTATCTTATTTAGCAATATGACATATGTGCTTGCGTATTTAAATGTATATGAAATGTAATTATATTAAATTTAAATCCGCATCACAATAGATATGAATCTGAGAGTTGAAGCACTAACTACTTGTTCAAGCATTAACTGTAAGCCAACCAAACTACTCATATCAATTGTAATTCCATAGTTGCACTAATACCTGTTTGAAGTGAAATTTGAATGTAGCATACCTATTTAATTATAAATTTAGAATAGATAGGTAGATACAGTGCTCTTACTTTTTTTTAATATATGGAGTATATATTTAGCTAATACTCCATCGGTCCAATAAAAATAGATTTTAATCTATAATTAATAAAGAGATGTGAGTGCAATGAGTGAATAGAATGTTGAATGTAGTTAACATTTATTGTAAAAAAATGAACTGAAATTCCTTGCAGGCTAAAATGGTAAAGCGAGACTTGTAATCATAGAAAGAGAGAGTAGCCAAATGATAGGTTAATAAGTATATTGGTTTAAAATGAAAATTTCGGAGGGAATGACAAAAAAGTCATACTTGTGCTACACTTTATGAGACCAGTTGTTGTAAAAAAAGAAGAACTTTGGAAAAGTCGAACACATATTTTAGGTGGGGTAATGAGGCACATGTCATGCTATAGCCTAATGGTTAAAATTAGAGTGGTCAAGATGGAGCCATGAGTTCCAGATAAAAAAGCATCGGTGTCGGTTGATACGATGAAAGACCAGCCGGAGCGGCGAAGCGGTGGAGGTGCTGCGGACAGGAGAACAAAATATATATCCAAATATTGTACTCCATTTTTGAGGAAAACAATAGTCCTATCTATATATACTTATTTAGACCCTATGTGGTTCGACTGCATTCTAGAAAAGAACTGAAAAAAATACAGTTTATAATTCTTGCCCGACTCTAATAAGTCGTAAATACGGCAAGACGGTTGGGCTTGTCGTCGGCCTCTTCTCTGTGCGATGGGGCGATTATCAATGGTTGTGAACAATTATGAAAATAGCAACCATAATAGGAGTATAATGTTTCCATGCACATAAACAAAGAGATACACATCAATTTAGCTCTACTCTGATGCCATATAGAAATGGACCACTCACTCTACTCTCCTCACAAGGGCTTATACTGAAGAAGAGTTATTCAAGAATATATAAATAAGTAAATTAATTGATTTTATGTATTTAGATGGAATACTTGAGGCACTAAGTTGGCTTCGCGTATAGACGTAGGACAAGAATGAGAATTTTCAACAATAGTGTGGCGCATCGGATTCCTTTGGTAGATATGGGCAGAGCAGTAATTAATTAGTTGGTTTTGAAGAATATGAAAGAGTAATTATGGTTTGGAAGTAGGTTAATGATGAAGAAATTGGTATAGTGGAATATATATGTTAGAATCCACATAGATAATTATACTAGTATTAGTCTGATCAACAAATAAAATAGTATGTGGAGTGAATGAGCATGCAAAAAAGCACTCAAATGCTCAGTCAAAATTCTCACACACATACACACTTAGAAAACGCAATTCTTACTCTCTAATGCAATAGCTATCATTGGAATTTGCAATCTGTCCATCTAGGTTTGTTTCCCATTTGTCCATAAAAATGGATAACATTGCCGATCCTACAAAATGGGAAGGATTCTTCCACAACTCTACATTTGACTTTGGTTGTATGAGCGATTAAACACGCATGCGCATTGCCAATATAAATTTTCCACAACAATAAATTTTACCTACTACAACAATGTATTCTCCATTCCTTAAAAGAATCAGGAATTCAGGGGATACAAGTTTTAATATAAAATTAATAAATAAAACAATACTATAAAAAAAAAAGAAAAAAAGTAATTACAGTAATGCTAATAGATAGTGAGATCCATAGTAATATAATGTGTGGTGAAATGTTTTTAAAAATGAAAAGTAAATTAATTTTGTGGGATGAACTAAGTTGTAGAAACTAGTAGTACTATTTTTTTTGAACGGAGTGAGTATTTGTTCTAAGGGAAGCTGAATCGATAGTCATATAGTACTATAAAAAATTTTAAAAAAAATAGAAAGGAGAAGAAAACAAATACACTAACAATGTTATTCCATTGAAGAACTCAAGCCATCATATCATAAGAGGTAGCACGTATGAACATAGTCACTAACACACAAATACATGCAGTAAACGCGTGCAAGAATTATAACACACATTTTTATTCAAAAATATATAGCTGGCATCCCAATAAACAGCAACTGGTTTTATTTACTACTATCTCAAAATGAACAATACAATTTAGTTTTTTATTTAATGGTATACTATGTGAAGAATAAAGTTATGTGGCCATATTATGGCCAGCCATAAATTGATTAAATTTGAAAAAAAATTGATTTTTTTTTCAAATTTTTGGTTTAATACTACTTGATTTTACTTTTATATCATTTTCATTATTTGTTGCTCAACATGTTACTGCTGCTCTTTCGTAGTTTTTGTTCAACTTATTACTACTGTCATTTCTTGATTGTTGCTCAACGTATACAGTAATTCGTGATATTAATGTGTTTTACATAATGGAATTCAAAGATAAGTATCAACTCACAAGTTCATTCACACGCATATAAGGTTATATCGGTTATAAGGTTATATCGGTAATTCTTTTTTTATATATATATGTAAATGGACTAAATTAACTCTTTATGACCGGCCATAATATGACCATTTAACATTCCTATGTGAATGGTGGTATAAGTAATTGACTAAAGTCCCAAAATGGTCCCTAACATTTGGCCATTTTATCTTTTTGGTCCTAAACTTTTTTTTTTTATTTTTTGGTCCTGCACATATGAAAATTTGATCATTTTGGTCCTAAACTAACAGATCCGTCAAATATTTAACGGTCAACATGTTTAAGTCTGATTTTGACCCATTTACCATCTTTAAGTATGATTATTAACTCTCAAATTATATCTTTAATTATTATATTAGACATTATCATTTTAAAATACAAAACAAATATATTAAAACACAAAATGAAATAAAAATAACATCCGTAGCCTCAATCTCTAATCTTTTGCTCTGAAATTTCTAATCTTTTCTCTTCAATCTCCTTCGTTGCATGAATTTGAAGAGCAGTAGTAACAACAACAACCAAGTAATCTGGCACTGGTGCCCTGGTGTAAAGTATTTCAACCGAAAATTTTCTTCAAGAAATGTTGAAAATTAGGGCACAATCGAAGTAATCACTGAACTTGACTGCATCAAGAGTTGCGCTGGACATGAGCAATTTGAAATTGGGACGAGCTCGAGCAACATCCTTGAGAAAACTGTTGACGGAATTCGTGGAGTAATCTTTCATCCGTCATGTATTTCAGAACCGTATTCTTCGATGTGCGGTCTTCGAATCGAATCGAGTAGCCGACTTCGTGCCCTAGCTTCACCCCCTTCTCTCGAGCAACTCGACTTCGTGCCCTAGCTTCACCCCCTTCTCTCGAGCAACTCTAGCGGCAACGCTCATGGCCGCCAATCGCCGCAACTGCGTGCATCCGATCATTCTTCGTGCGTGTATCCCGCCTCGTTAAGAAATTGCGGTATCCGCGTCGTCTTCCCGGAGCCCGTTTCTCCCAGATCTACTAGGGTTCTTCGGTCAAAGATGAACGAGAAAGAAGAAGAATCTGAAAAAAAAGAGTTTTTTTTAATTTACTTTTTAGAATAATAATTTATTATTTTAGGAAAAATAAAAAATTCTAAACTAAATGAAATGGGTCAAAATCAGACTTAAACATGTTGACCATTAAATATTTGACGGATCTGTTAGTTTAGGACCAAAATGATCAAATTTTCATATGTGCAGGACCAAAAAATCAAAAAGATAAAGTTTAAGACCAAAAAGATAAAATGGTCAAATGTTAGGGACCATTTTAGGACTTTAGTCTAAGTAATTAATTAAAGAAAGCAGACAGAGTCACAAAAACAGATTGTAAAAGACAAAGGGACAGAAAGTAGGCAACTTAGGGATTAGGAATAGTTGATTTATTAACACATAAGTTGAAGGGCATTAATTGGTTGATTAACTTAGTTCCTGCAGTCCTATGCTAGCTTATTTTATTTGAGTGGCCACACACATTTTGCTTCACTTCCCCGCCAATTCTAATGTAGCAATCTCTTTAATTATGACATTTAATAAATTGTGTCTACTGCATCTAATAGATTAAATATACTAACAAAACTGTGGCGTATACATGTCAAGTAATGTACACAATAGTATATGAAGCATGCTCCTTTATGCTTTTTAAATTTTGTGGGTGGTGTAGTAGCTATACTAAGATCATTGTGGGTTTATCTTCCAACTATTTTTGCCTTCCAATATTTTTCTATTTGAGCTTCCCAATTGAAAAGTCCGAACAATCAATTGTTAGGATCAGTAGATTTCCAAATTTCTTCCATGTTTCAACAGTAACATACCAATAAATTTGCATACATATAGATATAAATTTTGTATTAGACTAAAAACCTTTTTAATATTGAAAAACTTCTTTCAGATTAACTTATTTACAATAAATTTACATTTTTGGAATAAAGTATTTAATGGTTTAAAAATCTTATACGTAGTTAATTATTTGAACATTAATTAAAATTAAATTTAACAATCTTGAAATCACAAAAACTATAAAGTAATTTATTTTTCTCTTTTCAAAAGTGTTCGGAGAAAAAAGTAAATAAACATAGGAGTAGCAATCTCTTTTTATAGTTTGACCAAAGAAAAAAGGTCACTTTATGAATGGTTCCTTCACCTTCTAGTACAATATTAATGAATCTCACGTCATCCTACACCTTATTAAAACTAATTATTCACACTTTATACTTTTAAATATCCTAAAAGCGAAAGAGTTTGTGAACTTTATACACTTGTATAATACATCTTAATTATATTTGATAATTAGTTGATTTTAATAGTGACACAAATGTCAAGTACTGTAATTTGTTAAAAGTATCTCCACATCGAGTATGCTTGGTGCTTCCATGGTGTGCAATATTTTTTCCTTGAATGTCATACTATAGTACTTATAAAATAACGTATGTGTGGTGATATATAGTATTATAGCACTACATACTTATGCACATAAAAACACATCAATGGATCCCATTATAAAATTGTCTCAGCTCTTAATTGTGTAGACGGAGCATGGCATTTTCTGCAATACTGCTGTATGTGCTGTCCCATATAGTATTATTACTACATTTCTCGTTGTTTCAATGTTACCTACAAATTTACCCATCCTCTCTTGTTACATGTAACTAATATTTATTTCTTCATTTACCTAAAAAAGAAGACATTTATTGGTGGACGGATAAGATTATGTATATGGTTTGAATTCACCCCCTCATTTAGTAGTATCTTAGTTTTAGTTCCTGGTATTATACTAATGAACAAAATGTACTTATGATACGAGTATATCTACATAATATCTCCATATCTCTATTATTCCATATATTAATTATCTTTATCGTTCCGTCTTTTATTTTTCTGCAATTTACTTTTCCGTCTTTGTTCATCGGTTGTTCGACGGAGACTCCTCCGCGAACGGACCTTCAATATCCGACGAATTCTCGCCAATTATCATTGATACGGGTTTCTCCGTATCAACTTACCTATGCGGGTATGCATAATAATTTTAGTTAATTAAATTTGGGGGAAATTAGTGAAGGGTGAGAGTTGGGGACAGCATGCTTGCACAAAACAAATGTTATGGGAAAAGGGGTGGGAGCATGTAATAAAAATACATACGTTGTTTCCTATGTATACAGCACACTTGTCTCTCAATAATTTCCTTTATATCCCTTCATTACCCATATCATTTTTTTTAATTCAATCATTATTTTTTTACACAGTGCTCCATGGTATAATCACATCTAATTTACCCATATAAAATATCAACTGTCTGCTGCCATTTTAATGCGCATGCACACCCTGCCCATCTCACACTGTCCGATTCCTAAGCTTTTAAATTTATTTAACTATGTTTAAAAGGTGTTCATCTTTAAGCATAATCCCAATGTCCACTAGCAGAAATGGCAGAAGCTCCTTTCTCTCCTGGGATTTCTCATACCAAAAATCCTGTTTTGAAACATACTCTTTGAAATACTGAAACTATAATTGTGTTCCAATATGCAACTTCCTCTAAACAAAATTAGAAAAGAAAGCATTGTTTAACTTCGTTGAAAATTAAACTGCTACTACTAATAGCACTTTCCACAATGACACTCAAAAATGGTTTTGACTATGTTTGGTTTCCTCGCAATAACATATGCACAACATGTGCTGAGTTATATAGTATTTTCAAAATATAAAATAAAAACCAGTACAGTATATTGCATAAATAAAAAATAAAATCACCCCAAATGGTCCACACGTGACAGGCACGCAGTACTTTTCGCACGTGTAAAAGGCATTATAAATAAAATCCTTCCCCAAACTATATTGGAGAAGAGCCAATATTAGTACTCCGGTTGATGCCAAGTGGTGCTAGCATTCTCTCTCACTCTATCTCTATCTCTATCTCGCGCACACACAAAAAGCAGCAGTATAGGTATTATATAGTTTGATTGTGCCCACAAACTAACTAGTAAGCTCCATAAACAGGGGAGACTATTAGAAGTAAGATTCTTATTTTATTCCAAGTTGTCACTTTTACGTTAGGAGATAAAAAGGCAGAGGGTGCAGTGACTTGTGAGTAGTGAGAGAAGAAAGGAAAGCATAAGGAAAAAAGAAATGGAGAGAGATAGCGAAATGAAATCATCAAGATTCAAGAGGGTTTGCGTTTTCTGTGGCAGTAGCCAAGGTAGGAAACCTAGCTACCAAGAAGCTGCTATTCAACTTGGCCAAGTTCTGGTAAAATACATCTCTCTCTCTCTCTTCTACTTCATTCCATTGATTTTTTCCCCTTCATATTCTCATGCAAATAGTCTTGTAAAGCACGAATTTTGCATGCTCAATCCTTCTCTCAAAAGTACTGTCCCACTCTCTTTACAGTTTCAGATTCGTTTCCTGCACCATGGAGGTAAGAAAGTTGCAATCTTTACATGTTTTTCACTTGGTATTTTCTGTTATCCACAAGTCCTGTTACTTTCATCTACAGGGTCTCTCCCAACTCTCCCTCAAATGGATAAGAGCATGATATTTGTGTGTGTACTATAACAAGTAATCTGCACTTAACTATGGTAGAAACCCTTTATATTTTACCCCACTCTGTAAAAAACAATGTAACTCTATTTCTCTCACTCATGAAATTGTTAACCAATTAACATTCCTAGCTCACTACAAACCAAGAAAAACGTTGCCCAATATCCTCTCTTAGTTCATACTGAAAAAAGATTGAATCTTTTTCATTTAATGTATTTTTAAAGTAATGGGTTTGGTGTGTTTAATAAGGTTTCAAGGAACATTGATTTGGTCTATGGGGGCGGCAGCATAGGCCTGATGGGTTTGGTCTCACAAGCAGTTCATGATGGCGGTCGGCATGTCATTGGGTGAGTGAAAAATCCTTTCTTTTTTCCTTGCATTCTACTCTTATCCATTCACCACTTGCCTCAAATGATTAGATGAATTTAATCTGTTTATTAAAGTTTGTGTCTTTATTTTAAATTCTTGAGTAAGCATGAAATAGAAACTGATTACTTTTTGTCATGTTATTGTTTCCCCTGCAGAGTGATTCCCAAGACTCTCATGCCCCGAGAGGTTTGTTCTACTGTGCTTCAAAAAAAATCTTGACCCTTTTTTATCTTATTATAATCACAAAAATCAAACTCCATCCCTTTTTAATATGTACTGTAGTACATGTTCTACAACATTAAAAGTTGTTGTTTCTTGGTTGGTTCCTTATCCAGAGAGATTGAGGTTGGGGTTGTTTTGTTTGAGTACAATGCATGTTGTCCTGATTTTTCCCTCTCTGTTTCACCATCACTTTGCTCTGCCCCCAGCTTATGGGGTACTATTCTGGCGTTTTCTCTTTTTAACTAAATTAATTAATCTCCTTATCTAGCACCACTGGTTCTGACATTAATTTATTTTTCACTGCAAAGAAAAATAATCATGATTGCTTGACTGTAACACTGATCATGCTTTTAATTTCTTTCCTTTTTTTGTTTTCAGCTGACTGGGGAAACAGTAGGGGAAGTGAAAGCTGTTGCAGATATGCACCAAAGAAAAGCTGAGATGGCCAAGCATTCTGATGCTTTTATTGCCTTACCAGGTTTCCACTCTCTCCATCAAATTACTAGTACAATCTCAAATCATGACACCCCTATTTTCTTATCACTTTCTTCTTATTCTTCAAGTTGAAACACAAAAAGTTAGTGTTCCCACAGTTGTGATGGAGTGTCCCCAACTTTGATTTGACTAGGCCCATTTCAGTTGCACTAAAAACATAGTGCCCTTAATTTGCAGACACTTTTGTATGCATGATTGAATTAGTATACACATTCCTTGTTTTAACTTTGAGTTGTTGTGTGCAGGTGGTTATGGAACTTTGGAGGAATTGCTTGAAGTTATAACTTGGGCTCAACTCGGCATCCATGATAAGCCGGTATACATATACTAGAAATAGTATAGTTAATTGAAAATAAGACTTGGAAGTTTTGGAGATGAAGAAGTAGTTATGTATTGGTATTTTTCAGGTAGGATTGCTTAATGTGGATGAATATTATGACTCTCTGTTGTCATTCATCGACAAGGCCGTAGAGGAAGGGTTCATTAGTCCGACTGCTCGCCACATCATTGTATCTGCTCCAACCGCAAAGGAGCTGGTCAAGAAATTGGAGGTAATATTTATTTGTGTCTGCATATGCATATGCATCACAAGTTGTAAAACAATAAATTTGTGGTTTGAAATGGTGAATTGTGGTTGCAGGAGTACGTGCCTCGTCACGAACGAGTTGCTTCAAAGCTCAGCTGGGAAACGGAGCAGTTGGGCTACTCTCAAGATTATGATCTGTTGAGGTGAAAATTACAGATCTATCATTTCAAGAAATCTAACTTGGGATTTTAGGAAAATCTTTTATTTTTGTAAATGTGGGAATTGATATGATCCCATTATGTTTGGGAGAATAGTTTTGATTTGCAAGCTGTAACTACTGAATTGCATTATGTAATTTCCTCACTAATGGAAAAGTATCATTCCCTTCTGTTGTTTTTAAAAGATTTTTTAGTTCAACTAGAAAATGGCATTTTTTGCTATGCATGCATTAAGGATTATTTTATCCGTCAAAATTGATTTGATGTCTATTGAAATAGAAAAATAAAAATGTACTCCCTCCGTCCCAAAGAAGATGATCCTTTCCTTGGGGGCACGAGAATTTATGCAACTCTATTTTGTGTGTGAAGTGGAGAGAGTAAAATAAGAGAGATGGAATAAAGTAGAAAGAAAAGTATTTTCATTTTTAGTAATGAGTCATCTTTGTTATGACAAATCAAAAAAGAAAGTGAGTCATCTTTAATGGGACGGATGGAACAATTAGTAGTAGCTTTTAATTAGTTAGTCTAGCATTAATACAACCTATATATAAGCCATATTATTGTTTGTAGTTAACCCTTTCCAAAATGTAGTCAATGAGAAAATTCCCTTCTTTTTTTCCGTCTCTCATAATCAACGATTTCTCCTTTTTCATTGTCATTTCTTCTTCCTCCTTCAATGGAGTTTTTCTCTTTTAATTTGGTTCACCAATATTAACAGAGTCTATTGCGTTTTTGCAGGGTATTAAGTTAAGGAGAAATTTCAGTCTCAATTCGTTGACCTTTCAGAATTTGTGATTGAATTCGCTTACCTTTCAGAATATGAGATCGAGTCATGTGAATTTTTCAAAATAAGTGTTTTTTGGTTTTTTCCTTCTTTATTCATATTACTTGCCTCACAAAATATATGAATAGACCAAATTATTCCAAATTCTGAATATTTTAGAATCTTCCGTTTTACTATGAAAATGCAAAATTCCTTAGCATACTTGCGTAACGTGTTTTTTTATTCGATTATCATGTGCCTATTAAACTTAGAAATAGTTGGAATACTTTGTTGAATTTCTGATAATTTAGAAGTAGTTATGATCTTTCTCAAATGAGGCATTTATATGAGTTGAGAAACTGATGACCCACTTTGGTTACTGGAATTAGTTCTAGAAATAGCTGGAATACTTGGTTGATCTTTTACAAATGAGGCATTATAATGGAGCTTTTATTGTTTTAGATAGTACTACAAATTATAATAAGGGATATTCGCCCCCTAATATTATGGAACTTTTGAAAAATTAAGTTTTTCCTATAAATTTTCAATTTGGCAAATTAAGTTAATAAATTTATCCCGAACTAAAAATTGAAGCACGACCTCCAAAATTGTTCTTCAATTCATTAATAAAGCCGGATTTTTTCTGTTGGTGGAAAATAATAAACCGGATAAAGTTTGTGATATTATTTGTCAAATTAAAAGTTTGTGGTAAAAACTCAACTTTTTAAAAATTTCATAATATTAGAGGCCAATATCCTTTATAATAATAATATATGTTCAGTTCAGTAGAAATTAGTAGTTCTTTATGTGCCACAAAGAGCAATTGGAAACTGTTGGAGAAGTTAGAATGCCTTGACGATGATGCTGCTGCTGATCCAAGTGGACGGGTATTAATGCATAATTTTTGCAGCCTTCTACCTTTTTGTAGAATCAGAATTGGGGTTTTAAAATGTGAGGTAATTTAGTCCATTCATATATTTTATAAGCTAAATAATAAGAAAAATAAGAGAAAATGTTGAAAAACTCTTATTCTAAAAAATTTGCATACCTTGAACTCATATTCTAAAAGGTAAGCGAATTTAATCTCAAATTCTGAAAGCTCAACGAATTGAGACTCATATTATGAAATTTCTCGTTAAAGAAAATAAGGTTTTAAGTGTCAAAGTATACTCAATCAAATTGACTTAAAAAGAATGGTCTATGTAAATGCAGAAATAATATTGCTGCCGAAGATTTCTGTAGACCATAGAGATATTTAACTGGGCCCTGGACTTGAGTTGTTAAGATGGGCTTGATTAGAGGAAATTCTGTGAAAAATAATTCACACTAGGAGGCCCAGTTAGGACGTTTGAAATGAACCATTCATGTCAGGTTCCGCCACTTATTTTTCAATCCTAGTACTATAATTTATTTATTTAATATAACTAGAAGGAAATTCGGACAATGATGCGATTTCATTCGCCTCCGAGAAATGGACATATATTCCAGAAGTGAGGACAGGTAAATCAAGATTCTGAAGACTTCTCTAGCTCTTACGTTGAAGTCATGATTCATTGTCATCCACGCAAATTAAACGCCTATTTTGATGGGTTTGCATTCACCCACAACAAGGGCGTTGTTACATACACACTATTAATATTTGATAAATTATATTATTAAAATATTAAAATTTTTTATAAAATAATGTTTTGTGTCCCTGTTGTGACTGAATGCACTACAGGGGATCCAACCCCTATTTTGCCCTATTTTGATGGTGTATCGGATTCGGGGTGTTGCTCTCTCTTAACGACATTTGTGGAATTTATAAGAAAATGACAACTATAATAAGATTGAGTCAAATGTCCACTTTAAAACAATAGTGAGATAAATTAGATTAGATTTATTTTAATTTAAATAAGTAATAGTAATACGAGTATATATGATGATTAATCATAAAATATAATTGTAATTTAAATTTAAATTCAGCGACATAAGATGATGGCTTGGTGTGGATTGAATACAAAGAGGACATGCACTTAAAGATTATGTCACATGTATGATTGTTGGTTCTTTTTTGTTTGGTTGGAGTTGTCGTGCGTTTGTTTTGTTTTTGGTTCGATGTTTATTTCTTACGGTATGACGGAGCTCTAGTGTGATAGTCTTTCGTGTTGAGGAGTTTGCTGATGTGTCTTATTTTAGCATCGGATGTTTTTAGCATCAAGTCAATATAAAATTAATGATATGGAGTGTAAAAGGTGATGAATCTAGAATGTCATGTCGTTGTGTTCAACTCTTTGGAAATACTTATAAATTTGGGAAAAACCATGCCAATGCCTTTCTAACCTATATACCCTAAACTTAATATTCCCTCCGTCCCGGGCTACTCGCTCATTTCCTTTTCGGCTCGGAGATTAACGAATGAGTGTATAGGAAAGTCAAAAATGACGGCTGTAGGTGAAATTTTTTACTAAAAATGGAAATAGTGCAAGTAACTTGGGACGCCCAAAAAGGAAATAAGTGCGAATAGTGGAGGACGGAGGGAGTATTAAATTTAAACATAAGTTCTAGCTTCTGCAACTCGTGCCCTCATTTCATAAATACATCGATTTCGTATCGCCTATGTACATTATACTATGGTGACGTGGAACTTGGTTGTCGAACTCAAAATTAATGGTACACGAAATTTTTAATATATAAACGACACACAAGAAGCACGCAACAAAATTAACTTCTTCCTGAAAAGGTCAATATATTACCGATCAATGTTTTACTCAAATTTAAAAATAGTTGCACATAATATAATTAACCCAAAATTGACCATATAAATTAGTAAAACACTAGCATGTGAAACTGTTCCCACTCACTTACAGAATTATGCAAATCCCTCCCATCATCTGCATTTGGTTAGTTATGTTCAATTTCCAAACCAAACTTAATCCGATTAACTTAAATTTGAGTGTTCTAAATAAAACAGAATCAGTTTTTTGAAAGTAATTTTATTAAGAAATCCAAATCATGTTCTACAACCCCTTCAAAAAAGAAACAAGTCCTAAAAATCGGACTCATCATAAAGTGTTTTATTGCACCCCCCCCCCCCTATGACTCAAAAAAAACTGTTTGGTCTGATCGTATGTCTGTATTAGTAATCAAGATATGTAACGGTTTGATGGACAAAGAATTTGTAATATTACATTATTTACATGCATAGTGGAAATAAAAAATAGACTAAAGTCCCAAAATGGTCCTTAACATATTGCGTTTTTTTTATTTTGGTACAAAACATTATCTTTTGAATTATTCGGTCTCTCACATTTGAAATCGGATCACATTTGGTCCATTTTAGACGGTTCCGTCAAATATTTGACGGTTTTAATTACCGGGTCACAAATCCGTCACTAATTGGGAGAAACTGATCCGTCACAAATCCGTCACAAAATCCGCCACTGGGAGAAAAGATTCCTTCCCTTTCCCCTTTCCCCCCAACCCTAAATTTCTCCCTCATCAACCATGCTTTAATCAAAATCACCTGCTTTTACCTCCAATTTCTTCTTCTTTTAGTCTCAAATCCACTCACCAATCCATGGGTTGCGCCACCTCCAAGCCCGACGATTCTCCGGCGGTGCTTCTATGCCGGGAGCGCTGCAGCTTCCTCGACGAAGCCGTATGGCAGCGTTTCGCCTTCGCCGAGGCTCACATAGCTTATCTCCACTCCCTCAAGGAGGAGGGCGTCTCTCTCGACCGCTTCTTCAGTCAGGATCTCGACGCCTACTTCCACTCCCCGCTCTCGCCGGTTCTCAACCTCCCGGCGCACAGAAAGGGGGATTCTCCCTCCGCCTCACCACCGGATAAAATTCACCACCACCTCCCTTCCCGCTCCGACTCCGGCTCCCATCTGCACTTCCATTCCGACGATTCGGAGGACGAAGACGGCGGCGGCGGAGGCCACCGCGACTCCGACTTGGACTCGCTGCATCACCATGACGTCATCTCGCCGCCGCACCACCTCCACCAGCAGCAGGAGCAGCTCCCCTACGGCGCCAGAGGCTATTTCCCGGGCTATGAGCATCTCAATCTGAATATCCCCAACGGCGGCGGTGGCTTTATGAATGTGAATTACATGAAGAAGCAAACGGCCCCGTCTGTGGTGTACACGCAGCGCCCGATGAATCCGGAAAGTATGTATATGGGTGAATCTTCTTCCTCATACTATCCCAATCTTAATTATTCCATCAATCACAACTCAAACACTTCTTATCCTATGTATAATTACAATAATGGCTATTTCAATTATGGCGACGGAGGTGGTTATTTTGACGGTTCTTCGCCGCCGGCGCCCTACGGAGGTGCATATGGTGGATAAAGGTTGTTGATGCCGAAGAGAGGGCGAAAGATCGGGCAATTAATTTGTGATTATATTAAATTATTTCACCAAATTTAATATTCTTTGAATGTTCCAGACAACACTCAAAAAAATGAATTTTCAGTCAAATAATTTGTGATTATATTAAAATATTTCACCAAATTTGTGACGGATTAGTGACAGATTTGTGACGGATCAGTTTCTCCCAGTTAGTGACGGATTTGTGACCCGGTAAATAAAACCGTCAAAAATTTGACGGAACCGTCCAAAATGGACCAAATGTGATCCGATTTCAAATGTGAGGGACCGAATAATTCAAAAGATAATGTTTTAGACCAAAATAAAAAATGCAATATGTTAAGTACCAAATTAGGACTTTAGTCTAAAAAATAAATACATAGACACCGAAAAAGGGAACAAAATAATAATGAGTGAAGAGAGCGCGTGACCCCCTCCATGTGGGAGTGGGTGCACTACGTATGCGTGTTACATAAATTAGTCGCCTTATCCATCAAGCACTGATCGGACAACACCCACCAACATTATTCTAGTATTCATATATCCATAATTTACAATTTTTCTTACATATTAAGAAATTGAAGTGACCAATCAGTAAAACTAATGCCTGAATCCACAAATTCAATTTTCCCTTTTAGATAGCAGTACTATATTATAGAGTTTGTGTCATTTATTTCAGAAATCTAAACGTCTTCTATATATATTATATATAGATGTATTCATTTTCTTCTTTCATATTTCCTTCTTTTTCCTTCTTGATCGCAGCCGTTTATTTTCTCCATCCTATAGCCTAAAATATTGGCAAATATTGTCTTTAACCATTACATTTTACTCCATTAAAATCCGAAAAAGGCTAAAATAGGTAATCACTAAAATGGTGGTTATGGAAACTTCCATAATTTCCTCCATTGAAGATCTTACTACTTTTTTTTATTCTCACACGTTCCAGACGGGATTCTCCCTGTAATCCATCTCTGCATTTTTTCTTTTGCTATTTCACACGTTTCGATTATCGCCTCTCCATTGCCGCATCCTCGGTATTACAATCGTGTCTTGCCGGCGTACTAGCAATCGTTTTTCTCTCAATAATGGAGGAATTAATCGAATCTTTCTTCCCTCTCCAAAACTTTAATTCATTCTTCTCCGTTGAAAACATTCTCGGTTGAAGACATTAGAAAGAAAATTCTTACGATTTTTTTTCTCGTAAAAAGCGTTGTTCTTGTAGCATTTGTGTTTTGTTTTCGATTTATTCAACAATGGAAGAAGGTATTTTTATTTGTTCCTATATTGATTATTAAATTGATTTGTTATTACAATTACCTATTTTTGGAATAATCATTCATCCGATCAGTCGCCGATCCCAAACTTTGTTTAGCAGGAAATTCGTCTGGGGTTGCAGCGATTCAGCCACGAGACTCTTGCGCTGAGGAAATCGTCGTGGATCATCTGATTGTCGTCGAGCGATAAAACGATGTCGTTTGATTTTTTGCCAGAGGAGAGGTTGGTGAAATCGGAGTCCTCGAGCGACGGGAGGGAGGTGAGGTAGAGTGAAACGAGGCGGTAGAAGAGGTTGCGCTGGTGAGTTGAATGGTTCAACTCGGGGACTTTGAAGTGCTGGTGAACGTGAACTCGGTCGTCGATCCACATAATGTACACATAATGTACATATTGTATAGTACTCCCTCCGTCCCGCGTTACTTGCACTATTTTCCTTTTTGGGTGTCCCAAGTTACTTGCACTCTTTCCATTTTTAGTAAAAATTAGAGTTCCCTTATTACACTTAATTAAGCTAATTTAATGACATTTACATTAATTAACAACCAACCCCACCAACCCCAATTCATTTCTAATTTACGTTTCTGTTTCTCTCTCCTCTCTGCAAATCCTAGAAACTCCTCAATTCTTCTGTAAATCCTCCATTCTTTTCCGTCCGACACGATCCTAGAAAAACGTCTCCAACTATCTCTCTCTGTAAATCCTCCATTCTTCTCCCTCCACCAGTCGAAGTATCTCTGGCACCCATGTCAGATTCGTCACACGGACGAATCATCTCCGGCACTACCGCGTTCGAGTCGTCGAACAGAAGAACTGCCTCTGGCACCGGCGTCTCAGAGTCGTCAAACACAGTCTCCTGCACCACCGTTTCTGATTCATTCACTGAAACAACTGGATCGGACCTCAATCAGAAATTGGGACTGCAATAGCTCTTCTGAAAAGATATCGATTCACGTTTCAGGAACGATGGTGTCCGTCTCGGACACCGTTGAGAGAAGAGACGGGGGACAATATGAACAAGAGAAGAACGATTATTCAGGCCCAGATTTAGGGTTTCAGTTTTAATTTTGGGTTGGAATATGTTTTGTCTGATTTCATGAATTTCCTAATTGGTGTTCAATTTGTGTAGAGTGGAAGAGAATTCGGGAGAGAGAGAGTAATGGGTTTTGGGTTTTGCTTCTTAAAAACAGTAACTGCAAATTTTGGGGAAGAAAGATGAGGGAGAGAGAAGGGAGTATACGCAGATTCTACTTCACCTACTTTATTAGTCATTCTACTTAAAACACTAATTACTCATTCCTTAATCTCCGTGCCGAAAAGTAAACGTTCGAGTAGTCCGGGACGGAGGGAGTATAATGCGTAGTTTAGTTTCTGTAATGCATTATTTGAGATATGTAATGCACATTTATTCTGACGCGTTTAATTTAAGTTGTATCGTGTTTCGATGTTTGGCGCACGTTTCTTGTTTTCCCTAAGGGTTTAACAAGCCTAGGGGCTAGGGTGTAGTATGTTCTAAGGCTAAAAAACATTGTCCAAATACACGAGCTACAGTAATTCGTCTGGGGTTGCACATAATGTATATTTTGTATAGTATAATGTGCAGTTTAGATTCTATAATGCATTATTTGTGATATGTATTGAACATTTATCCTGACCCGTTTAATTTAAGTTGTGCCGTGTGTCGTTGTTTGGCGAACGTTTCTTGCTTTCCCTAAGGGTTTGACAAGCCTAGGGGCTAGGGTGTAGTATGTTCTAAGTCTAAAAAACGTTGTCCAAATACACGAGCTGCAGTAATTCGTATGGGTTACACATGCATAACGCGTAGGCATTTTTTAAAACAGATATACATAATGTACATATTATGTAGTGTAATGCGTAGTTTTAGTTTCTGTAATGCATTATTTGTGATATGTAATGAATATTTATCCTGCCCCGTTTCATTTAAGGTGTGCCGTGTTTCGATGTTTGGAGCACGTTTCTTATTTCCCTAAGGGTTTAACAAGCCCAGAGGCTACGGTGTCCAAATACACGAGCTGCAGTAATTCATCTCAGGTTGTACATGCATAGCGCGTAGGTATTTTTTAAAACAGACATACATAATGTACATTTTAGTATAGTATAAAGCGTAGTTTAGTTTCTGTAATGCATTATTTGTGATATGTAACGAACATTTATATTGACGCGTTTAATTTAAGTTGTGCCGTGTTTCGATGTTTGACGCACGTTTCTTGTTTTCCCTAAGGGTTTAACAAGCCTAGGGCTAGGGTCTAGTATGTACAGCGCAATCTAATGATGCATAAAACATGATAAATAATGCATAGAAATAGCTAAATAATGTACAAATATTGCATTCACTCTTAGACTCATGTACAATTTCCGTGACGGCTTCCTTCTGCCGTGGAGTTAAACTCTTTATACCATTCAGAAACTCGGTAGGGGTTCGTCGGCAATACAGATGGTCGACGTTTCTACCCCTTGGTTTCCTATCCTCCGTCTCTTCCGAAGTTGTACTAGTCCCGGCCTCTAATACTCGCTCCCGGAATTTCTGGGCAATTCCTACTGGCAGTATATCATCGACCGCCTCGTCGATGTCCAATCTTAGCTGTTTTGATATTGTACAACATACAGAATAATAACATACAATTAGTTACATAATGTACAAACTGAATAAAATAATGTGGACATTTATACTGCATTCACTTATACACTCTTGTACAGAAGCATCCAAATAATGCCTAAAAACTGATACATAATGCATTTTAATAAACAAATAATGTTCAGAATAAATCAACAAATGCACCATGAATATTGCAACCACCCATTGTCCCATGTCCAACAACAGTCACATAAAGCATAAACCATGATAATTAATGCACTAAAATAACTATGTAATGAACATGATGCGTAAGACAAATCAACTAATGCAGAGACCATTTAATAATTAGCAATTTAATCAATAAATGGACACTTAAACCCGCTTAATATACTCCTAATATTGACCTAAACCCGCTTCAAAATCTAATTACAGATACAAGTTACATTTGATATTGCACAATATACCTCACATAATGCAAATATAATGGTATATAATGCATTGTCTAAACCAAAAAATGCACATGTATTACACACAAAGTTTATTAAATCATATAAAGAATACCACTCAAAATGCACAATATACTCCAACAAATGAACAATTACAAATTCATACTGCACTGCCCACACCGAATAATAAACATAGTTAATAATGCATTTGTTGCTTAACCACCACAGACAATACCCAGATGAATGCATAATATACTCAACATAATGCAAATATCATGGTACATAATGCACATATGTAATCTTCCATAACTATCACCTAAAACACACAATACCCTACGTAATGCATAATTTACTACACATAATGAGAACTTATATATATACATAATGCACTACTCAACGAAAATAATACATATATGTTCTATTGAATGCGTTTCGTAAACAATTCACACAATACCCCTAACACTGCATGCTAAACTGCAGATTTTGACAATAAACATCTGCTTAATGCACTACATAAACACAATAATGCACTACATAAACAAAATAATGCACACACAAATCTTTCAAGAACGACTTTTCCGCACAACAAAAACATAACCAGGTACATTAATCATATTTTTAAACCAATAATTCATCGAAGTTCATCAACACTGTAAATTTTAGATTGCCTAATGAGCACTACACAGACATGCAATTACCATTCCACACAATCAACAAATACGATTATGAATTGCACAAGTAGCGACGCAAATATACCTGCAGCTTGTGATGGCTGTGAGCGCGGACGACCTCGTTTATGCATTTTTGATCTGTCAAACCGAAAACGTATAAGAAACACGAATCCATGCTTTTAAACTCAAAACAATGCCTACCCTTCCGATACAGAGAAATCCCTGTACAAACATATAGTTATTGCTGAAATTCAAAAAGTCGAGACATATAGGAAGTTCCAAATTTTGAAGTTTTCGTATCTACAAAATCATGAATACAAATTCCAGAAATCCATGTCCACACATACCTACGCGAATGGTTGAATATAACAGGACCCGTGTCGGGATCTTCGACGTTTCGCCGGTTAGGGTTCGATGTTAGCACAGGTGGAGGGTGGGTACCGGTATCTGGGATGATTGATGACAATTTTCTCTCAGTCTACCAACGAAGAGGAACGACGCACGAAATCTAGGGTTTAGAGAGTGGAGAGAGTGGAGAGGAATTAGGGAGTGTTGAATGAGAGAGAATGAACCGACTGAAGATTGAAATCACCAAAATTTTCGGACCTACCAAATTCTGGCGGTTCATTTTTCCGCAGAAAGTCTATAATACCCTTATAATGCATAAAGACAAGCTCTATAATGCAACGCAGATACAAAACTGGTACCAACAATCTGGGTCGTTGATGCGTAAGATCTAACGACCCTTATTAAGAAGAACAAAGGATCTTAGGGATGAATAGGAGAATAATGCTCCCATATATATATATATATATATATATATATATATTGTTGGAACATTTTAATATGGTCCAACATAATAGTCTAAAGATTGTATAATATTTATGGCTATTTATTGATGAACTCGATTACGTGATCTACTAAGTTTATACAATTTATAAGGTCAAACGATTATCTATGAAAGTATGAGGACTATTGTGCAGATACTACTTTGGATAACTTTAATTTTGTTATGAGTGAAATTAAAGTTATAATAAAGTTAGGGACTTATTCTCTAAATACATGGTTATGGTCCCCAAGTGCAACCTATAAATAGGTCAATAGATTCTCATTCCTATTGATCAGACGTATAATTTCAAGACTTCACAGATTACAGAGAATCTGTGAGAGAGCGTTGCCACTTGGAAGACTAATTTCCATACTTCAGAATCATCAACAACATCATGAATCCAAATCCATGTATGCTTCAGCTTTATGTTTATCAATCGTATTCGACATGTGTGATTTATGTGAATCATTAATTTGATTACAACATATATGTATGAGTAATTTAAACGAAAAATTATATAACCTCCCCTAAAAAAACAATAATTATAAATGTTTAGACGTGAAGTGTTATATTGCTAACTTAATACTTAATTACTAACTACAATTAAATAATAGCCATTAGATATTCAAATTAAGGATCTAGATCATCAGCCCCGAAATGTCAATACGATAAAAAAAACGTCAATAGGGGTATTAAGGTTAATTTACAATAAATTAGTTATAACTAACTTTTGAAAAATATCCAATAACTTTAAAATGCATATAACTTTCTCGATTTAAATTATGTTTTCGCATAAAATATATCAAATTAAAGATAATTTTATAAGTATTCTAACGAGATCTAACTTGCATATGTTCCGATGTCAAAATTTAAAAAAAATCGAAAATTTTCAATTTTTTCGTACAGCAACAAATGTCAACATAATATATAAAATATGTCAATATAAGCAATGTGTTAACATTCTCAAAGCATTGTGTTGATATTTTCGAAATACTATATTGACATTTTCAACCAAAACCCTAATTTGGTAGTTTTTTTATCTTTTTCGATTTAATTAATAAAAACGAAAAATACACGTGACAAATTTTAGACCACAAGATTTTTAAAATTCTATGATCTTAAATTAGTTATAGTTAGCAAAATGATGAATTAGCAATTGATCACTCCCATGTTTAGATGATGAAATATGTATATGACTCAGCCTCATATTAAAGTTTATGACTCTACTCTCTATCTTTGCCTCTTTAGAGAAAAAAGAACAAAGAAAGTTGAAAAATACTCACAAAACATTATTCAGACAAATCACGCTCTCTTCCTCATACCGTCTCTCTTGCTATGAATGGATGCAAAATTTGTTTTGTTACGGGCAAAAATTCAGTTTGAAATTTTTAGAAAATAGTCATCCTATATTTTACTTCTTCCGTCGTCATGGTTTGTCACAAATCCGTTCACCAATACTTGTCATATTTACATTTTACTACTTTTGGTAATGAATCTCACATTCCACTAATATATTCCAATCACATTTTATTACTATTTCCATCCCATAATAGGAGTCCTCTTTGACTTGGACACAAATTTTAAGAAATACGGAGTATAAAGAAAAGTTGGTTGAATAAGTTGGTGGAATGTGAATTCTACATATATATATTACTAGTTCATAATAAAATGTGAGTGAAATAAGTTGGTGAAATGCGGGGCTACTTACCATTTATGATAAAAGTGAAATAGGACTGTTATTGTAGGACGGTGGGAGTATAACACTAATACATATATAAAAGTAGGACTCATATCTCACTTACTTTTTCCAAATACTTTCCTATACATTTTTTAAAAGTCGAGCCAAGTCAACTTGCGCCACGTATTGGTGGACGGAAGGAATATTATAATAGTAGAAGCTTTACACAATGATTAATTAATACAAAATATAAAAAAATTCGATGATATTATATAAAAAAAATAATTAATACTAAAAAATATTAAAAATTCGATGATATTATATAAAAAATTTAACTATGCCCTTATTGACTTCATGTAGTTCCGATGTCGGCTACCGCAAAGGAATTGACAAAATTTCTATTCAAACACTCATCAACCTGTGTATATATAACCCAAAAAAAATAAACGAATGTACAGATTTTATATAGTAGAGTATAATAAAGTACTAGAAATGTAGATAAGTGTAAGAGCATCAGCAATGGATGCCTCAGTGGGCGCCCTAGTGGGCGCCACATCAGCAATTTTTAGGGTGCTTCTTCTTTCTGCAATAGTTGCGCCCTAGTGTCCGCCCTATCAACTATCCATTTTCATTTCAATTTTAATATTGATTTTTTTATATTTTTATACATTATAAATGGTAAAATTAGATATTAAATTAAAGAAGTAGCAAAACATACATTACTTAATTAAAAAAAATTACAACGGAAATACTTAAAAAAAGGTACAATTTCAATGACCCCTACCCCTACATGCCCAAACTTCTTCAGTCATGTCGTTCATGAGTTGAAGATGAGCTTGCTGGTTGCGCATGTTCTGCCGAGCTTGTAATCTCTCACTGACTCCATAGGGCAAACCTCGAACGACCGGCGGGGTTGCATGACCTGCGCTCGATTCGGCTTCATCGTCGGACCAATCGCTAGCTCTTGGACCTTCATCGTGAATAATCATGTTGTGCAAGATGATGCACGGGTACATGACATTGGCGATATGATGCATGTACCAGGAACGAGTCGGGCCTTTCACTATTGCCCAACACGCTTGAAGCACACTGAATCCTCGCTCCACGTCCTTCCGTGCAGACTCTTGCCACTGTGCAAAAAAGGCTCTCTTCGGATCCGTTGGGCAGGAAATCGTCTTCAAGAAAACTGGCCACCTCGGGTATATGCCATCGGCTAAGTAGTACCCCATATGATGTTGTCGTCCGTTGGCAGTGAACTCGATAACCGGACCGTTGCCATTGCATTGCTCGGTGAAGAGACTCGACGTGTTCAGCACGTTGATGTCGTTGTTTGACCCCACCACGTCAAAGTGAGCATGCTAGATCCAAAGACGGTGGTCAACGATGGCTTCAAGGATTATCGTCGGGTGGGTACCTGTTAGAATTTTATATACTAGAAATCACATTTCGAGTGATTGGATACTGTAATAACTCATATTTTATTTTCCAATGAATAAAACAGATTATTTTTGTCATGATGTTGTTATGTTTTACATTTAATGATTGTTTCATTACATGTTTAAATGTATAAGAAACTTAACAAAGTCTAAGTCTTTGTTTTAGTAGACAGGTTGTGGGCGTCGTCCACTTTAAGATAACACGGTCAGTTCTGAACAAAGAAAAAGAAGAATTTCACAACCTAGATAGACTTTGACTACCTATCGAGAAAGGTTGCAATGTCACTCCGATTGTTTCTAAGCCTTAGTGAAATAAGATGACATGGGTGTGGTATAGCACTGAACGGGTCTAACAGCAAGACGTGTCTTTATGCTATCTAATGAAAGAAGAGGTCTTGATAAATAAGTATTTCTTAATCTATATACGTTAGAATTGAGCATACGATATTGATTATGCACTACTGTGACTTATCAAATGGTGCGGGTTTTTCGTAACCCAATAAGCCTGATATATTGGGTGGTGGTGATTAATATTATGCGGTGCTAGGATTGCTATTATGTAGAAACGCACGCGAGGGAAGTCTCGTTTGATAATGTCCTCAAGAGGAGCGTGAAACAAGGTTTTATTATTTGGAACCTAGCTAGTTGTAGTTTGATTACTTTATGAATAATAAATAAGGTTTTCGTGCTAAGTCCACTCTTGGAATTAAAAAGAAGTTAATTAATTTTCGTCCATAGCAGACAATTATCAATTAATGGACATTTCTATCTCAAATGCGAGAAATAAACATTTAATTTAAAATAGAAACCCAGATTACTCGTAATTTCAGATTTGGATAATCAGTGCAATATTATTTCTATAGTGGCTGCAAATAATATTCCAATATAAGTTTGTATTAAATTGTGGGCTCAATTTAATTAGTCCTAAGCTAATTGGGGGATACCATATCCAAAACCTTGCATAGATCCCTGTCTGGGCCCAATATGAACTAAATATAAATAGGAGAATAAAGGAGAGACATAATGACACATAATTAATTATTGAAATTTTCGTCCCCCTGTATTTAGGACTGGGCAATTTTTTCAGCTCTCCTCTGTAAGAATTTCTGTCTTCTTTATTCGAGTCCTAGTGTTCTGGTGAGATCAGCCCACACTGATATCGGAATACGGTTCAGGAACCAGTCAGAAGATCCGTGGTCGAGTATTGAAGATTGATACGTGGAGAAGTAGCAAACCATCAACGATTCTTTGGAGAATCAAGAAGGTACAGCTTCTGCTCCGTAGAAAAGCATGTTTTAGATTTCAATTAATCAAAAGTATTTTTTAATTCAAGTTATGAGCATGATACATGTGATAATGCGCGAATATATTTTGTTTAAATAATCTGCTAAATAGATCTAGTTCTCTGATTTATTCATGCTTCCGCTGCCAACCCCATCAGTACCCTTATACCCACTAGTGAATTGGCCTCTCCACGCTGCCGGACAATTCTTCCACTCCCAGTTCATACAATCAATGCTCCCTAACATTCCAACAAAGTCGTGCACCCTATTGTACATCCCCATCAGGAACTGGCAATCTTCGGCATTCGGCTTGCGCAAATATGTGGCGCCGAATGCGTCAATCACGCCCTCACAAAATTTTGTTAGACACTCCCGGCCAGTTGTCTCTCCGACGTGAAGATACTCGTCGAACATGTCTGTCGTGGTGCCGTAGGCCAACTGACGAAGCGCAACCGTGCACTTCGTAAGCGGGGATAGACCGATTCTGTGGGCCGCATCTTGCCGGCTGCTGCTGGAAGTCCTCGCCGCGCGCCTCCATCGCTGGCCTCCGTCGCTTATGGAAGTTCTCACCGCATCCTAAACCATCGGTCCCCATTGGGGCTCATCGGCGAAGTAGTCCTCGAACAGACGTTGATGAGCTAGGCTATGCTCTCGACGGACGGATGTCCGGTGGTGGATGGGCCTCGGGACCTGCTCTTCGGCCTGCTCTTGCTCTTGTATTGCACGAATACCTGCGAGAATCTGGTTACCGAAAGCAAACATTGCGCGTTCCATAGCCCGACTTATATCTTCTCCGGGAAACATTTTGGAAAAGTGAGTGAAAGAGAGATATTGGATTGAAGATATGTTGTGTGAGGGTTGAGAGATGTGCGAGAGTTGTGTGAGAAATAAGTGAAAATAGGTATATTTATAGATAGAAAATTTAAAAGAAAAAAAATTGAAAACGCGTGGTCGGGCTCAGGCAAGATCGGGCTCGACATTGCAATGGGTGTCCGATAGCCCGATCCATCGGGCGCTTGCAATGGATGCCCGAGGACGACCAAGCCCGATCTCGCCGAATCAGGCTCCAGATCGGGCATCCATTGCGGATGCTCTAACTAACTGAATAAAAGAATTGAAGTGAATACCTTCTTGTGAGGTACGCTCCTCTCTGAGATTGCGCATTCTTTTTTTTTCTGTTTATTATAGGTGGTTGTCTTTCATTTTAGCAAATTTATTCTCTTTCTTCCTACTAAAATTTTATCTTTTATTAATTTTCTTTTCAATTAATTTAATAAATAGTATTATTTTCTTCAATTTTGTATTTAAAAGAAATTATCACTTGTAGCGGATTTGATACTATTTTCTATGTCCCAATAACAAAGTACAAATTGGAAAACTTATCGATATATGTTCTCCATTTTCCATTTATAAAAGAGTAAATGTCAATTTTTGTCATAAATATAAGGTACGAATTTGACCCAAAATATTAACTTTTTGAAAAATAAGTCCATAACAAATGAAAATGTCACAAAAGTAGTCCTTTTTTTTACAGTTCCATTAAAAAACTAACAGTCAACGCTAATTGTACAATGACATGATTTGATACTATTTTCTATGTCCCAATAACAAAGTACAAATTGGAAAACTTATCGATATATATTCTCCATTTTCCCTTTATGAAAAAGAGTAAATGTCATTTTTTGTTATAAACACATGACTAAAATACGAATTTGACAAAAAACATTCACTTTTTGAAAAACAGGTCCATAACACATGAAAATATCACAAAAGTAGTCCTTTTTTGATAGCTCCATAAAGAAACTAACGGTCAACGCTAATTGCACAGTGGCATGACCGTTAGTTTTTTTACGGAACCGTAAAAAATGACCACTCCGACAAGGATTTCATTTGTTATAAACCTGTTTTTCAAAAAGTGAATGTTTTAGATCAAATTCGGATTTTAGTCATATGTTTAGGACCAAAATTGACTTTAATTTAGGGGTGAGCAAAAAACTTGAAAACCGAATATCCGAACCGTAATTTTGAAATTCGGTTCGGTTCGGTGTTGAAAATACAAAAAATTCAATTTTTCGGTTCGGTTCGGGCGAAAAAAAAATCGATAAACCAAATAACCGAATTATATTTTAATTATAATATATATATATATATAAATATTCTATTGATTTTATTATATAATATATATTCTTTTAATATATACTATATAATATGTATTATATATATTCTATTATTTTTATATTTTATATTTTATAGATATATATTCTATTATATAAAATAAAATATTATATATATATATATATGTTTTTTGTTCGGTTTTTTGGTTTTTTCGTATAATTTCGGTTTTTTTGGTTTTGTTTGGTTTTTTAAGTTCGGTTTACGGTTTCAGTTTTTCGGATTCGGTTCGGTTTGAGTTTTGAACTAAATTCGGTTTTTCGGTTTTGGTTCGGTTTGAAAAAAAACCGAACTGAAACCCGAACGCTCACCCCTACTTTTATTCTATAAAAAAACACTAAGATTCGATTTCACAAGATAAGTCACTACTCTCTGACAAGTTTTAAATGCTGATTACAGCCAAATATTGATTTCTTTAATAAAAATTGGATTGTATGCGGAAGTTGTAAGGAGGGTAGGAGGAAATGTTATCAGGGAAGTGGGCTCTCTGCTTCATTCACCAGCTCACTCACTTATTCTACTATGGAGTATTGTTTTTTTATCTTGCATTTGTAAATTGTAAATGTAGGTTCAGCATCATGTATGTTCGTGTCATCGTGTGTGTGTGTATAGAAACAAGCTATTACATCGATCGCCTGTGCTTTGTGCTTTGTGAGGTGTGGATAAGTAATGTATGGTTCAAGGGTCGTTATCGGTACTACTCAGACAATATATGGTTGCATTTTATGACATAATAATGTCAAGACCCAGCTCCTGACCTTTTCCTCATGTCTCAGTCTAAACTATTATTTTATCATCACACAACTCTTGCAATATTTATTTCCATTTTTTTAAAATATTGATTACAAGAACAGAAGATGCTTTTTTGTCTTCTTTTCGTTTTCTTTTACTAATATTGATAATGATTCTTAATTTTATTATCATAGTAATTCAAATTAACCTTTGATATATTAATTGAAAGGAATTGTTTTATCAAAATTAAGTTGTTTTTCATTGTCATTAAACTTCTACATAGTTAATGAAATTTATTTTTTGTGTTTAAGAGTTTACTATGTTTTATTTTATGTGTATTCCCATTGGTATGAATCATGCTTAGTACAAAGTTCCCGGTTTATTAGTTTGTCGGTTTGATTATTAAGTCATGGAGATTTTATAGTCGCGTGCTCTACGCTAATCCTAGTAATCTACTCCATTTAATTCAGTTTTACAAATTGGGAATTGTGCGTACATGATCGAACTTATTTTAACATTTTACATTAAAAATTGATTTATAAACATTAATTGATTTAAAATAAATTTCATACTAATCATTTTGCAACACTTCAAAAAAAATTAAAATTTGAACTTAAATATTTGTAAATTTAAGAAGAATTTTTTTTTACTAAATATTGTAAATTAATTTGAATAAAACTCGAAATCATGTTACGGTTTGACATAAATTTTATATATCACTTCTTTTTTATTGCTACATATAATACAATAAATAATAAAAAAAAATTAAATTTAATTAAATTTTAAAAATATTATGTACATGTACAATTTATGCACATTTATCTTTTCTCTCACAAATTAATGAAAATTAAATTCACAACCAGAGTTATTTTAGGTGGGCCGGGAAGCATATTCCTGCAATTATTAACTTTGATCATAAAATTATCAACTTTAATCGAAATTTGGGATAATATGAACATGAAACTTGATTGCTAGTATCATTAACTTATGCAGTGAATTTTCAACAAATTCAATTTTTCTAAATTAAATGAAACATGATACATAAGATTATATAGTTGAACAAAACAATCAACATAAGCGACGTTATTAAGGTTTTAAAATCTCACTCAAATTTCACTGAAATTCCAACCTGAGAAATTTATTACACTACCTAAGTTAATGGTTTTTCCGGCCAAATTGTAAATTCGCGAGTAATACCAAATTTCATTCAAAGATTGTAATTTTAGAGAACAATATCACGTACATAGTGATAAAATACAAACTTATATATTGTACAAACTATGATCTGGACCGTTTAAAAATTTCAACAGATGACAAAATAGTAGCAACAGAAAATGTCAACACAGTGTCAACATAATATCAACACAGCATCAACCGTTGACACTATATTGACATTTTATGTTGCTACTATTTTGCCATCTGTTGACATTTTCTAACGGTCCGGATCATAGTTTGGAGTTTGTACAATATTTAGAGTTTGTATTTGATTACATTCCTACGTAAATAACTATTATGCCTATTCCCAAATTTCAGTCAACCACTCTCTCTCATCCACCAAAATTACACGGCATTGTGAAAACTATTTGAAAATTATTGGAATAATTGATGAACAATTGCATAAACCTCTCTATAATGATTAATCAAGAACAATGGAGGAGCAGCAGAAACCATAGAGCGAAAGTATACCTTGATCTATATTGAATTGAAATGAAGAATTGCTTTATAATGATTATGGATCTTCTGACGGTAAGTGACGTTCTTCACAATAGTTTGTACATAATACAAGGATATTGAATCGTTCTTCTGATATCTGGGGACCATAACCTAACTTATATTTATATAAATTATAAGATAATTTATTTTCTATTTGGTCCCTCAACAAATAGAAAATCTTTTATGATATCTACACTTAATTCTATTACAATTTAAATACACCTTAGTCTAAATTTTAATCTTTAATGGATCATTTTAATTGAATAATAAAAAAATCTCAAATTTCCAACAAAAAAAAATTCTTTGGAAGCAAATTTCACTAACTAATTAATGAATTGATTAAATAAGCCTTTTACGAGGTTACATAACTTAAAATAATTGGAGTCCGAAAACGTTGAATAAGTTGAATGTCAAAATAGGCGACATACACAAAGTAAAAGAAGATGACTCTAACGTAGGATTGATTAGACTTTCACATTACTATACGTCTATACCCATCTTTGAAGTTATAATGTTAATGAAGTCATATGTGTGCAAGTTGTTTTCAAGTAATAATTCTGCTCTGAATATATTTGTGGACATTTATTAAGTTTCATATTACATAGTAGTATATTCTTTATGATGAATATCATGCGTAATAATATTAAAGAAATTATATTGAGATGAGCAAGTGCATTTTGATATCACACACTTTATATAATGCAATGGTATAATTAAAGGGTATATATATTAATTTGATTTATCATAAAGTACCATCATAATATTACTCACATTAGACAATATTAAGGATTCCGAATTCTGAGGCTGCATGCAATCTATTGTAGTAGTATTAAGAGTGAACTACTGGTACTTGATCTTTCACTTTCGCGCATAAATGATATCTGATCTTTATTTTATATCGTTTTTTTACCTATAAATCACATTTTTGGTACCTTTTGAGATTTTCACCCCAAAATGCCTCCTAAATAAATACATTTTGTCATTTGCGTCTTGGAGGATATTTTAGGTATACACAAAACTAGTACCAAAACTGATATTATAATATCTTATCTCATTCTCCTCACCCTTTATACTATTATTATTAATCAATATTAATATTATATTTGAAGTTATAAATTAATAATTAATTTATTTTTAATATCGTTCAATGTACTTAATTATAATTATATTTAATTAATATAATAATATTATTATTGTAATACTAAAAACTAGTAGTAACTAATCAATGGTTATAGTATAATTATTTAAATTATGAATCTTATAATATAATAATAATAATAATAATAATAATTATTATTATTATTATTATTTTACATTAAATTAATAGCTAATTAATATAGTCTTAATAAAAAATTAAAATTTGAAATGTATTCATAATGATATAAAGAGTTGAATATTTTTAGTTAGGTGTTTCAACCTAAATGAGTATAAAATAATTTAATAAAAAATATCCAATTGATTTAATTTCTTTAAATAATTAATTTAATTTTATGTTTTGTTCTTGGTTTATATTATAAATGCAATTAAATGTATGTATAAAACACTAAAAAGAAAGAAGAAAAAAGAAATAAGAAGGGAAGATAAAATACTAAAAAGAAAAAAGAAAATGGAGAAAAAAGAAAGAAGAAGAAGAAGAAGAAGAAGAAGAAGAAGAAGAAGAAGAAGAAGAAGAAGAAGAAGAAGAAGAAGAAGAAAGGAAGAAAAAAAATCACATATTTGGTACTATTTGATTGAAATTTCCAAAAATATCCCCCATAACAAATAAATCACATGTTTGGTACCTGAGTTTATTTTTGTCACGGGGTACCAAAAACGATATAAAATAAAGACCAGGTACCATTTTATGTGCGAAAGTGAAAGATCGGGTACCATTTATATAATTTACTCTAGTATTAATAGATTAGTATCAAAAGGGTGAATATATTATACTAGAAACATGGCACTACTAGCGAAGAAACGTCAACTTTTGATCATTAGTAATTTTGTTTGAGTTTGTGTAATATAGTCTTACATCATTTAAACAAAAACAGAATGGTTAGTAGTCTAGACACTCAAATCGTGAAGTTGATCTCAATATCACATGTGCAAAAGTGTAATAGGAATATCCGTAACATATATTCACATCCTAAAAAAAAGCTATTGTACCACTCAAACAAATAAAATGTTTATTCATTTCAAAATCAAATCATATGTGCACACTCCGTTCTTTTAGTGTTCCATTTTCAATATTTGAGAGTAAAATCATTACATTCTTTTCATTTTATTCTTCTTTAGTAATTTTTGTAATTTAGTAGTAATTCATTATATGTATACATAATATTAATAAAATGACGTGCGAAACAACCAACATCATATATAAATTAAGTTTGCACTAATATATGTACAATTTGAACTATATTATGATTTTACCAAATACAATCACAAAATATTTTATAACAAATCCAGATTATTCACCATCATTACTAAGAATAACTTTCATGAAAATTTTCATCCAAATTTAACTCAGGATGCACTAATGACAGTAGGATGATAGTATTGATGAACATCATCCAATGGCTGCTGTTCGGTTTTAGTTAAACATTAAGGGGTGTTTTCATTATTACATGTTGATTTCAAATAAAATTTATACTTAATTCTTAAGAAAAAAAAGGATATATGTATGCATTGAGGATGATAACTTTCGGAATCATTGTTAAATTTTATTTCCATTTCATCGTACCAAGGGTAACCTTCGGATATATTTACCGACTGTGCGAAGTTAAACTTATTAATCTTGATTCAATATTACTCCACAAAAGTTGATTTGAAATGGGAAGGGTTAGAATTCGATTCAATTAACGAATTTTAATACTAATTCAACCATTAATATGGGCCAACATACCATTCCTGCTCGATTCCTCAAATAGAGGTTAATTGCTCTTTTATATTGGAGAGGAAATTGAAGCTTCAGAATTTCAATTCGATTTTATCAATTCTTACATCGCATGTATAAATTAAATAAGAATGGAATATTCGAAAAGAAAGAAGAATTACGTTGCTTTTACACCTACTATAGACTTAGCTCAATTAAAGTGAAGATTAGACTTTTTTAAATTAAGACTGTTACACTGATTACTATACATTGGTCCTTTCAATATCAATTAAGCCCCACCACCCAAATACATGTTAATCACCCGATTCACCCCAATATAAAATTTAAAAAAAAAAAAAAAACAATACCAACTTATCGTAAGCAGCAGAATAAATATAATCTTATTTTATATTCAACATGGAGGATATTTCACTTTCTGGTGTATGAAGGTACATCAGAGTAAGTTCATCAGATCCGAGGCAGGAAGTATAATACTATCCCTTTTAAGAATTAATACTAGTATATTACAGTAACGAATTCATCAGGGGAAAAAGAAAAAAAATAAAAAAAAAAGGAACAGGAAATAAATTACGTGAAGACGACATATATATAGGTTGTAGAGAGAGACGTGTGAATGGAGTTAGAGTATGAAGTGAGGGAGAATGGAAGAGGGCTTTATTTAAGTAACAGGAAAAAAGTTCCGCTTCTTGTCTATTCTATTTTCTGCCTCGACCTTTGCCGTTTTCGCTTTACGCTTCATGTTTTTTTGTTTTTCTCGTAAAATTGTGCTTTTGATTTTTTGATTGTTTACTTTAGTTTGCCGTGATTTTAATTTTTTTTTTGTGATTGAAGTGGATGAGTTCAATTTGATTCATTCATTATTTACTCTTTTCTTCGAAAAGGTTTTTTATCTGGTCCAAGGTCATGGGCTCCTTGTGCTGTCAAATTGAAGAAAGTGTGATATTTGATCGAAGATATTAAACTTACTTTTTGACTATTGTCAGTGATGGGGTACGGACTAAACAAGCCCAACAGCAGTGACGGCCCATCAGCCCAAAGCCCAAGGAAGAGTATGAGTTCGGCATTACCAAAGAGTTCGGCCTCAGCCTACAGCTCGGTAAAAGCCAACCAACCATCACGCTCTCAGGTCGGCATCAAGCTCTACTCTCAGATCGGCAACCAAAGCAGTTCGGTCTCAGTAAGAGTTCGGCCTCAGCCTACAGCTCGGTAAAAGCCAACCAATCAAGCTCTACTCTCAGATCGGCAGCCAAAGCAGTTCGGTCACAGTATTCGACCGAACAAGGAGTTAGTGGACCCATACAGGATTTCCACGACTTCCAGCACACCCACTACCACGTGGTGTCAACTCAGGCCACGATCGTAGGCCATGACCTACGCTACATGCATGACCTCCACGACATCCACAACCATCATTAGTGGTGATGCAAGCCACGATCTTAGTTCAATGTATAAATAGAGAACTTAGATCAGATAGAAGGAGGTTAAGCTCTCTAGAGATAAAATAGCAGATAGCAAGTTTGTATTTGTAAGCTGTAGAAAACAGATCAAGCAATACAATCTTGCCCTCCCTTCTTCCCGTGGACGTAGATTTACTTCAGTAAATCGAACCACGTAAATTCTTTGTGTCGTGATCTGTATTTTTCTGCATTCACTAACATCAGAAATTCGCGGATTCATCACTGGCGCCGTCTGTGGGAAACAGAGAACCAAATTTGTGATAAAGCGAATTTTTGACCCTTTTTCCACCCCAAAAAAAAAAAAAAAAAAAAAATGCATACCAGATCACGTACTACCCGTAATACCGTTCGTGAAAACCATAAGGAAGCTAATCCAGCCCGCAGGTCCGGAAAACAGCCTCGGGAGACATCTACTTCCAGTTTTCACGATGAAGGAACAAGCCGCTCGAAAGGTCCACACACCGAGTCTTCCCAGCAGCCTGATTTGAATGAGGCTGTCAAGCTGTTCTTGGCTGAGAAGCAGGATGAGTTCTTAGCCTTCCTGCAAAAGAGCCAACAGCCGAAGACGAAAACGGTAGATTCTCCTTCCTCGTCCAGACATGAAAGTCACTACCGCAGTAGTACCGTGTCTTCCAGGAAGAAGAATCCTCAACCCCGACATGTTCCTGTTCCTCCTCGGTACCGGAATCACAGGAGAACTCCATCTCCTCCATACCGAAGAGGTGTCGGGTTCGCCATGTACGGAGCATTGAAGACTCCGTTCTCGGACGATATCACCCGAACTTCCTTGCCACAGAACTACCGAACTCCGTCAATGACTTATGACGGGTTGGTGGATCCTCATGACTTCCTGGGACGCTATCAGTATAATATGGCGAACCAGGGTCTCAATGAGGTCCATATGTGCAAGCTGTTCCCCGAGCTGCTCATCGGGAACGCCAGAAGGTGGTTCGACAGCCTTCCTCAAGGCAGCATTAGATCCTACCGAGATCTAATGGATGCTTTCCACAGGAGGTTCTTTCAGAAAGCGGAAGCCCGGATTACTTCGGCTCAGCTGCTTTCTATACGTCAAGGTCGCGACGAAAAGATCAGCGACTTCCTGACGAGATTCCATAAGGAATGCCTACAAGTAGATAATCTCAATGATCTACTTGTCATTTCGGCATTCCAAAATGGAATCCTGCCCGGAGCTCTCTACAGAAAGCTCGTGGAATGCAGTCCGCAAACAGCTCAAGAGATGTGGGACATTGCGGACCAGTTCTCCCGAGCCGATGAGGCAGACCGTCGAAAACGGTCTTTAGACAGCTCATCTAGAGGAGACGAAAAGAAGCCCGATCATAGCGATCAGAGGCATCCTCGCCAAACACCTTCCCCACTAAAGGAGGGATAGCGGTCATCCGAGGTGATCAAAAAAGAGCAAGAGTGCAGATTGCGCTTAAAAGTGCCGAGCAATCAGCTCGGCACCATCAAGCATAGCGATCACAGCAACCGGAGTCAGAGGCAGGCGAAATGACCGAAGTCACACCAGAGCCGAACTCAATGGCGTACGGCACTGAAGCCGTGATTCCGGTTTAGATCGGCATACCCAGTCCCCGAACTCAATTTCTCCTCAGAAATGAATGGTGACGGACTGAGAGCCGAACTAGATCTTGCCGAAGAAAGAAGAGAATTGGCCTGCATAAAAGCAGCCAAGTACCAGGAGCAAGTAGCCCGGTATTACAACCAAAGGGTGAAGAAGCTGCAATTTCAAGTGGGAGATCTCGTCTTGGGAAACAACGAAGTAAGCCGAGCAGAAAAGCTGGGCGAACTCGAACCCACATGGGAAGGTCCATATCGGGTGTCAGAAGTCCTCGGCAAAGGGTCTTACAAATTGACTAACGTGTCAGGAGCACAAGTACCCCGAACATGGTACGTTTCCAACCTCAAAAAGTTTCATTTGTAAGAGACAGTCCGGTCAGTCAGTCTTGAGTTCTGTTCGGTCAATGTGTTTTCTTTGGTTTGCTTGGTCTTTGTTTGTCTCTGTGCGTTTTGTCTGTCTATGTGCGTGTCGTCTCTTACAAATGTTACTGAGGTATCTTGTTCTTCGAAGGCTGATCCCCTTCTTAGAACATATATAAGCCCACGATTGTGAGTCAAAGCTTCCAAGGAGGATACAAGACCACAATTCAGCTTAACAAGCAGTCCGTCTGAAACGGACTGCAACAAGCCAACGACTGTGGGTCCAAGCTTCCAAGGAGGATACAAGACCACAATTCAGCTTAATAAGCACTTCGTCTGAAACGAACTGCAATAAGGGAAAGTCCGATCCACGCGATAAACCTCGCCGAATTAGGACGACCAAGTTAGGTCAAAGAAGTTTACCTCATAAGACCGAGGACGACCATGTCTAGTCAAAGAGGTTTACTGCATAAGACCACTTCGGTTAACTGGGAAAGTCCGATCCATGCGATAAAACTCGCCGAATTAGGACAAGGGAAAGTTCGATCCCGGCGACAAAAATCGCCAAATTAGAACACAAAGACGAGTCCGGTCAAAGATGTTTATTTCATCAGACCAAAGACGAGTCCGGTCAAAGATGTTTATTTCATCAGACCAAAGACGAGTCCGGTCAAAGATGTTTATTTCATCAGACCAAAGACGAGTCCGGTCAAAGATGTTTATTTCATCAGACCAAAGACGAGTCCGGTCAAAGATGCTTATTTCATCAGACCGAAGACGAGTCCGGTCAAAGATGTTTATTTCATCAGACCAAAGACGAGTCCGGTCAAAGATGTTTATTTCATCAGACCAAAGACAAGTCCGGTCAAAGAAGTTTACTTCATAAGACCGAGGACAAGTACGATGAAATTTTTTCGCTAAGCTGTAAATACACAGTGTTAGAAGCGAAAACAAAATTTCATTTTCAAATCTTGTTCGGCACACAACTCCGCTACCCTACAAGATGGCGTTACGCTATTACAAAGGACTATTCTACTGTCCAGGGTTGCTAAAGTTGAGCCATCTATTCACAAAATCCTCGTGAAGCTGAGTTCGGGCGTTCCAGGCAGCTGCAGAATAAGCAGGTCGACGAGATGCTCTAATCGACCTGCCACCTCTTCTCTGAGCCCGGGAAGCCCTAGCACCTCGGCGGCGAAGAGTCTCTTCACGAAGCATTTGTTGATCTTGCTCACTCATAATCACAGCTCCTCTACGAACTTCAGCCTGTTCTCGTCTTGATGTTTCCGGCTGTTCCAGAGTTCGTTGCTGACTTGGAGTACGGTTTTGAGCAAGAGAATCAAGGGTTTGAGCTGGAGTATGAACATCTGTTGGCGAGAAATGCCTAAGGAATCTCTCGATTGGAGGACGCCGGGAAAGAACGATGTCGTACCGAGAAGCCCAGCGCCGCAATGATTTCACAACTTGTTGGCAAGCCGAGCTCTCCAGCGCATTGTTCCTCCGGAGTACATGATATTCCTCCCACAGTTCGTCAACTCGTTCCTGAACTTCTGAGATGGTCATTCCTCCACGCCTGCTGATGAAATCCTCATACGCAGTCCTCTCAGCCACGGCGGTATTCAGCTCGGCCTCCAGATCCTTCTTTTCGGACTCTAAGTCCCTATTATCGGCCTCCAGCTTCATTGAACGAGCCAAGAGTTCGTCATTCTTCATCTGGTCAGCTATAGCTCTTTTCTCAGCTTCGTCTAAAGCCGAAGAGTACAGCCGCTTCCAGTGAAGTACCTCCAGCTCCTTGAGAGTTAAGAATACAAAGCAGCTATGTTAGTTCGGCATTTCAGCTTACCGAGCAGGTAGTAAACCACAACAGGAGTAAGAGAGTACGAAAGGCTATACGAAGACACAAGAGCAGAAAGAAGAATTTTTTTCATTCATAAGAAAAAATTCTTTCTATACAAGGAGGGCTTCAAGGCCATTTTACATAAAGGAAGAAACTAAACTAAGAGAAGGGGGGCGAAATCATACTTCGCTAGCTTCGTCTCCGCCTTCTCGGTGAGGTTCAGCTTCCTTCTCCTTATCTGCTTCAGCTTCAGCCTCTGCCTCCTTGCTCTCCCCAGCCTGCTCGGCGCCACCGTAGCCGATCTGCTGCGCCTCCTGATCGGCCTGCTTATCGCCGACCTCCTGCTCCAGCGGCTCGGCCTCACCCTCTCCGTTGTAAGTCGAAGCGGGTGAAACGGGTCCCACGGAGGCAAAGATAGCCTCCAGGTTCTCGTCCCGATCAGCTCGACAACTCCGGACTCGGTCTGCAGAAAGCAGGACCGAGGATGAAGCGAGCTCCTCAAGGAGCGGCAGATTCTGAAGCCGAGCTGCTATCTCTCGGCTGTACAGAGGCAGCACGACGTCGGCCCCCTGCTCGCCCTTATCGGTAATTAGCCTTACCAGATCACCGACAAAGGCCGAGAATTGGTGGCTCAGAAAGAGTTTCTCCACGAAAGCACGGAGACCCTCTCCTTGGGCAACCACGGCGGCAGCATCACTCCGTTTCGTCTGCTCTCGCTGGATGACGAGCTGGTTTTTGGCAAACTGAGCTTCATCCTGGGCCGAAATCCTAGCAGCTCTGGCTTTCTCAAAGTTTGCCTCAGCCTGCTCGGCCCGGTGACAAGCAGCCGCCAATTTCCTCTGCATCTCAGCATAGTCGTTGGACGCTTTGGAGAGCTCGACGGCGACGAGCTTGGAGAGCATATCGTTCCTCTGAAAATGGATAAGGAAAAAAGTCAACAGAGGGCACCAAAAATACAGGACAGAAGCCAAGCCAAAGAATCAAGAAGACAATTCACCTCGGCAAAGTCCGTGGGCCATAAAAATGGCTCACAGATATGCTCCGAAGGAGGCGCCAAGACCACGTCTTTCTCTGGCGCTCTCGGGGGCTTCTGGGTCTTCCCCTTCCTACTTGCCGAAGTCGACTCCGGCTTCTTTGGACCCGAAGAGGTCTTTTGCCTCTTCGGATTCTTCTCGGCATCAGGCGCCGAGCTGGTAGCCTTCTCTTTCTCCGGCTCCTTAAGCTCGGAGGATTTGCGGCTAACCTTATTCAGCATGAACACTGCCAAAAAGCAAGAAAACAAGGTTAGTTTTCTTCGTTAAAGCAGTAGAGCATAAAGATAAAGAGAAATCCTCACCCTCGGCCTCTTCGTCCGAAGACGAGATGTCGAACACGACGTCGCCCTTGACGAGCTCAGACTCCGTGTATTGTTTCCTAACTATGGGAATCTTGTTGAGCTCGCCATCGAGCTCGTCCAACGGTTCAGGCCGAGGATGACGGATAACGGACTTCGGCCCTCTCCAGGGAAAACTAGGAGCCGCGGTCCTATTATAAAAAAAGAAGCGATTTTGCCATTTCGGCCATTTGGTTTTACAAAAGGCCCTAAAAGGCTGTAAAGGGACCAAGTAAAACCAAGATCCCTTCCTCTTAAACTGGAAAAAATTAAGGATTGCCCTCAGAGACAGATCCTTATCTAGACTACGCAGTTCGGCAGCAAAAGCCGATAAGTGCCTCCAAGAGTTCGGAGTCACCTGACCTAAAGGGAGTTGAAAAAAATCTAGCAGCTCTACAAAGGCAGGGGGAAGAGGGAAACGAAGCCCGCATTCTAAGCAGGCCTCGTACACGGTGGCGTAACCCTCCGGCGGAGAGTCAGCCCTATGATCACCGTCAGGTACCACCGCCTTCCCCCCAGGAAAAAAGTATTGTTCGGGTAGGGATATCACAGTATCCTTACTCAAAATACTATGGAAATACTCTACGGTCTTCTCCCCGGACTCTTTCCGGCCAGAAGACCCCTTACCGCCTTTCCTACCGCTACCTAACTCGGAAGAAGAAGAAGAAGACATGGTTCTTACTCTTTGCAAATTCTGAAGAAATTGTTGAAAGCGGAAGGAAATTTTTACGCAAAGGAGATAGAGTGCAGAAGAAGCAGTCGCAAAAGTGCTTCAATGATGAAGAAAGGAGGTATTTATCAGGTTCGGCGAAGATTTCAAAATCGTCGCACCGTTTCGAATCCCACCTTTTCAGGATTCAACGGCCGGATTTTACTGTCGCATTTAATGCAGTCACGTGCAAGGCACGTCCCCTGACGTCAGCCTCCCCCCGTACCTTTATCCAGAATGCCGAAGTGACTCGCTTCGCCGAAGTGATTCACTTCGTCTTTCGGGGGGGGTAGTGATGGGGTACGGACTAAACAAGCCCAACAGCAGTGACGGCCCATCAGCCCAAAGCCCAAGGAAGAGTATGAGTTCGGCATTATCAAAGAGTTCGGCCTCAGCCTACAGCTCGGTAAAAGCCAACCAACCATCACGCTCTCAGGTCGGCATCAAGCTCTACTCTCAGATCGGCAACCAAAGCAGTTCGGTCTCAGTAAGAGTTCGGCCTCAGCCTACAGCTCGGTAAAAGCCAACCAATCAAGCTCTACTCTCAGATCGGCAGCCAAAGCAGTTCGGTCACAGTATTCGACCGAACAAGGAGTTAGTGGACCCATACAGGATTTCCACGACTTCCAGCACACCCACTACCACGTGGTGTCAACTCAGGCCACGATCGTAGGCCATGACCTACGCTACATGCATGACCTCCACGACATCCACAACCATCATTAGTGGTGATGCAAGCCACGATCTTAGTTCAATGTATAAATAGAGAACTTAGATCAGATAGAAGGAGGTTAAGCTCTCTAGAGATAAAATAGCAGATAGCAAGTTTGTATTTGTAAGCTGTAGAAAACAGATCAAGCAATACAATCTTGCCCTCCCTTCTTCCCGTGGACGTAGATTTACTTCAGTAAATCGAACCACGTAAATTCTTTGTGTCGTGATCTGTATTTTTCTGCATTCACTAACATCAGAAATTCGCGGATTCATCAGTCAGTGTTTTGATTTTGTGAAGATAAGATTTTGATTGTGCCATATAATCTGTTTGCTTCAAATAAGGAGGTTAGAGTTTACAAGAGTTTGAGGTTATTAACTTTAATTGGATTTTTCTGCTTCTAGCTTTCAATTTCTGTGAGAGAAAATTTGTGCCATGAATTAAAATTTGTTGATTGAAATGATTAGCTTTATGGAATCGAAAGAGAAAATGAGAGAAACAGAGAGATGTTTGGATTCTCAATTATGGCATGCCTGCGCCGGCAGCATGGTGCAGATGCCATTGAAGAATTCCAAGGTGTTTTACTTCCCACAGGGCCACTCTGAGCACAGCTGTGGGAATGTTGATTTTAGGAATTTTCCAAGAATTCCTGCTTACATACCATGTCGAGTTTCTTCGATTAGTTTCATGGCGGATCCTGATACGGATGAGGTCTTTGCCAAGATGAGATTGTCTCCGACTAGTGGGAGTGATGCCACCGAGGTTGATCATGATGAAGGAGGGGCTGTTGGCTCTGAGAATCAAGAAACGCCCGCTTCGTTTGCAAAGACTCTGACACAGTCTGATGCCAACAATGGTGGGGGATTTTCAGTGCCTAGGTACTGTGCGGAGACCATATTTCCCCGGCTGGACTACTCTGCAGACCCTCCCGTGCAGACCATTCTTGCTAAGGATGTTCATGGCGAGACCTGGAAGTTTAGGCATATCTACAGGGGGACACCAAGGCGGCATCTTCTCACAACCGGGTGGAGTACTTTTGTGAACCATAAGAAGCTCCTGGCGGGGGACTCGATAGTGTTCATGAGGGCGGAGAATGGTGATCTTTGCGTTGGTATCAGGCGGGCGAAGAGGGGGGTTGGTGGTGGAACTGATACGTGGAATCTGGCTGGAGGGAACTCCATTGTGCCTTATGGGGGTTTTTCATCGTCTCTGAGGGATGATGAGAAGAACAATAATGTGAATTGGATAGGAAGGGGGAGAGTGAAGGCGGAAGATGTAGTCGAAGCTGCAAGTCTTGCTGCCAGTGGGCACCCCTTTGAGGTGGTGTACTATCCCAGAGCCGGCACTCCTGAGTTCTGTGTGAAGGCCTCTCTGGTGAAGGTAGCAATGCAAATACGTTGGTGCTTGGGGATGAGGTTTAAAATGGCATTTGAGACCGAGGATTCCTCGCGCATAAGCTGGTTCATGGGAACTATATCATCAGTTCAGGTTGTTGATCCTATTTGGTGGCCTGATTCACCTTGGAGACTACTTCAGGTAATTTTGGGTTTAATATGAATTGATCTTATTTCAGTTTGTTAAATGTTTTATAGCACTATTATTCAGTTTATTTCATTCACTCTTAATTTACTCTTCATGTGTTTTCCTAAATCTTGTTTAGTGTACTTTCTTTTAAATAGTCTATGGATTGACAAGTCATGAAATTTTAGGTTCAATCCTTAATATTTGATCCTCTTCATTGCATTGGATTGATGATGTTCAATATATTGTCTTTAATATGTGAGATATTATTTTGGATCTCTTAATTTTTAATGTTAAATATGCAAAGCTTGCTTGATAGTGTCCAAACCAGCTGTTACAAGGTTTCAGTATGAAAATGATCACAGGTGGCCTGGGATGAGCCTGATCTGCTTCAAAATGTGAAACGAGTAAGCCCTTGGCTCGTTGAACTCGTATCAAACATGCCTGCCATTCACCTTTCCCCTTTCTCACCACCAAGAAAGAAAATGAGATTACCACAGCATTCAGATCACCCTTTCGATGGACAAATTCCTATGCCACCAATCAGCCACCAGCTTGTCGGGTCTAGCAATCCCTTCGGGTTTCTTCCTAATACCACTCCTGCTGGCATGCAGGGAGCCAGGCATGCTCAATATGGTTTATCATTATCAAGTCTCCACGTAAATAAGCAACTGCAGTTGGGTTTGTTTCCCGTAGGTTTTCTGCCTCATGACCGATATCCTACTGGACCGTCCAGTCCCCTCCTTCCGACGACTGCCAGCAATGAGAACATTTCATGTCTACTTACCATGGGAAATCCAACTCAAGGATCAGCTAAACCTGATCACGGCAAGGCAGCCCCATTTGTGCTTTTTGGTAAGCCAATACTTCCAGAGAACCAGATTTCTCTAAGTTGCTCTAGTGATACAGTTTCTCCCACTCGAACTGGCAATAGTTCCTCTGATGGGAATGTAGAGAAAACGGGAAATACTTCTGATGGATCTGGTTGCGGCATTAATCAAAATGAAGTACCAGAGCACTCATCATGTGAAGGAATTCAACCAGATATTATGGAAACTGGTCACTGCAAGGTTTTTATGGAATCTGAGGATGTAGGGCGTACACTAGATCTTTCTCTACTAGGTTCTTATGAACAACTGTACAAAAAACTTGCGGATATGTTTGGCATTGGTGTCTCAGAAATACTGAATAGAGTTCTCTGCAGAGATGCTGCAGGCAGACTCAAGCCAGTTGGCGACCAACCGTTTAGGTGAGACTAATTTGTTTGGCTAATTTAGTTGCATGCCATCTCATCATGTCTTAACATACACTAATAAAAGCATGTATCATTTCTTTATTGCCTTGCAGTAACTTTATCAAAACTACTCGGAGGTTAACGATCTTAGCTGATTCGAGCGGTGACAATGTAGAAGTATAGACGTGTTCCTAAGTAATTTATGCTTTGATTTTCTGACTATACTGCTGAACGACATTCTTGAGTTTCTTTTCTGCTTCTGGATGTGTAATAAGGAAATTTCTCCCATCGATCTCGAGTCACTGCCTTGGTCTTCTGCAACTTGCAAGATGTGCCAAAAGGGTTGGTGATACTGGTCTTGTTTCTTTGCCCTGTGAGGCTTTATGTGGGGAAATTTCATGTTAGTTTTTTTTCACAATTTATGCCCAGGCATTTCCTTCTATGGGAATGAACATGTTGGACTTGATCCCATAGCAATATAGCATAATGTTTGCTGATTTAATAGATTTTTAGAGAAAGGCAGACTCTTGTTGGTTTTCTCAGTGAAGATAGTTGGCCTGAATTTTCTGTGTACAACATAGATTTGATATAAAATGTAACTACTTTATTTACCTTGTTGTTCATCTCATCTTTGCAAATGTTGTTTTACAAAGGATAAATAAATTAATGCCATCATATTTTTACAATGTACTGTTACACACGAATTTTACTTCAAAATAATGAATTGTTCCTTGGACCCAGCTTTCTACTAGTAGATGTGTTACACTGAATTAGGTTCTACTAATTAAATGTTAAAAATACGCGCTTTTTTTCAAAAGTAAAAATGTTAAAAGCTTAGGTGGATGTGGATCAATGTACAGCAATTTAAATTCACAAATAACAAATTGACTGAGTTACTTTAATTCAGTTTATGATTGGAGTTCAATTTAATTTGAAACTTTCAACCACATAAATGTATGATATTTTAAAGTACATGCGATCAATCATTACGAAGTTAGGCTTTTGATCATTGCTTCTCACCACATTGTATTTTTCGATCATCCCTCAGATATGCACTATTTGATGTTTGCATATATATTAATGAAGAATCGAGAGTAGCATATAATAATACAAAGCCTAACAGATAAGGTGATAAAAATATGAAACAGGCTCAAATGCCAGAAGCTACAGATTTCAGCAAATGACAATTATGACATTCACAGTAATTATTGATCCATCTTCTATTGGCTGATCTCATGTATAAGCTTCTGAAGGGCATCGCTTGTAAGAGGAATGTACAAGCAGTCTTCGCCATCTGAGTTTCTTCTCGTCTTCACCAATTCGTGATCCTTGAATTCTGTGAGGTGAGCATTTAGAGTAATTTGGCTACTCACTAGGAAACACTCTCGGCATACTGTGTATAAATTGTTCAATGGCATTCCTGCAAGAAACAGAACCAACACATTTGTTATACAATTGCAAAGCAGGTAAATTGTTCCACCGTAAGACTTAGCCACTTGCCTTCTCCATCAGGATTGGCTAGCTGATGGTCGGCAACAACTTTGAACACATTTTGAGCATTTGGTGTCAAACTCTGCAAAACTATTGAAGCTGTCTTCACAGTTTGTGCGCTGCCACTGTGTGCCAGGATTGGAGGAAAGAATATTCCTTCCACCTTGTATGGTACATAGGTAGGAACATGGTACCAATACCAATTGAATTCAGTGTGTACCATCTTCTTGTTCCATACTGATAGAAGCAATGAAACTTATTCAAAAACAACATTTTCCCAGTAAAACTATAATGTGAGAACAAACTTACATAGAGGTGCATTCACATGATCAGTGGAAGCCACCATGAGAATATGAGAACAAGCTGCGAGTCTGGCGAGATATTGCTGAGACTCTGAATCACGCAAAGCAGGCCCATCAATGTTGTTCACTACAACACAAACAAAAGATTCACCATCGTCCAAATGTGGGCCATCGAGAAATGAAATAAGGTCATCCATGGATTGGGTATGAAATGGTTGCTGGTTCTTAGGATGATTTTCCAATTTCCTTTGGGGTTTCAATTGCTCCATCAGAAGTTCAGCTAATGTAACTGTAACCTACAAATTTCACATCCATGAGGTATTTAGCATTTTGAGGATTCTGACAATTTATCTTCAACTCATCCATAAAAAGCATCAGTATGGGGACAACAATACAAAAGTAGCAAGAAAACATACACAGGGCCATAGAGGATCCAATAATCCATTATTCTAATAGCATCATCAGAGATACTCTACATAACCAGTTAATATAAAAGGTGAATATCTTTTTAAAGCAAAACACAAAGAGCATAAATTGAAATCAGTTAATTGTAAAGGGGCAATCTCCAAAGAGAAGTTACAAGAAAAGGATGACAAGTTCGGTTTTGATTTAGACTACCCAAAATCTGGTATTCCTGACTTGATATTATGTTTCCACTCCTGGGGTAGATATTTAGGCAAAGCTGGGAATACATTGTATTATATATCTTGTCGCATCTAGAAATTTTCTTGGTGGTCATGTTATTTGTAAGGGTAATGGCCACATTAAGCTAACCATACCCTTAAATCATGCTGGCCAAGGCAGTGGGTGAATGTCTTCAACACTTTCAAGAAGTTCCGCAGGGATAATTAATAGCATCCAAGCCTATTTATGTATGCATAGAACATTTATAAATACCAAATATTACACTCATTTAATGAGATATTGTAACTCTGTGAAAGAGATGAATATTCAAGTAACAATAACGAATATAGCAAAATTAAGTAGCTCAGAAAATTGATGTTATCAGCAACTGCTACCAAATTTTTCACCGGGTTATTAAATGAGAAGCTGATTGGGAAGATAAGTCAAAGAGCACCCTATTGTGATGTCCTAAAAAAGACTTAGAAAAAAGTTTCATGCCAATTGAATTACTTGTGGGGGATACGAAACCCTGCACCTTGACCACAAAAAAAATCAATTTGTAACACATACTATCATTTGTCATATGTCTAATTAGGTGTTCCAATATATAAGTAGTAGATCACACTAACAACAAAGATAACAGCAAAATGATGACTAATCTGCATATTTTGCACTTATTTCAGCAATACACTTCCAAGATCGAGAATGAGGTGACACATTGCAACATCCACTTTTTTCCCCAAAGGATGAGAAGATGACAACAAAATGCTAACAAGTTGTCACCCAGAAATACATGTTACAACAGAATCATGTGTAAGTAATCTTCACAGCACATCAAACATATTTATATCAAATTAAATAAAGAATGTCTGCAGACTGCAGATAGGAAAGAAGAAGGGAATGATCACCCATGACTAATAACAAAAGGAAGGAACAGAAACCAGTATACTCTAAAGTAAGGTTGCAAATCACATTATCATTGGCTTTACCTGTTTAAGATTGATTGACTGAAGATATCCATTGATCACAACAACAGAATAATCTGTTAACGCCGTTGAAGCAAAGTCTTCTATCAGCCCCTTCTTTGACCCAAAACCATACATCAAAAGCCCAAATCCACACCTTTCACATGGATAATGAACCAAAATTACAGTTTGAACCAAAAATGTCTAATATTGTCCAACACACACAAGCAAAGAAGAAGATATAAATTTACCTTAACATAAAAACCCATTCTGCATATGATTTCCGGTAACTATTTACCAGATTATTGATCTCTTTCTCGTGCTTGAACTCAAGTTTAGCATATGCTTCTCTTAATTCCTACAGGATCGGCATTAAAAGACATTATTTTTCCATAATGTCATAGAAGTTTACACAATTCTACTTTAGAAACCCCAAAGCATACCTGCTCATCGACGAGATTGATGTCAGAAACTTTGCGCGCAGATTTCTTGCTAGAACTGCACAATTCTTTTGCTAAAAAGTAGTTCCTTGAGAACCCGAACTCCTCTTCCTCGAGGTCATTCGACTCCATACTAGAGATGTGAAGAGAGGAGACAAATTTCAGTTCAAGACAAACAAATTAAATGGTACTGACGTGCCCTAATTGAAAGATTAGGCATCGTAGTTTTCGTTGTCCAAATAAATTTCAGCATTCCATGAAGAAGAAGCTCCAATTTAAAATTTACAATTCCGAAACCGACATTTATCTTCCAAAGTAATCGACAATATCAACATATGTAGTGATGACTTTCCTAGCATGCACAACAAGATAGGTAAACACATCTCTGAAAAAGGAAAAAAAAATAGCCCAGAACTTGGAGTGATGATTACCTTAGGAAATGGAAATTTGATTGTAGAAGATTACGGACGGCGGTTTGACAGAAAAAACTAGCAACTGGGGGAGAGAAGCCTCAGTATTCCCGCCAAAAGAGGGGCGAGATTACGGGAGTTATTTTTATTTTTTGGATTCTTTTTTGGAAAGGGGCCTTCATCTCTGTTAAGCACTCACTATATTTATTTTGTTATTTTCTGGGCTTGGGCTTGGGCTTGGGTTGGGCTTGGAAACATCCAGTCCATTAATTTCTGCATAGCAAAATTTTAGTTTTATTTGCAATAGAATAATATTCCTGCAAAACCAATCCCATTATAGGTTTTTTATGAAAAAATATCTATCTTTAGGTTTGTACTAAAACTATACCAAAAAACTTTTCAGATTTTATTTTATTACTTTCAAGTCCAAATCATTTTATATTTATCAACATGGGAAAAGGGAAGAAAGAGGGGAAGGGAGGGAAGTAAAAATACACAGAAACAAAAACTTACCAGCACTGTTCGACCAGTCCAACCGCGAACCGGCAAGCAATCCGGTCCGGTTCACCCCTAGAAACCGCCAACATGTTAAACCGCTGCTGACCGGCGAAACCGGACGGTCAAACCGGTTCAACCGTGAACCGGAAACTGGTTTTTTACTTTACTAAATACTCTTTCAAAATTTGTTGTTAGCAAGACTTGAACTCATGACCTCTTCTCTATATACCAACACTTTTATCACTCCACCATATGACCATTTTGAAATAATATGAACATTAATTATTCTTATACACTAAAAATGATATTTTTAATCCACATAAAATAATAATTCATTTTGATTTTATATTATTTTAAGAAATTATTAATTATAATATATTTTTTAATTATGTTTTAATAATCACTAGATTTTTACAATATATGAGTTTGTAATTACACATAAATTTAATATGTTTTATATGTAAATATAATTTATTATTACTTAATATTAATATTTTTCTTGTACTATATATTTAATTTATATACATGTTATTAATATTTTTACATAAAATAACTAATTATTCATGTTTAATTATTACTTAATAGTATAATATTATTTTGTTCAATACACTTTTTTAGTTACAATGAAATTTATCTGTTTATATATAAAATATTAAATTTTTTATCTACAATAACTAATGAATCATATATTTATTTTTATTTACCAACAAAAATATTTATGAAATTTATTCATTTACTACTAAATTTTAATATTTATATTACAACTAAAATATAAAGTTAATATTTTTTTATATATTATTAATTATATGTAAATTTAATATATTTTGTATATTGTATACTTAATTATATGTATTTGTAATAGTAAAACGGTTCGACCAGTGATTGAACCGGTTGGACCGGTTAAACTATGAACCAATAGCTTTGCCGGTTCGCCGACCGGTCCGGTTTTAAAACATTGGTTCCAGCGGCTGGGAGAAGATTAAATTGACCTAATTCATTCTATTAATATTTGGTTGGTAATTAATTAGTGGGCTGGCCCATATTAGTATATAGTACACATTTTATTGGTTAGTTAAAAGCTACACACGTTTTTTTTTCTAAATTAACAAATAGAAATATTAATTACTTATGCCTATTAATATTGATTAGTTAAGCTTTAGTAAATTTCTACATAATTTGATAGCTTTTAAATTTTAATATTAAGAATTGATTTATTTTAGTTTAAAAATTGACAAAAAAATATTTAATTTTAAACTAATATTATGCCTAATGCATAATATCATATTATATACGCTATGATGTATAACAAACAACAGTTAAACATTAATAATTAAAACGATACCTAATTTGTATACTTGTGGTATTTTTAAATGAATTTTAATTTTTAATTTTAGTTAACATATTTATACCTTGTGATAACTTTTGTAGTATTTTTATTGCATTTAAATTTTCTAAATTATGTAATTTTTTTGATTTAATAAATAATTGATTTCATATACAGTTATATTAATTAATAAATCTTATCATATTATTTAATTTAATTTAATTTAATAAGTGTCATTGGGTTAGTGTGTAATTTAGATAAAATATATAGGATTAATGGAAAAGTATAAACAAGTGAGTGAATGGGGAATATTCTTTTGGGTTTGAGTTTAGTGTAAATGGTTGGAGTAAAATCAATATTTAGTGTGTCATTTACACTAAGATGGGTTTGACTTTTGAGTATAGGGTAATGGTTGGAGATGCTCTAAGACCATCAAGTTGGGCAACACGGACTTAAAAATTGGTCTACAATGTCACAAACTTTATATTATGTTTGTTATTTTCCAACTCAACCCAAATAAGATATCTTCGGCGAAAAACTTATTCTATGTGGGTAACTGTGAAATGTTTATGATATTTTAGACAACTTCTTAAGTTAGTGGTAAGTAAGATAAAAAGATACATAGAAAGTCATGTTGATTTAGTAGTGTCAAGTAGAATAAAAATGCACGTAAGTTAGTCAGATATGGACATATGGTGAATGATCTACTATATTGAAAGTTTTAGTACACCGCGTTTTCGATATGACCAATTGTTACCTTACGGCCATCTCAATGCGCTGAAATTTTATGGGATATGGGATTTTGATACGGTATACCGCAATAATTATATATATAGTTAAAATGACAACCTAGACAAATAATTTCGAATACATAGGCAAGCAACTCGACATATGGTTCCAATTTCCAAGCAATCTGCAATACGAAATCAGAGATAATCAAGCAATATACAATACATAGGCAAACAAGTCTGCCACGTGGTAGGCTATTGTCATTTTAGTGTAACCCTACATCACAATGTTCAATAAATCAACTTCCTATACTCAAAACAATAAAACACCATCATCATAATTCAACACATAATATATCACACCTTATTTAATTTAATTACGCATAAATATGAAGGAGTAACATATACATATTGGACTTGAAAGAGTATTACTATTACAATTATAGAGTCATCATCCATATTAACCAAGCATGCTCCCAACAAATGGGCATCGGCTGAATCTAATAGGTAGCAGGAAACTGGAAACAAAAATGTTGTATCTAGAGGAGCAAAATTTACAGTGTTTGTTTATTTCTTGAAATGAAAATGTTGACTGTGAGAAACCAATTGCACTTTTCAACACCAGCCAATGCTTCCTTAGAGTTTTTCATGTCTCGTAAATTTGGAAATCAGTCAATGTGATGAACAATTCTTGAGTCACTCAGCTTAATTACTTTACAACTTCATTAAGATCATATCAACGACAACAAGCAAGAATAATATAAATCTGGTTTGATGAAGAAACAATAGAGATACACAAATATGCAAAAAGAGAAACTGTTCTAATTAAGTGCATTATACTAGTATTAATTTAAGATGGGTAAATAAAAAAATAATTTGAAGTAGATTAATTTTGAAGAAAAGCATACAAGAGAACAATTAAGAGAGAAAGATGGGGCTTGGGCCCAACCCAATCCATGTCAAATTCCAAGACACAGCTGTCATAATGGTTAGGGACAGGGTTGTGATTCTCGTCTTTGAATATTTGTGTGGGGTAACCCTAACCAATCACCAGTCAACAACATGTCTCCTTCCTCTTCAGATATGCTTCCTACTGACCTTAATCCCAAACCTATCACCGCACTCAAGCCACGCGCCGCCTCCACCAACACTAAAGATCGTCACACCAAGGTTAACGGCCGCGGCCGCCGCGTGCGGATGCCCGCCCTCTGCGCCGCCCGCGTGTTCCAGCTCACTCGAGAACTCGGCCACCGCACCGACGGAGAGACCATCGAGTGGCTCCTCCGCCAGGCCGAGCCTTCCATCGTCTCCGCCACGGGCACCGGAACCGTCCCCGCCGAGGCCGTCTCCACCTCCTCCGGCCCCCTCCTTCCGTCCCACGATGCGGCCATGGCCGGAAGTGGCGTGCTCACTCTACGTGTACCCCCACCTCCGCCTAGCTGCGGCCTGGACCTCTGCCAGCCGCCGCCGCCGATGGAGTTCAAATTTATACCACAAGGGTACGGACACATGCCATTCACGGCACTGCTACTGGAGCCGCCCACGGAGGAAAAAGAAAATCCCACCGAGTTAGGCCGTGACTACTAGTATGTCTACGGAAGTAATTACCCATTAATTGTCTATTAGTTACTACTAGAACATTAGTTTAGAAATAATCAGTTCACAACTTAGGTGAAAATGCCTTCAACTCGTTGAGAGTTAGGCCTTTTGTGTATTTTGATGCAAAAATGATGGTGTTTTGCCTCAGCCTACAAACTCAAATGCACAACTGCACAAGATTTCACAAACAAAAGATAAAAGTTAGTATAAGAATCAATCTTGACACCAGTAATTGTGTAAGCAACTTGGGTGTTCATGTGGTCAAAATAGAAGGTAATAAAATTATTGAGATAAATGAAGTATACATGGATATCCTATTCAAGTAGACGGCAAATTCAACAAACAGGAGCACTTGAGCTTACGCTTACAAACTTAAACCTCCAAGACGTATGAAAATAAGGGAAAGACAATAAAATGATATCCTTTTGTCTCTAAACCAACCTCGCGGACAACTTGCTGTCGAACAAATTTGTGGTATTCTCGGCCCCGATAGCACTGACCAGATAAAACGCGAAACTGCAGAAAAACCATAATGAAAAAGTGGAACTATTTTAATCTCCGAAAGTACAATACAACAATATAAGAATACTCCAACAAGAAATAAAATGGAAAAAAATTGTAGGTTTTAGTTTTCAATGCATACTAAGAGCTAAATGTTTTAACTATATTCTAAAAAATTTATATCAAATGGTACTAAAACATTTTGGCCAACCTATTATCTGCAATAAAAGCAGAGTGCAGTACATGATGAGACAAACAAACAACGGCAAAGACTCACAAACTTACCTGCCAATTTCCATCTCCTTGATTTGTTCTCAATCAAGTCATACAACAATAATCTGAAATGAAGCAGATCAACTATCCCAAATGAGTTGAACCAATTCACTAACAATGAAATACTGGGGAAGAATATCAAATGCAATCAAAACTCAGAGCAGAATATTAAGTATCATCAATGGTATACCATCCTCTATTGCTAGAGGCTGATTTGAAGTTCCAAGCTTCCTTATAGGCATTACAACCAGTCCGTTAACTATTATTCACTTGGCTACACCAATAAAGCTTATGACATCCGAAAATATTTGGCTTCTACCATTGAGCATAAGAGGTTTAAGCTCATAAATTATTGAATATTTGATCCAAGTGTAAAACTAATGTCAGGTGAAGAGAGTTAACGAAGATGGTGGCATTGACAAAGACAAATTCCAAGCATGGATGCATTAAAGAAATCCTTAGACAGAAACTGGAAAGAAACAAATCAGAATAACCGTTATACATCTGATTCGCTTATTCCAATCTTACACTACACAAACAACATAATAAGACCAAAAGTATCTATCCAATAGCCTTTGATGGTCATAAGTTGCTTCATCTACTGAAGGTATGTCCCCGTTAATCCTCGGAACATGCAGCCAGTGGTACCAACATAAAACTTAAATATCCTTCAAATGATCATTCCAAAAGTAAATCTTAATCAAGTTGAGCATACAAAATCATGTCCTATTTATAAGTTGAACTGCTTCAATTTGTCAGAAGTTTGGTTAATCGGGAGTATATAACTTTGCCAATAAACAGATTCAGGGATGTAAGGACAAGGTGAAAAGGGCATATCAGAGCTAAATTTATCAGAAGAGAAGCATTAAGGAAATAAACTAACATGAGGAAATCAATATCTTGATGTTTGACAAGGCATCTCATGGGTGTGAAAATATATGTTAGTGAACTATGTACAGTGCAATGACTTCCAAGTGAGTTAAATTCTATAAAGTTCATGGCGTTAATGCTTTCAGGAACAGGAATCATTTGGTATAACCTCTTCTCAACTTCTCCATCAAGTTCAGACTCGTCTGTTGTGTCCAGAGTACAGGAGTAGTCATCTCCCTCACATGATCTATCTCCAGGCTAAATCATGGGCTCCCTGAATCACCACTCTCATATGCGCTACCCCCTCAGCTTCACTTTTTATAGATTTCTTGGAAATTTAATTGAAGTAGGTTCTAGAGAAGATAAACAGGAAAAGAAGCACGCACCTGCGTAATACTTATTTGAAGAAGAATGCCAATCTGAGGCGACAAAGGAATCTTGCAAGTATTCCTCCCCAGAATGTGATCATTGGGGATGTTCTTGAATTGAAAATTGTGACTTCTTGTAGAAGAGCATGTGCAACAACCTCATCGTTGTCAGTTTAGACGCATTGCTCATCTCTAATGTATTGTTCATCGATCATCTCTAATGTATTGTTCGTGGCAAATCTTCACATCATGTTGGGTGCTGTCTCCATAGTAACTGTTAGTGAAAATTCTGTCAATGTTAATAATACCCCATGGAGCAGAATCAGGATCTGGTTCATGCATCGCTTCTTCTGGTGAATACTCACAGAAACAAACAGGCATTCATCCAATAACAGCTGCTACAGTGCCTAGCTAGTCAGATTGTGTATACTTCCAGCTAACCACATCATGCACATTCTTTCAACTACATACCCAATAAGATACACTTTCTTGAAAAGTCCTATGGCTACATATTTATAAACAGTATAACCCAAGATTACTATCTACGCTTTTAATCATCTGATACACTGACAAAATTCCCCTAACTTTACGTGCAAAAGAGCTCCACGGATTATTCTTGAGAAATCGACACTATGGCTCTATCGATGAGAAATCTAAGTAACTTCTACCAAACTATCAAAACAACTGTATTAGTTTATTGATCATATCCAAAAGCAATACAACAAATGAAAGTCTGTAAGTTTTGACTTTCCTTTTGGATTTACTTCTACAAACCTGTTTCCATAAGGCATTAGTAATTCTCAAGACCTAAAAGAACATGATTGTCGTATTCCGTTGGTCACTAAGAGTAGTTTTTGTTGTTAATTTCGATGCAAAGTAGAGCCCTCAACACTGGAGTATCAAAAAACTCTTAAATCTTTTTTCCAAATAAAATTCGATTAGAAGTTCACCACAATATATTCACAAATTCCATTATTCGCAAATTTCGATGCAGAAACATATGCATCCCAACACAACAGAAAAGAAAACTTGGACTAAAAGTAATTCCAAATCGCAGTTGCAATCCAATAGGAACCAAAGCGAATTCAGAACTCACCTTGGTTATAAATATAATACCTGTGAGTGCAGGAATACTAATGTATTTGCGACAATGAATGAGTAAAATGTTTAGTGAGAGAAGGGAAAGGACAATTCGGTTGGTAAAGATGAACAATTTGCCTTTGGAAACGCTTTATGAATTATGGCGTGATAAAATCATACCAATTTTATTCATCTATATGAATTTTCCGTAGTTAAGTCCGCAACCCTTTATTTACAGTATGTACTCCCTCTATCCACTACAAGTGAGACGTTTTTTTGTCGTTATTTTGCGAAGATGATAATAACTAGTATATTCATTATTATCTTCCTTACTTTACTTTATCTCTACTCTAACTATTTATTATCATTTTTGCAAAACAACTCCGATTTGAAGCGCCTCACTTGTAGCGGGACGGAGGGAATACATTCTGTTTAAATACTTTTATTTAATAATACTACCTCTATATTTGAAAAACATAAACTTTTAAAATGGTATTTGTTTTAATGTATACTGATAAAGTAAGATAGAAGAATTAGTAGAGTAAGAGAAAGGAAAAGAAAAATATGTAAAATAAGAAAGAGTAAAGTAATAGAAGTATGGTTATTGGATTAAGGGATTTACGTTCTAAAATAGACGATCCAAAATAAAAATAGTTTCTATTTTTGAAGGAAGGAGATAATCAATTCAAATCATATAATTACTCCTTTTCCATGAACTAATACCTCATTTTACTATTTCAAGATTTCCATGATTTAAGATTTTATTCTTTTTTTACACTGTTAAATCGTTACATATTTACCTTCATATTTTCTTAGTATATAATTATTGAATCTTAGCCTAATTTTGATTTTTTTCCATAAACTTTAAAAATGTCTAAAATATCACAAACTTTACCTTCTATATGGTATATTATTTTATCTCTCCACTTAACTCTCTAAACATCATTTAATTCTTGTGATCAAAAGAAATGTTTCAATTATAACGGGACGAAGGAAGTAATTTTTAACATTTCGGGGCACCAATACTGAAAAGAGACGTGTTTAAAATGCATTATCAATAGTGAGGAATGCTGAGGCCATCCGCATTCATGTCTCTTATCCGTCTGTTAATCGTCTCATCTCTTCATTATTCATGGGTCCCACTGTACTTTTCACCCCATCTCTTAACTAAGAGACAGCACCTGCATCCCTCCGTCTCTTAACCATCTCATCCCTTAACTATTTATTCAATTTCATTTTTTATTTTTATTTCCAACAAATTCAATTATTAAAAACACACTTCATTAAATATAATAAAATTACAATTTAAAATCCTAAAAAACAAAAAAAAACACATAATTAAAATCTAAAAAAATAAAGAAAAAAGACATAACTTAAAATACTAGAAATTAAAAATTACACACTTAAAAACTACTCCGCCGGCGAATCATCCCCGGAAGGTGGTGGAGGTGCACTGAAGCCACCTGGAGGCGGAATACCAAGTTGTCTTGCCATAAACCCAATTCCGGCAAGGTAGGCTTAGTATTGGGGAGGCGTCATGCGGGAAGTATCCGCCATTGTGGCGGTCATGTACATGGACATTAGGGAGTTCGAGGGTGCTCCCGAGCCCGAGCCCGCCTGGCTTGATTCGGCTCGGCCCCTCCTCCCTCTAGCCGCCTTCGCCGCATTTCTCCCTTGCGGCCGACGGCGCCCACGGGAGGACCCCCCGGCATCGTCTGCCGTGCCCTCAACCTTCTGCGAGGCAAACTCTTGTGCGGCGCTGCCCGAACCGCCCTCACTAGACGAGTATTGGCCACCCGTCGTGTGCTTCGTGCACTTCGAGGTTGAGCCCGAGCTGGACCGGACACCGCCGACCCTCCTTTCCTCGACTTTGACGACCTCCCAAACATCGACATATTTAAATTGTTTGGCGGTGTCGTCGTAGTAGACTCGCTCCACTTTGATAATGAGCCGCTTCACTCTTGTAGATGGCGCAGAATTTTTTGACCTCTCTGTCAACTCGGCCAAAGTGAGCGCGGAGCATTTTATATATGCGGCGGCGGCGGCGGGACCCCTTCGGCTTAATCTCGTGGTAGGCCTCAGTGACCTTTTCCCAGAAGCACTTCCGGGGTTGTTGATTCCCGACGATGTAATCGTACGAGACGTTGATCCAGGCGTTGTACACCGCCAGCGTTTCTTTGGGGCTGTACGGATGCCGGCCTAGATCCTCCTCCTCCTCGTCCGCCTTCGCCCTGGAGCTTCCACCGCCTCGGACTCCTCCCCTGCCTCGGCCTCCTCCACCGCCTCGGCTTCCTCCTCCGCCTCGGCCTTCTTCCGGAGTGGGTTCAACGGAATAATCCTCCCGAATCTAGGATAATCCCTGCGAATACCTCAGGGCGGAGGGACGGGCGTATGCATCCACATCAAAATGGGGTGGTTGGTACCCCCCGGCGTCGACGAACCAGATCCACCACCAAGGACATTTTACATGCCCCCCAGTCGCCGAACGCGTTGATGTCGAACCCGGTTGAGCCGCCACCGCTAGAGTTTCCGTCGCCGGACATTTTGTGATGAGAGGTTAGATGAAAATTGGAGAGGAAATGGAAATGATTTGGGAAGAATAGATGTGTATTTGTGTGTGAAATGAGGATGAATTAGGAGTATTTATAGAGTAAAAAAAATAAAAAATAAATAAAAAAGAGGAAAAAACGGTAATATAACGGTAATATTACCGCTTTTCATTTTTTATTTTATTTTTTAAATTCGAATTTTTTTAAAAAAAATGATTTATTGAGTCAGCGTGACGATGCCCACTCGCGGGCGGCGAGTGGGCGTCACGCATGGCCCCGGAGCGCGCCACGTCGCCTCGGCGCGTGGCGAGACGTCTCGCCATTCGTCACGGCGGGACAGAATGCGGAGCGGGCTGGGGACGAGACGAGGCGCTGCAACGCGTCACGCCGCCGTCTCGTACCTTAGTGACGGAATACGGGCCACCCGCATAACGCGTTGCGGGTGGCCTAACAACTCACAAAACAGATCTTCGAGCTAATTTACCTTTCCCTAGGACCTGTATAATTCCTATTCGATCTTCACAAATAGCCACAAAAATTTGATGTTGAAATGCGGAAATCAATAGAGAATGTCTTAAACACGCCAAATTAACCCTCCATATAAAACACCGCTAGAGTTGAAAAACGCACAAAACGGGAAATTAGGCGTGAAGACGATGTTAAGAGGAAAGTGCACAGTTAGAGAGAGATGTGTGAATGATACAGGAACAACGCAACTCGACATCCAATGGCCATCACTGATCATCAACAGGAGGACACCATCGACACTTGTGAGCTTCAAGAAGGACTTCAACCCATCGCTGGAAAGAAGAGCAAGGGTCGACCGAAGAGGAAGACTCGGCCACCCAATCGCCTCATCGATTGTGTGCCGAAATGATATAGCTTGATAGTTATTGTATTTGAATATTATGTTTCTTTATTTTCGTGTTTAATACGTTGTCAGTGTCGGGCGTATCTATAAGCCCCATCTCAGGTTTTCTTTGTGGTTCTTTCTCGGGAGGTAGGAGGTCGAACACCCTAGGGTCCTAGAATATAAAAAGGGAGAGTTGTCAACATATGCTTTAATGAGTGATAAGTTTATTTCCCAATCCCACGTCTCTTGCAAAAAGCTTTACATAACTGCCTTAAACTGTCCGACGAGAACCTCTCTCGTGTGCAGAAACCACCGATCGCCGAGCTCTCCGCCGCCGGTCATCCATTCTAATATGCTATAGTACATCATCTGGCGCTTTCATTGCTGAACTCATGTCCAACATCGAACAACAAAGTTCTCACTGGGGCATCCCCCTGATTTCAATCCATCCGACTCTTTAGTGGGTACATCGCGGCGGCACTCGGGTGTGTTAGAAAATACAATGCGGAAAATAAAAGACTATTGCAGAAAGTAAAAGAGGGGGAGAACTTCAAAGACTACATTGTGAATTACTTGAATTGCTGCAATGAATTGATTATCTCAATGGTTACACAACCTTTTATAGCTCTAATTCTAGCTATACATGGAAAATGTATTCTAATTATACTAATATCCTTTGTATTTGATTTTCCATAATCTTTAATTGCTTTCCTTCTTTATTCTTGCCATAACTTCATCCCTTGTCTTCTTGTTCTCCAATTAATTGATTTCCTTATTCCAACACTCCCCATCAAGTTAAGTATCGAGTTTTTCGACAATTAACTTGCACGATCTTTAGTTTGATAAATAGTTTATACTCGTATTTAAGAGTTCTTCAATTTCCATTGACAGTTTATGCTCGTATCATAGAGCTTCTTCAATTCATCATTGATAATTTATACTCGTATCAAAGAGTTATTGAAAGTTTAGACTCGTTTCAAGGAGTTCTTCAATTTTTCTTCATTGAAAGTTTAGGCTCTTATCAAGGAGCTCTTCAATTTTTGTTGACGGTTTTAACTTGTGTCAAGGAGCTTCAATTTTTGGTTGACAGATTTAACTCGTGTCAAGGAGTCATCTTAGATAGTTTTAGCTCTTATCCAGGAGCCATTTCATTTTTTTCTGACTGACAGTTTTTACTCGTGTCAAGGAGCTCATCCAGACAGTTTTGACTCTTGTCGAGGAGCTTATTCAGACAGTTTTGACTCTTGTCGAGGAGCTCATTCTGACAGTTTTGACTCTTGTCGAGGAGCTCATTCTGACAGTTTGACTCTTGTCGAGGAGCTAATTTAGACAGTTTTTGCTCGTATCTAGGAGCCATCTTAAGACCATTCTCTGTCCATTATAACTCAAACTATGAGCCCATTATTTTCATTTTATTTTTTTTCTTCTTGAGCCTAATAACCATTGGGCCCAAATTTATTTCTCTCAAAATGAAGACGTGAAACCATCAGTCTCCTTTAGCATTGTGCTCCGGTCACCGCGCCTCCTTCGCAGTTGCTTTCTTCTCCGGTTAACTGGCTGCACGCACCACTATGGCCGGCAGAATTGGAGACGAATCTTCCGGTAGTGTACTTTCTCTCCCCCTCTACTGGATAATTCTTCGACTGCTTCGACTCATTTCCTGGTTGTTCTCTTCTACAGCTAACTGATTATCCACCATCGTTGGTCCTCAACTTTCCGGTGGCAGTCTCTACCCTTCATTCTATGTGGCTATCTTCTCGGCATCCTTCAAGGCACCCATTTTTGGCCTCCATCATCGGTCTTTTTGCGTCATACTATTGACGCTCCATCGGTGTGTGGGTTGCGGCTTTGTAGCTTTCTCGCCTTTTCATCATCTTTGGCCTTCACGACCATTATAGATTTGGAGAGGAGTTGTTCGGTCGCATTCTTCCTCTCCCCCTCGGCCGGACAAACCGTGAACTTCTTCTTATCTTGACATCAGCCTTCTTCTCCGGGCGTGATTTCTCGAGGTTGGTCACTGGCCTTTCATCTTTAAAACTTTCTGTAAGGGACTCTTCGGATTCTCCATCTGCCATATTCTTAGACAGAAAAAATGGCCGAAAATCTGTTTCATGTTCCCGCATACAAGCAGCCACCATTTTCCGAAGCTCTTGGTAGTTATAAGGAGAAGAGCCTCTAGATTGGAGGGCCAACTGATTCTCAACAACTCGGTAGAGACAATGCCCATCTGACTTTATTTCATTGATGGTAAATCCAAGAGGCTCGAGCTTTTTCTCTAACTTCTCATCTTCAATCATTCGATCACTCACAATTTGGCTCTGCTCCTCTTGTATTCTTTGCTCCCTGGTTGCATCCTGTTCGGCTCTTTTCTTATGCTTTTTGGCACTCTTACTGAGTTTTGGCTGCTCAGCTTTATTTGTGATTGAAACCCCAGCAATAGCCTTCAACACCAAGTCATCAAGCTTTCCTTTTTTACTGCTGCTACTGCTATTAAAGCCTAAAGAAGCCAGTTCATCGGCATGTCTTTCTTTAAGCTTTGTTGAGAGTCTAGCTATCTTTTCATCAACTTGTTTCTTCTTAGTTTTTTGCTCAGCCTTGCTACCTTTAGCAGCCGCCTTTTTCATTGCAACTTCCTTGTTTTGCAGATCAGTAGTCTCTTTCCTATGTCTCGAAGCACCTCTTCAAGTGTTTCTTGAACAAAAATATGGGGCGGAGAACTTTGTAAATTATGGGAATGTAACATTAATTCCTTCACAAAGCAGAATAGCCTATTGATATTTGGTGCAACCCTTTTTCTTTTTTGGGATTTTTTGGGTACAAGAATCCGATTGAACCGTTCCTTTTTTTTTAACAAACTAACGACGGATCGTTAGCTGCTCTGATACCATGTTAGAAAATACAATGCGGAAAATAAAAGACTATTGCAGAAAGTAAAATACGGGAGAACTTCAAAGACTACATTGTGAATGACTTGAATTGATTATCTCAATGGTTACACAACCTTTTATAGGCTCTAATTCTAGGTATACATGGAAAATATATTCTAATTATAATAATATCCTTTGTATTTGATTTTCCATAATCTTTAATTGATTTCCTTCTTGTTCTCCAATTAATTGATTTCCTTATTCCAACAGGGAGTGGGTCGCAAGGAGACTGCAGGTCCTTCTCGCATTCATGATATACCCGATGGTAATGAGTCACCAGAACTTCGCAACGTCCAAACTATGGATCCCGTCAATGCAAAACTGGACAGGTTGTTATGCGGTTTCTCTCATTTGGATTCTCGTCTTGACGCTACTGAAAGACGTATCTCCAATTTGAATCAACCGCAAAAACCTGAACCTGAGAGATTTAGGAATAAGTGGTTAATTTCGCTGACATTTCGAAATTTAGGATTCATTTTGCTGACCTTTCGTAATTTGGGATAGTAGCATGCATATTTTTCAGAATAAGGGATTTCTGATTTTTTCTCCTTTTCTATTCTTTTTTAATATTATTTTCCTCCAACCATTTATCAATTGCCTAAATCACATTTTCCAAGCCTGCTTCTCCTCTCCCCTCCACGGCGCCTCTGCTCTTTACCGCCTTCTTTGCCTCTTTTCCCTACTCCAGACCTGTCTCCACCCTCCTTCACGGCGCCTCCGCCTCCGTCTCTCCAACTCAAAACAGTCGTGATTCTATAAGGATGGTATATGGTGATTGCTAATTGTCTTGAATAAAATTATTATTCAAAGGGACTAAAGTTCACGTACAGAGATGTACTCCATGTACAGACATATGTAAGTAATCAATTTTAAAATATTATAAATATTATTATATAGGAGAAAGATAAAAAAATGCTGGACAAATCGTTGTAGAGACGGCGCTGATTTTGTAGAAATTAGGTAAAATGTTTGAGGGTGGTGATTTAGGTAATTGATAAATGGTTGGAGGGAAATAATATTAAAAAGAATAGAAAAAAGAGAAAAAATCAGAAATCTCGTATTCTGAAAAATACGCATGCCACGATCCCAAATTACGAAAGGTCAGCAAAATTAATCCTAAATTTCGAAAGGTCAGCGAATTAACCCCTTATTCCGAAATCTCTCTGAACGGGGAGAATCCCCATTATGATGTTAAGTATGATGAGGGTGATTTCGATCACCACCCTCGCAATGGGTCGTATCCTCACAATGGGTCGTACACTCCTACTTGCACGGCGATCCCTATCGTAATCATCGATCAGGGTATCCCACTCGTTTTTCAGAAAATCCATTGCCCCGCCCTCCGCACGACCCTGGTTACTGCTCCAGCACTCGTTTCCGGTAATAGAGACAGTCGCGTTCACATTACAATCATGTGGGTCAGTTACCAGATTCATCGGCAGATCAATTTCGCACACGATCAGTGTGGGAACCGCCTAATAACCGCTATCCACAGTCCTGTACGTGGGAAACTTCTCAGCCCCAACCGCATTCATGTTGGAATCCTCCTATGAGCAGACATTAGAACGGATTTTCACACTCTGATTACTCACCGAGGGTCAAGATGGACCCACCGCACTTTGATGGGTCTGACGTATCCAATTGGATTTCGCGAGTGCAATATTATTTCGATCATATTATGAAGCCTGAGGAGCACCGATTGTACTACACAGTCATGCTTTTCGATCCCCCAGTCGATGATTGGATCTTCAGTTATCGTGCTAACACACAATTTGTGACTTGGACGAATTTCTTGGAGGATGTTCAGCACAGGTTTGATCTGCAATGCTATGAAAATTACATTGGTCTTATTTCCAAATTATGTCAAACAGGATCCGTATCAGACTATCAATTGGCCTTTGAGAAGATGATGAACAAAATATCAAGAGTTCCGGAATCCACACTCTTGTCTATTTATATTACGGGTTTGAAACAACCAATTCAGCGATAGGTGAAGCTCCATAGACCGACGACATTGGCATCAGCTTTTGCTTTATCGCAGGAACTAGCAGCTAGTCACGTGGAGTCTATCCCACCTACTTCTGGTTTTCACAAACGTACGTGGCACTCTAGGGACTCGCGGGGTCAATCGCATCTTCCCTGACCATCGGTCAATCCGGACAAACAGTCAGCTTCAACAAATATGATAGAACACACTTCTTCTATAAGACCTCGGGATTTCTCTAAGTTGCATGTAGTGTGTGTGTCCAACACAGAAAAGGCTGAGCACTCTAAACGAGGCCAACGCTGGTATTGGAACGAGAAGTGGGCACTGGGTCATGTGTGTAAACAGAACTTTCTTGCTTTTATGGGTATCGACGAAGATGAGGAGCCGGAGGTGGAACATGATGAGGATCTAGTCACCACAGATTTATCTCATTTGCAATCACGTGATGGAAGGAAGCGTGCTAAATCCTTGAGCATCATCGGCACAATTGGTTCTATGGAAGTCAGTGTCTTGATTGATACAAGGGCTTCCCACGACTTCTTTCATCCACGAATCCCCGAAAAATTGCAATTACCTCTATCCCCTATTAAACCGTTTTGTGTGTATGTTGGAAGCGGCGAATATTTATTATGCACACATGTTTCTAAACGGATAACTTTGGTGATGCAAAACACTACTTTCGTCTTGGATTTACATGTTCTTGCAGCTTATGGTCCGGATATAATATTGGGGATGGAATGGTTAGAATCGCTGGGTAAGGTCACACATGATTACCCTGAGCGAACGATGGAATTCATTAAAGATGACAGTCCTGTTTTATTACAAGGTATTACTCCGAATCCACGTCAGATTTCTGTTTGTATGCTTTCAGTTATGTTAGCCCGTACTACAGAACACGACCTTTACGAGCTGATCGTCGTCGAACCCACGGGCCAGATTCTGCCTGATGGACAACCTATGTCTCTACCGGTAGACTTGCTTGATATCATCATGCACCGTTGAAGCAACAAATACAGGTCTGTTCTATGCCTTTCGAAATGCCCCCGCATCGTCCATTTGATCACAAGATCCACTTGCTTCCACATTCTCGTCCAGCGAATGTCAGACCTTATCGGTATCCTTATTTCCAAAAAAATGAAATTGAAAGGAAAGTCCGCAAAATGCTTGATCAGGGCATCATTCAGCGCAGTCAGAGCCCGTTCTCTTCTCCGGTGCTTCTCATTCGCAAAAAAATGGGTCGTTTCGGTTTTGCATTGATTATCGCACTCTTAACACAACTACGGTCCCTGATCATTTTCCGTTCCCCACGACAGATGAACTTTTTGATGAGCTAGGGTCTGCCAAATATTTCACAAAGCAAGATTTGCGTTTGGGCTATCATCAAATTCGAATGCATGAGGAGGATGTGTTTAAGATAGCATTTTAGACTCACGATGGCCACTTTGAGTTTTTAGTCATGCCTTTTGGCTTGACGAACGCTCCATCCACATTCCAGGCAGCCATGAACACAATTTTTCAACCATTGCTTCGAAAGTCGGTCATTGTATTTTCGATGACATATTGATTTACAACTCTACCTTGGCACTTCACGCTACTCACCTTGCGGAGGTACTTTCTATCTTGGATGATAATCAATTTTTTGTTAAGCTTTCGAAGTGTTCATTTTGTAGTTATACGTTGGAATATTTGGGTCTCATCATTACCGATGGTCAGCTTAAAGCGGATTCTTGCAAAATTGATATCATGGTTATGTGGCCTGTACCCTCGACAATTAAGCAGATTAGGGGTTTCTTGGGCTTCACGGGTTATTATCGGTGTTTAATCGCCAATTATGCCATTATTGCGGCGCCTCTAACGAATTTACTTAAGAAAGATTCGTTTAGTTGGTCTTCTTCCTCGGAGAAGTTTCACAGATCTCAAAAGTGCCATGACATCAGCTTCAATCCTCCATCTACCGGATTTCTCTCGCCAATTTTGTATGGAGACCGATGCTTGTGACTTTGGAGTGGGCGCAGTTTTGCTGCAGGATAATCGTCCCTTAGTTTTTTTAAGCAAAAAACTAGGCCCTCGTCGCTAGAGGTGAGCATTCGGGTTTCAGTTTGATTTTTTACCCAAACCGAACTGAACCCGAAAAATCGAATTTAGGTGATAATTGAAACCGAACTGAAAAACTGAAAATTCAAAAACCAAACTATTAAAACCGAATCAAACCAAAAAACCGAAATTATATAAAATTTCAAAAAACTAAAAACCCTAAAACTGAAAAACTAAAAAACTGGAAAAAAAAAAGAAATCATAAAACCATAACATGATTAACATCCATCAACCAACAAAAATCAATATTTATTCTACAACATCAATATCGACCAAAATAAAGTTTCATACGAGTACATAATTAGGCCACGACATGATCAACTAATAGAGATTTCAGATTTCACCACAAATGTTCACTCTTCAATATCTTCAAGTCTCAAATACATTGTTCTATCTTTTCATCATATTTTGTTGGGCAAGTTCCTTTCTAGATGGAAAAGTGTTGAAAACACTCCCCTTCATCAAACTTAAGCTTCATCTTGCTCAAATTTCCAAGTACCAAGGACATCTCCAACTATTTCACTTTCATATTATTCAACAACTACAAGAAGAAAGATTAAGAAAATTAGAACATTGAATTGTAAATTACTAAAAATGCTAATGAAAAGTAGTCAGGGAAAATTCTCAATTCCATCATATGTCCATATGAATTCAGTATATTGGAGAAAATTACCCTCAATTATTGAAAATTACAACACTCAATTAGTCAATTTCACCATCTAAAAATATACTTGCAAACGCTCAATATCAAAAAAGTTTTAAATCTAGGCATGGACATCTTACACATTAATGCCTAAACAAAATTCTGAATTACAACACTTAATATAAAAAACTATAACATATTGAATAGGAATCACATATATGAGTTTGAATTTGTACCTTCTTGGAAGCGGTGTGGATGGCTGAAGGGCTGAGGCAACTGTTGGATGGCTGGAGATGACGGGTGGTCGGGTGGAGGGGCGACGGTGTGGAGACTGGAGGCGACGGGCTGGAGCACAGCTGTAGGGCAGAGACGACAGGCTAGAGGCGACGACCTGGACTGGTAAAGAGATAGCCTTCGATTTGGACTTTGGAGGTGGAGAGTTTTAGGGTTAGAGTGTGAAGATATAGATGGAGGCGGAAGGGATTTCATTCTATTAGGGTTAGAATTTTAAGTATTTATATATCCATATATATATATATATATATATATATATGGATGTATTCATTTCCTTTTTGCATCTTTTGTTCTATTGTTCTTCTTAATCTCGGCCATTCAATTTCAAGACCCGATGGTTGATTTTGATGCCACTTGTAATTAGTTTAATTATTAAAAAAACTGAAAAGGGCAAGAATGGAAGATCAATTTCACGCCAGTTATTCCCTTCCCATATTTTACGCTCTATTTTTCTGCTCAACTCTCCAACGCCGTCTCAACACTATTCCTCCTCCCCTCTTGCACAAATCCTTCCGTGATAATTTGATTTTCAACATTTGAAAAATTCCATGTCTCCGCAACCTCTCCCAACGTTTCTCATCTCAATTCATGGCCACCTCACCATTCCTCCCCCTTTCTCTCATCTCAATTTCCCCGTTTTCTCATCATTGTTTGCGCTTCCGCGTTTCAATCTACAGACCTAATCAATCATGGGCCAGCAGCAATTGATCTACAGCTTCGTCGCTAGAGGCACCACCATTTTGGCTGAGTACACTGAATTCAATGGAATTTTACCACCGTCGCTTCCCAGTGTCTGCAGAGGCTCCCCTCTTCCAGTAACAAATTCACTTACAACCGCGATGGCCGTAGCTTCAATTACCACGTCGAAAAGGGATTCAGTACGCTCTTTTCCTCTTAATTATTTCGATTTCTCATTTTCACATTGGGGGTTCATTTTCCCTCTAACTGTTTGTTTAATTGTTAACATGTTCATGCGGTCCTGTTTCTGATGAAATTAGAATGACAAGGAGTTGTCTAGTGCGAATCATCACGTTCTTCAATCTTCATATTGTTGAAAAACTGAATGGTGATTGTATTGCTGATTCGATGAGGATCTACCTCGATTAAGATGTACTCCCTCTGCCCCATTATTTGTGACACACTATATTACTATTTGAATTTGTGAGAGTGATCAAAGGGTCTTAATACATTAGATCTTCTTGGTGTATGTACTGTATAATGTACATATTATATTATATAATGGTTGTTTTAGGTTCTGTAATGCATGATTTGTGACCTGTAATGTACATTTTTACTGACCAGTTTAATTTAAATTTGGCCGTGTTTGATAGATCGGCATACGTTTCTTGTTTTTCCTAAGGGTTTAACAATCCTTGGGGGTAGGGTGTAGTATGTACTAAGTCTTCAAGCCGTCGTCAAAGTACACGAGTTTCAGTCATTCATCTAGGGTTTAGAAATCATATCGGCTAGGTTGTAGTTTTTTACTGATACACATAATGTATATATTATATCATATAATGGTTGTTTTAGGTTCTATAACGCATGATTTGTGATCTGTAATGTACATTTTTACTGACCAGTTTAATTTAAGTTTGGCCGTGTTTGATTGTTCGGCGCACGTTTCTTGTTTCCCAAAAGGTTTAGCAATCCTTGGGGCTAGGGTGTAGTATGTACGAAGTATCAAAATCATTACCAGAGTCCACACGTTTCAGTCATTCAACTATGGTTTAGAAAGCTTATCGGCTAGGTAATAGTTTTTAATTGACACACATCATGTACATATTACATTGTATAATGGTTGTTGTAGGTTCTATAGTGCATGATTTGTGACCTGTAATGTACATTTTTACTGATCAGTTTAATTTAAATTTGGCCGTTTTTGATAGATCGGTGTACGTTTCTTGTTTTCCCCAGGGGTTTAATAATCCTTGGGGGTGGGGTGTAGTATGTAGTAAGTCTTCAAACCGTCGTCAAAGTACATGAGTTTCACTCATTCATCAAGGGTTTAGAAATCATATCGACTAGGTAGTAGTTTTTAACTGACACACATAATGTACATATTACATTATATAATGGTTGTTTTAGGTTCTATAATGCATGATTTGTGACCTGTAATGTACATTTTTACTGACTAGTTTAATTTAAGTTTGGCCGTGTTTGATTGTTCAGCGCACGTTTCTTGTTTTCCCAAAGGGTTTAGCAATCCTTGGGGCTAGGGTGTAGTATGTAGTAAGTAATAATATCATCGTCAAAGTACACGAGTTTCAGTCATTCAGCTATGGTTTACAAATCATATCGGCTAGGTAGTAGTTTTTAACTGATACACATAATGTACATATAATATTCTGTAATGGTTATTTTAGCTTCTATAATGCACGAATTGTGATCTGTAATGTAAATGTTTACTGATAAGTTTAATTTAAGTTTGGCCATGCTACTAGGCCTCTTAGACGGTGTAAGGCGTGCGATAAGATGGGCCATCACGACTCTAGAAATGCTTAAAGAGATGGCGATGGAGAAAGAGACGCGGAGGGGCAAGGGGCCAGCTTGATGTATTTTGTTCCACACATCATTATTGGTTTTGTTTTCGGATTAGTCTTGTGCTTCACTTGGTTATATTAGTATTAATAGTATTCCCACTGTCAATATTTAATACATATTATTATTGAATTATTAATCTGTTTTCGTTCATTATCGTTAATGAAGTTGTACATTATTGGATACTAGCACTTCACTTACTCTACATAGTTGTTCCATTACATTTCATTATTGGACACAGTATGTACATTATATATAGCATTACGAAACTGATAATGTACATTGTTGGCCTTGAAGTTTACCATTATTATCCAAACGCACTTAATGGAGTGTACATAATATTTTTGCATTAGTAATCAGCTCTCATTCATTATCGTTAATGAAGTTTTACATTATTGGATATTAACACTTCACTCACTCTACAAGGTTATTCCATTACAGTTCATTATTAGACAGATTAGGTACATTATACATTGCATTACGAAACTGATAATGTACATTGTTAGCCTTGAAGGTATTCATTATTATGCACACGCACTCAATGGAATGTACAATAATAATATACTACAGTTTAGAAACTCAGACGGGGTTCGTCGACAATAGAGATGGTTGACCTTTCTCCCCCTGGATTTCTTCTGATCACCCTGTTCTGGAGCCGTGCTTTGGCCTGCCTCGGCCAATCGTTCCCTAAATTTTTGTGCTAGGGCTACTGGAATAACATCATCGACTGCTTTGTCGATTTCCAGTCGTAGATATGGAATCATCAAAATAAAACATCAGACTTTTATTATTACAAAACACAATAATGCATAATATATGCTATATAATGCATACCACTGGTTACAGAATGCACAGATTCTTTAAAATAATGTACAAATGAGTAATACTAAACATTTTTTTGAACTCTCGTTAATACCCTTTCAACCATGTACACATGAAATCTTATAATGCATAATACCAGGTAAATAATATTTACTACAACAAACAAAATGTACAGAGTCAGTCAAATATTGCATAATAAATGACAATTAATGTACAGTACCACATAAATAATGTACAGTTTCAAACAAATAATGTACAAGCAAACTTTAGAGTTGTGGTAAGCAGCAATTCACCCATGTACATAATAATTCTCATAATGCCTACTAGATTGCAAACAATGACAACTACTTGATACATAATGCACAGACTCGGGTAAATAATGCACATATTTATATTCCATTCACCAATTTTCTCACAACCGTCAGGAAGCAGACACATAATGCAAAATACTTGTCAAATAATGCATCCCAGAACATAAATAAGATATACCTGCAGCTTGTGAAGCAATTATACACTCACTTTATACACTCAATCAACTGACGCAATTATACACCCAGTTATACCTGCAGCTTGTGAAGGTTGAGAGCGCGACGGACGACCTCGTTTAGTCATTGTGAATCTGTCATAACAAAACAAAATAAGATACCCGAATCCATCATTCTGAACCCACAACAATGTATGCGCTTCGGATACAGAGAAAACCCTGACCAAACCAACTACTAAATTATGAATTTCGAAAGTCGCAACCTAGTGGATGTTCAAATCTATACTTTTCGTGTCTAAAAAATCATGAATTCGGATTCTAGTCGGCCTTTTTCACACATACCTTGTTGACTTGGTGTTGCCGGTTTGGGTTCGATGTTTGCATTGGTGGACGGTGGGTGACGGGATCTAGGAGAGTGATGACAAATTTTTCGTCGGCTTTCGTCTCAGAAAACGGCGGCGGCTAGGGTTTGGTGATTAATGGAAGATGGGGAGAGGGAAAGGGGAAAGAGTGGGGAGGAAGTTAGAGAGTGTTGAATGAGAGAGAATTAGTCGATGGAACGGTTGAATTCATCAGGTTGCTTAAAATTCGGACCTTCCGTATTCTGGCGGTTCCAATTTTCATTTTTTGTCTAAATTACCCTCATAATGCACAAAATCAGCCTTATAATGCAATGGGGGTTATAAAAACAAGCATCCATCTTGACCGTTGATGAATCAGATCCAACGACCCATATTTCGAAGAATAAAGGATCTAAGGGATGAATAGGAGAATAACACTCTCCTATATATATATATATATGATATAATATATTTGGTTTTTCGGTTTTTTCCCTCCGAACCGAACCGAAAAACCAAAAATTTCAAAATTTCAAAACCAAACCGAACTGAAAAACTGAAAAAACCGAATTGAATTTTAAATTTTTGATTTGGTTCAGTTCGGATATTCAGTTTTCAATTTTTTTGCTCACCCCCACTCGTCGCCGAACAACTTCTACTTATCACAAAGAGTTGTATGCTATTGTGGAGGCCGTCCAAAACTGGAGATAATACCTATTGGACCGGGAATTTATCATCCGTACGGATCAGAAAAGTTTGAAGGAATTGTTGCAACAAGTAGTACAAACTCCGGATCAACAACTTTATATCCGCAAAGTGATGGGTTTTAAATTTGTCATTGAATACAAAAAGGTCAGCAGTAAGAAAGTAGCAGATGCTTTGTCTAGACGGGATGACCCTTCGGACAGTTCAGCTAATGCCGATGCCAACTTACTTACAGCCATGACCCAACCGGTTCCTACTGTACTCACTTACTTGAAGGCTGAAACAACTTCTTCTCCCGAGCTTCAGGAGCTGATCCACCAGATTTCAGCCGGTGTTGCATCCTCTACCTACACGTTTGATGGGGAGCGTGTATATTTCAAGCATCGTATTTATGTACCTGCCCAGTCCCCTTGAAAGACAGTGTTATTACATGAACACCATAATACCCCCTCTGTGGGTCATCCGGGTGTCGATTGTACATATCGGCGTCTTGCTTTAACTTTCTATTGGCCACACATGCGTACCGACGTCAAGAAGTTCGTTGCTGCTTGTTTGATTTGTCAAACGACAAAATATTCCGTCCCAAGTTTGGGAGGACGTTTCCATGGATTTTATTACAGGCCTTCCACCTTCTCGAGGCTACACCACCATTATGGTTGTGGTAGATCGTCTTCTGAAGTATGCCCACTTTGCTCCGCTCCCTACCAGATTTGATGCTCTACGTGTTGCCCATTTGTTTGTGAATAATGTTGTCAAACACCATGGTTTTCCGTAAACCTTGGTATCAGATAGGGATTCTATATTCTTAAATAAATGCTGTGTGGGAAGAGTTGATGGGTTTGAGCGGTACAAAATTGCACTTTTCTACTGCTTATCATCCTCAATCAGATGGACGGACGGAGGTCCGGAACAGGGGGTTGGAGCAATATCTTCGGGCCTCCACTGCAGATCGTCCGTCAAAATGGTCCAATTTTTTTGCCATGTGCCAATTTGGCTTTAAATTGTTTCCATCATGAAGCTCTAGGTGTATTGCCATTTCAGACCCTATATGGACGTGAGCCACCATCTTTGGTGGCAGCTGAACCATCTTCCCGCACTCATGCGGCGGTAGCAGCTCTAATTCGTCAACGGGGTCTATTGTTGGTCGATTTGTGCAAAAATCTGGAAAAGGCGCAACAAAGAATGCGTGACAATGCAAATCGTCACATGCGTCATGTGGAGTTTGGTGTTGGTGATAGAGTGCTTCTTGAACTTCAACAGTATCGCCAACATTCCGTTGCAAAACCACAGTCGGCAAAGTTGTCTCGTAGATATTACGGTCCTTTTGATGTTCTCGAGGGAATTGGGCCAGTGGCTTACCGTCTTAAGCTGCAGGAAGGTAGTCGCATCCACAACTTTTTTCATGTTAGTTTACTTCGCCCTTATATAGAAAGGGAGACTTGTCAACATATGCTTTAATGAGTGATAAGTTTATTTCCCAATCCCACGTCTCTTGCAAAAAGTTTTACATAACTGCCTTAAACTGTCCGACGAGAACCTCTCTCGCGTGAAGAAACCACCGATCGCCGAGCTCTCCGCCGCCGGTCATCCATTCTGATACGCTATAGTGTATCAGTAAACCATGAGAATGAGAATATCTGCCTAAGGTCAACGAAATGAAATTGGATTGCTAATGGGACTATTATTACCTTTCAAAGAAAGATTAGAAACTAGAGTTAACTACCCAAATATTTCTTTTGCGTTTTGCATGCAAGGAGTACTTTTACTATTCATTACAACTTTTGTACTACAAGATACTCCATAAGCATGGAAGACATTTTTGAATTTCATATCTTGATACTAATGATGATATTTTCTCAATCCCTCTCTAGTTGTACTGGATATGATATTTTCTTATAATTTAAATATCTGAAATGATATTTTTCACTTTTTTCCAACCACTTTAAGTCAAATTCTCTTTCTCTTAAACTGTTATTAAGTAAAAAATAAAAATAAAAAATATTATGAAATTCTTAAATATATTAATTATAAAATATAAAATTATAAATTTATATATCAAAATAATTGTAGCTAAATTTAATTTTGATCGTGATTTTATTAGTTTTTTAATATTAAAAATTAATTTTTTAAAAATTAATCCTAAATTTTTAATTTTTAATTAATTCTATTTTTTTAAGATAAAAAAATCGAATCACAATCAAAATTAAATTTATCTTTCCTTTTTAGTGTGTCCCACCCAAAACGACTCATTCCTAAAAGTAGAAACTCCTTTATCTCTACTTTACTCTTTCTCTTACTTTATTTTCTCCACTTGACACACAAAATAAAAGAGGGAACATCTTTTTGGGTTCATGAACTTTGTCAAACTATCATTTTAGGTCCGTGAACTTTGAAAATATCATTTGAGGTCCGTCAACTATGAGTTAATATCAATCGAAGTACTTTTGTACTATTTCTAAGTTTTTTTCGGACGAAAATACCCTCAATACCTTGAAGGGTAGATATTTTTAATATACTTATCACATACTCATATTTTTTTGTATAAATATCTTTACTATATATTTTTCACAAATTTTCTAAATATAATTTGACATTAAATATTATCACTTAAATTTGTGACATGCAAGAGAAGTTCCTTCTTCAACTTTTTATAATTAAAGAATTTTAAAATATTTTTTAGGTATGGACACTCATAAAAATTAATGTCATAGTCAATAGACGATAATTGAATATTGATAAATATTTTACTATATATTTTCATCGTATAATTTTGACAATATATCAATATTCAAGTATCGTCTATTGACCGTGACATTAATTTTTACGAGTATCCATACCTAAAAAATATTTTAAAATTCTTTAATTATAAAAAGTTAAAGAAGGAACTTCTCTTGCATGTAACAAATTTAAGTGATAATATTGAATATCATATTATATTTAGAAAATTAGTCAAAAATATATAGTAAAAATATTTATACTAAAAAATATGAGTATGTGATAAGTATATTAAAAATATTTATCCTTCAAGGTATTGAGAGTATTTTCATCCGAAAAAACTTGAAAATAGTAAAAAAGTACTTCGATTGATATTAACTCATAGTTGACAGACCTCAAATGATATTTTCAAAGTTTACGGACCTAAAATGATAGTTTGACAAAGCTCGTACACCATAAAAGATGTTCCCTCAAAATAAAATTGCATAAAATCTCGTGCCGCCCAAGGAAGGGGTCATCTTCCTTGGGACGGAGGGAATATTATTAGTGGAGAATGAAATCTACATTATTAAAGAAAAATAAGTTACTAAAAATAGAAAGTGATTATTTTTATGGATGACCCAAAATGAAAAATTATCCTTATTTTTATGAAACCGGGGGATTATCATTTTCAAACTGCCTATTACATCTTGACTATATTATATAAGCAAGTAACAGCAAATCAAAATTTAAATTTTGGAAGCCAAGACTCTACTATTCATGGTCATCTCATTTTTTAGCCACCTTTTAAAAAAATAGGTTGCTACATCATAATGAGCATTATTGTATAAAAAATGAGGAAACAAGCCAAAAGTGGGGCTACCCAGTGGGTTGGACCTAGGTGTAAAGTAACTATTGTCTTTTTGTTCCGTATATTTGACATATAATTCGATGTTTTATTAATATAATTAGATTAATAACTTATAAAATTGAATTCATTATCAGAAATATTTTAATTTTTAAAATATGATTTAAAATTTCTTGAAATATGTTTATGTTTCACTTATCTTATTTATACAAATATTTAATTGGTGTTCAATCATGTTTGAGATAAGTATAAACAATATCTCAAAATTATCATAATTAAATATTTTACTTCCTCTAGATATGACTAACTATTATCAATATGTATTGTACTATCCACTTGTTAAGTTTACCGGTAAAAGCTCGATTATCATGTTGAGTTAGCCCGAAACCCCAACCTTAAGGGTTAGAGTTTCTTGAATATGAAATATTATTATAAATAAATAAACATAGTCAAAACAAAGACAACCATTATTTGTAATCGTTCAGAAAACTCTAGTAACTTAAAAGGAAATAAAACAAAAACCAGGAAATTAAAAATAAATCTGAAAAATAGTAAATTATCTTTTTTCGCTCCTTAAACGATGTCAGATGGCTAAAATCCATCTTCCATCATCGCGACGATGTTGCAAGCACGGTGCGAATTTCAAGTCATCCTGACACAAAACGTTTCAGCCCGTCTTCATCTAGGATTTTGTACACTAGGTTTGCCGCCTTCTTAATCCATGTCGTCGTTTTTTCAATATTGTCCAACTTTTCCTTTTTTTCCTTCCGCACTCCCCCCACATTACCATACTAATGAAGGGTACAACTTTCCATAGGACTTTTGTCAAAACGTTTCCCAAATATTCATATGTAGGAAGCATCGAATCAAGATCATTAGGTACGTAAACACCTAAGATCGCGGATGCAAATAAATAAAATTCCCACCTCGAATAGAATAGAAGCTTCTTCTCTCTCTTGAGCTCTCCTAAGATGTCATCGGATCTTGATTTTTTACAAAATCAAGCATCCCACGGAGTCGGATGACATGAGGCCGATGTTGGCTTGGTGGGCGTGTATGCCCGTCAAGGCTCTACTAGCAACCACTGCAACACGCCCACAAAGCATGTTGCGGAGGTCTTTGTTGACTCTCGCGTCTATCATGGACTTGGACTTCGCGGCTATCTCTCTCAAGAAGTTCAGCTTCTGTTCCATGTCTTATTCAGGGGTTTGCGGAGCATCGTCATCATGTCAAAGGTGAAACTCCAACAGATCAACCAGAGTATACGAAACCTGATTAAGGCATGGGCATGATTTCTCGTCGCCGTCGATAAATGAAAGGGAATGCCATCTAGACATGCACGCATATAAACATATAAGGGCATGTTTCATACAAGAAATTATTTTAGAATAGATTCATGGCTAAACTGAAAAACGCTTTTTCTATAAATGTCTTTAATAACTAAGAAATCACTCCAGAATTTTCAGTGGAAATTCTTACACTAGCGTCTGGAGAAAGCTTTTTCTATAAAATGTTCTGTGTCAGAATGACTTGAAATTCGCACGGTATTTGCGACATTGTCGCGATGATGGACGGTGGATTTTGGCCATCTGACGTCGTTTAGGAGGTGAAAGGACGAAAAAAATTCAGGTTTATTTTTTATTTCTTGTTTTATTTCCTTTTGAGTTCCTATGGTTTTCTAAACGCTTATCAATAACAGTTGTCTTTGTCTTGACTGCGATTTTTTATTTATATACTAATATTTATGTTTTTAAAAAACTAGAGTGTTAATATTTATCAGTTCAGCCATTCTTTATACGTATTGCATCATGCATGTAAACCCACTGCTGTATAATGGCTTACTTAAATTAAAAGGCATGTAGCACAATATTTGAATTGACTTTTATTAATTCCTATGCAAGACTCAAGATTGTGTTGCTATTAAAATTTTTAATATTATTTTTTAGTAACTAATGGGTGCTAGTACTATATACTACTTAATATATTATTGTTAATTACTTGTGTTTAATTCAAGCAAGATGCAACACCCTGGAAAATTAAAATTAGAAATAAGCGGAATTTGTGAAATTTAAGAATAAAGTATAATTGGAAATTCAGTTAAATGAATATTTGAGGTGAGAATGTTATGAAAAAATTGGAAATTCAAAAAATATTTAATCTTATATTATGAATTAATAAAGCATGCGTTAGAGTTGTTTAACTAAATATGTTTGTCAGATAAAGAATTATTATTACTAGAACGTACTCCCTCTATCTCATTAAATATGAAATATTTGGGAATCGGCATGAGATTTTATGTATTGTTGTTTTGTAAGTTAATGAAGAGAGAGTAAAGTAAAAGAGATGGAATAGTACAGATAGAATTATTTCCATTTTAGGAAACGTTTTATTTTTAATGGAACAATCCAAAAAGAAAAACGTTTCATTTTTAATGGGACAAATGGAGTATTAAAATTCATAATTGGTGTTAGATATTGTAAGATTTATGCAGAATTATATACGTAGGTGGTGTTGTTGTATAAGACATAGTGAAGAATAAGAGGAAAGAATGAGAAATTTGATTTATGTGGAATGAAATTGGATAAAAGGGGTGAAAGAAATGACAAAGACTATAGGAGGATTAATGGGGAAAAATCAAAATAAAATAGTAAGCCAATGCTGGGCTGGCCCAAAATCAATTAAGGGGGCATGGAAAATTAACAATGCCAGTACGGGTTTAATATGTTGAACTAGCCCAATATAAATTAATTAAAAGGGGAGTTAGAGCAAAAACAAATTTGAATTATTCATTAAAACACGTGATAGTGTGAAACTTTTAATATAACTTCTGATAGTAGTATATCACATGAGAGCATGTTTTGTTATATATATTTGTAACGCCCCAACTTTTGCGTTTGTTTTTTTATGATTAAAGGAGTATTGGATGTGGACGTCGATCAAGAAGAATTTCGATGTTATGTTAGTACTTGGAATAACACCGACTATTAAATACTCCCTCCGTTCCATAGTAGTGGAGTCATTTTGTCATTTTGGTACATTCCATAGTAGTGGAGTCATTTCCCTTTTTTAGTAAAAGTTAACACATTTCTTCTCACTTACTTTACTCTCTCTTACTTTATTCTCTCTTCATCTCTCTACTTTCTTAATCACCGTGCCGAAAAGAAATGCCCCCACTACTATGGAATGGAGGGAGTATTAAAGAATACAAATGTTAAATACAAAAGCATGAGGAATTTAAAATACATTTGGACTTGAGAGCTGAATTAGATTGTTTTGGATCTAGGTATATGGAGTATAAAATAAATCGACAGTTGGACCTATTGTAAACAAGAAAACTAATGATAGCTCAACGAGATTATTTTTACACGAGAGGCGCCGATTTTTGTTCTCCTTCGCTCCAAACTCCCACAACTTTTTCCGTTAGCAAGAATTTCACCCTACTATACTACCTGCATTTTATTCCACCATCATCATATATGATGCGGGAAAGTAGAAGGTTGTAATGAAAGTACTTGAGGTAGTTCGATTTTTTTTTCATTTCAACAATTTAGAAAAAAAATTCGATTTTAAAATCTGATAAAGAGTTGCAACTCTGAATTTAGAAGAATGGATCTTCTACCTCTTATTCTATTCATTCCTCTGCTGTGTGTCACAATTTTCAACGACCATTTTTGTGTTGGTTGAGTCCATGTTGCTTTCTTTCATGCTTGTATTGCAATGCAAGCTGATGTGTCTTTGTTGTTAGTCACCTCAAAATGAGTGCGAATGTTTTGGGCTTCTCGTTTGGTCGCTTTATTATTGCATAAATACTTTGAATTTCTCATTTGGAACTAAAAACATGGAATCTGAACACTCTTTAATATCTCGTTTGGACGCACCATCCATTTCTAAATAGTTTCCTAGCCATAGGAAAGGAAGACTGTCAGCGAGCTCACGATTTTGACAACTCCAACAAACTGTGTGAACAATCAAAGTTGGATATTTTCAAAACATCCCATCTATAACATTTGTAGTAAATAGTTGAAGAAGAAGATGAAAATACGTGAGCAATACATTGTCTATATAAAGGGAGGTAGTTGGGAAGATGACCGTTTAGTTGTTATGATTGGAAGATGATTATTGACATTAATGACCACACATCAATGATACACTGTACACAGCAAAACTAATACTATCACATTTGAAAATCACATGTAAGTAATCATCAGAATGAAATCACACATGAAAGAAATACCAAACATATGTGCTTTATATATATCAAATTAATGCAAGTATGTATGGTGTCAAGACGACAAGTTTGCAAATATGATATGAATGCCACAAACTTCCCTTTATGGGCTCAGGGGCGTTTTCATCCTAAAATCCCTCAAACCTAAATAATGTAAATACCAGAAATTGACCATGAATTTTTTTTCTAGGGATATGTAGAAATCTTGGCTTGTTTTTTGTTATTTTTAGTAAACAAATTCATATTTATTTCACTTTATATCTTTTAAGAGTCATTCCAATAATAAAGGATGGATGGAATATTTCTATGATACATTCGCCTATCCTAGAAACATAGAAATACAAACTCCATGAAAGGAAATTAAGTACTGCTACCTCCGTCGCACAAAAAATGTCACACTTATGGGATGACACGGGATTTTAGGAGGATTTATTTTGTGTGTTAGGTGGAAAGAGAAAATATAATATTTCTATTGTTGTAAGAAGAAATTTTTTCTAAAAATGAAAATATGACCTTTTTAGTGGGACAAACTAAAAAGAAAAGTGAGACAAGTACTATATTTTACATATTTACGTATAATTAAAAATCCCATCGTATGCTATCCCATCATATGCTATCCTATCCTATGTTGACTAAAAATAGGAATCTTCCGCTTTGCTTGAGTCCAAAATTAGCGCCATCAATCTCTCCCCGCCAACTCTTCCTCCTATCTCCATGGAAGCATCGTTCTCGAACCTCAACTTCAACCAAAAAAAATCAACCAGAAAAGCTTTTTCTCTATCCCCAATTTCCTCCCAAACAATTTGGAAAAACACTCGTTCATTTCTTCATCCATCAATTGTTGGAGCCCGTGCTCTAAAATGTACAGTCTCGCAGCTACGACCTTAACCGAGGGCCATTACGCTGGAAAAATCTACAAACAAAATTCGGAAATTTCTACGCAATCATTTTGATGATTATCCTTATGTGCCAGTGCTTTAAAGATTCACACGATTGAAATGAGTGGAATTAGGGGAAATTCCTCTCGAGTTGCATCGCTGCTGGTGTGGATTTCGGTTCTAATCGCAGCTTCTTCTCTGCGGGGCGTGTGGTGCCAGGGTGAGGACGAGTATATGATCTACAACCAAATTCGCGACCTCACCAAGATATTCAACAAGGAGATTACTTCCACATTAGGATTTTGCACGCGGGACGTGTGAGTTCAATTTCGACAACCTGTTTTGTTTACGTCATTGTTAATGTGGTTATTGCCTCATGGTGTTTTTGTTATCCCAGAGATCATGATCTGGATGGGGCGTTTGAGTTCGAGAACAATTTGGACTTTCTTAGTAATTGTGTTAAAGAGACCAAAGGTATCCATAATTTAATGCTCTAATATTGTAATGTGTATGTGAACGGAAGGCTTATGCAAATCGATTGTTATATATTACAATTGTCATAGAAGTTGATTGTAAGAAAATGAGGTTTTCTATGATGTTAGTATGACCTATTCTTACTGCATAATCTATAAAATGATGCATAGTACTTGAATACTTCACTAATATATGTAGTACTGTAATTATTTTCTGGCATTGAATTGCCCAATTCAACAGATGTGACCAAGAGGATCTGTACAGCAGCAGAAATAAAGTTCTACTTCTCCAGTTTTACGAAAACTGATGCAGATGCAGATGCACAAGTCTTAAAACTCAATAGGAACTGTAATCTAAACTCGTGGGTTCCTGGATGTGAGCCCGGTTGGGCTTGTTCTGTTCCAGAGACCGAACAGGCTGACCTGAAAAACATAGAAATTCCAGATAGGGTGTTTGATAGTCAACCTTGTTGTGCGGGTTTCTTCTGTCCCAGAGGTCTCACCTGCATGATTCGTAAGTGCCTCTTCAAATTATAAGACCACATCTGACTCAATTTTTGGCTTATGAATAGAATGCAAGGTCTTCACCGCATAATAAAAGTTTAAGCAGTGTATTTGAAGTTAAAGTTGCTCTTGCCTTTTTTATTGATTTTCTATATGATTTTTCCAATGATAGATTGTTGGATTTGCATGTTGGGACCTTGAACTTACACCAAATCAACCTTAGAAGGTTGGCTCTTTTGCAGACAAAATAAAAAAAGAAGCATATGACCCATATGGTAAATACAGATGGACACAATAGTTTAACTAGTTCAAGAGTAGTGTGGTTGTGGTACAACTCCAGTGATGAGCTGGGGACAAAGGTGAAATGCATATTATAAGTTTATGTTTCAGTAATGAGAGAAGAAACGATTTATCAGATTTCTTTCACCTTACTAATAGTAACTGTGATTGGCATACTATTACAGATTGTTATACATTGCACCCAATGGAGCTCTTATCCTCATATTAACCATTTTTATTGTATGGTAGAGTTTGTAGGGCTTAAAACTGGTTGAATTAGTACTTTTGAAGAGGACTTTTCATTTTTCTCCACTCTGATGCACTTCAAGTACTAATTCAAGTTCAGTTCTTTATAGATTTTGGTTATAGTATGCTGCGAAAGCTTTTGTGGGTAATATATGTTGTACCCTGATAAAGAGTCCTCGAGTTTCTTTGATTAATGAGTCATATAAAGTTGTTCAATGAGTGAAGTTCTTGCAACTAACTCATATTTTACTTTGCTTTCCTCATATTGAAGCTTGTCCACTAGGCTCATATTGCCCGCGTGCGCAGCTCAACCAATCAACTGGTGTATGTGAACCGTAAGTTCATTTTGATCTCACCATCAATGTTGTTATTTCTATAATCAGTCTTGACATTTTAGGTGGTAAGCAATTGCAGATATACATATCAGTTACCTCCTGGTAGCACAACTCATTCATGCGGTGGAGCTGATGTATGGGCAGGTGTAGGAGGTAGTGATGACATATTTTGTTCAGCAGGATCTTATTGTCCAAGTACAATCCAAGTGATCCATTGTAGCAGAGGGTATGTGCACCATCAAGAAGAAGTTTTCTTGCACCTTTTAGCAGGCAGTTATTCGTTATACTTGAAAATACGCATCACTGTAGTAACATTCATTTTTTTTTAAACTCCAGACATTACTGCATGCAAGGCTCTACTGAAGAAACAGGTAATCTTCAAACACTCATTAGTGGTTTCCTAGAAGAACTGACCTCGATCTTTTATATTTAAAAGTGTAGATATTTTTAGAATAGCTAAATATTTAATTTGTTCATATCTATCTTAGTGTCCAGATTATTATGTTAATAGATTGTTATTATCTAGTTTGACCTCAGGCATTACCACATCCACCCTCTTTCATATATGGCATGTGGTGCTTGTACTGAGTAACTAACTCATCATAAAAATGGATAGTTTGTTCATTTGCATGTAATCCTCTCCCTGGATAAATTGCTGACTCTTAGATGATTGAGATTATACTTTGACAAGATGTACAGTTTCCACTTAGGGTAATTTTTAGGCTTACTAGAATTTCATATTATTAGGTTTGTCCAGATTGACATTTCTCCTTTGTACCATTAATGCTGGCTCATATAGTCTGTAGCTGAATTTGTTCCTCCCTCTAATATTGTCTTAATTATTTGCAGTTTGCTTCAAGTTGAGTACCTGCAACCCGAATTCTAACACACAGAACTTGCATGCCTATGGATTTATGCTAATTGTAAGTGGATTATTTAGCATTAGATCTTGATTGACCACTCATATTTATGTTTGTGTCCCTGCCCCTTCCTAGAAAAATCATTAAAAGGAGATGACAATCGATCTAATTTCCTTGCTAAAGTTTTATCTGATATCCACATTCAGGGTGCATTGAGCTTGGTGTTAATAGTGTTCTACAATTGCTCCGATCAAATCCTTACAACTCGTTATGAAAGAATGGCCAAATCCAGAGAGAGAGCAATTAAAAGTGCCCGGGAAACTGCACATGCAAGAGAAAAGTGGCAAGTTGCAAAAGATGTGGCAAGAAAGGGAGCTATAGGCTTGCAGAAACAGCTGTCACGTACATTTTCACGCAATAAAGACGATGCACCAGTTCCAGCTAGCTCAAATAAACCAACAACTGGTGTTCATAATGCAAAAAAGGAAGCAGGCAATCTCACTAAGATGGTACAGTCAATTGATAGCGATCTAGATTCTAACTCTGGCTTTGACATGGCTATCGGAGATAGGAACATTAAGAAGCAAGAGCCAAAGGCCAAACAGTTTCACACTAAGAGCCAAATATTTAAGTATGCATATGGTCAGCTTGAAAAGGAGAAAGCTATGGAACAAATGCAACAAAACTTAACCTTCTCTGGTGTGATTTCAATGGCAACTGAGACAGATATGAAGACGAGGCCTACCATTGAGCTTGCTTTTAAAGATCTTACTATAACTCTGAGAAACAAGCACAAACATCTGATGAGGCGTGTGACTGGAAAAATTTTACCAGGACGAATATCTGCTGTTATGGGTCCATCAGGAGCAGGGAAAACAACATTTCTTTCTGCTGTGGCAGGAAAAATAAGGGGATGCCATATTTCTGGTTCGATTCTCATAAATGGAAAGCCTGATTCCATTCATTGCTACAAGAAAATTGTGGGCTTTGTCCCACAAGATGACATTGTTCATGGGAATTTGACAGTAGAAGAAAATCTCGGGTTCAGTGCTCGGTGCAGGTTTGTTAGTTATAATTCACGTGGAGCAATTACCATCATTCCATAGCCTAATATATGAGATTAAAGAAATTTTCTTCACAAATTCAAGATTTCTCACTGAGCTGACTCCTATAATTTGTTTTTCGGTCTATTTATGTCGTAAGCTTTTCAAGGTGATTGTTAAGACGGTCTAATTTGGCTATGATTTTGTCTTGTGATGCTCTAGGGATACGATTGTAAACTGTATGTGTTGCTCATCATGAATTGAGTTGGATATCTAAAGTCCTTTATTTGCATTCTATTTTTCGTTGTCTTTCTCATCTTATGGCAGGAAACTACACATGAATGAATTCATGCTAACTGTATGTAGTCCGTAGTTGGTTATCGATGGACTATGTATAAAATAATTTTTTTAAGTATTTAACATGCTCTGGTTCTTGAATTTTTCCAGACTGTAACTAATAACTTATGCTAATTGTATTCAAATAAGTAAAATTTTATTTATTTTAAGTCCTAGTTGACTTGTTATGCAAATTGTTTCTGCTTTGGGGCTCTTAACATTCTTTTAATGCCATTTCTGGTGCATTGATGTTATTGAACTCATTGCTGGATTTGAACACAATGAAGGCTTTCTGCGCACATGCCGAAGCCTGATAAGGTTCTTGTTATTGAGAGAGTGATCGAGGCCCTTGGACTACAGGCAATAAGAGATTCTCTAGTTGGAACTGTTGAGAAGCGAGGTATATCTGGAGGACAGAGAAAACGAGTAAATGTAGGTCTAGAAATGGTCATGGAACCTTCTCTGCTAATCTTGGATGAGCCGACATCTGGTTTAGACAGTTCGTCTTCCAACTTACTCATTAGAGCCCTTAAACGCGAGGCTACTGAAGGAGTAAACATCTGCATGGTTCTTCACCAGCCCAGGTAACTCCTAATGGTTATTTACTGCTTCCCTCCCTGGATGCATTACAACAAAAAAGTTATATATCATGCAAGTTTTACCTTGGTGATAGAATCCTAACTGCATTAAATTTCAGTATCTTTTGACTAAATGGCAACTAGCTCAAGTCTGATGTGTTGCAAAATATATGGACCAAATACACTAATTTAACTTATCTATAGTGAAGTATCATATCATTGAATTATTTTTAATGTCTGCGTGTTTCTTAGTTTATAGATACATGATTGCCAATGCCCTATCATCTTTCAACTGCACTAGGTGCTGTCTTTGTCGTGGGTAAACTTGGGGTAACTCGAGTTTTTAAAATTGTTCGAAGGCTATGAGAGAAAGACACTAAATTAGAAAGGCTAACAAGAATCTGGGAAATTTTACTAGAGAGTCATTAGAAAATGCGGTTTGAAAAGACATAAATTATACCATCAATTGACAAGAGTGCAAGATGAGCTAAATATGAAACCTGGGATTCCAAATTCATTGAGTTCACCCACATTTCAACCTGAAATCTCATTATGACATAATGCATGCACACCAAGTGAAGAATCTCTTATGGTTAAATATTTAAAATCCTTGGAGCTCTCACACGCATTTTGTGTTCAGCATATTTATGCTATTAAGTGTTACTCCCTCCGTCCCACTGTAGTAGAGGCGTTTCGTTTTGAGCACTCGTTTTGAAAAAATGATAATAAATAGTTAAAGTAAAGAGAGAGTAAAGTAAGATAACTTTCTTTTCCTGCTTCAGCTACACATTGTACCAAATGTTCGATGATTTAGTACTTTTGGCCAAAGGTGGTCTTACTGTATATCATGGATCGGTGAAGAAAGTAGAAGAATACTTTGGAAGCTTTGGAATCCATGTACCTGATCGTGTCAATCCTCCAGATCATTTCATTGATATACTTGAGGGTATCGTAAAACCATGTGCTGGTGTGACTGCTGAACAGCTACCTGTCCGGTGGATGCTTCACAACGGCTACTCTGTTCCTCCAGATATGCTACATTACTGTGATGAAATTGCATCAGCCTCTAAAGGTGGAAGTAGTATTGGTGCTCAAGAAACCCCAGAGCCATCTACTCCGGGAAGTGAATGGAAGGAGGAAGAACAGGAGCCCTCGATTAAATTCCTTAAAATACATGATTTATCTAATCGCCAAACACCTGGTTTCATGCGGCAGTATAAATATTTTCTTGGCAGGTATGTAAGCTTTCTCCTCTTGCAGGTTTCCATTTCATCATTTTTTGATACTGAATCCTAGGATAGAATTGCCAATCCTTCGAGGTAACCAAGTACGGAGGTGTTCTGATCTACAATGTACTCCCTCAGTCCCACTTAAAATGAAACATTTGGGAATCGACACGAGATTTATGTAGTGTTGTTTTGTGAGTTAATAAAGAGAGAGAAAAGTAAGAGAGATGAAAAAGTAGAGATAGAGTTGTTTCCATTTTAGGAAACGTTTCAATTTTAATGGGACAACCAAAAAAGGAAAAGGTTTCATTTTTAATGGGACAAAGGGAGCATAAGTTTTTAAAGAAGTGGCATGAGGGTTGACAATTTTGTTTCTGATTGGGGTACTTAACAACTCACCCCCATACCTGTTGTTTGTTCTGTTACCTTGAAACAATATATTTATGTGATATTAGCAGTTAATTGGTCAATGTTTCTTTTCTGTTTCTGTGAAAATCTAATACTACTATAGTGGGGTTACTTCTTTTCTTCCAATTTTGAGTAAAAATGTTCCTGTTATTATTCCTTTTTGCATCTTCATTAATTCAGCCGACGTCCAAGAGGCCCATACCTCTGAGAATTTATTCACCATATCACTCATTCACTCTTGCATTTATTGGGACCAAAATGCTACAACCTTCATTAGTAGATTGCATAAAACTTGAGAAATGTTATGCAATTGTTGTCCTGGTGATATACTAGTATACAATGTTTTCGTTTCAGCTCATCCTTGAATCACTTTCAATTTCTTCAGAATTTGCAAGCAGCGGCTGCGAGAAGCTCAGTTACAAGCAGCTGATTTTTTTATCCTCTTGCTGGCCGGAGCATGCTTAGGATGTCTTTCAAAAACGAAGGGTGACACATTTGGCTATTACGGCTATATGTACTCGGTGATTGCAGTCTGTAAGTAGATTTTTCATCTGTTATCCCATGTGAATTTTTTGTGTGGACTTCCACTTGCTTTTTTACTTCAAGTTGCCGAATTTTTTCTTCTTCTTGGTTATTTATTTTGGATATGATATTAACTCTATTTTTAGATATTGATAATCTTTTGTCGTAGACGCTTGCCTCTGGAAGATCTTTGAGCACTTGATATTATGCAAAATTATGCACCTTTTTTCATCATTATTTATTATTTTAGTCTCTATTTTGCAGCACTCTTGTGTAAGATATCTGCCATAAGATCATTCTCAATGGACAAATTACACTTCAAGAGAGAGTGTGACGCTGGCATGAGCACCCTAGCTTATTTTCTGTCCAAGGATACAATCGATCTTTTCAATATCCTTATCAAGCCTTTGGTTTTCCTTTCAATGTTCTATTCCTTCAGCAATCCAAGGTCAACATTCCCAGAAAACTATATTATTGTGCTCTGCCTTATGTACTGTGTGACTGGGATAGGATACGTGTTTGCTATTGCGCTGCAGCCCGCTCAAGCCCAACTGGTAGCTAATTCACATATTTTTCTTCTATCTCATCTGGTGTTCTTTCTTGGGCTGACAATTCAGTTTTCATTCACAGTGGTGCGTGCTTCTTCCCGTTGTTCTTACTCTCATTGCGAATCAAGATAAAGGTGACAAAGTTGGAAGGATACTACGTCAGTACTGCTATCCGACGTGGGCTTTAGAAGCCTTCCTGATAGCAAATGCTCAAAGGTCAGTAGCTCAACTTAAAACTAAACAAGCTTCTGTATAACTGCATGGATCTTGTGATCAATATTGTTGTGTTGTATATGCAGATTCTCTGGAGTTTGGCTGATAACCCGATGTGCCTCGTTAAACGATTTAGGGTATGATGTTCATCGCTGGTTGATTTGTCTACTTAACCTTATCATCAGTGGTATAGGTTTTAGGGTCATGGCTTACTATAGTTTGCTTAAGTTGGGAAAGAAATAAGTTGTCCACTAGTTTAGTTTATAAAGATTAGTTGTATCATATGACTAACTTTTCAATGCCTTGAGTTTTGGCTTCTTCTGTCACAATTTTTTTATGAGCATTCTATTCATTTTCCCCATATTCTAATTAGCAAGGGTAGACCAGTGAAAATGAAGCAGAAAGTGTAGGTTATTCATTTCATCGTATACGTTATGTATTTTTTTGTATTAACATAACGTCAAATTAATATACATGCATGTACTGATGTACTACACCAAATCATTAATTGTATTGTATGGTAGTTGGATTCATATTTTCTTTTGTAAATGTAAGTAAGCATTTGAATATAAATTAGGCGCTGCAACTGAAAGTAGAGGATATATGCTTCATATACACGTGTTGCACAAAGAGTTACCATTGCAACGAATATGTACATTAGCTGTGAAATTTACGATTTAAAAAAATGATAACGCATTAATTGAATTAATAAGGTCTATACACTCGACAATTCCAGACGTTGGCTTCTTTACCATAAACTCAGCATGTTATGAGAAGAGTTAGACAATGTTGCCACAAATATGAAGAGAAAAGTTGAGAGAATAAACAATAAATAATACACAAGGTATTTAAAGAAAGAGAATCCTACAATCTTTCAATTAACTAAAATTGAATTTCTTAATTAAAATACCATTAACTTATTAAGATAAAAATAAAATTCTGAATCAAAGGAAACAACTTTCAGTAATTTTCAATACTCCTCCGTAGTGAAATTTACTGGGAACAATCAAGAGCGGTTCAAAATTCTTCGAGTTTCCACACATAATTTTCAATAATTATAATTCTGCAGAGGCACTGCTTCCATATTAATCTTCTTAAAGCAATAAAATTAAATCCTTGATAGGTAGTCCTGATATCATGAAGCAAATACTACTATGAAAGTAGAGAAAATATAGAAAAATAAATAAATTGAAATGCACTTAAACATGAGATGAAAAACAAAAAGTAGAAAATATTTAATGAAAAAAACCCTAGAATATCGCAATTAATTGAAACCGAATTTCTTAAATCAAATACCACTCACTTATATTATGATAAAAAAAATCTAATTACTTACAACTAACAATAAGCTTAGCTAATTTTTAACAAATGGACTATGCTAGTAAAGTGAAACTAAGTTGTACTATCTCCTGTCCTATATAAATAGATTGAGTCTCGTATATAGAAATAGTCTATATTTATTTATATGGACATTTTCTTCGATATAGAGTATTTTATCATGGCCTCACTATCCAACTATTTTTCTTCTTCTTTCTTTTACTTTTACCATTTAAGTAACTATTGGATGAATAGAGTAGATATTAGACTGTCCACAATAATGCTGCGGCGGCGGCTATTGCTGACCGGGAGACAGCCGTAGCGGGGGGAGAGCGCCGCGTATGCGGCATGGACGGGGTGATGGCGGTGGTGGTCGGGGCGCATCGGCGGCGGCCTATTGACCGCCGACCGCTGCCGCGGCGCCGGTGGATTTTTAAATGTTTTTTTTTATTTTCTTAATTTTTTTCTATAAATACAACCTATTTCTCTCAATTTTTACTTCACCCATCCACATCCAAACTACAATTCCACAACCAGATTTTCATCTCTCTAGATTTATTTACTCAATATGCAAGGCCGCGATAGTTTATTTTTATTCTAGTCTAAATAAAATATACCAACAATGGATAAAATAATGTGATTTGTGGTTGTGGCATAACTCTTATTGGGTTGGACAAATTTTTGTGGTTATGGACAAATTTTTGTGACGTGGAACCGCGTGAACACTCTAAATAAAAAAAATTCCAGTTGACATAGACACTAATCTTGATGTTCAACAAAAGCAAATAAATTTTGTTTAGCAAAACAAGGTGTCATTGTCACACTAAACAAAACTGCGCGTCGCCACAACGGACGCTAAGCAACATATTCCATTTCAACTTTGTGAAATCCTTTTGGATTCCGCCAAATAAATGCAACATTCCTTCTCTTTCCTACACTCTCTCAACGCACTCACTCACAGAGTTAGGTTAGATATTTTCCAACAAGTTTGCTTTTCTCTTCATTATTCCCTCGTGTCAATGCGTTTCTTTTTTCTTTCTTTTTTTAAAAAAATTTCTGCAACTTTTTTTGGGTTACCATTCCAATGTCTAGTTCACGAGATTCCTTTTCTGTTCGGCCGGTGGGGTTGTGTATCGGTAGATGATAATGGTATTTGTCTAATTCTGCAAAGATGTGCAGTGTTTCAAAGTAGGGTTATTGGGTTAGAGTGGGGTATATCGAATTTAAATCACTAAACTAGAGATAAGGTTGTGAATCAATAAATACATTCAAGACTACAATTGTGGTACGAAGTCAGGGCCACCGGTGACCGGAACGGCGACCGAGAGAGTACCAATACGCAATGCACTATGAGAGGAAGAATGGGAAGAGTTATTTTGCATTAATTCAATAATGAAACTTACAAAATGGGAAGGCAGCTTATATACACGCTGCAAGTATGAAAGTAACAACATCACAACAATCTAACTAACTATATTCTCCTCACGCTCCGCGCACATGGCTGATTTGCTCCTCTCTTCCCTCGTGTTGCATGTATCCAAGCACCCTGTTATTTAGGTTGCCATCTCCCGCGCTTATTCATTTCATATATCACGTATCAAATCTCCCCCCTTTAGATAAACCTTGACCTCAAGGTTTGAAATGCGGGAAACGTTCTTCCATGTCGTGAAGAAATTCCCAAGTAGCATCCTCCGGGAAGGAGTTAGCCCAATGCACCAAAACTTGAGTAGCTGGCATGTTACCCCGCTTGACTAGGCGACGCTCCAAGTATTGTATCGGCTCCAGAAAGGTGGAGTTGCCCACAGCCGGCAGAGAACCGTGAAGCTGGACCAGAGGGCCCATCTTCCTTTTAAGTTGAGAAACATGAAACACCGGGTGAATTTTACTATCCGGAGGGAGTTGAAGCTTGTAGGCAACCTCCCCAAACTTATCAACAACCTTAAAAGGACCAAAGTAACGAGGGCTCAGCTTCTGAAACTGCCTATCACGAAGAGTGTTTTGCCTATACGGTTGGAGCTTCAAGTAAACCCAATCTCCCAAGGCAAACTTCCTCTCAGAACGATGCTTGTCATGTTGAGATTTCATCCACAGCTGAGCACGCCCCAAATGATGCTTGAGAACCTCAATCATAGCCTCACGTGCAACCAAGCTCTCATCTACATCATGAACCAAGGAATCACCCTTGAAGTAAGGAATGTGTAGGGGCGGTGGGTAACCGTATAGAGCCTCAAAAGGTGTAGTCTCAATAGCCGAGTGGTAAGATGTGTTATACCAAAACTCAGCAAGGCTCAGCCACTGACTCCAAGTGGTCGGCTGGTCACCACACATACACCGGAGATAAGTTTCAAGGCAACGGTTAACAACCTCGGTCTGCCCATCCGATTGAGGGTGGTATGCTGTGGACATGTGTAGTTCAACCCCTTGGAGCTTGAAGAAATCGGACCAGAAGTTGCTCAAAAACACCTTATCACGATCATTAATCAAGATTGTGGGAAGACCATGAAGCTTGAACACATGGTCTAAAAAAACCTGAGCCACAGTCAAGGCCGTGTAAGGGTGGCCTAAGCTCATGAAGTGAGCATATTTAGTGAGGCGATCCACTACAACCAGAATGGTTGACTTGCCACCAGATAGAGGAAGACCTTCAATAAAATCCAAGCTGACTTGAGACCAAGCTTCATCAGGAATAGGCAGAGGCTGGAGCAACCCAGGAAGAGCAGAGTTGTCATACTTAAAACGTTGGCAGATATCGCATTCTCTGATGTAGTTTCTGATTTGCTTCTCCATGTTAGGCCAGAAAAATAAAGAGGAGAGTCTCTTATAAGTAGCCAAAATACCAGAGTGTCCCCCAGAGCTAGAGTTATGAAAGAGATAGATGATTTGCCGCCTTAAACCTTCATCATTCCCCACAACCAGCCTCCCCTTCCTTCGCAATTGACCACCCATCCAAGAAAACTTAGAGTTCTTTTGAGGATTCTGTTGGAGCTCTAGAATCAAAGCACTAAGTTGAGGGTCAGAGTGCCATGTAGCTTGAATCAGAGGGTAGATATCAGTCGAGACCGCGGTGATAGCCATGCATAATATATCAGAAGAGTGGACCCTGGAGAGGGCATCCGCTACCACATTCTCAACTCCCTTCCTGTAAGTTATAACAAAATCAAATGCCATCAGCTTAGATAACCAATGCAGCTGCCCCGGGGTGGTGAGCTTCTGTTTCATCAAATGAGCTAGTGTTTTGTGATCTGTACAAACTTCAAAGGGTTGATTACCCAAATAATGGCTCCAGTAGGTTACAACAAAAACCACAGCAAGCAGCTCCTTGTCATAAACAAACATCTGTTTGTGTTTTGGAGACAAGGTCTTGCTAATGAAGGCGAGTGGATGCCCATTCTGCATCAAAACAGCCCCAATGCCATAGCTGGAGGCATCAGTTTCTACAACAAAAGGAAATGAGAAGTCAGGCAAGGCCAAGACTGGAGGGCTCATCATCACCCTCTTGAGCTCCAGAAAAGCTGCCTCTGCTTCCTCACTCCACTTGAAGGCATCCTTTTTCAATAAGTCAGTAAGAGGTCTACAAATAATTCCATAGTTTCTGATAAACCTCCTGTAATAGCCAGTAAGTCCCAAAATTCCCTCAGTTTGGAAACATAAGAGGGCACTGGACAATCTTGCATAGCCTGCAGTTTCTTAGGATCTGTGGCTACTCCTGCCTTGGATATGATGTGTCCCAGATATTCAATCTGATCCCTAGCAAAGTCACACTTGCTTTTCTTGGCAAATAGAGAATTCACCTTGAGCTTGCTAAATACCAACCTCAAATGGTCCAGATGTGAAACCTCATCCTTGCTATACACCAATATGTCATCAAAGAAGACAAGAACAAATTTCCTTAAGTATGGCCTGAATATATCATTCATTAAACTCTGAAATGTAGCTGGAGCATTGGTGAGACCAAAGGGCATCACAGTGAACTCATAATGGCCATCATGTGTCTTGAAGGCAGTTTTATGTATATCCTCAGTCCTCATCCGAATTTGATGATAGCCTGCCCTCAAATCGATTTTAGAAAAAACAGCAGCTCCATGAAGCTCTTCCAACAATTCCTCAATCAAAGGGATGGGATATTTATCCTTCACTATAATCTTGTTTAGCCTCCTATAGTCAATGCACATTCGCCATGACCCGTCCTTTTTCTTTACTAAAACCACAGGGGATGAGAATGGACTGCAGCTTGGCTGAATAAATCCTTGCTTCAACAAGTCAGCCACCATCTTTTCAATGATATTTTTCTGGAATGCAGTGTGTCTATAAGGTCTAGCACTGACTGGGGAAGCACCATTTGTCAAAACAATCTGGTGGTTGTGGTTTCTCATGGGAGGAAGGTCAGTGGGTTCAGCAAATACTCCCTCCTGACTCTCCAAGAAAGCTTGTAGCTCCACAGAGTGCAGCTGCTCATTCGCTACTTCCTCCACTGCTAGGAGCTCGGGTGGAGTGCTCTCAGTAACTCTGATACAACAAAGCTGGACCCTAGGGCAATTAGTGATGATTTTATTCATTTCCTTTTCAGATACGGTTTGAACCTTGGTTGGGGCTTGTGCACCTCGTAGCACATATCTTTTCCCCTGGAGTTTAAAATCCATAATTAGATGCTTGAAATCCCATTGAATCATGCCAAAGGTTTCCAGCCATTGTACACCGAGCACCATGTCACAGTTACCCAGAGGTAACAGCAATACATCAGTAGTAAATGTGGTGTCTCTCAGCACCCATTTCAGCCCTTTACACATTGAATCACACTCAAGCCTGTTCCCATCTGCCACATCCACCGTAACTGGTCTGACTGGAGTAAGATGTAAACCCAACTTCTTAGCCAGTTGAAGGTCCAGAAAATTGTGTGTGCTCCCAGAATCTATCAGGATGTGTACAACTCTTTTGCTTATCTTCCCAGTCACTCTCATAGTCCTGAACGCTCTAGAGTTAGCTCCACTCATAGCATGAATGGAGATTAAGGGGTTATCATCCTCCTCAGATTCTTCTGGCACATCATCCTCCACCATGTGAGGCCCCTCCCCCTGAATACCATCATCTACTTCTAACAGATATAACAACTTCCTTGCACACCTATGGCCTCTCTCGAACATCTCATCACAGCCATAGCACAACCCCTTTGCCCTTTTTTCAGCCATTTCCTCTACAGTGAGGAGTCTCCTATTTTTAAAATTGGGCATAGTAGGTGTGGGTAACAGAGGAAGGTTACTACTCCCAGCAACAGAGATTCTAGAGTCATTCCCCCCAAACTTCTTAGGATATGAAGAAGATCCCTCCCTCGTCGGACTAGACATCTCCTGAAGTCTAGCAAGGGCATAAGCATGAACCAAGGTCTGTGGCATAAATAGTCTCACAGCCTTTTGAACGTAGGGCCGTAGGCCATTAATGAAGTGACTTATGGCATATGACTCCGGAATAGAAACACGACCCAAAAGAAGTTCAAATCGATCATGATAATCGGAAAACGAACCTGTGTGCTTCAAGGAGAGCAGTTCAGTCATCGGATCACCAAGTAAGTGATCGCCAAAGCGCCCCTCCAAAGCTTGCAAAAACAGAGGCCAAGGGGTCGCCATCGCAAGGTCCTGGTATTTGGACCAGTTTTGGAACCACTGAAGAGCTCGACCTTCAAAATTGATCACCGCGAGCCTCACCTTAGATTCCTCCGGTGTCAGATCCACCGTGAAAAAGTGATCGCATCGCAAAATTGTAACACCCGTACCTTAAGTTAGAAATTTATCTTATGTAATGAAATAATGGATAAAATTATTTCAAAATGTTATGCCTCTCGATAGGTGTGATATGAAAAGAATATGGTTTATGTGTTTAACGTGGAAAAAGAATGTGTTTATGTTATTTTAAGTATGAACGATGGAGACTCGTTTAAGGTCTCGTTGAAAGATCGATGATGAAATTGCTATTCATTAGCAAGACGAATGTATTAAATGGAAGGAAATGTATGGGCAACGACGCGCGTAAGCGAGGAACGGATGAATGGATATTATATTTGGAACAACACCAAATATAAATTTTGTACGATTTCTCGTACTTTAATTGGTATTTATGGGGAACGAGATAGCAAAATCTAATATAATGAAGACCCGTGAATTTTTAATGAACGAAGGAAAAATATAAAATTATAATGTATGAATTTATTTTGGACTTTTCAAAATAAATTCGAAGTCCAATTAAAAAAATAAATTAATCTTGGAGTCTAAATACTCTTTAAATCCACCAAGTAGTGGTTTCACTAATTTAGGCTCGTATTCTATTTCTTTAGCCCAATTGGAATTTAATTGTGGAAGCCCAAGTATTTTTTTTTTATTGGACCAAGCCCAAGTCTTTTTCCTTTTCTTTTCCTTTTTCTTTCTTTTCTTCTTCCTTCTTGCTTCATGGCCGACGGTTTTCATTTTTCCCCATGATCGATCGGTTTTCCCCACTTCCCCATCAATATCCACCCTCTAAGCCACCCTCTCACTTTCACTTTGCAAAGAAAAAAAGGGAGAAGAAGAAGAGAGAAGGAAAAGTGGCGAGAGAGAGAAGCCGAGAGAGGAAGCAAGAGGAGGAAATTTCACATCTTTGTTCATTCACCATCAAGTCCAACCTTTTCTTTTAGGAGGTATAATCCATCTCCATCTCAATGCATGAGTTATTATTAGCTTTGTATGCATATAGCTTGACCTTCTTCCATAATCAACTAAGTAGAAACCGACGTAGAAATAATCGAACGATCGCCGCGCATAATCGAATCTAGGAAAGAACGAAACTTTATAACCATAACGTGTGTTGCGGGACGTTTCGGGGTGGTTTCGGAGGAGGAGAGGCCACCGCCGGCGACGGGCAGCGGCGGACAGCCGCTCGACGTCTCCCCGACGGCTGGCATCTCCATTTGCGACGGTAGACAACCACGGCTGGTGACGCGACGGCGAGGCAGCAGCCCCAGCCGCACGGCAGCGGCGACGTGGAGTGTCCTCCGCGGCAGCAGCTTCCGCCGGCGAGCAGCGAAGGCAGCGGCTTCCTCGGCTGCTCCAGCTGTGGCGGCAGGCGGCTCCAGCCGCGACGGTGGCGAGCCGGAGGGAGAACGACGGCGACGACAGTGGTGGTGGTCGGCTGTGTGTGTTTGCCGAGAGAAAGAGAGGGCGACGGTGAGAGAGAAAGAAGAGAGAGAGAGAGTGTGTTGGAGAAGATGATGAAAGTTGGGCCATGCTTTTTGGGCCATGTGTTTTTTTTTTAATTTGGGCCTTGATTTAAATCTTTTAGTAGGGCCTTATAATTAAATTGGAAGACTTTTTTTTATCGTGGACTCTTCTTTTAAGCGATGGGCTTCCTAATTAATTATCTTGAGGAATAAAGTGGCTAAGAAATTAATTCGCTTGGGCCGTTAATTAAAATTTAATCGGGAGAAATTATTTAATTAATTTTCCGTAAGTTCTTTTTATCGAGTGAATATTTTACCGAGGTTCGAGATCATTCTTTTTAAGGGTAAATAATTACGGAAAATCTAAGTAAGCGCTTAAACAATTTTTAGAAATTATTTTCGACGTTATGGAAAATGCGAGGAGCCAACGAAGGATAGAACGAGCGTAAGCGGCCGACCGGCGTCGCACGCGACGCCTTGGCGGCCGCCGAATAACCGAAAGTACGCGGAAATCGAGAAAAAGAATTTTAAAAGAATTTAATTAGAGTGCATGCATTCTAATTATAGTTGTTATCGGGAATTGATATGATTTTATGTGTTTTCCGAAAAGGTGGTTCGCACGCACGCTAAAAGTCGGAACGAGGAATTTTTACGGAAATCTTAAGCTTTTGAGGTGGGCTTTATTCTTAAATGTTTATTCTTGAATTGATATGTTTATGGTGTTATAAGGATGTTTCTATAAAGTATGTCATGCCGTGTTTATGCTTTGAAACTGCCTGTCTGATTGTCTACTAGAATAATACTCTACTAGACTTTGATGGTTAACGAATTCGGGTCTAACTAGGGCTACGCCCTACTTAGACTAGTGCACTGATGGGGATCGTGAGCCGTCCCCTAGGTCGGCCGGTCCAGTGATCGAGATTGTGGCCACAGTCTCGTTTCACATGATGGTTCAGATATGGTATATGATGGGGGATGATGTTAGTCCGCGCAGACACTTTTTATGGAATTGAATATTTTTGTGCTTCCCGGTTCTTCTTAAAGTAAAACCCGGGATTCACGCGATGATGGCTTGACATATCTTAACGATGAATATTTTTCGGGCGTGAGTTCACTGGGTGCACCAAGTACTCAGCCCCTGCATATGTTTTCCCTATGTGCAGGTTGAGCGAGGTCGGGAGGCGGAGAATGTTGAGTGATGATTTCAAGAACTGGTCCGGTTATTATTATGTCTTCATACGTAGTAGTAACTATACTCTCAAATTGCTTCCGCTATCAAATGTCTAAGAAACTCTGTTATTTTCGTTATTGCCGAACTCTGCTATCGTTTACTTTGAGACTTGGGTTTTTGTTGAAACGTTGACCGGTTTAAATGAAACTTCATCCTTGTTTGTTAAGTCGTATTGCCTTGAATTGTATGTTTTCCCCCTTCTTCCCCGCTTCTTAAATCCCCCACGAGTCACGATTTCCCGTGCTTTCTATCCCTAGGAAGTGCGGTCGTGACAAAAATCCACCCAGCCAAATCCTCACCCGAGAAGATCGGAAATCCAACCTTAGACTGACGTGTAGAGAAGTAAGGTGCACGGTGCTGACCTCCTCCAGCCATGCCACCAATACCACCGCCGAAACCTGCGCCGGCAACACCACCTCCTCCACCAGCAACACCGCCCGCAGCTAGAAATCGGGTCATCAATTCATTCTGTTGAGTTTGAAGTGCTAGAAATTCATCGCGGAGCTCCTTGAAGTGGAGATCGCGATGCCGATCGAGATCCTCACGACGCCGATCGGCGTCAGACAATTTGGCCGTCAGCTCGGCCATAGCAGTAGCCAGCATCTCCTCCAAACGACGGTCGTCGCTGGCGCGTGTCTCCACCATCGCGGAAACTGGACCTCGTGGACTGATACCACTTGGTACGAAGTCAGGGCCACCGGTGATCGGAACGGCTACCGAGAGAGTACCAATACGCAATGCACTATGAGAGGAAGAAGGGGAAGAGTTATTTTGCATTAATTCAATAATGAAACTTACAAAATGGGAAGGCAGCTTATATACACGCTGCAAGTATGAAAGTAACAACATCACAACAATCTAACTAACTATATTCTCCTCACGCTCCGCGCACATGGCTGATTTGCTCCTCTCTTCCCTCGTGTTGCATGTATCCAAGCACCCCGTTATTTAGGTTGCCATCTCCCGCGCTTATTCATTTCATATATCACGTATCAAATTGTTCCGACGAATTAAGTAGCGCAGATTATTGCATTCATTCGAACTGGACCGTAATTTTTGCTATGGATTTTCAGCTTATCCAAGAAGTTGCATGCAATCTTTAATTTGATAGATTGAACTTTCACCTCTGAGTTGCCGATTACAGGTCTATCGTAGCTCGTACGCGAGATGTTTGCTTAGAAAGTAATAATTTCACTTTGCATGTGTAATTTCTTTGTGTATCTAAATTGTATTTGCAATTGGAAAGAATGTAGCATCTCTTGATCACATTTACAATTTTGGGCTCAACTACCCAGATTTCATAAATCAACTATGAAAATCAACTCTACTCAAGAGTGGTAGGGTTTTATTGTCGAGAACTTGACTTTAACTTTAGAAAGGATTGATTTTAGTGGGAACTAATTAGTTTCATTACAATAAGGCTAGTTTAATGTAATGTCAAATAGGGATTACCTGTTTTGTATCCTCAATTTGTATTAAGCATGATAATACTTTCTGTAGCGATCCTTCACATACCGATAATTGTTAGGGAATATGTGATTTAGTTTGGAAGACTTCATTTTGACTTTTTAGATTTCCAGTCTTAGTGTATTTAGGTATGTTTCAAATCATTAGGTTTATTATATTCATAAGTAGATTTACATAATCAATGTGTATGATGAATCCGCGAATTTTTGATGGTGATGAATGCTGGTAGAGAATAAAGATCACGACACAATGAATTTACGTGGTTCGATTTACTGAGGTAAATCTACGTCCACGGGAAGAAAAGAGGGCAGAGTTGTATTGCTTGATCTGTTTTCTACAGCTTACAATACAGACTTGCTATTTTATATTTGATCTCTAGAGAGCGAGAGAGTCTAACCCTATCTATCTGATCTAGGTTCTATTTATACAAAGGACCAAGATCGTGGCATGCAGCACCATTTACTAGGTAGTGGATGTCGTGGAGATCGTGGCGATCTTGCATGGGTCCACTATCCTGCATGAGTTAATGACTGCTTGACACCACTAAATAGATCGTGGGTGTAGTGGAGGTGGAAATCCTGCATGAGTCTACTATCTCCTAGTTCGGTCGAATACTGAGACCGAACTGCTGAATTATTGCCGAGCAGCTTTTGCCGATCTGAGAGTAGAGCTTGATTGGTTGGCTTTTACCGAGCTGTAGGCTGGGGCCGAACTCTTTGGTTGTGCCGAACTGAACTCTTTAGTCATGCCGGACTGATACTCTTTCTTGGGCTTTAGGCTGATGGGCTTTACTGCTGTTGGGCTTGTTTAGTACGTACTCCATCACTACCCCCCCCGGAAAGCGAAGTGAATCACTTCGGCATTCTGGATAAAGGTACGGGGTAAGTTGATGTTTGTCCTCGGTCTGATGAAGTGAACTCCTCTTTGACCGGACTTGGTTTGTGTCCTAATTTGGCGAGTTTTATCGCTCGGATCGGACTTTCCGTTGTCCTAATTTGGGGATCGGACTTTCCCTTGTCCTAATTCGGCGAGTTTTATCGCGTGGATCGGACTTTCCCTTGTCCTAATTCAGGCAAGTTTTATCGCGTGAATCGGACTTTTGTTGCAGTTCGTTTCAGACGAAGTGCTTGATTCTTAAGCTGAATTGTGGTCTTGTATCCTCTTTAGAAGCTTGGACTTCACAATCGTTGGCTTATTGCAGTTCGTTTCAGACGAAGTGCTTGTTTCTTAAGCGGAATTGTGGTCTTGTATCCTTTTTAGAAGCTTTGACTCACAATCGTTGGCTTATTGCAGCTCGTTTTAGACGAACTGCTTGTTTAAGCTGAATTGTGGTCTTGTATCCTCTTTAGAAGCTTTGACTCACAATCGTTGGCTTGTATATGTTCTAAGAAGGGGATCAGCCTTCGAAGAACAAGATACCTCAGTAACATTTGTAAGAGACGACACGCACAGAGACAGACAAAACACACATAGACAAAACGCACAGAGACAAGCAAAGACCAAGCAAACCAAATAAAGCACATTGACCGAACAGGACTCAAGACTGACTGACCGGACTGTCTCTTACAAATGGAACTTCTTGAGGTTGGAAATGTGCCATGTTCGGGGTACCTGTTCTCCTGACATGTGAGCCAATTTGTAAGACCCTTTGCCGAGGACTTCTGACACCCGATACGGACCTTCCCATGTGGGTTCGAGCTTGCCCAGCTTTTCTGCTCGGCTTACTTCGTTGTTTCTCAAGACGAGATCTCCCACTTGAAATTGCAGCTTCTTCACCCTTTGGTTGTAATACCGGGCTACTTGCTCCTTGTACTTGGCTGCTTTTATGCATGCCAATTCTCTTCTTTCTTCGGCAAGATCTAGCTCGGCTTTCAGTCCGTCGTCATTCATTTCTGCTGAGAAATTTAGAGTTCGGGGACTGGGTATGCCGATCTCCACCGGAATCACGGCTTCAGTGCCGTACACAAGACTGTACGGAGTTTCACCGTTGGAGGTTGTGGGTGTAGTTCGGTAGGACCATAGGACTTGAGGGAGATTTTCTACCCATTGTCCTTTGGCTTGTTCTAACCGAGCTTTTAACCCTTTCACCAGGATACGATTTGTTACCTCCGTTTGTCCGTTTGCTTGTGGATGAGAGACCGAAGTGAACCGCTGTTGAATATTCAGCCCTTGGCACCAATTCTTGAACGTCTTGTCGGTGAACTGAGTCCCGTTATCCGAGATGAGGATGTGGGGTATGCCAAATCGGCACACTATGTTCTTCCAGACGAAGTCCAATGCCTTTGAGCTCGTTATCGTAGCTAATGGTTCAGCCTCCACCCACTTCGTGAAGTAGTCCACGGCAACGATAAGGAATTTCATTTGCCGAGGAGCTTGAGGAAGTGGTCCCACTATGTCTATGCCCCATTGCATGAAAGGCCAAGGGCTTTGCATAGTGTATAGATCGGTCTGCGGCATCCTTGGGACATTTGCATGAATTTGGCACTTCGTACACTTCTTGACGAGCTGCACTGCCTCTTGTACCATGGTTGGCCAATAATATCCCCATCTCAGAACTTTTTTAGCTAAAGCTCTGGCTCCGATGTGGCTGCCGCACGATCCTTCATGAACTTCTCTGAGGATGTAGTCCGTCTCTTCTGGTCCTACGCACCGCAATAACGGCTGGAGGTAAGACTTTCTAAAGAGGACTCCTTCATGAAGTTCGTACCGAAGTGCTCGGCACGTGATCTTCCGAGCTTCTCTCTTATCCTCGGGCAATTGTCCTTGATCCAGATACTGCAAGATCGGCGTCATCCAGTTCGGCGAGCTGGATACTGAATGTACCTCGGCTTCATCAATGCTTCGATGCATTAATTCTTCCGCCTTTGAGCTCGGATCTGAGGCCAACTTACTTAAGGTATCTGCTCGGCTATTTTCCGCTCTGGGAATGCGGATTATCCGAAAATAGGAGAAACTTCGGCTGATGCTTTGCGCTTTGTCCAAATACTTCTTCATTCTCTCGTCACGAGCTTCACTTGTACCCAACATGTGATTTACTATGACTTGTGAATCACAATGGACTTTGAGAGATTTGACGAGCAGACTTTGCGCTAACTGGAGTCCGGCCAGGAGGGCTTCGTACTCGGCTTCATTATTAGTAGTGGGGAATAGGAACCGAAGTGAGTAGGTTACCTCGTGTCCGTCGGGAGCGACAAGTAAAATACCAGCTCCACTTCCCATCTTGTTTGAAGCTCCATCTACGAATCCGCTCCAGCAGTCCGGCGGCTCTTCTTCGGATTCCAAGGGCTGTGCTAGTTCGGCATTGGCAGAATTTTTCTGTTCGGCAATGACAGGGATTGCTTGATCGACCTTGGCCTCTGCAAGAAAATCTGCCAAGGCTTGTCCCTTGATGGCTTTCCGAGGTAGGTACTTGATTGAGTGTTCTCCCAGCTCTATGGCCCATTTGGCGATTCTGCCTGATGCTTCTGGCTTGGTCAAAACTTGCCGAAGAGGCAGATCGGTTAAGACGCATACCTTGTGAGCATAAAAGTATGGCCGCAGTCTCCTTGCTGCATTTACTAACGCCAGAGCAATTTTTTCCAGAGGTTGATACCTTGTTTCTGGACCTCTTAATGCTCGGCTTGTAAAGTAGATGGGAAGCTGCTTTAGGCCTTCTTCTCGTACAAGCACCGCGCTGATGGTTTGATCCGATGCCGCTAAGTATAAGAATATTACTTCGGCTTCGGTTGGAGCAGAGAGAATAGGAAGCTCGGCTAGATAACTTTTGAGCTCGTCAAAGGCCTTTTTCTGCTCGGCTCCCCACTCAAACTTTGGTGCCTTTTTTAACACTTTGAAGAACGGCAGTTGCTTTTCGGCTGCTTGGGAAAGGAATCTATTCAATGCGGCTAGACATCCAGTTAGTCTTTGCACATCGTGTATGGACTTCGGCATCGCCATGTTCTGAATAACTTGAACTTTTGAGGGATTTGCCTTGAGTCCGTCCTTTGAAACCCAACAACCCAGAAATTTTCCCGAATCTACCAAAAAGGTACATTTTTGGGGGTTGAGTTTGAGGTTAGCTTTTCGGAGCACGTCGAGAGTGGATTTGAGGTTGTCTTCGTACTCCGAAGTGCTTTTGCTTTTGACAACTATGTCGTCGACATACACTTCAACCTGTTTTCCGATTAGGTGCCGAAAAAGCTTGTCTACCATCCTTTGATAAGTGGCTCCGGCATTCTTTAAACCGAATGGCATCTTTTTATAAGCGAAAATGCCGAAATCGGTAATGAAAGCTGTTTTCGGAGCGTCACTCTCATCCATCAACACTTGGTGATATCCTTTGTATAAATCAAGAAAACAGAAAATTTCGAAGCCGATCAAAGCTTCTACTTTTTTATCTATATTCGGAAGGGGATAGCAATCTTTAGGACAGTGCTTGTTTAGATCGGTAAAATCTATGCACATCCGCCATCCTCCTTCTTTTTTCTTGATCATCACAGGATTGGCCACCCAAGAAGGATATTTCACCTCGAATAGTACATCCGCTTTTAGTAATTGGCGGACTTCATCATGGATGACTTGGCTTCTTTCTGCCGCAAAGAGTCTTTGCTTCTGTTTTACTGGCCGGATTGAAGGATCAATATTTAACCGATGAGTGATTACCTCGGGGGGCACTCCGGTCATGTCCAACGGAGACCATGCAAAGACATCTTTGTACTCCTTGAGGAGCTGAATGGTCTTTTCCCGGAGTAGAGGCGTTCCTGCGAAAGCCGATCTTGACCGTTCTGGATGGATCATCTTCGTATAACTGAACGGTCATTGAGTTCGGCTCTGAAGTGACTTTGATCATCTCGCTTGCCTCTGACTCCGGTTGCTGTGATTGCTATGCTTGATGGTGCCGAAACTGATTGCCTCGGCACTTTTAAGCGCAATCTGCAGACATTCTTTTGCTCTCTTTTGATCACCTCGGATGACCGCTATCCCACCTTTAGTGGGGATCTTGATGGTGAGGTGATAAGTAGAGCAAACGGCCCGAACTGTGTTGAGCCAGTCTCTCCCCAGGATGATGTTGTACGGGGGACCGAGCTTTCACCACAAAGAACTCGATCATCGTATTGGAGCTTGTAGGCGCTTTTCCCACCGTGATCGGAAGGCTGATAATACCTTCAGGGCGGGTGTCCTCCTGGGCGAAACTTTTCAGAGGAAGTGGAGCCGGACTGAGCCGAGCTGGATCCACTTCCATTTTATCGAAACATTCTTTAAAAAGAATGCTGACTGACGCTCCTGTATCCACAAATACTCTGTGGATCAGTTTGTTTGCCACTCCGGCTTGAATGACAATAGCGTCTTGGTGAGGAGAGATGGCTGGGACGGGATCGGCATCTGAAAATGTAATCACTTCGTCTTTCTTCAGCCTTTTATGTGTTGGCTCCTCTTGATTGGAACCTCTGCGTTCTGCTTTTAGGGACGACTTAGTCTTCCCGGCAGGGAGAGCATCAATAGTCTGGATTACTCCATCATATTGCGGCTCGTCGTCGTCTTCGGGATCCTCATGCCTTTTCGGATCCTGAGGATTGCAGTTCGCACCTCTCTGCCTTTTGTTCTTTTTCGGCTGCTTGCTTTGGTATTTTTTTAACGTTCCTGTTTTCACAAGAACATCAATACCTGCAGCCAAATCTCGGCACTCCTCGGTATCGTGACCGTGGGCTTGATGGAAGGAGCAATATTGATCCTGAGGTCGCCGCGCGGCTGATTTCGTCATCCGCTTTGGTTTTTCGAACATATCGGAATGTAGTTCGAAAATTTCCGCTCTTGACTTGTTTAATGGTACGAACTGAGCGGGCGGCTTCTCAGGATTGAGACGATGGCCCCAATCTGCCTTGTACCGGTTGCCCTTTGAATTCTTTCAAAAGGAGTTCGGCGAGGAAGCACCTGGCCGCTTTGATCGGGCTTCTTTCTCTTCTCGGGATGAGCTGTCTAAAGACCGTTTTCGACGGTCTGCCTCATCCGCACGGGAAAACTGGTCCGCAATGTCCCACATTTCTTGAGCTGTTTGCGGACCGCACTCCACGAGCTTTCTGTAGAGAGCTCCGGGCAGGATTCCATTTTGGAATGCCGAAATGACAAGTAGATCGTTGAGATCATCTACTTGTAAGCATTCCTTGTGGAATCTCGTCATGAAGTCGCTGATCTTTTCGTCGCGACCTTGACGTATAGAAAGCAGCTGAGCCGAAGTGATCCGGGCTTCCGCTTTCTGAAAGAACCTCCTGTGGAAAGCATCCATTAGATCTCGGTAGGATCTAATGCTGCCTTGAGGAAGGCTGTCGAACCACCTTCTCGCGTTCCCGATAAGCAGCTCGGGGAACAGCTTGCACATATGGACCTCATTGAGACCCTGGTTCGCCATATTATACTGATAGCGTCCCAAGAAGTCATGAGGATCCACTAGCCCGTCATAAGTCATTGACGGTGTCCGGTAGTTCCGCGGCAAAGGAGTCCGGGTGATATCGTCCGAGAACGGAGTCTTTAATGCTCCGTACATGGCGAACCCGATATTTCTTCGGTACGGAGGAGATGGAGTTCTCCTGTGGTTCCGGTACCGAGGAGGAACAGGAACATGTCGGGGTTGAGGATTCTTTCTCCTGGAAGACACGTCACTACTGCGGGTAGTGACTTTCATGTCTGGATGAGGAGGGAGAATCCGCCGTGTCTTCTCCGGCTGTTGGCTCTTCTGCAGGAAGGTTAAGAACTCCTCCTGCTTCTCGGCCAAGAACAGCTTGACAGCTTCATTTAAATCGGGCTGCTGGGAAGACTCGGTGCGATGACTCCTGGAGTGGCTTGTTCCTTCTTCGTGAGAACCGGAGGTAGATGTCTCCCGAGGCCGTTTTTCAGACCTGCGAGCTGGACTAGCTTCCTCACGGTTATCACGAACGGTATTACGGGGTAGTATGTGATCTGGTATGCATTTTTTTTTTTTGGGGTGGAAAAAGGGTCAAAAATTCGCTTTATCACAATTTGGTTCTCTGTTTCCCACAAGACGGCGCCAGTGATGAATCCGCGAATTTTTGATGGTGATGGAATGCTGGTAGAGAATAAAGATCACGACACAATGAATTTACGTGGTTCGATTTACTGAGGTAAATCTACGTCCACGGGAAGAAAAGAGGGGCAGAGTTGTATTGCTTGATCTGTTTTCTACAGCTTACAATACAGACTTGCTATTTTATATTTTATCTCTAGAGAGCGAGAGAGTCTAACCCTATCTATCTGATCTAGGTTCTATTTATACAAAGGACCAAGATCGTGGCATGCAGCTATTTACTAGGTAGTGGATGTCGTGGAGATCGTGGCGATCTTGCATGGGTCCACTATCCTGCATGAGTTAATGACTGCTTGACACCACTAAATAGATCGTGGGTGTAGTGGAGGTCGTGGAGGTTCTGCATGAGTCCACTATCTCCCAGTTCGGTCGAATACTGAGACCGAACTGCTGAATTATTGCCGAGCAGCTTTTGCCGATCTGAGAGTAGAGCTTGATGCCGACCTGAGAGCAGAATTTGATTAGTTGGCTTTTTCCGAGCTGTAGGCTGGGGCCGAACTCTTTAGTCATGCCGGACTGATACTCTTTAGTCATGCCGAACTGATACTCTTTCTTGGGCTTTAGGCTGATGGGCTTTACTGCTGTTGGGCTTGTTTAGTGCGTACTCCATCATTCACCTTTTCAATATATGGTTTGTATACTCTTTTTGAACGAATTCTCTTGTTTGGTACGTAACAATAGATCTTAAGTAAATCTTAAGTCTGAGTTCGTGATTAATTATTATTGAGGTTGATTAATGAGTTATTAAAAAAGGTTAGTATAATTATTTAAACATTTAGAATCATTTTGAGGGGTTGTTTGTACTTTGCTTCTACTGTCGGCGTGTGCAATGAGTTGGTGTTCAGGTTGTCGAGTTTAAATGTCGATTATACCCTCAAGCTTTTGTTAAAATAATCTAGAATCAATAATTTTGGGGTTAATTAATCATATCCTTTTTGTTTTTTTTATTTGCATCAGCATATCTACATAGATCAATTCCTCCACCAAAATTCTCTCTTCTTCTAACTTTTGTCTCCTCATATAATTCCATTCCAAAAGGACAAATCTTGATTAATTATTCTATTTCTTTCTTGGATTGCAACATTAATTGTGTTTATTCTAACCACCATTTTAGAATATGTTGTCGATTAAACTAAACTTTTTCCCATTATTTTTTATTCGTCGAATTTGACAGGAGGGCATTGTGGGAGAGGAGGAGGAGGAGCAATGTAGTCCGGTGTGTGTGTTAGATGCTCCGTACGAAGACGAGGAGCATCGCAATCTAGTTGGAGATGATGAAGACGAGTACGATGATCTCGAGCCCGCCTATGCGAATATCGAACGTTAGTACAAATTTTACACACAAAACACAATTATTGTGAACAAGTTTCTCCTTTTAAAGATAAGGTTTTTAATTCATTGCCCAATATTAGGTGGAAGACTTATCTTTGCAGTATTTGCTTTCTATCACTCTCATTTTCCTGAAATCATTAATTGGAACTCATCATTACCATTTATATTCATTCTAAAATAATTCAATATAAATATATGTTAGTATTAATTTAAATGCATGGTGTTACTAAATTGAATTTTGTGACTTTTATTGTGCAGGAGTTAGAAAACAACTTCTAGAGAGACTTGAAAGCTTCGAAAAACTTGTCGCACTTGACCAAGTGGACCTCGAGCAAAAGTTACTAGAAGCTTCTGACGAAGAACACAACATAGAATTCGAGCAGTTGTTAGTGCGCAGAAAACAACGTCCATCATCCAGTCTGAAAGAGAGTCGCATGAAGAGGGCAATAGGCGGCGACAAAAGCAAGGTATTTATGGGCCATTTGTGGCGAGACACCTTAGATATGATGATGGAGGTCGAGTTCAGGACGGAGGCGGAGGTGGAGGTGGAGGTGGAGGAGACGGCGGCTGAACTGGAGCTAGCAATCTTTGAGGAATTGATTGAACAATGCTTATGTATGGATCCACCACATAGTTTAGATCCTTCTTGTAATTATTAGTATGTTTTTTGTCGATCAATTTATTAATTGGGATTTGGTGGTGATATTAAATTCATCTTCCATGATTTTGGTCTTTGAGGAACATATTTTTGAAATATTGTGCTAAGTTGTCTCATAGTTCAAGCTAAATTAATTATTGAGTTATTGTTCTAGGCCTTTTTGGTTTTGGATTTTTTCAATTCTTTTCTTTTTATGACATATACTCCCTCCGTCCCATGTTACTCGCACTTTTCATTTTAGGCCGTAAATTTGGGATTGATTTTTTAGTGTAATTAAATTAGAATTTAAGTGTAATGAGACATCACTTAATAAATGAGCTCTTAACTTAAACTAACATATTAATTAAATGCATTAATTCTAACTTAAACTATAAATAGTGTAAGGAGTTTCTGACGAACCGAAAAGCAACAGTGCAAATAACATGAGACGGAGGGAGTACAGAGTACTATATACTATGAAATGCAACTTGCATGACTTTTTTGTTTGCTTATGGTTTCTCTCGTTTGCTATATAAAATTTATACTACTACAACATAAATTTTGCCTAACATAAATTACTTCTAAAAATATCTAACTTTAATAATGAAGCACAATTCAATAAGTAAGACGCTATATGGTTGGAAATTTGAATCACCACGAAAGAAAATATTCTAATTTCAAATTTAGTAAATAGGAGTACTGTTAGTATGATATTTTCTGTGAAGATACATGCACGTGCATATGAAAACACACACAAAGTACACAATCCAATTTAATGCAACAAAATTGCAACAAATTTAAATCAAATTATCTTGATATGATTGAAAGAGAAAGAAAGTACACGTTTGAAAACATAAATCCAAGCTAAGAGCATCTCCGGACGTCCGGTCGGACGTCCGCGACGGGCGACCGGGACGTCCGCCATTGTGGCGTCAAAGGTCGGATACGGACGTCCCGTGAGGACGTCGGGTGTCCTCGGACGTGCGGGCGACGGGCGGGCGGACGTCCGCCATTGTAGAGTGGGTCGGACGTCCGGTAATTATTTTTTTTTTTAACTCTAGTGGGAAGGGCGGATTGTGCAGGGGATGTCCTAGTGACGTGGCAGTGGGATGGAAGTCCTAGTGACGTGGCAGGAGGTGTTTTTGAGATGTCCTAGTGGATGTCCGAGTGGGACATCCGCCCACTGGAGATGCTCTAATACTACGACATTGCTTAAAATTTTCTACAAATTAACTGATATGATTAAGATGGGTTTCTAATTCCAAGAATTTGATTTCATTTTCTTATAATTTATAATTATATCCTACTTCATTGCAGTAAAAAATTAAGTGACGAAATTTTCAGTGAAACGAACTAAATTAAACTAAAACGGGAGAAAATCACCCAATGATTAATTAATTAATTAAGTGTATATCGAGTGTGGATTGGTTCCCTGCATGCCTGCGTGAAAAGGCCACTTCACATATAAACTCCACTTTCGGTAACTTACTTTAATTCAAATGAAACCATACAATGTCAGCAAATATTTATTGATGTGACAGAATATCGACTTATAAGATTGTGATCCTCACCCACCATTTATTAATTTGTTTGTATGCATTGCCAAATTAAATGTCTGTTTTTTTTTTCAAACTATTGCGTTTGCTTCCCATTAATATTGGGTGGCCTTTATAGTTTGTACACCTGTACTAATAAAGAGTATTTGGGCCGGGCCGGGCCATATGATTGTGGGCCCCAACTTGTCAACGCGGCCCTTCCCAACTCTATGTTGGTAGAATTATTATTATTTAGAAACAAAAATAAATAAAAACATACTTACCATAAAAGGAAATCGACGCCCGTGTTGGTCTTCAATTTGAGTTTTACTTAGTTGAAGTGGAGCTCATCTATTAAGACAATTTACATCTAATCTAATAATAAGTCAACTCATCATGACATGAGATGGGATTTTAGATTGAGAATCATATGATTCTCTTTTTTAAAAAAAGTTGAGTTTTACTTATATTTCAAACGAATTGAAAAACATATTTGAAGATATTTTTCCTTACTTGAAATGGTTTAATGGTTCCGAACAACTACAAATTTCTGAAATTTTGTCGGATTCTAGTTTGCACACTAGTTTTAAAATCTTATTGTAACTACTGAAATATTGATTTTTTCTAATTTTACAAACAAACTATTGATTTGCCCTAATTTTGAAAGTAATAAGATTTCGTTGCTGCATAACTAGATGAATGATGACTTACCTACGCGGCGCTATCAGATGTCATACAAAACAAAGTCACGCTTTAGGCTGCAAGATGACGTCGTATTACACTAAATTAAATAATTTAATTTGACATTTAATTCAATTCAGTCGTCGTCGCATATATATCCTTTGTCGTTTCATCCCCATTCCTGCCCTCCCATTTCAATTATCTAGCTGGTATCTATGCTCCATCTACATTTAATTGATTTTGTCAAACTTGAACTTTTGCACATTTCAAATATTTTTTAGATAGAGTGAATAAACTTAATGCCCTGCTATACACACTTTAAAAAGAATAGTATTTTTAATATAATTAATGATGTTATTTGTCTTTCTAAATATTATTAATGTTTTAAAAAATATCTTATTGTTGGTGTCCCAACTAAAATTAGAGGACGCTAATGGAAGCGTCTTAAAAATTAAAAGATTAAGTTAATTTGTCCTTAATATATGAACGCTTTCTTTTGCGTCCTAAATTTGGTGTTATTTTTGAGAAACAAAATTCAACGCAAGTAATTGTGTCCCGATTATAAGTTTTTTTTGTAGTGATGCGTATTTTGTACTACACAAAATAAGAGTAAATTACCAAATAAATCACTAAGTTTAGTCAAATTCTGAATCTTATATTTTCAAAACGGAACACGAAATCATCAAGTTTGAAAGCTTCACAATCATCCCATATTTTTTAATTTCGGCGATATTGACACTGGTTGTTACCTTTCTTCGATGTCGTTAGCGTTTGCTGACAGAGATGACAGTGTTTGAGTTAAAATAGATATCGATTTATTTGATAAGAGAAAGAAAAAGGAAATGAAATAATTTTAAGAAAGCAATATCAGTTTGAGTATCACTAACTGAATAATGTACTCCTAATAAACTACTATAATTATATAATGAGAGAATCCAAATCATGCGTAAGCATTATAATTTTAATTTTGTAATGAGAGAATTCGAATAATAAAAAGCTAATTATGTAATGAGAGTATTAGAATGGGTGAAATTAAGTTACGAATATAAATGGCAAAATTTTAGACTTTCCATAACTGAAAAAATGAAAAATGGCATACATACGGATAGGCTATATAAGGAAGAACATGTTTTACGTTGCTTGTGTTGTAAAATCTAATATCCACACATTTATGAAAATAAATTTATTTATCACATAGTTTATTATTTATTACTATTATATGTTGATTAAATATCTAGAAAATATCCACACATTCTTCTCTCTATCGCACGATATTTTCTCTTTCCTATGTTTAGAAGTTTGATTGTTTATTGTCCACACATAATTGAATTTTGAGTAAGGATGCTATAAAATTAAATTCCAGGTTGAATCCAATTAGTAGAGTGAAGGGAGTACCATATTATAATAATAATAATACTAATAATAATAAAATAATAATAATAATGATGATAATAATAATAATAATAATAATAATAATAGTAATAGTAATAATAATAATAGTAATAATAATAATAATAATAATAATGTTATTGTATAAAGATTTAGATTATTTATTTTATGGCTTAATAATTACAACTATATGATCAAGAAAAAATGAGTTTATGGTTGTTCATTCTTTTTCTCTTTCCCCTGATTATTACTCAGTTTACTCCTTTCTTATTGTAACATCTTTATTTAATTCGAATTTGACTTTATGAAACTTTAAGACATGCAATTCTTTTAATTCAACAAGTGTATTATTGGCTCGTCCGCTCTGTGTGGTTTGGACTGAAAATATCTTTGAATTGACTTGAGTTTTTTATAATTTGTACAGTACATGGTTTTATAGTTTAATACTACAATTTTACTACCAATGTCTTTATCCATTATCTCTTTGCTGGTACATTATACTCATATATGCATGCATTCAGCAGAAAACAGAATTTCCCATTCGCTGATGCAAACCATCCAATATAAAAATTGAATACAAAATATTTGGTATATACATACTCCTCATTCGATTTTTACCCCTTACCTCTTTTCAGAATTCAGAAACCATCCATGTTACCCATATCCTACTATTTGAGTCAATCAACCATTTAATGTTTCATTTTATTCGGATCTCATTTTGACCTTCTTTAAGCTTCCACGTAATCATTAGAAGTGTTATTTGACAAAACACATGCTATACAATATTTTAAAATTAACACAAGTATAAGTTGAATTGGTGAAATATGTATATTTGTGAGTGCAGTATATGATTTGACCCATTTTTGGATGAAGCTTACTAAAACGATAAATATGCTCATATATAAAGATCAATTTTCTCATATCGAGGAAGAAAAAATAATCCAAAATTTTTGGGAAAAACGATGATACTCATACAATCACTACAACCTTCATTCAAGAAGACTAGCTATAACATTTTTAACATTAAGAATCATGCAAAAAAATGAGGAAATTCAATCCAGTTTGGATGAATTTAGAATTAGAATTCAACAAATTTCACTCGTTTGGGATGAGTACTGGCCTCAGCTCCAGATAATCGCTGCTAGTGATGAGCTCCGACGTCGATTTGATGTCGTTAGACGACTGGTCAACGAATGATGAAGATGAAGATGAAGATAGAATCGTCGACAGACAGAGAAATTGGTATCGAAGAACTGGGAAATGTATGTCAGCTGAATCAATGTCGTCATATTCAACTACATGCATTCCATGAAATCTCGCCGTCACCAGAATTTTCAACTCCGGGAATATTAAGTGAAAATTTCATACACTCAAAAGTGTTCATTTTTTTTATCGAATGTCTTCATATTCAGGCATGTTTCTTATCTTAAATCAAGAATATTTTAGTACAGGTTTTTTTAATTATCCTCAACATGATTAAGCTGATTTTCTTGTCCCTCTACATATGAGTAAATTGATCCTTTTTTTTATCTTGATGGTTAAATTTTAACAGCTTCGGTCATTATAAAGGACCTAGAACTGAAGCATATTGTACCGGATCCGAACGACGTTAACATGGAGTACTATTTAAGACTTGAATACGACAATATATAGATGACCAAAAAAATCTCTAGTCGAAGATTAAATAGAGAGAGAAAGAGTTAAACCTATGGAGTAATAGTAATGGCCGGTGAGTAGAGAGTCACAAAATGTAAGTGTAAGTGTTTTGAGGTGTCACCAACATGCATGTCTCCCAACCTCCCCAACGTCCCCACCTCATGTGCCTATTTATGAATCCCCTCATCACCATCACTCTTTCATTTTACCCCTTTTCATTATAAAATTATGTACAGCCCACAACTACCCAATACAAGAAGAAAAATTGAATTAACAATTTGACATACAAACCTCACATGATAGAATATTGATATATGCATTGTTGTGCACACATGCAAATGCAATACACATCTTTTGTGTGTGTGATTATGAGAATGTCCATAAACAAAACTCTAGTTTAGTTCACTATGGAAATAAATGTAGTATGCAGCTAGCTAAGCAAGTGGCACCCACAAAACGTAGGCTAATTTGGGGGGATGAATCAGTTTGCTGGCTACTCAATCATTTGTACTAACTTGTGCTCACATGCATGATATATCACATCAATAAAACGCATCTCATTCACTCATACATACATATGCCTTCCAAACCCCTCACGAATTATCATCTATCTTCGCGTAGAATTTAATGACATCAATACATACCAAATCACATTCCGTTTTCCACCACACAATCACTACTTGTACTAGTACTACCTAGCTAGCTACTTTCAAACAAACTTGTAATCATCTTCAAAATATCAACATACATTTATGATTCCCAACCGAGTGAATGTATCTGCATGTCTACAGATCTAGGCCCATAGATTAACCTCAAAGAGATAAGGGCGGAAGCGGAGGAGTAGAAGCAGGGAGAAAGGAAACGACTTGTGCGTATATTGACTCAGTGGTAGAGTGGTTAATGTGAGTAGTTTTTATGATCGACAAAAAAAGAAACGAATTGATTTGCATTGGTTTGAACCATGGTGGTTGCATTAATTAGGAGTTGATGAAAAAGCATCAAGTATTTTTAATTTTTTATTATATAGTATATAGAAATTGAATCCCTGGTTCATGCAATGCAAGTGTGGTGGCTTGGTCGGAAAGAAAGATTCGCAATCTTTGTCACATATCTCAAAAAAACACTTAAAATAAATAAAGTATGGTACGGCCAGTACTTCACTTTTGTACAAATGAAATTGATAAAATGGAATTAGAAGATGAGCACAACAGAATGAATGGGCAAGACGTATGATATATCAAAAATATGTACTTATGATATTGATATCCTAAACACGCAAGTTAGGTTGCTAATCAGTTCATATTTATCCATTAAATACTCATAAACCAACTTTTGCAACAACTTCCACCAATCCCAGAGGGAGAGAGAGAGCAAGGGAGTTTTTTACAATATCTAAAGTTATGAGATGGGGATTAATTTAAGTGGATATTGCACTTTGCCCGAGAAGCTTATCTCTCCCATCCCTCTTCATATCTTATCTAAATTCTATGTTCAATTTGTGGGTCTACCTTCCAAAGATTACACACACGCAAAAGAAAGATAGAGAGAGGATTGCTAAGTGCTAACCTCTTTTCTTTATTATGAGAAAATATTTATGTAAATCATGCAGTGCATGTTCGTACAGTTTCGTATACACTCCTACTAAATAAACAAGAGAAAGGTACAGCAGAGCAACCTGCACTATAAGTGCAGTTATTTAAATCACACTCACACTTAACTTACCTCTTAGCTGCAATTGCAATCACATATGTCAAACATTGAATACTCCAAAACCTTGGCTCTTTCTCCACCACTCTTATACTATATAAACTCCATCACTCCCTCAAAACCTCATCATCAATTCCACATCACTTCTCTCTCTCTCTCTCTTGTTCACACACACAAAAAATGATGAACATGATGGTAAGGAAATTCCTGAAAGCATGTATGAAGAAGTGGAGAAGAACAGGGAGAAGAGTGATACCCTGTGCGGCCGCGAGTGACAAGTGTTGCTCGTGGTCCCTGTGGCCGTTGGTGCACGAAGAGAAGATCGTGCCAAGTGACGTCCCAAGGGGCCACTTGGTAGTGTACGTAGGAGAGTGTCACAAGCGATTCGTGATCAAAGTTAGCTTGCTCAAGCACCCGCTGTTTCAGGCATTGCTGGATCAAGCTCAGGAAGTGTATGACTTCAATGCTGATTCAAAACTACGCATCCCCTGCGACGAAAACATCTTCCTCAGCGTTGTTCAGTGCGCGAAATCTCCACCAGAGCGACGACTACCAATCTGCCTATGACAATTCAACTTCAAAATATCATTTCATTCATTGTTATTTAACTCCCAAATCCCAATTTAGGATATCTGTACACTACTTTGATCACCAGTAATATGTATATTCATTATTCACATAAAAAATTTTCCTCTAAGCTATATAAATAAGTATCTATTCTACAGCATAACACCCTATGAATATTGCAGACTCTAAAATTTTTGCTAAAATAATGTTATCATCAGTATATAGGACGTTGACCCAAGAAACTTGTAATCATTTCGAAAGCAGAAGCATAGTTCCAACAATTAACACCTGTGTTGTAGAATTGAGATAGCATGGCACAGAAGCAGCAGTTGACATGAATAGAGAGCAAACACACCAAGAAGCCCTTAGCTCTGGTGAGCAGATCAATTTGCAGCTTTATTTAAGAGGTTGTAAGTCGTTTAAATTACTAATATACTACTACTTTCTATAATTATGAGACTAGACATCAAACAGAAACCTTTATTCTATATCACATAAAATTTCAAAAATTCACGGGGTTAATTCAAAAAAATTCTTTTATTTTTAAAGAATTTCTCTTCAGTTTCCTTCTTTGTAGATGAAGTTCTGTCTATTTTCAAGCCAAGTCCTTGTATTATTTGATAAACTCTACCTAACAAAGATTATATAAAGAGTTTGGAAAACTGATAAGAAGATCTGAGACAGTGTAAATAGACATGACGTGGAGACGTCGCGGGACATCTTCCATCTGTTTTCTAGCCAAGTCCTTGTAATTATTTGATAATCATTAACGATATGTTACCTAACCGTAGAACTCATGTATTTTTAATTTAGTTCCTTACATATATTATTTGTGTTCTAAACATGGAATTAATTATTTTAGCATGGAAGTTATTAATCCTATAATCGATCAAATAGATTCTATTCGATGAATTTACTTGTTTTTCTAGTCTACTGCTGGAAATCCAACAACTACATGGACGTGGGTCATTTGTGGCCCAACTGGACTCTTGTGAGTGTTCTAAGGGAAAGAAAATTTAAACTCATACTGTCATTTTAAGCAATACATTTACTCTATCATACTTTATTCTCACTTTTATTTTAGTCTCTCATCTCTCTACTCTCTTTTTTACTTTATTCTTCTCACTTAACTTAATAAATATCATTTTGTTAAATCTCATGCACAAAAGAAATTGATCTCTTTTAACAGAATGGAGGGAATAGTTTTTTTTACGCAAAAAGTAGTTTATTGAGACAGTTCTTCATATCTTATAAGACGTCTATTATTCTAACAATAATATATATGCGATATCAATTTTTTTTTCAACGTAATTTGAAACAAGAAATTGACAAAAATATGTTGGATATCATATTTAGTTCATCAAATACCAACAAATTGGTGTTTAATGCAAAAACATATTGGTTTTTTCTGCCTGTCCTCTCCCAACTTAAAGCAAAAAAAGAGAGGCTATGTATGTACACGTGTGGATCTCCTTTTCGGTTTTGTTGGCATCTCAGCAAGTCGTATAGCTGCCTGAAATAACGATAAAGGTTTCTTTTACGGCGTTAAGGGGAATGTCACCTGCTCAAGGCTAACTGGCGAAAAGGTTGTCCTTGGGGGCTCAGACGGTAGTGTTGGAACCGTGCAAGCCGGAGAAAGCCTCAAATGTGGCGCAGGCGCCCTCAGACCACTCGCTTGATGATGGTGGAGATCTGAGCAGCTGGATGTTGCTGACCTATGTTCAGCTCTTGATTGAAGCCTATCAAAAATGAGTCGATGTGCCTGCTCCACTGAAAACTTTGTTGCCACTGGGACAAGGAGGATATACGATTATCAATTGTAAGCAAGTACATTTTCTAATGCTAAACATAACTTACAAACTTGCGTGTGAGGTGCACTTTTGTTATCCGTCTGCATCAATGCCTCGACAAATGCCTTACTGACGAATATTTTGTTGTATCTACTGTCAATGGCTTTTTTCTCCTCCAGAAAAGCCACCTCAGCAGTCTGAAGCATTGCCTCATACTTCTTGTGTATCTCATCAACCTCTCTCTCGTATGCCAATCTCGATTGCAGGTTGATCATTGGAGGCCCAACTGTTATGTGAGTTAAACAAGCTAATACTTGTGATGTGGCTCTAAATGTGGAGTTTGGATGACAAACCATATCTTTGTGCTGTTTTGAAGATTCAGTTTTGCATTTCTCTAGTTTTTACAACTCCGTCTGTAGAGCATTACAGACAGATTGAAATACCTCAATATGAGTTCCTGGGCAGGTTTCTCGTGCTCTTACAATTGGAGCTCTTTGCGTGGGGGCTCCTGCACAATGTTGCAAAGAAGATTCTGATTTCAGTTGGTGATCACTTTAATCAGGATCAACACAAGGCAACTGCAAAAGTAGAGCAGCGAGACAAGTCAGAAACTCGAATGACACAAGGGCACTCCAATGAAATGTAATTTTAAGAAGAAAAAAGTAACTGAAGATAGCTCCAACAAAATATACAGTCTGGCCAAAGCACAGTCAGTTTGAGTAGAAATAAATAAAATTAGGATAAAAAGAATCAAAGTACTACAATTAGTAGTAGTTGGCCTTGTCTGGGCCAATACCGGGTTTCTAATAAGCCCCTGGCCGGTCCAGATAAGACCTAATTGGAGCTTGTTTAAACCGGTGAGCCCGTTTCGTTTTTCTGTCAGACCGGTCCTATGCTAGCTAATACCTGGCTTAGGCCAAGCTAGGTCGTATCACTCAGCCCACATGACAAGTCTACTAAAACCTTGTAAAGATAAAAGATGAAAATCCAATACAAGACAGGAGCTTGGTTAATGATGGCTTATCCAGTATTGGAGTCTGTGTGCTTCTCGGAGAAGCTGCTTCACCTTGTGAGTTGGTCATGATGTTAGAATTTTTCTTTCCCTCACTTAGTAATGTTAGCATAAACAGGAAACAGAAAGTAGGCACATCCATAATAAGATACAAAGGATATTGGCAAAACCTGAAGTTCGGCAAGCAATGGTTCCGGCCGTTGTCCTGCATTTCTTGGTAGGTCCACCACATTCCTCGGGTGAATAATCAAGCAATTGAACACCTTTCCTAGTCCTAGGTGATTTATAAGAAAAGTACTTCCAGCTAGGCGTCCTCCCTTGGAGTATATTTATCCAGAAAATGTAGGGTGGTTCTTTGGTTAACATCTCCTCAATCACTGAAATGTTGTCCATGAGAGGATACCCTAATTCACCTAACAAAGATATATCGGTGGGGTAAACACCTCCAATCTGCTGTACTTTCAAAATTGTTGAGCTTTGGACATCAACAACATTACTCTTGTCATTGTTAGGTAATAGGTTTGACAGCTCGTGGAAAACATCTTCCACAAACCAGTTTCCATAAGAATCAATTGTAGTATCTCTGACTGCATGGAACTCTTGAAGCTTGTCAAATGAATAGTAGGCACCCCAGGTTAGCAACTTGTGGCATGTACGTTGCCTTATATGGCGCACATCGCCAACTGGAGCCATGCCTAGCTTGGTAAGAATCAATGCCTTCTCCTCTACAGTATATGCTGAATATAATCGGAACACCTTCACCTGCTTAAATTGGGACTCCAGATTGATCTTCTGTAGAGCCTTCAAGTCATTCATTGGAGAAAATTACAGTGTCTATGGATTTAAGTTTAATGCTTGAAACACAGGCACGAGTTTCCATCAAGAAGACGAATTTCCCACCATCTTTTTCATTGAAAGTGTCAAGAACTTCTCGTCTGTTCGACCGACCTATATTTCCATCAATACGTACACACAATTGAATCCCCACCAAACTTTTCATGAATAATATCATCCAACATATCTCCTATAGTGATTGGTCCAGAACCTTCAATTGAGTGTTTCAAGAGACATATATTTGTATGTAAAATCCCTCATAAGATTATATAGGTCTACCGTCTACATCAAATGTACTGAGAAACATATAAGAGAAGCAATATAATTCAAAGACCGATAACTTAGTAGAACAACTCAAGAATCAAAATGTAAAAAATGCTTTTAGTTGGCCAAGAATCAGAAATATGAGATTGATAAGTACTCTTAATCCTCGCTTGTTAATCTCCATTAGGGCCTTATACAATTTGCTACTCAATCTAATTTGTGCATCCCATTGCTCAGCTTGCGGAATACCTTGTATCAGAGAGGTATGCAAAGACTGATCCACAAGATAAGGGTGATCACAGCACTGGAACAGAGTGTTTGTCATATCACAACCTCAGGAATAGTTATAAATAATCAGACAACAATGAGTACATACAAAAAGTAGAACATAAAAATCAGCATTTGAGTATCAATTCTAAAGCCAATAACTATAAAAGTTGTTTGAATCTGAACCTGGAGCCTCAAATTCCAATGAAGATGCTTACATTTTTGGTTGAGACAAGTATCTCATGAAGGACTTTTAGGTTATCGAACTTATAAGAAGAGCACAAAGGAGTTGAATTTGAAAACAGAGAGCCACAATACTGCTCTGTCTGTATGTTGGATAGCCTCACAGGAACCCAGTACTCTATAAATTCAGTTGTGGTAGATTTTTTCTCTTCTTCATAAGGATGCACAACTCTATCATCCCCATTGCCCCGACTCTCTAAAACGTTGTTCTATATTTTCTGCAACTTTATCATTGTAATGTCAATGGTAAACCCTTGGAATAGAATAAGATGGATATAAAATCCAAAGAACTGAAATATATAGATAGGAAACCATAAGTAACTTCCCCCACCAAAAAAAAGGGTTAATTATATAAGTTTTGAGCTTCTTTCAATAATGTGGAACCACATCCTAGTACTCTGTAAAACATATGAAAGAACTGTGATTCAAAACATTCAGTTGAACACTCGAAAATCATACAACAGATCCTCTTCCAATCAGCTAGACGATCTATGCCGTGGAAAAGCATCAAAAAGACAATAAAGTTTTAAATATCTCAAAACAGTTTTAAGAGCATCCGCAGCGGTGAGTGGACACCCGTCCGTGCCAGCGGCGCTGCACCGCCTGCTCGCCGCTGCACTCTTGCCGCTGGCGCGGCGCTGCTCGATGCATCGAGCACGTCAGTGCCAGCGAGCAACTGACGTAGCGCGTTCTGATTGGCCAATGGCATTTCCGTTGGAAATTCATTTTTTTAAAAAAAAATTGAAAATAATACCAAAAATTGAAAAAAAAAAATTTCATATTCCAAAAAATATGGCCGTTTTTTTTTACCGTTTTTCTGAAATTTTTTTATTCTCAAAAGCATCTATAAATACACACATATATCATCCATTTTTCACATCAAATCATCTCTCATGCATCTCTTATTCATATTTTTTCATACAACTTATCTACATCTCCCTCTCTCACTCAAACCCTCTCAAATGGATTTCATCAATCTCATTTCGGAAGCGGGGCGCGAAGAACAAGAATACTATGAACAATATCGTGCCGCCTATGAAGCCTATGTCACCTCGAATACCCCCGCCCCTCCTCCTCGACAAACTAGATCAACTCGCCGCTACATCCATCGTGACCGGGAGGGAGCCAACGAAAGGCTCGTAGCCGACTATTTTTCCGACCAGCCGCAGTTTCCAGAAGATTACTTTCGGCACCGTTTTTCCATGTCTAAACGCTTGTTTATGTGTATTGTCAACACATTATCCGCCCGTGTTGAGTACTTTCAAACAAGTACAGACGCAACCGGTCGGCAAAGTCTCTCGGCGTTGCAGAAGTGTACGTGTGCCATCCGACAACTTGCTACTGGGCAAACGGCTGACCTCTTCGCCGAGTATTTGCATGTTGGTGAGTCAACTGGAATCCTTTGCCTTAAAATTTTTTGCAACGGCGTTCGTTCAGCTTTCGGTGAGGAATTCCTTCGGGCACCCACCACCGATGATTGCCAACGGTTGCTTCGTCTTCACGAAACAGTCCATGGTTTTCCCGGTATGCTTGGCAGCATTGACTGCATGCATTGGAGGTGGAAGAATTGCCCGACTACTTGGAGGGGCCAACACTTAAGCGGCCACAAAGGCGGCGGCCCAACACTTATCCTTGAAGCGGTCGCCGACTACCGCCTATGGATTTGGCATGCATATTTTGGTATTGTCGGATCCAACAACGACTTGAAGCATAAGTCCGAAGTCGTATCTCATTTTATACACTTTTGTAAACTTGTGCAAAATCAGTACCAAAAAAATATACAAACACTTCGATCCGACAATGGGGGGGAGTTTGTCAACTCAGGTATGAAAGCCTTCTGTAGGGATAATGGGATTCTTCATTAAACCACATGTCCTCACACACCGGAACAGAATGGTGTGGCAGAAAGAAAAAACCGTATCCTCCTTAAAATGACTATAGCAATGCTACTTGAATCCCAGACATCAAAACATTTCTGGCCAGAAGCTTTAGCAACTGCAGCCTACCTAGTAAACCGTTTGCCTACCCGAACCTTGGAGTTTAAAACCCCTCTGGAAGTCCTCTCAACACAAGCTAAAATTCCACAACCTTTGACCCTCCAACCTAGAATCTTTGGAAGCTCCGTTTTTGTCCATATTCCGAAACACGAACGAACCAAACTCTCGCCATGTGCTGTGAAATGTGTTTTTGTAGGGTATGGGGTGAGTTAAAAGGGGTACCGTTGCTATGGCCCCAAAACCAAACGAGTCCATGTCACGATGAATTGTAATTTCTTGGAATCAGAATATTTTTTCCACCACCTTAGTGGCCTGGGGGAGAATGATAAAGATAAGAGAGAGGGGGAGAACAGAAATAGTGACCCACTAAGTTGGTTGCCATTACCAACCTACCTCGTTGGGACCCACCCGAGAAGGTTGTCAGAACCACCGAGCAGGTCTCAGTGGAATAGCCCAGCCAACCCAGTGCCCCGGATCAAGATCCTCCCCTGATATCCAATGTAAGTATTCTTCCCGACTCCGATACTGCTAACTCTGATAACTCACCTGAAACTGGTAGTAATGAGGCAGTAGGAGATGAGTCGCAAGAAACCACCGACAACATCTCCAGAAAAGAAGAGGTCACAGTTGATGAAGATACCGGGCGGTACATATTGCCACCACGGGCGAACAGAGGAGTTCCACCAAAAAGGTATTCCCCAGAAAAGATTGGCAAGAATACACGCTATGCTATAGCAAATAGTGCCACCAATCATCTGTCGAAGATGGCACGAGCATTTGAAGCTGCACTGTGTGAAGAGGAAGAGATACCATATTCAGCGGAAGAAGCCATGCGGCACAAACACTGGAGGGCAGCCATGCAAAAAGAAATGGATGCCCTAGCTCGAAATCAGACGTGGGATAAAAGTAAGTTGCCAGAGGGAGTGAGGCAAATTGGTTGCAGATGGGTGTTCACAATTAAGAGGAGACCAGACGGATCCATTGAAAGGTATAAAGCACGGCTGGTAGCAAAGGGGTATACTCAGACATATGGGGTGGACTGCGTAGAGACTTTTTCGCCAGTCTCAAAGATTAACACAATAAGAGTTCTTCTCTCGATTGCAGCTAATCGAGGGCCTCTTTACCAGTTCGACGTCACGAACGCCTTTCTGCATGGAGAATTGAAGAAGAGGGTATATATGGAGGCACCACCTGGTTTCACACAAGGATTCGAAAGGGAGAAGTTTGCCACTTGAAGAAGACATTGTATGGGTTGAAACAATCACCGAGAGTATGGTTCGGGATGTTTACTGATGCTATGGTCTCGTATGGATTCCACCAGAGTCACTCGGACCATACATTGTTCATCAAAAGGCAAGAAGATAAGGTAACTTGTCTGATCATTTACGTAGATGATATGATTATTATCGGTAATGATGCAGAAGAAATCAAGAAGCTGAGAGATAGACTGTTTAAGGAATTCGAGATGAAAGATCTGGGCGACCCCAAATACTTCTTAGGGATCGAAGTGTTGAGATCCAAAGGAGGAATATTTTTGAGGCAAAAGAAATACATTCTCGACATCCTTGCCGAAACTGGGCTACTAGATTGCAAGCCTCCTGACACACCGATTGGGGTGAATCATGGGCTGAGGATCGTGGAAGGTGCTGAGCTGGCAGATCGTGATATGTATCAGCGTTTAGTTGAGAAACTCATTTATCTCTCCCATACTAGACCAGACATCGCCTACGCAGTTGGAGTTGTGAGTCAGTTCATGCATTTACCACAGACTGATCATATGGAAGCGGCGTTGAGGATTGTGAAGTACTTGAAAGGAAACGTTGGTCATGGAGTGTTGTTCAATAAGGAAGGACATCTAGAGATAAGTGGGTACATAGATGCGGACTGGGCCGACAACCCAGTAGATAGGCGGTCCACCTCCGGCTACTTCACCTTCGTTGGAGGGAACTTGGTAACTTGGAGGAGTAAGAAACAGAAGGTGGTGGCACTATCCAGTGCGGAGGCAGAGTTCAGATGAATCAAGAGTGGGTTCACGGAATTACTTTGGCTAAGAAGGTTTATGACAGAAATTGGCTTTCAGCCTCAGAAAAGCCAACTGTATTGCAACAATAAGGCGGCAATAAGCATTGCCGCAAATCCGGTGCAGCACGACAGAACCAAACACGTGGAAGTCGACAGACACTTCATCAAGGAAAAAATAGAGAAAGGAATCGTGGAATTTCCATTTGTGAGGTCAGAGGATCAGTTGGCAGACATTCTCACCAAAGCAGTCAGTTCTAGGAGTTTCGAAGACGCGTTGAGCAAGCTAAGTATTGGTGACCCCACTACTAAGCTTGAGGGGGAGTGTTAGAATGAGAAGATTTCATCAATCAATTAAGATGATTTGTGGGAATCAATTAAGAAGATTGGGAACATAATTGGCGTAGAATAGATTGGTGTTATTTAGGAAATCTTTCATGTACAAATGTATTGAACCTCTATAAGAGGAGATTTATACAATGAATAAAACATAACAGTAAAGTACCTCTCCCTATTTTCTTGACCCTTTGTATCGTTTAACACTCAATATCTCCAACATATAATTATTATTGTAATTAAGGATTCATAATATTACTTCAAATAGATCTATATTATGGAGCATATAAAAAAAAACCACGTATCAGATATTATTTAAAATCGATCTTATGTAGTAAATCAGCTTTTGGATAGCTTGAAAACACACGGTACGTATTTAATTGCTACAGATTGAAAAGTGGCATTGAACTGCAATTGTCTAAAAAACAAAACTATATCAAAATGATTTTTTTACCAATCAACCAATTAATTCATTTATATATATATATGGGATGTGGATAACTCAATTTAACGTGTTAGATAAGGGCCATCAGATTATAATTGCAAATTTTGCTATTTTTGGATTAGCCAGGCTGCAAAAGCCCAAAACATTCATGTAAGAATAAGATCAGTTTTAGGGCTCAAGTTATTATAAGCCCAATTTAAGCCATTTACATCCTTACCTTAGGAAGACAAAATTGACTACAAAATATTTACTCTCTCCGTCCCTATTTAAGTGACACGTTTCTAATTTGACACCGAAATTTAAATAGTGATATTTAGTGAATTATTAATAATAAAATAAGAAAGAAAATAAAGTAAGAAAGAGAAAAAGAGAATACAGTAAGAAATAGATTAAAATAAGAAAAAGAAAGAGAGAGGATAAAGCAAGAGAAAGAAGTGAGTTAGTTATTGCAAAAAAAAGTCTCACTTAGATTATTACTAAAATAAAATGCGTCTCACTTAGTTATTACTAAAATAAAATGCGTCTCACTTAGATTGGGAGACATATGTACTTTTTTTACATGGCTGTTTACAAAAGAAAGATTTGAATTTATACATTAAATATTTATTTGAACCTACTTTTCTAGTTTTTATTGATTACAATGGAATTAAAAGACACGTTATAAACCATATTCCATGACCCATCATAAGCGAGTCTCTGAGTGTTTCACTATAAATGAGTTATTTCAATTTTCAGCAAATGATAATATGAGCGTTATTCTCATATTCATCTCTTAGATCCTTTATTCTTCTTAATATGGGCCGTTAGATCTCATTCATCAACGGTCCAGATGATCTCCATTATTACACTATAATGATGCATTATTAGTCGGTGTGCATTATTCAACTGAAAATCTGCATTATTACACTATAATGGTGCATTATTAGTCGGTGTGCATTATTCGACTGAAAATATGCATTATTAAATGACACGTGACACCAATCTAACCATCGGATGACAAAATCGTGGGGCTGTGATTAAAAAGAACAAAGAACAAAAGATACAAAAGAGAAATGAATACATCCCCATATATATATATATATATATATTTACTTTATTCTTTATCTATTTTATTTCTTTTAATCCTCTACTTTTTTCTCTATCATACTATACTCTTTCTATTTCACTCTCCGTTCCTCTGAAGATGATTCACTTTCCTTTTTAGTTTGTCTCAATTAAGATGGTTCATTACTAAAAATGGCAACACCTTAAAATCTCTATTTTATTTCCACTCTCTTCCTTTACTTTCTCCACTCAACATATAAAATAAAACTGGAAAATCATGTACCGCTTAAGGAAGTAGTTATTGTGTCCAAAAGAGGTATTGTGTCCACTCAACACTTGGGCAGTATCAATTTTCTAAATATTGTGATTTGTGTCCAAAAGAAGTAGTTATTCTATTTGTGTCTATTTATAAACGGGTGACTAATTAATGTTCCATCTTCAATAATCTCATCAAAATGGTGCGATTCATTTTTATGAAAACCTCGATATTTATTATTATAATATGAATTAAATTCAAACTTTAAATATATCCATAAGTCAAGCAAAATAATTGAATTTATTAACTTGGGTTCTCTTAATTACAAGAAATAGTACAGTTTCCACTTGAGATCGAAATGTTCACTTCACGACGTCGACCACTCAATTATTCCAACTTTTTACGGATACAAACACGATTTTAGGATGCAATTAAACCATATAGAATATATACTGAACAAAACCATCTTACGAAAAAAAATCATAGAACAATCCTTATAAAAATTGGTCAATGTCTATCCCGAATAGTCAAACCATTGTATAATTCATAAAACAACAATATAATTAACTTCTAAATTACACGCGATGTATCAGATTGTACAATTAATCATTTAAATTAGCACATGGTTTGAAACTTTCAAATAACCATCAACAATCACATCTGGACACAAAAATAAGAGTGGTTTCAAATTAGGTCTTGCATTTATATAGATAATGAATAATAAATAAAAATACAACTTGCATTTTTTTTTAAAATTATAACTACGGCATATATTTATGAAGTATATTTTTAGAAATTTATATTCATGATTTTTATATAATAATAAAAATAACAGTAATTATTACTTCAGTAATATAAATATTAAATGTTATGTTTATACCAAGTAATAATTTTTTTTAAATAGTGTATGTAAAATTAAAAAGTTAGATTTGAATTAAGAAATTACCAATGAATTTATGTTAATTACACTCTTAAATAATTGTATAATAGGAAAGAAAGAGTTATGAAGAACCTGAAATGTGATTAATGAATTCTGATATTCTTTCGAATTCAAAAATCTAAAAATACAAATCCCATTTTCGAGAGACCTAATTTGAAATATGTTCTAGAAAATAATTATAATCTCATGATACTATAATTAATTAAAATTTAAAAGCCATGCCAAGAAGGAGTCGAACCTAAGACTTTTGACGTCAACTTTTCTAACGTTTGACCAACTCACACACTGAAAAAACTCACCAATTATTATTCAGGATGTACCGCAATGGAACTTATTTTTCTTGAATATTCGTATTAATCATTAAAAGCAGTGAGAATGCTATCATATGAATAACTTAACCTACTAAGTACTACTCCCTTAATATTTTTTTGTGAGGAAAGGACATTTAATTCAAGGTCCACTGTAGGCATATGGAGTAGTATTAACTAGTGAGAGGTTCAAATTAAAATATTTCTTAAATATATGGAGTATAAAATTTAGAACTATTTTCATTAGATAGCCAAGATATATCGTACGTAGTTGCATTTCTCTTGCTCGATGAATGCATATATAGGAGACAAAAAGTATTTTCATCATTAAGTTAATTTCTCATTAAAAATACAGCTACTATAAATAGTACTACTATTCAATGCAAGTGTTTTTCATGGTAAGAAATTTTTAAAATTTTTTAAATGAGTTATACTTAATAAAATTAAGATCATATTCCTCACTCAATTAATATAGTGGGTGAATTTTTTAAAAGTTAATTCGTACTACTTTGCCAAGTTTCCCATTTACAGACCACCCTTAAAACCCCAAAATTCTTTACCATTATCAACACACATACACACAGAGTTGTGGCCCTCTTCCTCCACCTCCACCTCCACCTCCACCTCCACCTCCACCTCCAACAGTGACTTGTTGTTGTTGTTGGAAGAAGAAATTTATGGCTGAAAGAGAAGAAGTGATCGAAATCGAGTACGAGAAAAAACGAAGCACATCCTTAAAAAAGAAGTGCAGCAAATTGGCGAAGAAGCAAAGAGCCAAATTCTACATTCTCCGTCGTTGCATTGCCATGCTTGTCTGCTGGAATGAGAAAAATGAGCCTGCATCTTGACTCTTCACTCAAACCCATTCTAGGAGTTTTTTTTTATTTTTTGCTGTAAGGGCTACGCTTCATATATTTATTTAATTATATTAATTTGCTTCATGTCTAGAGTAATCCATGAGATAATTCCTCTTTTTATAAAAAAGATTCCCTTGGCCTTTGTTTTTCAATTTTTTCTTTATCTGCCGACTCTCATCATTATCATTTATCAATGGTTCAAAATGTCGAACTCATATTTTTACCTTTTCAAGTTTTCTCCGAATGATTAGATAGTAGATTCGTGATTATCGAAACGTGGGATGGGGGTCTTAGTCAAAGATGCCATAAGCATCATTATATTCTTTAAATGGCTTTTTTTTTGAATAATTACCAGTTACTCCACATACTTTGGTGCATTTATATAAAAAAGGCTCAATAGTCATGTGATTCATGTACTTAGCTTCAGATTTTTTTTACATATTTATTTATTTATCTAACTAATTACTGTTTATTTGGTTATTCTTTCTTAGCCAATAAACTAGAATATAGTAGTATTTCACTTTCTGATCAAACCTGAATAAAAATTGTTAGTCTGTCTATGACTGTCAGTTTGAATAGGGTTCCGTACAACCTTGCAATCAAATTTTCATTATTTTTAATAGCTCGTATTATGAATTTATAATCTTTTAATTACTGTAGTAGTAGTACTAGTAAGACACCCTTCTCAATCTTTTATTTCATTTTCTTTTTGGCCATGCATGTTGTTGTATCTTCACATGATCAGTTGTTGAAATTTATAAGATTTCTTACTTGTTTTGAATATTTTAACCTGAGATATTTGGATCAGTAACATATGTGGGAACATATGATGGCACTGCAACTTTATTGAGAAGGTTTGAGAAATGGTGCATCTAACTTCTTTATACTCCATATCTAGCTAGGGGCATCTCTAGTCCACTAACCTACAACTAGAGGCTTACAAATACTACAAAGTAATCAAACCATTCTTTGAGATATATTTGTATTAGTACTCCCTCAGTCTCACTCTAATTAGTGACACATTTTCCTTTTTGGAATGTTATAAAATGATACATTTCTAAAAATGAAAGCATCACTCTCTCTATTTTTTTTCCTCTTTTACTTTATTCTCACAACACTTCATAAAATCATGTGCCGGGAATAGAAATGCTCCACTTAGAGTGAGACGAAGGGATTATAACGTTATAGATATTAATTCCCGTGGATTATAAGAAAAATATAGATGCTATTTTCTATGCAAATTAAGCAAGCCATCACAGGTAAAAGAAAAATGTAACAAAAAGATGAAGTAATTAAGTACTCCCCATCTTCTATTAAAAATGAATTATTTTTCCTTTTTTAGTTGTTTCATTAAAAATAAAACATTTCCTAAAATAGAAACAACACATCTCTACTTTTTCTTCTAATGAGACAGAATATTATGAAAACTTTATTCACAAATAAACAAGTTAGAATTAGCTGATTAATCGGGATCCATGTCAAGTGCCATTAAGTCAACCATATAATGATGAAAATTGTTAAAGACACCTCAGGTTCAACCAATACTTCAAAATAAGTTAAAATGAAATTAATTTGGTCGATGTCAATGCAGCTCAACCACAATCCAATGTCTCATCAGTCACATTCACATATATTGATATATGCATGCACTACAAAATCAGGCAATACTAGAACTAATTAGGAATGCATAGGCTAATGTATGTATGTGGCTATACCAATCATCAGACAGGGATGAAAATAGACGTGTTGGGGAAGTGCACAGAATCCAAAACATCTCCTGAAAATTTTTAAAAAATGACTTCAATTTAGGAACGTTAACTAATCCAACATAAGTGTTATTCCTAATATATTAGAGATAATAAATTTGCAGTTTTTAATCCTAATCGCCCGTGCGCCTCCTTCTCTGTCGTAACAATAATTGGTTTGTTGTGATGGGCGTAGAGAGAGAGAGAGGGTTTGAGCTTGATGTAAGTAATATATTTACCCTTTTTCCCCAGCCAGTGGTTGTGGAAATGAAGGCAGGGGAAAATCAGGAGGCGTGCCAGGTAAATTTCTAACCACGTCAAAGATATTTTATGGAAGCTAGGACCATGCTATTCCACATTATTAACCCTCTCTTTACCATCTTTGCTTAATGATGGGGTACGAACTAAACCCTAATGGCAAGCCCAATAACAGTGACGGCCCATCAGCCCAGAGCCCAAGAAAGAGTATCTGTTCGGCACCAAAGAGTTCGGCACGACCAAAGAGTTCGGCACGACCAAAGAGTTCGGACTCAGCCTACAGCTCGGTAAAAGCCGACCAGTCAAGCTCTCCTCTCAGATCGGCAAGAGCTGATCGGTAAAGTCCAGCAGTTCGGTCTCAGCATTCGACCGAACTAGGAGTTGGTGGACTCACGAAAGGCCTCCACGACCTCCACTATACCCACGATCTATTTAGTGGTATGAAGCAGTTATTGAGCAGTTATTGCTCACCCACGATCTTGTTAGTGGGGCTGCAAACCACGATCCTAGTTCAATGTATAAATAGAACTTAGATCTGATAGAAAAGGGTTAAGCTCTCTAGAGATAAAATAGCATATAGCAAGTCTGTATTGTAAGCTGTATTTTCGCAGATCAAGCAATACAAACCTGCCCTCATTCCTCCCCGTGGACGTAGATTTACCTCAGTAAATCGAACCACGTAAATTCATTGTGTCATAATTCTCTACCAGCATTTACTAACATCAATAATTCGCGGATCCATCACTGGCGCCGTCTGTGGGAACCCGAGAACAAAATTTGTGATAAAGCGAATTTTTGATCCATTTTTTCCACCCAAAAAATGCATACCAGATCGCAGAATACCCGTATTCCAGCCCGTGAGAACCAGGAGGAAGCCAATCCATCCCATAGGTCGGGAAAACAGCCTAGGGATAAATCCACCACCAGTTCTCATGGCGAAGGAACAAGCCGCTCCAAAAATCGTCCCACTGAGTCTTCCCAGCAGCCCGATTTGAATGAGGCTGTTAAGCAGTTTTTGGCTGAAAAGCAGGAGGAATTCTTAACCTTCCTGCGAAAAAGCCAAAAGCAGCCGGAGACGAAAACGACGGATTCTCCTTCTCCCTCCGCACAAGAAAGTCACTACCGCAGTAGTGTCGCATCTCCCAGGAGAAAGAATCCTCAACCCCGACATATTCCAGCTCCTCCTCGGTACCGGAATCACAGGAGAACTCAATCTCCTCCATACCGACGAGATATCGGATTCGCCGTGTACGGAGCACTGAAGACTCCGTTCTCGGACGACATCACCCGAACTCCCCTACCACAGAACTACCGAACTCCGTCGATGACTTACGACGGGCTCGTGGACCCTCACGATTTCTTGGGGCGCTATCAATATAACATGGCGAACCAGGGTCTCAACGAGGTCCACATGTGCAAGCTGTTTCCCGAGCTGCTCATCGGGAACGCGAGAAGGTGGTTCGATAGCCTCCCCCAGGGCAGCATCAGATCTTACCGAGATCTAATGGATGCCTTCCACAGGAGGTTCTTTCAGAAAGCGGAAGCCCGAATCACTTCGGCTCAGCTGCTTTCCATTCGTCAAGGTCGCGACGAAAAAATTAGCGACTTTATGACAAGATTCCACAAGGAATGCCTGCAAGTAGACGATCTCAACGATCTGCTTGTCATCTCGGCATTCCAAAATGGAATCCTGCCCGGAGCTCTCTACAGGAAGCTCGTTGAGTGCGGTCCGCAGACAGCTCAGGAAATGTGGGACATTGCGGACCAGTACTCCCGGGCCGATGAGGCAGACCGTCGTAAACGGTCGTTAGACAGCTCATCGTCCCGAGGAGACAGAAGGAAGCCCGATCATAGCGATCAGGGGCATCCTCGCCGGACTCCATTTGAAAGAATTCAAAGGGCTCCGGTGCAAGACAGATTGGGACCTCGTCTCAATCCCGAGAAGCCGCCCGCTCAGTTCGTACCGTTGAACAAGCCGAGGGCGGAAATTTTCGAACTGCACTCTGACCTATTCGAAAAGCCAAAGCGGATGACGAAATCAGCCGCGCGCCGACCACAGGATAACTACTGCTCCTACCATCAAGACCACGGTCACGATACTGAGGAGTGCAGAAACTTGGCTGCAGGTATCGATGTTCTTGTGAAGGCAGGGACATTGAAAAATACCGAAGTAAGCAGCCAAAGAAGAATAAAAAGCAGAGTGGTGCGAACTGCGCTCCTCAGGATCCGAAAAGGCAGCCGGATCCCGAAGACGATGACGAGCCGCAATATGATGGAGTAATCCAGACTATTGACGCGCTCCCTGCCGGGAAGACCAAGTCGTCCCTAAAGTCAGAACGCAGAGGCTCCAATCGAGAGGAGCCAACGCATAAAAGGCTGAAGCAGGACGAAGTGATTACGTTCTCGGCTGCTGATCCCGTCCCGGCCATCTCTCCTCACCAAGACGCCATTGTCATCCAAGCCGGAGTGGCAAACAAACTGATCCACAGGGTGTTTGTGGATACAGGAGCGTCGGTTAGCATTCTTTTTAAAGAGTGCTTCGACAAACTAGAAGTGGACCCAGCTCGGCTCAGTCCGGCTCCGCTTCCCCTGAAGAGCTTCACCCAGGAGGACACCCGCCCTGAAGGTATTATCAGCCTTCCGATCACGGTGGGGAAAGCGCCTACTAGCTCCAGTACGATGATTGAGTTTTTCGTGGTGAAAGCTCGGTCCCCGTACAACGTCATCCTGGGAAGAGACTGGCTCAACACAGTTCGGGCCGTTTGCTCCACCTATCACCTCACCATCAAGATCCCCACTAAAGGAGGGATAGCGGTCATCCGAGGTGACCAAAAGAGAGCAAAGGAATGTCTGCAAATTGCGCTTAGAAGTGCCGAGCAGTCAGATCGGCACCACCAAGCATAGCAATCACAGCAGCCGGAGTCAGAGGCGATGACCGAAGTCATACCGGAGCCGAACTCGATGACAGTTCAGCTGTACGAAGACGATCCATCCCGAACGGTTAAGATCGGCTTCGCGGGAACGCCCCTACTTCGGGAAAAAACCATCCAGCTCCTCAAGGAGTATAAAGACGTCTTTGCATGGTCTCCGTTGGACATGACCGGAGTGCCCCCCGAGGTAATCACTCATCGGTTAAATATTGATCCTTCAGTCCGGCCGATAAAACAGAAGCAAAGACTCTTTGCGGCAGAACGAAATCAAGTCATCCATGACGAAGTCCGTCAATTATTGAAGGCGGATGTGTTATTCGAAGTGAAGTACCCTTCGTGGGTAGCCAATCCTGTCATGATCAAGAAAAAGGAAGGAGGATGGCGGATGTGCATAGATTTCACCGATCTAAATAAGCACTGTCCCAAAGATTGCTATCCCCTTCCGAACATAGATAAAAAAGTAGAAGCTTTGATAGGCTTTGAAATTTTTTGTTTTCTTGATCTGTACAAAGGATACCATCAAGTTTTAATGGATGAGATTGACGCTTCAAAAACGGCCTTCATTACTGATTTCGGCATTTTCGCTTATAAAAAGATGCCATTCGGTTTAAAGAATGCCGGAGCCACTTATCAAAGGATGGTAGACAAGCTTTTTCGGCACCTGATTGGAAAGGAGGTCGAAGTGTATGTTGACGATATAGTCGTCAAAAGCAAAAGCACTTCGGAGTACGAGCACAACCTCAAGTCCACTCTCAACGTGCTCAAGAAAGCCAACCTCAAACTTAATCCCCAAAAGTGTACCTTTTTGGTAGATTCGGGAAAGTTTCTGGGTTGTTGGGTTTCAAAGGACGGACTCAAGGCAAACCCCTCAAAAGTTCAAGTCGTTCAAAACATGGCAATGCCGAAGTCCATACATGACGTGCAAAGGCTAACCGGATGCCTAGCCGCACTGAATCGATTCCTTTCTCAAGCAGCCGAAAAGCAACTGCCGTTCTTCACGGTGTTGAAAAAGGCACCAAAGTTCGAGTGGGGAGCCGAGCAGAAAAAAGGCCTTTGACGAGCTCAAAAGTTATCTAGCCGAGCTTCCTATGCTCTCTGCTCCAACCGAAGCCGAAGTAATATTCTTATACTTAGCGGCATCGGATCAAACCATCAGCGCGGTGCTTGTACGAGAAGAAGGCCTAAAGCAGCTTCCCATCTACTTTACAAGCCGAGCATTAAGAGGTCCAGAAACAAGGTATCAACCACTGGAAAAGATTGCTCTGGCATTAGTAAATGCAGCAAGGAGACTGCGGCCATACTTCTATGCTCACAAGGTATGCGTCTTAACTGATCTGCCACTTCGGCAAGTGTTGACCAAACCGGAAGCGTCAGGCAGAATCGCCAAGTGGGCTATAGAGTTGGGAGAGCACACAATTGAATATCTACCTCGGAAAGCCATCAAGGGACAAGCCTTGGCAGATTTTCTTGCAGAAGCAAAGTTCGATCAAGCAAGTCCTGTTATTGCCGAACAGAAGAATTCTGCCAATGCCGAACTAGCACAGCCCTTGGAATCCGAAGTAGAACCGCCGGACTGTTGGAGCGGATTCGTAGATGGAGCTTCAAACAAGATGGGAAGTGGAGCTGGTATTCTACTTGTCGCTCCCGACGGACACGAGGTAACCTACTCACTTCGGTTCCTATTCCCCACTACTAATAATGAAGCCGAGTACGAAGCCCTCCTGGCCGGACTCCAGTTAGCGCAAAGTCTGCTCGTCAAATCTCTCAAAGTCCATTGTGATTCACAAGTCATAGTAAATCACATGTTGGGTACAAGTGAAGCCCGTGACGAGAGAATGAAGAAGTATTTGGACAAAGCGCAAAGCATCAGCCGAAGTTTCTCCTATTTTCGGATAATCCGTATTCCCAGAGCGGAAAATAGCCGAGCAGATATCTTAAGTAAGTTGGCCTCAGATCCGAGCTCAAAGGCGGAAGAATTAATGCATCGAAGCATTGATGAAGCCGAGGTACATTCAGTATCCAGCTCGCCGAACTGGATGACGCCGATCTTGCAGTATCTGGATCAAGGACAATTGCCCGAGGATAAGAGAGAAGCTCGGAAGATCACGTGCCGAGCTCTTCGGTACGAACTTCATGAAGGAGTCCTCTTAGAAAGTCTTACCTCCAGCCGTTATTGCGGTGCGTAGGACCAGAAGAGACGGACTACATCCTCAGAGAAGTTCATGAAGGATCGTGCGGTAGCCACATCGGAGCCAGAGCTTTAGCTAAAAAAGTTCTGAGATGGGGATATTATTGGCCAACCATGGTACAAGAGGCAGTGCAGCTCGTCAAGAAGTGTACGAAGTGCCAAATTCATGCAAATGTCCCAAGGATGCCGCAGACCGATCTGTACACTATGCAAAGCCCTTGGCCTTTCATGCAATGGGGCATAGACATAGTGGGACCACTTCCTCAAGCTCCTCGGCAAATGAAATTCCTTATCGTTGCCGTGGACTACTTCACGAAGTGGGTGGAGGCTGAACCATTAGCTACGATAACGAGCTCAAAGGCATTGGACTTCGTCTGGAAGAACATAGTGTGCCGATTTGGCATACCCCACATCCTCATCTCGGATAATGGGACTCAGTTCACCGACAAGACGTTCAAGAATTGGTGCCAAGAGCTAAACATTCAACAGCGGTTCACTTCGGTCTCCCATCCCCAAGCAAACGGACAAGCGGAAGTAACGAACCGGATTCTGGTGAAAGGGTTAAAAGCTCGGTTAGAACAAGCCAAAGGACAATGGGTAGAAAATCTCCCTCAAGTCCTATGGTCCTACCGAACTACACCCAAAACCTCCAACGGTGAAACTCCGTATAGTCTGGTGTACGGCACTGAAGCCGTAATCCCGGTGGAGATCGGCGTACCCAGTCCCCGAACTCTAAATTTCTCCTCAGAAATGAATGACGACGGACTGAGAGCAGAACTAGATCTCGCCGAAGAAAGAAGAGAATTGGCGTGCATAAAAGCAGCCAAGTATAAGGAGCAAGTAGCCCGGTACTATAACCAAAGGGTGAAAAAGCTTCAATTTCAAGTGGGAGATCTCGTCTTGAGAAACAACGAAGTAAGCCGAGCAGAAAAGCTGGGCAAACTCGAGCCCACATGGGAGGGTCCATATCGGGTGTCAGAAGTCCTCGGCAAAGGGTCTTATAAATTGACTCACATGTCAGGAGAACAAGTACCCCGAACATGGCACGTCTCCAACCTCAAGAAGTTCCACTTGTAAGAGACAAAGTCCGGTCAGTCTGTCTTGTGTCTAGTTCGGTCATAGGGGTACATGTTTTTATTTGTTTGTTTTTTTTTACTTGTATCTTTTACTTGTCGTTTTATAAAAGTTTAAAGTTTTTTTTTTTTCTTTCGTCTTTTTCTTTTTTTCTCTATGTGTTTTGTCTCTATGTGCTTGTCGTCTCTTACAAATGGTACCAAGGTATATCGTTCTTTAAAGACTGATCCCCTTTTTAGATCGATTATTAAAGACTATTGTGAGTCCAAGCTTCTAAGGAGGATATAAGACCACAATTCAGCTTAACAAGCAGTCCGTCTGAAACGAACTGCAATAAGCCAACGATTGTGCGTCCAAGCTTCCAAGGAGGATACAAGACCGCAATTCAGCTTAATAAGCACTTCGTCTGAAACGAACTGCAATAAGGGAAAGTCCGATCCACGCGATAAGCCTCGCCGAATTAGGACGACTGAGTTCGGTCAAAGAAGTTTACCTCATAAGACCGAGGACGACCATGTCTAGTCAAAGAGGTTTACTGCATAAGACCACTTCGGTTAACTGGGAAAGTCCGATCCACGCGATAAAACTCGCCGAATTAGGACAAGGGAAAGTTCGATCCCGGCGACAAAAATCGCCAAATTAGAACACAAACCAAGTCCGGTCAAAGATGTTTATTTCATCAGACCAAAGACGAGTCCGGTCAAAGATGTTTATTTCATCAGACCAAAGACGAGTCCGGTCAAAGATGTTTATTTCATCAGACCAATGACGAGTCCGGTCAAAGAAGTTTATTTCATAAGACCAAGGACCAAGTCCGATCAAAGAAGTATACTTCATAAGACCGAGGACAAGTACGATGAAATTTTTTCGCTAAGCTGTAAATACAGTGTTAGAGGTGGAGACAAAATTTCATTTTTCAAATCTTGTTCAGCATACAACTCCGCTACCCTACTATTACAAAGGACTATTCTACTGTCCGGGGTTGCTAAAGTTGAGCCACCTATTCACAAAATCCTCTGGAAGCCGAGTTCGGTCGTTCCGAGCAGATGAAGAATAAGCAGGTCGACGAGATGCTATCCTCGACCCAACGCCTCTTCCCCGAGCCCGAGAAGTCCTAACACCTCGGCGATGAAGAGTCTCTGCAATAAGCATCTGCTGATCTTGCTCGCTCATAGTCACAACTCCTCGGCGAATTTCAGTCCGTCCCTGTCTTGACGATTCCGGTTGCTCCTGAGCCCGTTCTCGTCTAGACGTTTCCGGCTGTTCCGGAGTTCGTTGTTGACTTGGAGTAGGATTTTGAACAAGGGAACCAGAGGTTTGATCTGGAGCGCGAGCATCTGTTGGCACGATATGCCGAAGGAATCTTTCTATGGAGGGGCGCCGAGAAAGAACAATGTTGTACCGAGAAGCCCAACGCCGTAGTGATTTCACAACTTGTTGGCAAGCCGAGCTCTCCAGCGCATTGTTCCTCCGGAGTACAAGATATTCCTCCCACAGTTCGTCAACTCGACTCTGAACATCTGATATGGTCAATCCCCCGCGCACACGGATGTAATCCTCGTACGCAGTCCTCTCAGCAATGGTCGTATTCAGCTCGGCCTCCAGATCTTTCTTATCGGACTCTAAGTCCTTGATATCGGCCTCCAGCTTCACTAAACGAGCCAGAAGCTCGTCATTCTTCGTCTGATCGGCTATAGCTCTTCTCTCAGCTTCGTCTAAAGCCGAAGAGTACAGCCGTTTCCAGTGAAGTATCTCCATCTCCTTGAGTACAAAGCAGCTATTAGTTCGGCAGCTGTACCGAGCAGATAGTAAAATACAACAGGAATAAAGGCGAGTACGAAAAGCTATACGAAGACAAATGTAGAGAATTTTTCATTCACAAGGAAAATTTTTACACTAGGGCTTCAAGGCCATTTTACAAGGAAGAAACTAGACTAAGAGAAGGGAGACGAAATCATACTCCGCCTGCTTCGTCTCCGGCTCCTCGGTCTGGTACAGCTTCCTTCTCCTGGGCTACCTCAGCCTCGGCCTCGCCTCCTGCCGGCCTCGCCTCCGCCTCCTGATCGGCCTCCTTCTCCGGATGCCCGGCCTGATCGACTTCGGCCTCCCGCTCCAGCGGCTCGGCCTCACCCTCTCCGTTGTAAGTCGAAGCGGGTGAAACGGGTCCCACGGAGGCAAAGATAGCCTCCAGGTTCTCGTCCCGATCAGCTCGACAACTCCGGACTCGGTCTGCAGAAAGCAGGACCGAAGATGAAGCGAGCTCCTCAAGGAGCGGCAGATTCTGAAGCCGAGCTGCTATCTCTCGGCTGTACAGAGGCAGCACGACGTCGGCCCCCTGCTCGCCCTTATCGGCAATTAGCCTTACCAGGCTACCGACAAAGGCCGAGAACTGGCTGCTCAAAAAGAGTTTCTCCGTGTAAACACGGAGAGCCTCCCCTTGGGCAACCACGGCAGCAGCATCGCTCCGCTTCGCCTGCTCTCGCTGGATGACGAGTTGGTTTTTGGCAAACTGAGCTTCATCCTGGGCCGAAATCCTAGCAGCTCTGGCCTTCTCAAATTTAGCCTCAGCCTGTTCGGCCCGATGACAAGCAGCCGCCAACTTCCTCTGCATCTCGGCATAGTCATTGGACGCTTTGGAGAGTTCGACGGCGACGAGCTTGGAGAGCATATCATTCCTCTGAAAATGGATAAGGAAAAAAGTTAACAGAGGGCACCAAAAATACAGGACAGAAGCCAAGCCAAGGAATCAAGAAGACAATTCACCTCGGCGAAGTCCGTGGGCCATAGAAATGGCTCACAGATATGCTCCGAAGGAGGCGCCAAGACCATGTCTTTCTCTGGCGCTCTCGGGGGCTTCTGGGTCTTCCCCTTCCTATTTGCCGAAGTCGACTCCGGCTTCTTTGGACCCGAAGAGGTCTTTTGCCTCTTCGGATTCTTCTCGGCATCAGGCGCCGAGCTGGTAGCCTTCTCTCTCTCCGGCTCCACAAGCTCGGAGGACTTTCTGATAGCCTTATTCAACATGAACACTGCCAAAAAGCAAGAAAGCAAAGTCAGATTTTCTTCGTTAAAGCAGTAGAGCATAAAGATAAAGAGAAATCCTCACCCTCGGCCTCTTCGTCCGAAGACGAGATGTCGAACACGACGTCGCCCTTGACGAGCTCAGACTCCGTGTATTGTTTCCTAACTAGGGGAATCTTGTTGAGCTCGCCGTCGAGCTCGTCCAACGGTTCAGGCCGAGGGTGACGGATAACGGACTCCGGCCCTCTCCAGGGAAAACTAGGAGCCGCGGTCCTATCATAGTAGAAGAAGCGATTTTGCCACTTCGGCCACTTCGTTTTACAAAAGGCCCTAAAAGGCTGTAAAGGGATCAAGTAAAACCAAGACCCCTTCCTCTTAAATTGAAAGAATTTAAGGATCGCCTTCAAAGACAAATCCCTTCCTAACCTACGGAGTTCGGCAGCGAAGGCCGACAAGTGCCTCCAAGAGTTCGGAGTCACCTGGCCTAAAGGAAGCTGAAAAAAATCTAGTAAATCTATAAAGGCAGAAGGGAGGGGGAAACGAAGCCCGCATTCTAAGCAGGCCTCGTACACGGTGACGTAACCCTCCGGCGGGGAGTCAGCCCTGTGATCACCGTCAGGTACCACCGCCTTCCCCCCAGGAAAAGAGTATTTTTCGTAAAGGGATATCACAGTATCCTTACTCAAGATACTGTGAAAATACTCTACGGTCTTCTCCCCGGATTCTTTCCGGCTAGAAGACCCCTTACCCCCTTTCCTAACGCTACCCGACTCCGAAGAAGAAGAAGAAGACATTTTTCTTACTTTTGAAGGTGAAGATAGTCTGAAAAAAATTCTTGAAAGCGGAGAGAGAATTTTCGCAAGAAAGAGAGTATAGAAGACGCAACAGCAAAAGTGCTTCAATGATGAAGAAAGAGCGTATTTATCAGATACGGGAAAGATTTCGAAATCGTTGCGCCGTTTCGAATCCCACCTTTTCAGGAATCAACGGCCGGATTTTACTGTCGCATTTAATGCAGGCATGCGCTAGGCACGTCCCCTGACGTCAGCCTCCCCCTTACCGTTATCCAGAATGCCGAAGTGACTCACCTCGCCGAAGTGATCCACTTCGCTTTTCGGGGGGGGTAGTGATGGGGTACGAACTAAACCCTAATGGCAAGCCCAATAACAGTGACGGCCCATCAGCCCAGAGCCCAAGAAAGAGTATCTGTTCGGCACCAAAGAGTTCGGCACGACCAAAGAGTTCGGCACGACCAAAGAGTTCGGACTCAGCCTACAGCTCGGTAAAAGCCGACCAGTCAAGCTCTCCTCTCAGATCGGCAAGAGCTGATCGGTAAAGTCCAGCAGTTCGGTCTCAGCATTCGACCGAACTAGGAGTTGGTGGACTCACGAAAGGCCTCCACGACCTCCACTATACCCACGATCTATTTAGTGGTATGAAGCAGTTATTGAGCAGTTATTGCTCACCCACGATCTTGTTAGTGGGGCTGCAAACCACGATCCTAGTTCAATGTATAAATAGAACTTAGATCTGATAGAAAAGGGTTAAGCTCTCTAGAGATAAAATAGCATATAGCAAGTCTGTATTGTAAGCTGTATTTTCGCAGATCAAGCAATACAAACCTGCCCTCATTCCTCCCCGTGGACGTAGATTTACCTCAGTAAATCGAACCACGTAAATTCATTGTGTCATAATTCTCTACCAGCATTTACTAACATCAATAATTCGCGGATCCATCACTTAACTAATTAACTCATTTCTTTATAACTACAAACTACTCCATAAACACCCCTTCATTATCTACCACTATTATCCAAGCCAACATAACAACCAAAACAATATTCATATTTACTTTATTAACTACATATATTCTACCATCTTTAACCTCAACTTATTCTGGACTTCAACAACTTTCAACTATAGCTCCAAACAATTAGTTATATCCAGTTGATGGGAAGACCACATACTACTACTTATAAACTGTGGCCAAAATAAAGACTAAGACTTGTAATTTCTACTAAGAAAGATCAAAGGTCTGAATTTAATTATAAATTTCATAGTAAATTGTTTGTATATATAGCAGAAGAGAGAGGGAGAGAAATGAAAAGTACAAGAGAGAAAAGTAGAGTTAGTGGACCAATAAAATCAAAATTGATGATATATTCCTATAAAGGAAGTTAGTAGGATGGACATTTGAGTATGTTTGTTGTTTCATCCCTTAAATATTTTATACCTGATTTTCCAGAGGGATGTCGCTTGGCAACAAACAGCTTGGAACCACAACAAATAACCAAGACAGTAGTAATCTAGTGTGGAAATGTTAAGAGGTGAATTTGTGAAAAAATAATTGAAACACAGGTGAATGTGTAACACGTGCAATCCTGACAGACTCTGCCTCAAATAGTGTGTTATTACTTGGAATCATAGTCCGTGGGTGTCTTGAGTACTTATCATTATAGCCAAGTTATTAAAGATAAAACTCTCTCCCATTCAGAACCACAAAAATGAAACACACCCAATTTAAGATTAAAATTAATTTGTTATATACTGAAATTCGATGATTTTTTTTATTAAATGAAAACATTAGTAAGAATCAAAATAAATGATTTTTAATAGTAATAGTTTTCATCTATTATCTTTGTGATCATAATAAATCAGTAAAGCAGGAAATAAAATTAGTTAGTAGCATTATAGAAGTGAAAGAAAACAAAATGAATGACCCAGAAAAGGAAATTAAAAAAATGATGAAACTCTAGGGAAGGCTCTGCTCAAGGCAGATCCATCTCAAGTGCAATGAAGCAAAAATAGTGAGATCCAATCCTTGGAGATGTTAAGAATGTTTTTTTTTCTTTGTACTGTACTTGTTATTTTTGTTTTTAAAGTGTGAGAACGGACTGGGGTGGTTATCGATATTTTATAATATCAAGTGCAGACATGCAATTCGCCTATATTATTATGTATTCTTGCATTTAGTCAAATAGTAACACAAAGGAGGTGCCAAACCCAAACATCAAATGCACTAAAAGACAAGCAAAGCAAAGCAATGTGGGAAAAATGAATGTTAGATAGTAAATCCAGCTGTTTTTAAGGTCCCTCTATCTATTTCATGCTCTTTATAGCCTGGTCCAGTTAGCATTTCAAAAGTGCGACCAACTTCTAATTCTGCTATTTCTTGGTGACTCTTATTCTGGACTACCATCTCCCCACCTTTTCAATCCAAATCAGGGATTGGTCAATCTAGATTTCAGCCACTTCAAAAGCACTTGAACATTATATTCATACCCAATTCAAATAGAGATGCAGCTTGATGTTGAGACATAGTAGATGACAAGACACAAGGGAATTCAAATAAATATAATCTATAAAGTTAATAAAATACAGGTGAATTCTATGAATGAAAACACCCCCATTTAGGGGAAATGGAAACTAGAATGTAGGGAGAACCATGTGAGATGCGGCTTGGACACACCTAATTATAAAGGTCATCATCATCGGCTGTGGCGGTGGGAGCTGCAAAAGGATCAGCTGCAGTAGAGCCACTAGTATTGTCAGCAAACCGGAACTCAGAACCAAATCCTCTTGATTGCTGCAGCGTCTGAGCAAATGACTGATACTTGCGAATGTCAGCATCACTCACACTCCTCCGAGCATACTTCATTGATTCCTCAAAGTGACTAGCCCTGATCTCAGCTACTTCGTCATCCACATCTTCCTCCATAGCTTCAGGATTGTCGCTTCTTCTCCTCTCCTTCTCAATATCCTGAAAAAATTACAGGAATGCACATTTGAGATTTGGTTTATCAAAACATGTCATGTTCCCAAAGCAAACCATTTTATCATTGGGGAGTCTTATGAAACACTTACTTTCTCGATGTTCTCTCTGATAGCGTATTTGCAAGCGCGTTGGCAGATTTCTGTAATGTCAGCACCGCTGAAACCTTGAGTGTATTTAGCAAGGACTCTAAGGTCAACATCTTTGGCAATAGGCGACTTTCTCAGGCATGCTTTGAAAATCTGAAGGCGTGATTCCTCATCAGGGAGAGGAATATAAATCAGCTGATCAAGACGGCCAGGACGAAGAAGAGCAGCGTCAATTATATCAGGCCTGTTGGTCGCACCAATAATGAAAACTGTTTTCTTAGCATTCATTCCGTCCATTTCAGTCAGGAGCTGATTCAATACCCGGTCAGCAGCACCACCAGCATCTCCTTGACTGCTTCCTCTCTGCAAGCAAATACAAGTTCAGAAAATGAAGTAAATTAGAAGCAACAAAGCAGTGAAAATTAAATATACTGATCAAGAGTTTCCATACAAACCTGAGTTGCAATTGAGTCCAATTCATCAAAAAACAAAACACAAGGGGCAGACTGACGAGCCTTGTCAAAAATTTCTCTAACATTGGCCTCACTCTCTCCAAACCACATAGTCAGCAACTCAGGGCCCTTAACACTGATGAAGTTTGCCTGACATTCATTTGCAATAGCCTTGGCCAGCAAAGTCTTTCCACAACCAGGAGGGCCATAGAAAAGCACTCCCTTGGAAGGTGACATGCCAAACTTTTCAAACTTCTCAGGATGCTCCACTGGGTATTGAACAGTCTGACACAGCAAAGAGATTGAAAACATGAGTTCAGAGAGACACTTGTTGGCTTTCTAATACAAATGAAAAAGGCAGAGAGTAAGAAAACAGGTAAATACCTCTTGGAGTTCGCGCTTGACATTTTCAAGGCCTCCAATATCTTGCCAGCTAACGTTAGGTACTTCAACAACCTAGCAATAATCCATATAATCAGATATGTGAAGGAACTAAGAAAACAGAAAACATGGAGAGGTATGACAGAATGCTTACTGTTTCACGTAAAGCAGAGGGATTGCTTGTCCCAAGAGCAGTCTGGAAATGCTCATTGGTAACAGCCATGGAGTTTAGTATCTCTGCATCAATAGTGTCATCTTCCAAATCAATCACATCCATCTTCTCCCTGATGCATTGAAGGGCTGCCTCAGTGCACAATGCAGCTAAGTCAGCACCAACATAGCCATGTGTGTCCTTGGAAATCCTTTCCAAATCAACCTGAGAAATAGACCGGTGTTATGTTAGTGTTACTATATCTATGGTGATGCAGGAGGGATGAGATTAATATCAAAGAAAAGCTCAAGAAACTCTAGCTTACATCTTCGGCGAGCTTCATGTTCTTTGTGTGGATACGAAGGACCTCAAGACGCCCAATTTCATCAGGAACACCAATATCAATCTCCCTGTCAAACCTACCAAACCTCCTAAGGGCAGGGTCGATGCTATTGGGACGGTTTGTAGCACCAATTACAATAATATGGGCACGGGCTTTAAGACCATCCATCAATGTCAACAGTTGGGAAACAATTCTCCTCTCAACCTCTCCATTGGTTTTCTCCCTCTTGGGCGCAATTGAATCAATTTCATCAATGAATATGATGGATGGTGCATTCTTCTCAGCTTCTTCAAATGCCTTCCTGAGATTGCTTTCACTTTCTCCAGCTAACTTTGACATAATTTCTGGTCCATTAATAACAAAGAAGAAAGCACCTGTCTCATTAGCCACAGCTCGGGCAATTAAGGTCTTTCCAGATCCTGGAGGTCCATAGAGCAGTATTCCTTTTGGAGGCTTGACACCAATTGATTTAAAAAGTTGGGGGTGCCTTAATGGTAGCTCTACCAATTCACGAATCTGAGCCATCTGCTTGCGGACGCCACCAACGTCATCATAGCCAACCTCATCCAAGCGATTCTCATCCTCTCTTTTAATAGGCTCTCCCTCACAAAAGATCTCAGTATCAGGAGCAACTACACAGTACTCCACAGGATCAGTTTCGATAATTTTGAACTCTACACTTCTCATTCCACCTCTGACAAGGAACATGTCACCTTTTCTCACTGGGCGATAAGCCTCCAGGAAATATGCTAAGGAAAATAAAAGAAAATATTAGCCATGCATAAAACCAAGACAGCCTACACATGAAAGACATTTTTTTCTATGTCAATCTCAGCATCCACTTCTATAAACCAATTTCAATAAACCATAAGATTTTCATTTTCAATCGGATAGATTAGTGTGTTCATTCAAATTTCAAACTGCTTCCTTACTCTCACTCAATCACACCTGAACTCTGAATGAACCATGAAGTCACACGCATTCAAGTGTTCTGGTATGATTAATCCTCCAAAATGTTGAACAGGCCAAAACAGAGAAAATTCAAGCAAATCAAAAGGCAAGCGAACTTACGTTTTAGGTAGGCATCAAAAAGATTTCCAGTAACCCCTTCGACTGTGTCATCAATGGGAAGAATGTGAACACGCTTCCCATACTTCACATCAGCACACTGATGCACAGAGACCACATCACCAAGCCTAACCCTTAAGTTATTTCTCACAACCTTGTTCATCCGGATCTTTGGTTCATCACAGGTATCATCAGCAAGGGCAATGCACACTGTATCCTTTCTTTTCTTACCCTACATCAACAATAATTAACATAAACATTAATACAGAAGGAAACCAAATTTATACCCAAACAATATAGTCCATGTGATTGTTGCAAGCACCCAAGTTCTTCCATAGTACAAAATCACACCAAGAAAAAAACAAAATAACTACTACAACACAAAATCTAGCCGATAAAAGCTTAACAAGCGCAAGATATAAAAACAACCAGATATTAGTAGGGAATCAAAGGCATTGCTAATCTCTGCTCAAGTTATACTCCGTACTACTTATCCTTCACAACTGCATCGCACGATACACATACAACCAGTAAAGACATTGCTAATTGTAATACCCGAAAATTTGTGGAATTTTATTCTTTTAATTAAGGATGAAATTTTTTTCTATGTTTTTGTGTTTAAAATATGGTGTGGAAAATATTTTGTGTTTATTTGATTGTTGTGGATATGGGATTTTCTACCTAGCCAAATTAAAATTTGGTTTTATTAATTCAGCTATGTTTTAAAATTCTAATTAATCGATTTAAACCTCTCTCTCCCTCCCCTTTTTTCGAAATCCCTTCCCCATCACCCCATGATGTTCTCAACTTCCTCCACCCTCACATAACCGATCCTTTTCTTCCCCTTTCCTTTTCTTTTCTCTTTTCGGTCACTCTCTCAATCTCTCCCTCTCTCTCTCGCAAAGTTGCTCTCTCTCACTGGTAAGTCTCCCTCCTTCTCCCTCTCGGTTTTTATCTTCTTCCTTTCACCCCCTCTTATCACCTTCTTGGATTCCTCAAGGTGATACCCTCCTTCGTCGTGAATCGGAGTCGGAAAAGGAAGTAAAGCTTTTGCGTTTCGTTTGAACCATCCGGGGAAGGTAACCCCTAACCCTTGTTTAATTCGAAAACTCATGCATATAGGACGTTTTGGTTGGTTTAGGTGCTGATTAGGGTTTGTGGCTATGTGATATGGTTGAGCATGTTTTGATAGTAACTGGCAGTGGGTTCCGACCCCTTTTTAACTAAGCAAACGATCTCCGTTGGGTACGAAATTTTGAACTGTGTAAAGGTTAATGTGTCTTTTGTGTGGTGTGTAAATTTCAGCCTCTTTGGATGTCGTATGAATTTATTATGATTTTTTGCAAGTAAACTGCGCAGTTTCGCGAGTTGTATGTTTTTGGGAGATGTTTTCATGTGCATTTGGCGTGATTCTGAGTGATATGTTTTTGTGATGAATGTGGGTGTGTTTGGCCAAGAGATGGCTCGGAGGAATCAGTGTTTGGTTCGAGAGTTTTCGTGTGTGTTGGCCGAGAGTGTTGGGTTCAGCCTAGGGCAGATTTGTGGAGAGTCTGGAAGGGATGATCTCAGGTGTCTGGGTGTGTTTTGGGATGTAGAATGCGTGGTGTGTTTGTCGTATAGGGTTTGAGAATCGGGGGTCAGAGGAAAAGGGGTGTAAACTAGGTGCCGAGCACACGGCCGAGGTGGTCGGCCGAAGTGCCGAGCATGCGGCCGAGATGGTCGGCCGAGGTGCCGAGCAGACGGCCGAGACGGTCGGTCGAGGTGCCGAGCCGGACGGCCGAGGTGGTCGGCCGAGGTGCCGAGCATGCGGCCGAGACGGTCGGCCGAGGTACCGAGCAGGCGGCCGAGACGGTCGGCCGAGGTGCCGAGCCGGACGGCCGAGATGGTCGGCCGAGGTGCCGAGCTGTGCCGAGACAGGTGCCGAGCTGTGCCGAGACAGGTGCCGAGCTGTGCCGAGACAAGTGCCGAGCTGTGCCGAGACAGGTGCCGAGCTGTGCCGAGTCAGGTGCCGAGCTGTGCCGAGACAGGCGGCCGAGGTGCCGAGCCAGGCGGCCGAGACGGTCGGCCGAGGTGCCGAGCCAGGCGGCCGAGGTGCCGAGCCAGGCGGCCGAGACGGTCGGCCGAGGTGCCGAGCCAGGCGGCCGAGACACCGAGCCATGTCAAGACGCCGATCCTTTTTCCGAGTTTTTCCGAACCTTTTCCGAGCCAAGTGAGCCGTTTGCACAGTAAGGGTATGCCAGGACTTGGAGTGCTGTGTTCGTGTGTCGTGTGCGCGTTTTGGGTACGTCGTTTGCATGCGGGGTGTGTTTCGAACGTGTGACTTTGTGTGTTTGTTTTGTAATATGTTGTTAAGTGTATGTACGTGTAACGTGCTAGATGTTGAAGTCGTCCACGTAGGATTCATGCATTGTCGTTTAAAGTCTCGTCTCTTCTGACTCTAATCATGATATTATTTATCTTTCAAAAGGGTGATCTTTTTCGAGGAAAGTGTGGTTGAAGGGAACTGTTTTAAAAGCTAAGCAATCGAGGTGGGCTTTTCTACCCTACTTTTATGTGGGTTATCTTTAAATACGGACTTTGTTCCGGAAATGTTTATGGAGGTGAACTGTTTGTCTTGCCAATTATTTCGTTTTGAAACCTATCTGAAGTGGTTTACCACATATGTTTAATCGAATTCGGGTCTGCTGGGCTGCGAACCCTCAGGCTAGTGTACACGAGACTGGGTGCCATCTGAGAGCAAGTTGGCCGGTCTAGATGACCTGGGGTGTGGCCACGCCCCTTGTCATGGTTTGGATCAGATAGTGTATGATTGAGGGAATAAGGGTGGCAATATCGGGAAATGACTGCGCAGTCGAATTTATGAAATGTATTTTTGTGTACTTGGGTTATTTTCATTACACTCAAAACCCCAATGTTACACTGTTATGGCATGACAAACTATGTTTTTGGCGTGTGTCCACTGAGTGCAATAAGTACTCAGCCCTGCATGTTGTTTTCTTAATGTGCAGGTTGAGCGGCGATGGGGGGGGACGGATGTTGAGCAGTTAAAGCCAAAGTGTGTTTTTATCTTTCGGATGGTGTCGTGTCGTCATACCCGGCATCATCTGTCTTTTGGTCTTTTCCGCTGCTTGTAAACCGTCACGATGTTTTCATTTAAAACTCTGAATACTTTAACTCAAGAATGTCGTCACAGTACTTTGTTTTGAATTGAATTTCCTTTTATTAAATGTTTTCGAGTCAAATATTCTCGTTCCCCCTTTCTTCCCCGCTTCTTTACTCCTCCCCTAGTCGCGGTCCACCGTACTTCCTATCCTTAGGAAATGCGGGCGTGACAGAGTGGTATCAGAGCCTAGGTTTTCTCTTTCTGCTCTGGACCCAAAAAAAAAAAATTCTTTTTCTGACTGGAGTAAGTTTTCAAAAGTGTCATTGGCTCAACATCCGACTCATCGCACTCAACCTGAAATGAGGTAGTGAAAACTTCGAAATTTTGGAAAGTATATGGAAGTGGAGGAAATTGTGATTTTGGTGTTGAAAATGTTTTATGTAAAGTTTAAGTAAATGTTGAGACTTGTGGAAGGGTACAACGTGATGTGGAAAAGTTGGAAATTATTTGAGTTATGAACTGTTATGGTGTTATGAACTGTTGATGTATGATGAACTTATATGAAAGCATGTGGCTGATGTGTGATGATTTGATGACGTGAATGTTGATGTGAGCTTTTATGTGAGTATGTGTTGGCCTTTTGAATGTTTGAACTTAGACGTGATAGAATTTCACTAGTGCTTCTTGGACCTATGATAGATAAGAGCTTTTGGCCTTTGAACACCAGCGGGTTTGGGTTAGAACAGCGATACGTGCATACACTCTCTCTCTCTCTCTCTTCTTCGGTTATGTACTCTGTTTTTATACGCGAGGCGGTTGTTTCTGTTTTTTTCTATAGATGGCGCGTATGTTCCGAACCGCGCGACGGAGTGATCGCGATAGACTTAGGGCACAGAGGGTGCTCAGAGATTATAGAGTGTACCGGAAGAAGGATCATGTACCGTTGATCGAGTTCGTGGCACACTTCGACACCCTCTGGAGGGCAGCTCAGGAGTTCGGAGTGACAGAGCATGACGGCATTGAGAAGCTAATAGATTTGCTTCCCGATAGCTGGAAGGAGTGGGCCGAGAGAACGGCGAGGAGGTACACGTGGCATGAGCCCGCTACCGATGACATGGTGGGTGACATGGCTGGCTTTCGGAAAGCCGTGTATTGTGCACTGGTGGACTCTCGAGAGGAGCAGCCCCCACAGGAGGTGGAAGAGAGGGTCGTGTATCAGGACAAGTATGTGAGCATGTACGAGGGTGAACAAGGGTATGAAGATGTTTATGAGGAGGCTCTGCCAGGGAACTCCGAGGAGGACGACGACGAAGACCCGGAGGAAGGGCCTATGGATGAGGATGATAGAGTCGTAGTCTAGAATTAGAATAGTTCGTTGTCTTTTCAGTTTTTGCTTTCAGTACGATCTACTCTTGGGAACAATGTTGGCCTTCTTTCTTTTAATGAGAATTTTGATTTTGGTTTATATCCTATGTGTTGCATCTTATACTACATGAAGGTTTTATAAGAAAATTTTGAGAAAGTGGTAATTTTGGATGAGAATTGTAGTAACACTTTTTGGATATTGAATCAGAATGCCGCCAAGACGTGCACGCCAACCACGACAAGAACCCCACGTGGAGCCACCACCTCCACCACCACCGCCACCACCACCTCCACCCCCGCCTCAACAAGAAAGATTCATAGTTACGTTCTCAAGGCAGAATCCCCCGAAATTTGACGGACAAGGAGACCCATCCAAAGCGGAAGAGTGGATACGCGGCCTCGAGCGTATCTTCAGGGTCATGGAGTGCACAGATAGGGAGCGCATTGCTGGTGCTACCTTTCAACTGTTAGGTGCTGCCGATTACTGGTGGGAGACTCGGCAGAGAACTATGGATCCTGCACGCCTGGAGGCGCTAACATGGGAGGAGTTTAAAGTAGAGATCGATAACAAGTATGTTCCAAAGACGTACAGACGGGCCAAGGTGGTAGAGTTCCACACACTAAGCCAAGGCCGAATGACTGTAACCGAGTATGACCGAGCCCTCGCGCAGATGGCACGATATGCGCCCGAGTTGATGGACACCGATGAGAAATGGGCGGTGAAGTTCCGGGCCGGGCTCAGAGATGAGATAAAGGCCGCATTGGCCTGTCGAGGAGAACTCTCCTACTCGGAGATCTTGACTTGTGCACTGGACGTGGAAGATGCACTCCCTAAGCCAAGAGTTGTGGCAACAACAAACGCGACACCTCTACAAGCTCAGCCGGGCCACCAAGAGAAGCGGAGGTGGGATGGTGACCAGGCTCAGTATGGTGGTAAGAGGCCACAACACATGAGGAACCCACCCTACAATGGCGGGAGACAGAATACTTTCCAACCGAGGGCAAACTTTCCGCCGAGGAACCCTCAATGTGGAAGGTGCTTCAAGTACCACGCCGGGGAGTGTCGAGACCCTAGGTGCTTCAACTGTGGTGGGAGTGGCCACTACATCCGAAATTGCCCAAACAAGCACATGGGAACGGGAACGAGACAGAACCAGCTAGGTTTCCGTCCACAATCCCAGGCACTACCTGCACCTCCACCGCAACAACGCCGCCAAGGATTACCATCGCAAGCAAGGGCCTACGCCTTGAAGGGGAAACAGCCGGCAAACGAGAAAGAAACCTTTGAGCAAGGAAACTTGGCAGGTATGTGCACACTTCTAAATATGCCTATAGTTGTCTTGTTTGATACGGGTGCGTCGCATTCCTTTATATCAACGTCTTGTGTGGATACTTTGGAATTACCTACTGTTAAGACCGAACCCACTATGAGTGTGACCTCACCGGTAGGCGGGGCTATAGATATATCCCGATCTTGTGCATGTGTGAACTTTGGAATAGGTGAACTCAGTTTAGTGGCTTATAATTTGCAAGTAATGACGATGGGTAGCGTAGACATAATCTTGGGTATGGATTGGTTAGCGGAGAACCACGTTACCCTTCATTGTAGAGAAAGGAAAATTTCGTTTGAAACCCCCGGAAAAGAACCGATGAAGTTTCACGGAGTCCCAATGAGCCGACGCAAGTCCATTATCTCTGCGCTGCAAGCCACTACAATGATGAGGAAGGGATGTCCAGCGTACCTTGTTTATTTGAATGGGGAGGAGAAGAAAGACAGGAAGATAGAAGATGTGGCGATAGTGAGTGAATATCCCGATGTCTTCCCCGATGCATTGCCGGGACCCCCACCCGGCAGGCAAGTAGAATTCACGATCGATCTGGAGCCCGGATCGGCACCAATATCAAAAGCACCTTATAGAATGGCGCCAAAAGAGTTGGAGGAGCTTAAGGTGCAACTGCAAGAGCTACTGGAATTGGGATTCATTAGACCTAGCGTGTCACCATGGGGAGCACCAGTGTTGTTCGTAAAGAAGAAGGATGGAACGATGAGGATGTGCATCGACTACCGGGAGCTAAACAAACTAACGCTGAAGAACAAGTATCCACTACCAAGGATAGACGACTTGTTTGACCAACTTCGAGGGGCAGGAGTCTTCTCTAAGATGGATTTGAGGTCTGGGTACCATCAGCTGAGGGTTCGGCGAGAAGATGTACCCAAGACAGCTTTTCGAACAAGATATGGTCATTATGAGTTCGTTGTAATGCCTTTTGGACTGACGAACGCCCCGGCAGTGTTCATGGACCTTATGAACCGCGTGTTCCATCCATTTCTGGATCGGTTTGTCCTGGTTTTCATCGATGACGTGCTTGTTTACTCAAAGAACGAGGAGGAGCACAAAGAGCACTTGAGAACCGTCCTAGCAACTCTAAGGGACGAGAAACTATATGCCAAGTTCAGTAAATGCGAGTTTTGGCTCAAGGAAGTAAATTTTCTTGGACATGTAGTAACTTCAGATGGAATTCGTGTAGATCCGGCCAAGGTAGAAGCGGTGCAGGAGTGGAAGTCACCTTCTACACAAAACGAAATCCGAAGCTTTTTAGGACTGGCGGGCTATTATCGAAGATTCATCGAGGGATTCTCGAAGATAGCAAGGCCAATGACGCAACAACTGAAAAAGGGAGTCAAGATGATTTGGACGCCAGAATGTGAGGCGAGCTTTCAGTTGTTGAAGGAGAAATTGACCACCGCACCAATCCTAGCTGTGCCGGAGCCAGAGACTGACTATGCGGTATATACGGATGCGTCGAAGGTGGGACTGGGATGTGTGCTTATGCAGAAGGGGAAAGTGATTGCATATGCATCGAGACAATTGAAGCCCCATGAACTGAATTATCCGACGCATGACTTGGAACTGGCAGCTGTGGTACATGCTTTGAAGATCTGGAGACATCATCTTTATGGAGTCCGTTGTGAGATATACACGGACCATAAGAGTCTAAAGTACTTCTTTGAGCAAAAGGAGTTGAACATGCGCCAACGTAGGTGGCTCGAGTTGGTAAAGGACTACGATTGTGGTATAAATTACCATCCGGGAAAAGCAAACGTAGTGGCCGATGCTCTTAGTAGGAAGTCTCAATCTCAGCTGGCCACCTTTCTTACTATCGAGGAGAGTTTAATCCAAGAGTTCAGTAAGATGCGGTTGGAAGTAGTGAGAATGCCCGAGACTGTGGAAGGAATAGTAGCCACGTTGGTGATGGAACCCGACTTAAGAGCCAGAATTGTAGAAGCTCAACGGCGAGATACGTTACTAGAGAAGATTCGCTCAGAAGTGAGGACGGGTGAACTCGGAAATTTTCGTGAGGCAGCGGATAATGGTCTCACATACAAGGGAAGGTTGTGTGTGCCTAAGGATGAAGGCCTGAGGATGGAAATCATGAGAGAAGCACATGAAACCCCATACGCTGCTCATCCAGGGAGCACCAAAATGTATCAAGACCTGAAAAGACAGTTTTGGTGGAACGGTATGAAAAAGCATGTTGCGGCGTTTGTGGAGAGATGCCTAGCATGTCAACAAGTAAAGGCGCTACACCAACGGCCCTATGGGAAATTGCAACCCCTCGAGATTCCGGAATGGAAGTGGGAACATATTGCAAAGGACTTTGTGGTAGGACTGCCAAAATCCCAGCGAGGGAACACGGTGATTTGGGTGATTATAGATCGTCTCACCAAATCTGCCCACTTTGTACCGGTTCGCGCTACTTATGGATCCGATCAGTTGGCTAAGGTATATGTACGGGAGATTATACGCTTGCATGGAGTTCCAGCGACAATCACATCTGATCGTGATGCTAAATTCACTTCTAGATTTTGGACAAGCCTGCAGCGCGAGTTGGGGACTAAGTTGAATTTCAGTACAGCGTTCCACCCGCAAACCGACGGGCAGTCGGAGAGAACGATACAAGCATTGGAGGACATGCTACGAGCCGTGGTGCTAGATCGAGGCGTAGGTTGGGAAGAAGTGTTACCCTTGGTAGAGTTCGCTTACAATAATAGTTACCAGGCGACTATCAAGATGGCCCCATATGAGGCCTTGTATGGAAAGAAGTGTAGATGCCACTTTATTGGGATGAAGTGGGTGAGAGAAGAATTCTCGGACCAGACTCTGTAGAAGAGATGATAGAGATTGTCCGACAAATCCGTGGGAGGATCAAGGAGGCACAAGATCGACAGAAATCTTATGCGGATGTTCGAAGGACCGATTTACAATTCGAGGTCGGAGAAAAGGTCTTTCTAAAAGTTTCCCCTTCTAAGGGAATAACTCGTTTTGGAGTGAAAGGAAAGCTTAGACCCCGATTCATCGGTCCATACGAGATTTTGGATAGAGTCGGCGCGGTAGCATACAGATTGGCCCTACCACCAAGCTTCGGAAATGTGCACAACGTCTTCCATGTGTCACAATTGAGGAAGTATGTGTATGACCCCACACACATCGTTCACCAAGAAGAAATGATGGTCCTAAATCCCGATCTAAGCTATGAGGAGAAGCCCGAGGCCATTGTGGATCGGAGAGTGCAAGAATTGAGGAATAAGTCAATCGCTTCGGTGAAAGTACGGTGGAGGAATCATGGAATCGAAGAAGCAACATGGGAATCAGAAGATAAGATGAGAGAGAAGTTTCCAGAGCTGTTTGAGTGATCTAACAAATTTCGGGACGAAATTTTTGTTAAGGTGGGAGGAATGTAATACCCGAAAATTTGTGGAATTTTATTCTTTTAATTAAGGATGAAATTTTTTTCTATGTTTTTGTGTTTAAAATATGGTGTGGAAAATATTTTGTGTTTATTTGATTGTTGTGGATATGGGATTTTCTACCTAGCCAAATTAAAATTTGGTTTTATTAATTCAGCTATGTTTTAAAATTCTAATTAATCGATTTAAACCTCTCTCTCCCTCCCCTTTTTTCGAAATCCCTTCCCCATCACCCCATGATGTTCTCAACTTCCTCCACCCTCACATAACCGATCCTTTTCTTCCCCTTTCCTTTTCTTTTCTCTTTTCGGTCACTCTCTCAATCTCTCCCTCTCTCTCTCGCAAAGTTGCTCTCTCTCACTGGTAAGTCTCCCTCCTTCTCCCTCTCGGTTTTTATCTTCTTCCTTTCACCCCCTCTTATCACCTTCTTGGATTCCTCAAGGTGATACCCTCCTTCGTCGTGAATCGGAGTCGGAAAAGGAAGTAAAGCTTTTGCGTTTCGTTTGAACCATCCGGGGAAGGTAACCCCTAACCCTTGTTTAATTCGAAAACTCATGCATATAGGACGTTTTGGTTGGTTTAGGTGCTGATTAGGGTTTGTGGCTATGTGATATGGTTGAGCATGTTTTGATAGTAACTGGCAGTGGGTTCCGACCCCTTTTTAACTAAGCAAACGATCTCCGTTGGGTACGAAATTTTGAACTGTGTAAAGGTTAATGTGTCTTTTGTGTGGTGTGTAAATTTCAGCCTCTTTGGATGTCGTATGAATTTATTATGATTTTTTGCAAGTAAACTGCGCAGTTTCGCGAGTTGTATGTTTTTGGGAGATGTTTTCATGTGCATTTGGCGTGATTCTGAGTGATATGTTTTTGTGATGAATGTGGGTGTGTTTGGCCAAGAGATGGCTCGGAGGAATCAGTGTTTGGTTCGAGAGTTTTCGTGTGTGTTGGCCGAGAGTGTTGGGTTCAGCCTAGGGCAGATTTGTGGAGAGTCTGGAAGGGATGATCTCAGGTGTCTGGGTGTGTTTTGGGATGTAGAATGCGTGGTGTGTTTGTCGTATAGGGTTTGAGAATCGGGGGTCAGAGGAAAAGGGGTGTAAACTAGGTGCCGAGCACACGGCCGAGGTGGTCGGCCGAAGTGCCGAGCATGCGGCCGAGATGGTCGGCCGAGGTGCCGAGCAGACGGCCGAGACGGTCGGTCGAGGTGCCGAGCCGGACGGCCGAGGTGGTCGGCCGAGGTGCCGAGCATGCGGCCGAGACGGTCGGCCGAGGTACCGAGCAGGCGGCCGAGACGGTCGGCCGAGGTGCCGAGCCGGACGGCCGAGATGGTCGGCCGAGGTGCCGAGCTGTGCCGAGACAGGTGCCGAGCTGTGCCGAGACAGGTGCCGAGCTGTGCCGAGACAAGTGCCGAGCTGTGCCGAGACAGGTGCCGAGCTGTGCCGAGTCAGGTGCCGAGCTGTGCCGAGACAGGCGGCCGAGGTGCCGAGCCAGGCGGCCGAGACGGTCGGCCGAGGTGCCGAGCCAGGCGGCCGAGGTGCCGAGCCAGGCGGCCGAGACGGTCGGCCGAGGTGCCGAGCCAGGCGGCCGAGACACCGAGCCATGTCAAGACGCCGATCCTTTTTCCGAGTTTTTCCGAACCTTTTCCGAGCCAAGTGAGCCGTTTGCACAGTAAGGGTATGCCAGGACTTGGAGTGCTGTGTTCGTGTGTCGTGTGCGCGTTTTGGGTACGTCGTTTGCATGCGGGGTGTGTTTCGAACGTGTGACTTTGTGTGTTTGTTTTGTAATATGTTGTTAAGTGTATGTACGTGTAACGTGCTAGATGTTGAAGTCGTCCACGTAGGATTCATGCATTGTCGTTTAAAGTCTCGTCTCTTCTGACTCTAATCATGATATTATTTATCTTTCAAAAGGGTGATCTTTTTCGAGGAAAGTGTGGTTGAAGGGAACTGTTTTAAAAGCTAAGCAATCGAGGTGGGCTTTTCTACCCTACTTTTATGTGGGTTATCTTTAAATACGGACTTTGTTCCGGAAATGTTTATGGAGGTGAACTGTTTGTCTTGCCAATTATTTCGTTTTGAAACCTATCTGAAGTGGTTTACCACATATGTTTAATCGAATTCGGGTCTGCTGGGCTGCGAACCCTCAGGCTAGTGTACACGAGACTGGGTGCCATCTGAGAGCAAGTTGGCCGGTCTAGATGACCTGGGGTGTGGCCACGCCCCTTGTCATGGTTTGGATCAGATAGTGTATGATTGAGGGAATAAGGGTGGCAATATCGGGAAATGACTGCGCAGTCGAATTTATGAAATGTATTTTTGTGTACTTGGGTTATTTTCATTACACTCAAAACCCCAATGTTACACTGTTATGGCATGACAAACTATGTTTTTGGCGTGTGTCCACTGAGTGCAATAAGTACTCAGCCCTGCATGTTGTTTTCTTAATGTGCAGGTTGAGCGGCGATGGGGGGGGACGGATGTTGAGCAGTTAAAGCCAAAGTGTGTTTTTATCTTTCGGATGGTGTCGTGTCGTCATACCCGGCATCATCTGTCTTTTGGTCTTTTCCGCTGCTTGTAAACCGTCACGATGTTTTCATTTAAAACTCTGAATACTTTAACTCAAGAATGTCGTCACAGTACTTTGTTTTGAATTGAATTTCCTTTTATTAAATGTTTTCGAGTCAAATATTCTCGTTCCCCCTTTCTTCCCCGCTTCTTTACTCCTCCCCTAGTCGCGGTCCACCGTACTTCCTATCCTTAGGAAATGCGGGCGTGACACTAATCGACAACGTTGTGTCAAAAGTAACATATTTGCCATGGAAATATCACTTCCCTTAATAAAGGGATTCGGTTAAAGTTAAAGTTGATAGAAGTTAAGTTGATTGAAATTGAAGTTGAACTCACATTAACCCCATAATTCCATAAAACCATCAAACTGAACGAAATTGACTTAATTTACTAAGCACAGAAAGTGGAGATGAGATAAAACCTTGATTAAGATAGTGTCGCCGCGGAAAAGCTGGAGCTTCTCCATCGTATCAGGGTGAAGAGACACCACCGAATTATCATCGTTGACAGCCTCATCCACCACCAGCCGATTCGGCGCCTTTTTCCGCTCCAAGATCGCAGTGCTAAAATCCCTCTTTGTACCCTTACTGCACATCATAATCAAAATTCAAAAAAAACAATAAGAAAGTAAAGACAATGAGAAACATTTAACAATAATCAAGTTATATTCTTGTGCATCAGAATAATACAATCAAGAAATATTGCGCGAGATCTGATAATGTGCAGTAACACTTACGAATCGGATGATTCAGGTTGATCACTCATGGTGTCGAAAAGAGAAACAATTCTGGGTTTGCAAAAGAATGAATTGAGAATGCGGATCTGAAATTAGGGGTGAGAGGTGGAATTTATGGGGGGGGGGGGAGGGAGGCGTTTCTTGTTTGGAAAGAAAAGGTCAAGTTATATACTCCTTTATTTCAAATTTTATTTTTCCTTATATAAATCCTTTCTCTAAACTTTTATTGATGCCTTGTTTCCTAATATAATTCCTTTCTTTAAACTTTTATTGATGCCTTAATTTGACGTAAACTGCCTCATTTGATTCATTATAGCAAGAATGTCAATTGAATCTGACTGGCCCAACAAATTAGTTTGGAACCCGAAAGTAGACAGTTAAGGTTAAAAATTTTTAATCCGAAAAAATCTTTATCCAAGCCCAACAATTCAAACGAGTTGACCCGAACCTCAAACAAATTAATCCAGTTGACATTCCTAATTTTGGCTATGGTAGCATTGCTAATTCCAGTGGCGAAGATAGAAGTTTTACAATGGGGGCTCAAATTATTGTTAATAGTTATGTGATTTTTTTGATGTTCTTGATGTCGGAAGCTTGATTATTTGATATTTTCAATTTTTACGTAATATAATGGACGGAAACGAATTTTTTAAGATGTTTAAATATCATCATAGAAAATATCAACAAAAATCAAAATTATAACAAATAGAATACAATATTTTTTGTTATGACTATAATGATGGAAGAAAACAATTCCGAAATAATAAAGAATTAAAATAAGCATAATTAGTGGTGTAAAAGAAAATAAATAAAAATTATATTTCAAAATATAGAAAGCAAAGAAAAATAAAATATACACATTATACTACATAAACAGAAAAAGAATTTAGAAGTTGTATAAATACAAAGTAGGAAACGAATTTTTTAGGATGTTTAAATATCATCATCGAAAATATCAACAAAAATCAAAATTATAACAAATAGAATACAATATTTTTTGTTATGACTATAATGATGGAAGAAAACAATTCCGAAATAATAAAGAATTAAAATAAGCATAATTAGTGGTGTAAAAGAAAACAAATAAAAATTATATTTCAAAATATAGAAAGCAAAGAAAAATAAAATATACACATTATACTACATAAACAGAAAAAGAATTTAGAAGTTGTATAAATAAAAGAGTAGAGAAAATATACTTAAAACCGTCACCAGAGAGAGTCGATCTTGGGACATTTGCATAGGAGACGCAGTACTTAACCAACTGAGCCACCGAATTCATATGCAAAATTTTCATTACATAAACAATATATATAGGCTTGCTTATTCGACCGGTTCTGGTTCTACCCGGTTCGGTTGACCGGATAGCCGGTTGCTAATTTTCATGAATCTTGGACCCAGAACAGGAACCGGAATCGGACGGTTCCGGTTCGGTTGGCTGGGTAAGAACGGGTCAATTCTGGTTCCGAATCGGAACCGATTTGTAGTTTTAATTTTAATTTACGTATAATAATTAACGGTAAGTTATTTATTATTTACCCTAGTTTTAATCTAACACCACTAGATTTAGCTTAGATTCAACAAAAACCACACCATCTCCACTAAGTAATAGTAGTATAAAGAAATTTGATCCTCCCGTTAGCTCACGAGTTGCCTGTGATGTCAAACTAGAGATATGGTATTTCCTTCGCATGTTTCCTCGATGAGTATAATGGTAAATAATAGAAGTCATAAATGAAGTATAATATCCAAACACATAAATTGGAAAATCATATGGTCAACCCAAGCTAGCATTTATTTTAAGCAATATCCAAGTAGCAAAAGAATACATTAAGTAAAACTAAAGAATTAAAACCAACCTTGACAAATATTAATAAATAATTTACCGTTAATTACTGTACTTAAATTTTAATAAAAATTTAAATTTTATAAAATCTAAAATTGATATATTATTTGGTTCCGGGTAAGAACCAGTCGGTTCCTGGTAGAACCAGAATTTTTAAAAACATTAGAACCGGAACCGATTCCCGGTTCCTCAATTACCCGATCGGTTCCGGTTTCGATTCCGGGTACCCGAGAACCGAAAAACCGGTTAAGCAAGCCTAAATATATACATAAAAACAATTTTGATTGGGACCAGGGGCCCCCCGGCCCCAACGTGGCTTCGCCACTGGCTAATTCCTTAGAGCACAAATAGTTGTACTCCTATAGGCTATAGGTGTCATATGTAGTGTAGTGTATCAGTTTGGTGTTCAATGTAGCCCAACCGTGGACCAGCTTGTCTATGACATCAACTTCAGTAACAAATGTCACCCTCCTTATGAAATGCCTGTAACTTGACCATCATCGGTTTTCGCAGCTAGATCGTTAAAATATACTCCCTCCGTCCGCGAATAAAAGTCTCATTTCTATTCGGCATGGATTTTGAGAAATGTTAATAAAAGTGAGTGAAAAAAGTTAGTGGAATATGATGCACACTTGTATAGGTTAGTTTTAAATGATATGCGAGTGGAATGAGTTGGTGGAATGTTGGGTTTTTTTTCTATTTATGGTCATTATGAATCGGGACCTCTATTCGCGGACTGGCCAAAATGGGAAAACGGGACTCCTATTCGCGGACAGAGGGAGTATTAGGGAGGGCCTTTATACTTCCCATGCAGATCCACCCTTATTCTAAGTAGTATCATTGAATGGGCACTCATTTTACTTACCGTGTTGGTGAGCTCTTGGAACTTTAACAGATGTTGATTGGAGTCTTTGGTCGCCCTAAACCTTTCAACTTTTTTGGTCGCCCTAAACCTTTCAACTCAATTGATTAGCTCAGACTTGAGCTCAAAGTTGTTCATTATTTTAAAAAGTTAACTTATTAATCCAAAATTAACCTTGAGAATTTCGAAATAAAGTCCATATGCCAATTATCATATCATCCATTCCACCATATGGATTGCAAAAAGCAAAAATAAAGCATAGGAACATTTTTGGCCAAGATTTTATCCCTCAAATCCCTAAGAAACCTATCAAAGTGAACCATTCTCACTCCAAGCATCTTTCAGTTTGGTCCTCATTTCCTTCAAATTGTTCCTGATACAGTCTGATGCTTCACCACTGATCATCACCTTGTTTATCTTCTCGAGAATCAAATTTCACCCACAGTGCGTCAAAAATCCCCCGACAGCCGGGCTAGAAAGCACAGAAAGTTGATCGGACCACGGTAGGACCAGCCCCCTATCCCTAACATTCTCTTCGAATCCACAAGGCAAAACATCTCTGTCATCATCCATCACAATCTGAGGCCGGATTGCCCAGATGAAGCTCACGCCGCTAACGACAAGGTCGTGAGCTATCTCTTGTATCACTTGTCTATTAGTCTGCGCGATGCTGCCAAATGAGACGTACAAGACCGAGCCATGAGGCCTGCCTCGAGCCACTCGGAGTAGTGCATTTGGTGGAGAAATTGATGGGGCCTATAGCATATGTGATACGGTCATTATTATTATTTATCATATCTCTATTATTTTGCCCATTAGTATTATATTATCATATCTTTACCATATAATTAGTTTCTTATTCCCTAAGTTAGTGTATTTAGCATTATATATAGGGACTTTGTTATTCATTTCCATCATTCATGAAATAAGATAATTCACGCTATTTTCCTTTCTTCTACAATCCAAAACCCTAGTTCTTATCGTTGTTGATCGTCGGGCAAAGATTCCCGCCACTTCACGGATGAATTGATCCTAGTTCTTGTCGTGTGCGATCGACGGGCAAACGTTCCCGCGACCTCACGGAGGAATTTGTGCGAGATTAAGGAGTACATCCTTAACAAGTGGTGCTTTCATCGCGAGCTCAATCTAGCATGGCGAATCGGGCTGGAATTCGCGCAGAGCTGCTCGTCGGTTCGGCCGTCGGAACCACCCGCGGGCTGGAGGTTTTATCGTCGTCAATCGGTGCGTTGGATATGACGGCCTTGGCCTTTGAACACGTACTAGTGTCGCTGGCCTACATAGAGGCGCGGCTGGACGCATCTGAGCAGCGGAACTCCATCGCGCTGCCACCGCCAAGGCCCGATCCGAAGCCGCCCTATTCTGATTGGGCGAGGGAGAGACCAGATCCGCCATACGTGGATTTTGAGAAGGGGGAGCGGATCCTTGGCGGCAGACCGCGATCTTGACGTCGGCGAATGCGGTTACGTCGATGCAGAAATTAGCGTTTGGCGGCGGACCCTCCTCCCTTGGCCCGCAGCACGCTGCCCTACCTGGAGCGTCGCCATGGGACCGCTACGGAGTCAGCACCGGGAACAATCGTGGTAGACAGCCGACCGCGTGGGATAATCCCGACCACAGACATGAAATTCACGCTAGGCGACAATCAACGGCGTGGGACAGCCCTTGGGCACGACACGACAGTGGGGGTTACTCCGAACCGCCCCGTTACGACCATTATCGTTCAGACATACCACGTTACGAGAAGATGAAACCCCCGTGCTTCGACGGGTCTGATGTAGTCAATTGGATATCGCGCGTGCCGGTGGTGGTTGGCGGCGGTCCCCCAAATCGGGTTATTTCAGACGACGAGAGATCGGATCCTTGTGGATACAGGGGGATTGGATTTATTGGTGATAAAATTGGTGGGTGTGATAAGAAGGGTGTTTTCTAGGATTTTGAGGAGAGGCCAGTACCGAAAGAGAGGGGAATGGAAGTGGTTAGTGATGAAGAAGACGATGAGGATAAGATGTGGGAGGAAGAGCAAGTTAGGAAAGGGTTGGGGAAGTTGGACATGGAACGTGATAGTTCCGTTCAACTCATTGAAGGAGAATTCAGCACTGATGAAAGTGATAGTGAGACTAGTGCTCAAGAGTCACCCCATAATCAATTACTTCAGGTTGCTGCCAATATTTTTAGTGATGCAGCGGAGGAATATTCTCAATTTCAAGTGGTTGTGGGAAAATTTGAGAAGTGGAAGAAAGATTATGCCACAAGCTATCGCGATGCATATATGTCCTTTTCGAGTGAAGGAAGACGCTCAGCTGTGCGGCGTGCATTTGATCCTGGAGGAGATAGATCTCGTCAAGCTTATATATTATCAGCAACTCTCTTCTATGCTTCGTGGTTTCCACCTTGAAGACAAGGTGGATTTCAACCGTGGGGGAGTTGATACGAGACATATCTTCCATATCTCGCATATATTAGTAATTAATATCTTTACAATATATTTGGCTTAGTTGGATAAGATTATGTTAGATTTAGTATTTGAGTAGGCCACATTATAAATATGTTGGAATATTTCATAATTAGGATTTATTCATGAAATAAGATAATTCACGCTATTTTCCTTTCTTCTACAATCCAAAACCCTAGTTCTTATCGTTGTTGATCGTCGGGCAAAGATTCCCGCGACTTCACGGAGGAATTGATCCTAGTTCTTGTCGTGTGCGATCGACGGGCAAACGTTCCCGCGACCTCACGGAGGAATTTATGCGAGGTTAAGGAGTACATCCTTAACAAGTGGTGCTTTCATTGTCGAACTCACGTTTCATGGCGAATCGTGTGGGGAACCGCACAGAACCGATCGTAGCACCGGGCGTCTCCGTCTGATTTGAATCACAACCTTCGCCTATTGTTGCCTTGGTCACGCCGACGCTAGCCTTTGAACATATACTTGCGTCGATCGCACGCCTGGGGCTAGGCTCGACGCGTCGGAACGGCCTGCCGCCATCACACAGCCACCGCCGAGGCCCGACCCTGATCCGCCATACTCCGATTGGCAGCGAGGGCGAGACGACACGACGCGGCATCAGGCTGTATTGACGACGGCGATAGGAGTTTCTTCGCTGCCACATCTAGGGTTTGGCGGCGGGACTTCCACGCATGGGCCGCTTCACGCGAACCTCTCGGGGGTGTCACCATGGGATCGTGAAGTGCTCAGCGGCGTGGGGAATCGCAGCAGACAGCCTACATCGTGGGTTAATCCGGTGCATAGGTCGGAGCATCGATCGGGCAGACCCATGTCGACATGCGACAATGCATGGGGCCGGCTGGAGGGAGGGGGCTACTCTGACACGCCCCGTTTGGATCAAGTGCGTTTCGAACAGCCGCGCTACGACACGCCCCATTTGGATCAGGTTCGTTTCGCACAGCCGCGTTACGAGAAAAAGAAAGCCCCGCGTTTCGACGGATCTGATGCGGTGAATTAGCGGGCGATTAGGGTTCTTGTCGATGAGAATCAGAAGATAGGGGCGGTAGAAATTGAGGATTTTCGTTTACCAATTGGTCATAGAGTGACTGAGAACGTAGATTTGGATAATGTGGAGCAAGCATCTCTTGTCATACAGCTGCCATCATCAAATGTCGGATTTAGGCTTCTGCAGAAGATGGAATGGAAAGAGAGGGGGCTAGGAAAGGATGAACAAGGGATAACTGAGCCAATAGAATCTGGAATAAGGGATGCCAAATTAGGTCTGGGTAAACAAGATGAAGATGATTATTTTACAGTAGCAGAAAACATCCAGCGTAGAAAGCTTGATATTGAAGTTGCAGAGACTGAGGATCTTGTAAAGAAGAGAGAGGTTATAGCAGAGCGTGAACGGAAAATTCAAAGTGAGGTGAAAGAAATACGGAAGGTGTTTTATTGTGATCTCTGCAACAAGCAATATAAACTGGCAATGTAGTTTGAAGCTCACCTAAGCTCCTATGACCACAACCACAGAAATAGGTTTAAAGAAATGAGAGATATGCATGGAAGCAACAGTCGTGATGATAGACTGAAAAGAGAACAGCAACGCCAAGAGAGGAAGATGGCTAAGTTTAAGCAGAGGGCTGATACACATAAGTAGCAGCAACAGATGAAGAACCAGGAGGAAGCTATAACCCTTCCAGCTACTCCTGCACCAAGTGGTGCTACTGTAGTTGCAGACCAAGTTCAGCGAAAAGTTTTGATGTTCGGATTCTCTGCAAAACGCAGTTCAGCCAACAGCTCTACAAAGAACAAGAAGCCGAATGTTGCTATTGCTTCAGTTTTCGGGAATACAGATGATGAAGGGAGACTCCCAATTTTGTCGTGTGTGCTTGACCTAGGAGAAGAGACCTCGCCAAGGTTTTCGTTATCAACGTTGTTCGTTGCATCGTGGTTTCCACCTTGAGGACAAGGTAGATTTCAACCGTGGGGGAGTTGATACGGTCATTATTATTATTTATCATATCTCTATTATTTTGCCCATTAGTATTATATTATCATATCTTTACCATATAATTAGTTTCGTATTCCCTAAGTTAGTGTATTTAGCATTATATATAGGGACTTTGTTATTCATTTCCATCATTCATGAAATAAGACAATTCACGCTATTTTCCTTTCTTCTATAATCCAAAACCCTAGTTCTTATCGTTGTTGATCGTCGGGCAAAGATTCCCGCGACTTCACGGAGGAATTGATCCTAGTTCTTGTCGTGTGCGATCGACGGGCAAACGTTCCCGTGACCTCACGGAGGAATTTTTGCGAGGTTAAGGAGTATATCCTTAACAATATGTTGCTTGTTTCTGGTTCAGGGCTGAGAGAGTGTGAGGTTCTACTTCTTGCACTGTGTTGTGTAAGATGAAATCCGCCTTGACATCCTCTTTGGAAGCTCTGAAAACAATCTTATCAGCTATTGTTGCATCAGATTCCTGAAGATGCGACATCAAGTCTTTCGTACTGATCGGCGCTACTCCGGGGATGTAATTTATCATCTGCTCATCATCTAATCAACGATTTTAAATGAGATTTTAGTGTTAATTATGTATTTTGACTAACACACTGTAACATCCCAAACTTTTGTGATTTTTTTCATGTAATTGGAATTTTGGGGAATTCTGAAACGTTTGATTCTATGTGATTAAGTGCTTTGTGTGAAAAAATTGACGTGGTTATTATGGAATGACGAGCTTGAGATTTATGTTATTCCAATGTGGGGAAATAATTAATAGGATCATGCATTTATTCTTTCTCAAGTCAATTCATTGAAAAATTCGGCCCTCCCAAATTATTGAAATAGTACTTCTTTTTGTGGATTTAATTAATTGTTTTGGTACATTATTCCAAATTAAATCCAAACCAATGGACCTTAAATTACACTACATGAAATTCGAACTCCATCCTTTTATCCTTGGGAGTTTCGAAAATCTCCAATAGGAGATTGGATTATTTTTCATTTGATTTAATTGGTGCTTTATTGACTCCCTTCTTTTAAATTAAATCCAATTAAATCATGCCACATATTATTTCTTCACCCAAAATAAATAGAGAGTTGGAACATTTCCTTGGCTATTTTAGCCTAATAATTTCGGCCCCTCCAATAAAATATGGAGGATATTTTATTTGTTTCCTATTTTGTGGAACCCCCTTTTATTCAAATGAATTCCCATGTCTAATTAATTAGGGATGTGAATATTTTCCTTCTATTTTTCCTCCATATCACACGCCCCTTTGCATTATTTTTCCTTGTGGGAATTTAATTAATTGTTGCCTATTTTATGGGAGCCTTTTTCCTATAAAGAAATTACTTAATTTAAATCCTATTTTGTTTAATTGGGGATTTAAATAATTTCCTTGTACAAATTCTCCTTAAATTTTCGGCCCCCTCCTATTATTTCCTACTTAGAGATTTAATTTAATTGTTCCCTTGTATTCATGATTTTTATTTCCTAAATTATGAATATATTCTCTCCAAGTAAATATTGCTATATTTCCTTGTAATTAAATCACAAAATTTTGACTTCCCCACCTTCAAACCACACGCCTACTTTTATTTTAATTGTGGGAATTTCATTTTTTTTATATATCTCCTCCAATTTAAATAAATCCCTATGTGTGGGATTTTAAACCTAACAAATAAATAGCGATTAAACAAACCCTAGCCCCCATTCTCCCTACAAAAAAATCGTCCCCTCTCTTCTCTCCCTCTCCCACACGTTTTCCACTCTTCTTCCACTCTCCCCTCTCCAAAAATCTTCCATTCAAGCTTATTCTTGCATCCATTGAAAGTACCTTCGAGAGTTTCCGACGGATCGCTTCGTTCTTCTCTTCTACCGATTGGTTTTTGTAAAGGAAGGTATGATTGCACACTTTTTCTTCTCCTTCTCTTTTGAACCATGTTTTGAGTCCTACATGCATGTAGAGAGTGTAGGTTTGATAGATCGCAAGTTTTAACGGGAGGGAAATTGTGTGTTCATAAGAACTTGTTTGATTTTTAGGTTGTTGATTGGAATCATGTGTGTTGGATTGAATTAATTGGTGAATAATATGAGTTTGTATGCAAATATGTGTATGAAGAACGTGTAAGCAGGATTATGTGTTTTCGAGCATGAAAAATCGGTGGTTGTGTTGTGGAAGTTTTAAAACCCTAATCCCGAATTTGAACCAGAAATCTGTGATGCATGACCAGTGACTTATGATCTGTATTCGACCCATCAAACGAACGAATTTTGCTACTAAATTTTTACTGAGTAAACTTCAAGGTGTTTTCTGTGTCTCGTGTAAATTTCAGCCTGTTTTATCGAAAAATGAATTTTTAATAAATTTTTGAAGTTGACTGCGCAAATCTGCCAGAAACGTGAGTTCTCGCCATGAATGTTTCGTTTTCTGTTTTACTGACCAAATGACCTTCGATTGATGTGATTCTTGAACTATATGAAAATTTGAAGTGTCTTCTGAGTCGTGTTAAATTTTCAGCCTTTTTGGGCATCGGATGAATTTATGGTGAATTTTTCAAATGAACTGCGCAATACTGTCGGAAATTGTATGCTACGACCAGAGAGTTCAATATGTGATATGACTGACTAAATGACGTGATTTCGGTGTGAAAATTTTCATGTATGAACTTGAATGTGTATTCTGTATTGTGACCAAAATTTAGCTTCTTTTGAGGTCGGGTGAATTTATGGTGATTTTTACAAAACGGTCGCGCAGTTCTGCCAGTTTTCTGCCTTGTTAAAATATCTCTTATTTTCAAGTCTAAAAGTATTGTATGATGCATGTATTTCCAAGGAACGTGTCTAAATGATGTGATCACGTGTGATAAATCGAAATGTGTTACGATGTGTTCTCCCATCTTTGTGACGTATGTTGGGTCGGGGATTAGAGAAAAACGACGAGAGAATCGATAGGACATGCATAGTAATATGTTGTTGGGGGAAACTAATTGTGTTGTCTTTGACGAGGGTGTTGTGTAGTCGTGAACTCGAGGATCGAGAGTTGCTAAGTGGGTTGTGAATTGCTAAGAGAACGAGGTGGGCTTTCTTTTCAAACCTCTTTACTTTTCCGAAAAATATTATGTGGAGATATAAGGGTGGTTTAACTGTTATGTCATGCCATGTTGTTTTTGTATGAGATTGTGTGCCTGATGCCTAGTTCGTATGAGTTTACTCCGTTAGGCTATATGGCTGTGTTGTGAAACGAATTCGGGTCCGAGTAGGGCCGTAAACCCTATCGGGCTGTGTACACTGGTGGGATCGTGAGCCGTCCTTGCAAGTCGGCCGGTCTCGTGGGCGAATAGTGTGGCCACACTTTCGTCGCACTGCGATTGTGATTGTTGGATTGATGTGAAAAGTGGGGAGATAAATTGTCTGGCCAGACTTGAATATTTTTGTGTTTCTCGTGATATTTTCTTTACTACGTATAAAACTCGAGATCACTGGTATGGATGACATAACTCTATAAATGTTTTTGGCATGAGCCCATTGAGTACAACAAGTACTCAACCCTGCATATTATTTTTCTTATGTGCAGGTTGAGCGGGATGTTGCGGTGGATGTTGAGCTGGCTTAAGACCCTAGGATACGTTGTGTCGTCATACATAGGCGTGATCCTTGACTCTCCTTGAACCTTATTTATCCGCTGCTATGTTTTAAATTATGTCTTAAGACCTTAATCTTTTCGTATTGTGTGTGGAACATGTATGGTGGTGTTAGGTTTAAACGATTATTTACGTTATCTTTCTGAAAATGATGTTTTCCGGGATTTAAGTTAAATGTTTGTTTTACCTTCGTTTTATTAGTCGAATCTCTTAAGTCTATTTTCTCCGTTGTCCTTTCTAAAGGAATTTTAATTTATGTCTTTTCAAAAAAATTACGACCTTAAACTTCTTTAAACTAAGTTCTTTTCTTTCTTTAAGTTTTTAAGTTGTTCTTTTAAATTGTTGTCCATGCATGTCGGTCACGATCGCCGCGTTGTGGTACCCCTTGTATGGGCGGTCGTGACACACACCAAAAATGAGATTTTAAATTTGGGAGAGAGAAGCGTGCCTTTGGTAGGAGGATAATGACCATTCTGTTTAAGTAGATGTAAGTGATAATTAATTGCAGGCTGAGTCCAGAACGAGACATTGACCAGGTTGTGTTTTTGGGCGACCGTCGCCGGCCATGCGGCGAAAGTGTCAGAAACCAAGAACGGCGGCACCGATGGATCCAACGACGATATTATGTCGGCAACGAATTCAGCAACACGTGATGGAAAATCACGTAGGAAAGACTCCCAGTACTCGATGAAGTTAAGGTCTCTGTCGAAATCGAGGGGGAGGCCGTCAGAGATGGTGGCGTAGCGTATGTCGAGAGCTGACGCCACAAAGATATCTAAACCGGCGTCGGGGATCTCTTGGGATCTTGCGAGCTGATGGTGAGCATGTTCAGTGTTAACGAAAGTGACGGTTATGCCCTTTGAAGCCAGCTTCGTTGCGAGATCAACAAATTGGTTCAGATAAGGCAGTGTGTTAAGGATCTTCCTTCCACACGTAATCAAGAAACAAGTACCGTTGTTGTCGAGCGCCAAACATTGGGTCGGCGACGTGAATGACGAAGTGGGTTGGCGACGTGAACGGCGAAGGGGGGTTGGCTGGGCGCGAGTTTCACTCGTCGGCAGCCTAATTGAGGGTTTCTTGATGCACAATTTATGTGAGCCAAATATTTGATTTCATATATTCACTGAATAATTATTATGGAAGACTTCACACATATTTATAATATGTGTGGATACAAAAATGATATGCTAAATCCCTATAATATCTAAACAAAATAATAATAATAATTGAATACTCGTATCAACTCCCTCACGGTTAAAATCAATGTTTTAAAAACCGGACCGGCAAGCGAACCGGCATCGTTACTGGTTCACTGGTTCAACCGGTTCACTGGTCGAACCATTGGTTGAACCGTAATACTGTTATATATATATATATATATATATATATATATATATATATATATATATATATATATATATATATATATATACACTATAACCAAATCTGAACCACACATATTTTCTAATCTTGTGGTTGAGATTCAAACGTAGATTTACTTCATAAAAAAAAGGTGCAGGGGTAAATATGTCATTTCCCTCATTTAAATTTCTGAATTTCGCTCCATTCTTTCTCTCTTTCTCAGTTCGATTCTTTCCTATTCTCCGCGATTTGGTTTCAGATTTCCAAAATCTATAGATTTCCATAATCTCCAGATTTCCTTCCGATTATTTCCATAGACTCCAGACTTCCTTCCGATTATTTCCAGAGAGATACTCTGAGTTGATAAAATGATACTTTTTGACTGACTGATAAAATGATAAAATGATATATGTTAGGTTTATTGCATAGAATGATAGTTTTGCCGGATAGAATGATACTCTGAGTTGATAAAATGATACTTTTGACTAACTAATAAAATGATAAAATGATATATGTTAGGTTTATTGCATAGAATGATAGTTTTGCCGGATAGAATGATACTATGAGTTGATAAAATGATAATTTTGACTAACTGATAAAATGATAAAATGATATATGTTAGGTTTATTGCATAGAATGATAGTTTTGCCGGATAGAATGATACTCCGAGTTTATAAAATGATACTTTTGAGTGACTGATAAAATGATAAAATGATATATGTTAGGTTTATTGCATAGAATGATAGTTTTGCCGAATAGAATGATACTCTTAGTTGACAAAATGATATTTTTGACTGACTGATAAAATGATAAAATGATATATGTTAGGTTTATTGCATAGAATGATAATTTTGCCGGATAAAATGATACTCTGAGTTGATAAAATGATACTTTTGACTCACTGATAAAATGATATATGTTAGGTTTATTGCATAGAATGATAATTTTGCCGGTTAGAATGATACTCTGAGTTGATAAAATGATACTTTTGACTAACTAATAAAATGATAAAATGATATATGTTAGGTTTATTGCATAGAATGATAGTTTTGCCGGATAGAATGATACTATAAGTTGATAAAATGATACTTTTGACTAACTAATAAAATGATAAAATGATATATGTTAGGTTTATTGCATAGAATGGTAGTTTTGCCGCATAGAATGATACTATGAGTTGATAAAATGATAATTTTGACTAACTGATAAAATTATATATGTTAGGTTTATTGCATAGAATGATAGTTTTGCCGGATAGAATGATACTCCGAGTTTATAAAATGATACTTTTGAGTGACTGATAAAATGATAAAATGATATATGTTAGGTTTATTGCATAGAATGATAGTTTTGCCGAATAGAATGATACTCTTAGTTGATAAAATGATATTTTTGACTGACTGATAAAATGATAAAATGATATATGTTAGGTTTATTGCATAGAATGATAGTTTTGCCGGATAAAATGATACTCTGAGTTGATAAAATGATACTTTTGACTCACTGATAAAATGATATATGTTAGGTTTATTGCATAGAATGATAATTTTGCCGGTTAGAATAATACTCTGAGTTGATAAAATGATACTTTTGACTAACTAATAAAATGATATATGTTAGGTTTATTGCATAGAATGATAGTTTTGCCGGATAGAATGATACTCTGAGTTGATAAAATGATACTTTTGACTAACTAATAAAATGATATATGTTAGGTTTATTGCATAGAATGATAGTTTTGCCGGATAGAATGATACTATGAGTTGATAAAATGATAATTTTGACTAACTGATAAAATGATATATGTTAGGTTTATTGCATAGAATGATAGTTTTGCCGGATAGAATGATACTCCGAGTTTATAAAATGATACTTTTGACTGACTGATAAAATGATAAAATGATATATGTTAGGTTTATTGCATAGAATGATAGTTTTGCCGAATAGAATGATACTCTTAGTTGATAAAATGATATTTTTGACTGACTGATAAAATGATATATGTTAGGTTTATTGCATAGAATGATAGTTTTGCCGGATAAAATGATACTCTGAGTTGATAAAATGATACTTTTGACTCACTGATAAAATGATATATGTTAGGTTTATTGCATAGAATGATAATTTTGCCGGATAGAAAGATACTCTGAGTTGATAAAATGATACTTTTGACTGATAAAATGATATATGTTAGGTTTATTGCATAGAATGATACTCTAAGTTGATAAAATGATACTTTTGACTGACTGATAAAATGATATATGTTAGGTTTATTGCATAGAATGATAGCTTTGCCGGATAGAATGATACTCTGAGTTGATAAAATAATACTTTTGACTGACTCATAAAATGATATATGTTAGGTTTATTGCATAGAATGATAGTTTTGCCGAATAGAATGATACTCTGAGTTGATAAAATGTTACTTTTGACTGAGTGATAAAATGATAAAATGATATATGTTAGGTTTATTGCATAGAATGATAGTTTTGCCGGATAGAATGATACTATGAGTTGATAAAATTATACTTTTGACTAACTAATAAAATGATAAAATGATATGTGTTAGGTTTATTGCATAGAATGATAGTTTTGCCGGATAGAATGATACTATGAGTTGATAAAATGATAATTTTGACTAACTGATAAAATGATATATGTTAGGTTTATTGCATAGAATGATAGTTTTTCCGGATAGAATGATACTCCGAGTTTATAAAATGATACTTTTGAGTGACTGATAAAATGATAAAATGATATATGTTAGGTTTATTGCATAGAATGATAGTTTTGCCGAATAGAATGATACTCTTAGTTGATAAAATGATATTTTTGACTGACTGATAAAATGATAAAATGATAAATGTTAGGTTTATTGCATAGAATGATAGTTTTGCCGGATAAAATGATACTTTGAGTTGATAAAATGATACTTTTGACTCACTGATAAAATGATATATGTTAGGTTTATTGCATAGAATGATAATTTTGCCGGTTAGAATGATACTCTGAGTTGATAAAATGATACTTTTGACTAACTAATAAAATGATAAAATGATATATGTTAGGTTTATTGCATAGAATGATAGTTTTGCCGGATAGAATGATACTCTGAGTTGATAAAATGATACTTTTGACTCACTGATAAAATGATATATGTTAGGTTTATTGCATAGAATGATAATTTTGCCAGTTAGAATGATACTCTGAGTTGATAAAATGATACTTTGACTAACTAATAAAATGATATATGTTAGGTTTATTGCATAGAATGATAGTTTTGCCGGATAGAATGATACTATGAGTTGATAAAATGATACTTTTGACTAACTAATAAAATGATAAAATGATATATGTTAGGTTTATTGCATAGAATGATAGTTTTTCCGGATAGAATAATACTCTGATTTGATAAAATGATACTTTTGACTAACTAATAAAATGATATATGTTAGGTTTATTGCATAGAATGATAGTTTTGCCGGATAAAATGATACTCTGAGTTGATAAAATGATACTTTTGACTCACTGATAAAATGATATATGTTAGGTTTATTGCAAAGAATGATAATTTTGCCGGATAGAATGATACTCTGAGTTGATAAAATGATACTTTTGACTGATAAAATGATATATGTTAGGTTTATTGCATAGAATGATACTCTAAGTTGATAAAATGATACTTTTGACTGACTGATAAAATGATATATGTTAGGTTTATTGCATAGAATGATAGCTTTGCCGGATAGAATGATACTCTGAGTTGATAAAATAATACTTTTGACTGACTCATAAAATGATATATGTTAGGTTTATTGCATAGAATGATAGTTTTGCCGAATAGAATGATACTCTGAGTTGATAAAATGATACTTTTGACTGAGTGATAAAATGATAAAATGATATATGTTAGGTTTATTGCATAGAATGATAGTTTTGCCGGATAGAATGATACTATGAGTTGATAAAATGATACTTTTGACTAACTAATAAAATGATAAAATGATATATGTTAGGTTTATTGCATAGAATGATAGTTTTGCCGGATAGAATAATACTATGAGTTAATAAAATGATAATTTTGACTAACTGATAAAATGATATATGTTAGGTTTATTGCATAGAATGATAGTTTTGCCGGATAGAATGATACTCCGAGTTTATAAAATGATACTTTTGAGTGACTGATAAAATGATAAAATGATATATGTTAGGTTTATTGCATAGAATGATAGTTTTGCCGAATAGAATGATACTCTTAGTTGATAAAATGATATTTTTGACTGGCTGATAAAATGATAAAATGATATATGTTAGGTTTATTGCATAGAATGATAGTTTTGCCGGATAAAATGATACTTTGTGTTGATAAAATGATACTTTTGACTCACTGATAAAATGATATATGTTAGGTTTATTGCATAGAATGATAATTTTGCCGGTTAGAATGATACTCTGAGTTGATAAAATGATACTTTTGACTAACTAATAAAATGATAAAATGATATATGTTAGGTTTATTGCATAGAATGATAGTTTTGCCGGATAGAATGATACTCTAAGTTGATAAAATGATACTTTTGACTAACTAATAAAATGATAAAATTATATATGTTAGGTTTATTGCATAGAATGATAGTTTTACCGGATAGAATGATACTATGAGTTGATAAAATGATACTTTTGACTAACTGATAAAATGATAAAATGATATATGTTAGGTTTATTGCATAGAATGATAGTTTTGCCGGATAGAATGATACTCCGAGTTTATAAAATGATACTTTTGACTGACTGATAAAATGATAAAATGATATATGTTAGGTTTATTGCATAGAATGATAGTTTTGCCTAATAGAATGATACTCTTAGTTGATAAAATGATATTTTCGACTGACTGATAAAATGATATATGTTAGGTTTATTGCATAGAATGATAGTTTTGCCGGATAAAATGATACTCTGAGTTGATAAAATGATACTTTTGACTCACTGATAAAATGATATATGTTAGGTTTATTGCATAGAATGATAATTTTGCCGGATAGAATGATACTCTGAGTTGATAAAATGATACTTTTGACTGATAAAATGATATATGTTATGTTTATTGCATAGAATGATACTCTAAGTTGATAAAATGATACTTTTGACTGACTGATAAAATGATATATGTTAGGTTTATTGCATAGAATGATAGCTTTGCCGGATAGAATGATACTCTGAGTTGATAAAATAATACTTTTGACTGACTCATAAAATGATATATGTTAGGTTTATTGAATAGAATGATAGTTTTGCCGAATAGAATGATACTCTGAGTTGATAAAATGATACTTTTGACTGAGTGATAAAATGATAAAATGATATATGTTAGGTTTATTGCATAGAATGATAGTTTTGCCGGATAGAATGATACTATGAGTTGATAAAATGATACTTTTGACTAACTAATAAAATGATAAAATGATATATGTTAGGTTTATTGCATAGAATGATAGTTTTGCCGGATAGAATGATACTATGAGTTAATAAAATGATAATTTTGACTAACTGATAAAATGATATATGTTAGGTTTATTGCATAGAATGATAGTTTTGCCGGATAGAATGATACTCCGAGTTTATAAAATGATACTTTTGAGTGACTGATAAAATGATAAAATGATATATGTTAGGTTTATTGCATAGAATGATAGTTTTGCCGAATAGAATGATACTCTTAGTTGATAAAATGATATTTTTGACTGACTGATAAAATGATAAAATGATATATGTTAGGTTTATTGCATAGAATGATAGTTTTGCTGGATAAAATGATACTTTGAGTTGATAAAATGATACTTTTGACTCACTGATAAAATGATATATGTTAGGTTTATTGCATAGAATGATAATTTTGCCGGTTAGAATGATACTCTGAGTTGATAAAATGATACTTTTGACTAACTAATAAAATGATAAAATGATATATGTTAGGTTTATTGCATAGAATGATAGTTTTTCCGGATAGAATGATACTCCGAGTTTATAAAATGATACTTTTGAGTGACTGATAAAATGATAAAATGATATATGTTAGGTTTATTGCATAGAATGATAGTTTTGCCGAATAGAATGATACTCTTAGTTGATAAAATGATATTTTGACTGGCTGATAAAATGATAAAATGATATATGTTAGGTTTATTGCATAGAATGATAGTTTTGCCGGATAAAATGATACTTTGTGTTGATAAAATGATACTTTTGACTCACTGATAAAATGATATATGTTAGGTTTATTGCATAGAATGATAATTTTGCCGGTTAGAATGATACTCTGAGTTGATAAAATGATACTTTTGACTAACTAATAAAATGATAAAATGATATATGTTAGGTTTATTGCATAGAATGATAGTTTTGCCGGATAGAATGATACTCTAAGTTGATAAAATGATACTTTTGACTAACTAATAAAATGATAAAATTATATATGTTAGGTTTATTGCATAGAATGATAGTTTTACCGGATAGAATGATACTATGAGTTGATAAAATGATACTTTTGACTAACTGATAAAATGATAAAATGATATATGTTAGGTTTATTGCATAGAATGATAGTTTTGCCGGATAGAATGATACTTTGAGTTTATAAAATGATACTTTTGACTGACTGATAAATGATAAAATGATATATGTTAGGTTTATTGCATAGAATGATAGTTTTGCCTAATAGAATGATACTCTTAGTTGATAAAATGATATTTTCGACTGACTGATAAAATGATATATGTTAGGTTTATTGCATAGAATGATAGTTTTGCCGGATAAAATGATACTCTGAGTTGATAAAATGATACTTTTGACTCACTGATAAAATGATATATGTTAGGTTTATTGCATAGAATGATAATTTTGCCGGATAGAATGATACTCTGAGTTGATAAAATGATACTTTTGACTGATAAAATGATATATGTTATGTTTATTGCATAGAATGATACTCTAAGTTGATAAAATGATACTTTTGACTGACTGATAAAATGATATATGTTAGGTTTATTGCATAGAATGATAGCTTTGCCGGATAGAATGATACTCTGAGTTGATAAAATAATACTTTTGACTGACTCATAAAATGATATATGTTAGGTTTATTGAATAGAATGATAGTTTTGCCGAATAGAATGATACTCTGAGTTGATAAAATGATACTTTTGACTGAGTGATAAAATGATAAAATGATATATGTTAGGTTTATTGCATAGAATGATAGTTTTGCCGGATAGAATGATACTATGAGTTGATAAAATGATACTTTTGACTAACTAATAAAATGATAAAATGATATATGTTAGGTTTATTGCATAGAATGATAGTTTTGCCGGATAGAATGATACTATGAGTTGATAAAATGATAATTTTGACTAACTGATAAAATGATATATGTTAGGTTTATTGCATAGAATGATAGTTTTGCCGGATAGAATGATACTCCGAGTTTATAAAATGATAATTTTGAGTGACTGATAAAATGATAAAATGATATATGTTAGGTTTATTGCATAGAATGATAGTTTTGCCGAATAGAATGATACTCTTAGTTGATAAAATGATATTTTTGACTGACTGATAAAATGATAAAATGATATATGTTAGGTTTATTGCATAGAATGATAGTTTTGCTGGATAAAATGATACTTTGAGTTGATAAAATGATACTTTTGACTCACTGATAAAATGATATATGTTAGGTTTATTGCATAGAATGATAATTTTGCCGGTTAGAATGATACTCTGAGTTGATAAAATGATACTTTTGACTAACTAATAAAATGATAAAATGATATATGTTAGGTTTATTGCATAGAATGATAGTTTTTCCGGATAGAATGATACTCCGAGTTTATAAAATGATACTTTTGAGTGACTGATAAAATGATAAAATGATATATGTTAGGTTTATTGCATAGAATGATAGTTTTGCCGAATAGAATGATACTCTTAGTTGATAAAATGATATTTTTGACTGGCTGATAAAATGATAAAATGATATATGTTAGGTTTATTGCATAGAATGATAGTTTTGCCGGATAAAATGATACTTTGTGTTGATAAAATGATACTTTTGACTCACTGATAAAATGATATATGTTAGGTTTATTGCATAGAATGATAATTTTGCCGGTTAGAATGATACTCTGAGTTGATAAAATGATACTTTTGACTAACTAATAAAATGATAAAATGATATATGTTAGGTTTATTGCATAGAATGATAGTTTTGCCGGATAGAATGATACTCTAAGTTGATAAAATGATACTTTGACTAACTAATAAAATGATAAAATTATATATGTTAGGTTATTGCATAGAATGATAGTTTTACCGGATAGAATGATACTATGAGTTGATAAAATGATACTTTTGACTAACTGATAAAATGATAAAATGATATATGTTAGGTTTATTGCATAGAATGATAGTTTTGCCGGATAGAATGATACTCCGAGTTTATAAAATGATACTTTTGACTGACTGATAAAATGATAAAATGATATATGTTAGGTTTATTGCATAGAATGATAGTTTTGCCTAATAGAATGATACTCTTAGTTGATAAAATGATATTTTCGACTGACTGATAAAATGATATATGTTAGGTTTATTGCATAGAATGATAGTTTTGCCGGATAAAATGATACTCTGAGTTGATAAAATGATACTTTTGACTCACTGATAAAATGATATATGTTAGGTTTATTGCATAGAATGATAATTTTGCCGGATAGAATGATACTCTGAGTTGATAAAATGATACTTTTGACTGATAAAATGATATATGTTATGTTTATTGCATAGAATGATACTCTAAGTTGATAAAATGATACTTTTGACTGACTGATAAAATGATATATGTTAGGTTTATTGCATAGAATGATAGCTTTGCCGGATAGAATGATACTCTGAGTTGATAAAATAATACTTTTGACTGACTCATAAAATGATATATGTTAGGTTTATTGAATAGAATGATAGTTTTGCCGAATAGAATGATACTCTGAGTTGATAAAATGATACTTTTGACTGAGTGATAAAATGATAAAATGATATATGTTAGGTTTATTGCATAGAATGATAGTTTTGCCGGATAGAATGATACTATGAGTTGATAAAATGATACTTTTGACTAACTAATAAAATGATAAAATGATATATGTTAGGTTTATTGCATAGAATGATAGTTTTGCCGGATAGAATGATACTATGAGTTGATAAAATGATAATTTTGACTAACTGATAAAATGATATATGTTAGGTTTATTGCATAGAATGATAGTTTTGCCGGATAGAATGATACTCCGAGTTTATAAAATGATACTTTTGAGTGACTGATAAAATGATAAAATGATATATGTTAGGTTTATTGCATAGAATGATAGTTTTGCCGAATAGAATGATACTCTTAGTTGATAAAATGATATTTTTGACTGACTGATAAAATGATAAAATGATATATGTTAGGTTTATTGCATAGAATGATAGTTTTGCTGGATAAAATGATACTTTGAGTTGATAAAATGATACTTTTAACTCACTGATAAAATGATATATGTTAGGTTTATTGCATAGAATGATAATTTTGCCGGTTAGAATGATACTCTGAGTTGATAAAATGATACTTTTGACTAACTAATAAAATGATAAAATGATATATGTTAGGTTTATTGCATAGAATGATAGTTTTTCCGGATAGAATGATACTCTGAGTTGATAAAATGATACTTTTGACTAACTAATAAAATGATAAAATGATATATGTTAGGTTTATTGCATAGAATGATAGTTTTAACGGATAGAATGATACTATGAGTTGATAAAATGATACTTTTGACTAACTGATAAAATGATAAAATGATATATGTTAGGTTTATTGCATAGAATGATAGTTTTGCCGGATATAATGATACTCCGAGTTTATAAAATGATACTTTTGACTGACTGATAAAATGATAAAATGATATATGTTAGGTTTATTGCATAGAATGATAGTTTTGCCGAATAGAATGATACTCTTAGTTGATAAAATGATATTTTTGACTGACTGATAAAATGATATATGTTAGGTTTATTGCATAGAATGATAGTTTTGCCGGATAAAATGATACTCTGAGTTGATAAAATGATACTTTTGACTCACTGATAAAATGATATATGTTAGGTTTATTACATAGAATGATAATTTTGCCGGATAGAATGATACTCTGAGTTGATAAAATGATACTTTTGACTGATAAAATGATATATGTTAGGTTTATTGCATAGAATGATACTCTAAGTTGACAAAATGATACTTTTGACTGACTGATAAAATAATATATGTTAAGTTTATTGCATAGAATGATAGCTTTGCCGGATAGAATGATACTCTGAGTTGATAAAATAATACTTTTGACTGACTCATAAAATGATATATGTTAGGTTTATTGCCTAGAATGATAGTTTTGCCGAATAGAATGATACTCTGAGTTGATAAAATGATACTTTTGACTGAGTGATAAAATGATAAAATGATATATGTTAGGTTTATTGCATAGAATTATAGTTTTGCCGAATAGAATGATACTCTGAGTTGATAAAATGATACTTTTTTACTGATAAAATGATATGTTAGGTTTATTGCATAGAATGATAGCTTTGCCGGAAAGAATGATACTCTGAGTTGATAAAATGATACTTTTGACTAATAAAATGCTAAAATGATATATGTTAGGTTTATTGCATAGAATAATAGTTTTGCCGGATAGAATGATACTCCGAGTTGATAAAATGATATTTTTGACTAATTGATAAAATGATAAAATGATATATGTTAGGTTTATTGCATAGAATGATAGTTTTGCCGGATAGAATGATACTCTGAGTTGTTAAAATGATACTTTTGACTTATTGATAAAATGATATATGTTAGGTTTATTGCATAGAATGATAGTTTTCCCGGATAGAATGATACTCTGAGTTGATAAAATGATACTTTTAACTGATAAAATGCTAAAATGATATATGTTAGGTTTATTGCATAGAATGATAGTTTTGTCAGATAGAATGATACTTTGACTGACTGATAAAATGATAAAATGATATATGTTAGGTTTATTGCATAGAATGATAGTTTTGCCGGATAGAATGATACTCTGAGTTGATAAAATGATACTTTTAACTGATAAAATGCTAAAATGATATATGTTAGGTTTATTGCATAGAATGATAGTTTTGTCAGATAGAATGATACTTTGACTGACTGATAAAATGATAAAATGATATATGTTAGGTTTATTGCATAGAATGATAGTTTTGCCGGATAGAATGATACTCTGAGTTGATAAAATGATATTATGACCCAGTGTATCGAGTAATGTTCATCGCATGGGCTATCGTCTACAAGAAACAAGAGGAAACATTCAAAGGTCATTGTAATGGAATTTTTTCTCATCTTATAGATGAAACAGTATATAGTACCAATGACATCCAGCCGCCGTATAAACATGATTCAAAAACAAGAGAAATACTATCTTTAAAGAAATGAACAAAATGTTTCACTAATTTAAGTTACGACATAACCATTTAGCGAGATCCATAGTTAGCTATCATATTTTCTACGTTGATCTTTTTTTTCTTGTTGTCCTTTGCATAATGTTTAGATTCCGCCTCTTTATTCAGTAACGCACTATGATTATTTCATGCCACCATTAACACACGGTTGTATTTAGCTCTTAAATACTGAAGCACACCTTTGTTTTTAGTCGATAGTCCACAATTCCATTGACCCTCTCTTTCACTCATGTAGACTTCAAGGTGTCTAAGCAAATAAACCCTGTTGTCATCAACATTGTTTGTCATTCTCCAACTCATCTTCAACCTCTGAATAGGTACGTTGATCACTGATTTGCATTGATTGTGACAACCAATCATTGCTAAATATTTACAAAAGAACCTCCTATGTAAAACATGCAATGTGTTAGATCTGTTTACGTATGTCATAGATCTGCAATAATAATTTCTACATATCGTACGATAATACCATTATAGAACCCTATTTATAGCATTAATCAATAAACGTAAAGAATTATTACACAAGAATTACCTTGTTTCCTCCAGCATGTGGTGTAACAACACAATTTTGTAATTCATTTATGTTAGTTCTGTTTCCTTGTTTCGCTCTGATTCTTCTTGCGAGACCACCTTGCAATTCACTATGTTTGTCGAACCGAATACTTTGGATAATGGTATCAAACATCAAACTAAAAAAGCAATTATATAATATATATCAGATAAGCTGGTCATGGGTTCCAAATAGTAGTACGACTGAAGAATACACTGACAATAACCACAAACATAAAATATGCTTTTGGGTCATACTAATCGAACATTTGAGTCATGGAAACATATGGTTAAATCGGGTCATAACAAGCTGGAACTAGGTCATACGACCAAAGCATACATCCAAAAACTGGATGGTGAAATCTATTTACCCGTATGAGCTTTAGGGATCCGCTGTGGTTTTTTTGCAGTGTTTGTTCTCTGATACACTAGGTCAACAAAAAAATGAAGTTAAAATTTTGATTGATTTTGTGGGATGTAGGTCATGGTTACAACATAGAACTAACCTTTTCCGTCATGAGTTGAACTTCCAGATGCTCTAGTATTCACCATTGTTGAATTTGATTGTTGGCTCCCTTTGTTCGTCGCCTTCAACAAACGGGATAGGTTTTACTGGGATGAACCGATTTTTGTGAGTGGGCGATTTTATGTGAAGGACTCTATGAATCTGTGGTCGATACGATTAATTGTTGGAGTTTTGTAGATTTTTGGCGATTCAGATGCCCAGATTTTGTGGGTGATTTAGTGCCTAGGGTTTTTGTTTTTGAGTGAATATTTTGGGGAGAGAGATATATTCAATGGAGCGGGAGCCGAAGAATCAGGTTGATGGCGTGTGGAGTAATGATCCTAGGAATTCCGCGATTAAAAATGAAACGGCGGTTTCATTACTTTTTCTTTACCTAAATTACCCTTGTATGCCTCAAATTGACCTTATTATGACCCATAAAAATCGTTGACAAGCTCAAATCGTGGCCGTTTAGAATCAGATCGTACGGTCCAATATTGGTCTGTATTTTTATACTTAAGGGCTTCCTTTGGTAGATGAAGACCCCATCCCTAGGGTTTTAATCTATCAAAAGAAGTCCCTAAGTATAGAAATACATACCATATATGGGTCGTTAGATATGTAGATGAATGGCCACGATTTGGATTGCAAACTGAATCTTTTGGGGCATAATAAGAACGATTTATGTCATGAGAAGGATAAATTAGGAATAGAAAAATTCATGAACCGCCGTTCCATTTTTTAAGAGCGGATTAAATGGGAGTCATTACTCCACACGCTAAGTTGGTGCTTGGGTTCTGGCGCCGTTCAATTTAACTCTATTTCACCAAAAATTCATCCCATTTTTCATCAAAAACCACAAAATCAGCTGTGACAAAAACCATAATCTATCAAATCAACGAAGAACAAATCACAGTTGATGATTCTGAAATCAACGAGAACGATAAACCTAGCGCCTTCTTCAGCAATGGTCGACACACGATCTTCTGGAAATGCGAGCATGTCGGAAAAGGTTAGTAAGATTGTGTATATCGATTGTCTGAAACTTAACTCAAATCTGACCCAATTTTTACTTCAATTGGTTGGATGTAACCTACTCTATCAAAGAATGACTGTGAAGAATAAGGTACCGCCAAAACCCAAAGCACAGAAAGGTATGTCGACTACATTTTCTAGGTTTTATTTGAAGGATTGTAGTTTTGGTTCTTTATGGGCACTCTGTTATTTAATTGTGGTTTGTTTTCATCAGCAATAGGTCAAAGTTCCACTCAAAACTCGACTGAACTGAGACATGGTATCGATGACCCAAAACAAGGTTAAAGTTATATGTATTTACCTTCTGAACCTCTGCTTTTGAAGTACTCATGAATTGAGATGGGATATGCTTTTATAATAGGAGACATATGGGAAACATGCTATGGAAAAAACTCATATTTTTTATGCTTTGTTTGTGTTAATGTTATACACTAATTTAATGTTCTTTCAGATACAACACTACATAAATATATTTGTGTAGAAGGTGAAAGAGGGAAGGGAACTGCTGAAGATGTTCCTATTTCTGGAAAAGGTCCTTACATTAAACAGAAATCATAACTTGATATGATTGTGATACTATCTCTATTACACAATTGTTATTTTATGACACTTATGTCTCTGTATTAACCTCGTTCTTATGCACAAATGCATTGATAGGGGATTTTGAGTATTTAAGAGCTAAATACAATCGTGTGTTGATGGTTGCAAGAAATAATCATAGCGCATTATTGAATAAAGCGGCGGCATCCAAACATTATGCAAAGGAGAGCAAGAAAACAAAGATCAACGTAAAAAAGATGATAGCAAACTACTGATCTTAATCAATGGTTATGTCATACCTAAAACTAAACTACTGAAACTTCTGTTCATTTCTTTATAGTTTACCACTATTTTAAGTAAACGATGTTTAGACCTTCTAATTCTCAAATTTTGAACCATGTTTTATAAATGTCAGCTGGATGTTAATGTTACTTCACTATATATATTATTTCATCTGTATTTATTTTGGAGTCTCTATGTACTAGTAATCCACTGTAATTTACCAATTAATAAAAATACAGAGCAATCAAAGCTCTTCGTCTGTCAAATTATTCTATCCGGCAAAACTATCATTCTATGCAATAAACCTAACATATATCATTTTATCATTTTATCAGTTAGTCAAAAGTATCATTTTATCAACTCATAGTATCATTCTTTCCGGCAAAACTATCATTCTATGCAATAAACCTAACATATATCATTTTATCATTTTATTAGTTAGTCAAAAGTATCATTTTATCAACTCAGAGTATCATTCTATCCGGCAAAACTATCATTCTATGCAATAAACATAACATATATCATTTTATCATTTTATTAGTCAGTCAAAAGTATCATTTTATCAACTCAAAGTATCATTCTATCCGGCAAAACTATCGTTCTATGCAATAAACCTAACATATATCATTTGATCATTTTATCATTTTATCAGTCAAAAGTATCATTTTATCAACTCAGAGTATCATTCTATCCGGTAAAATTATCGTTCTATGCAATAAACCTAACATATATCATTTGATCATTTTAGCATTTTATTAGTCAAAAGTATCATTTTATCAACTCAGAGTATCATTCTACCCGGCAAAACTATCATTATATGCAATAAACCTAACATATATCATTTTATCATTTTATCATTTTATCAGTCAAAAGTATCATATTATCAATTCAGAGTTTCATTCTATCCGGCAAAGCTATCATTCTATGCAATAAACCTAACATATATTATTTTATCATTTTATCAGTCAAAAGTATCATTTTATCAACTCAGAGTATCATTCTATCCGGTAAAACTATCATTCTATGCAATAAACCTAACATATATCATTTTATCATATTATAAGTCAGTCAAAAGTATCATTTTATCAACTCAGAGTATCATTCTATCCGGCAAAACTATCATTCTATGCAATAAACCTAACATATATCATTTTATCATTTTATCAGTCAAAAGTATCATTTTATCAACTCAGAGTATCATTCTATCCGGCAAAGCTATCATTCTATGCAATAAACCTAACATATATCATTTTATCAGTTAGTCAAAAGTATCATTTTATCAACTCAGAGTATCATTCTACCCCGCAAAACTATCATTCTATGCAATAAACCTAACATATATCATTTTATCATTTTATTAGTCAAAAGTATCATTTTATTAACTCAGAGTATCATTCTATCCGGCAAAGCTATCATTCTATGCAATAAACCTAACATATATCATTTTATCATTTTATCAGTTAGTCAAAAGTATCATTTTATCAACTCAGAGTATCATTCTACCCCGCAAAACTATCATTCTATGCAACAAACCTAACATATATCATTTTATCATTTTATTAGTCAAAAGTATCATTTTATTAACTCAGAGTATCATTCTATCCGGCAAAGCTATCATTCTATGCAATAAACCTAACATATATCATTTTATCATTTTATGAGTCAAAAAGTAGCATTATATCAACTCAGAGTATCATTCTATCCGGCAAAACTATCATTCTATGCAATAAACCTAACATATATCATTTTATCAATCAGTCAAAAGTATCATTTTATCAACTCAGAGTATCATTCTATCCGGCAAAGCTATCATTCTATGCAATAAACCTAACATATATCATTTTATCATTTTATCAGTCAGTCAAAGTATCATTTTATCAACTTAGATTATCATTCTATCCGGCAAAACTATCATTCTATGCAATAAACCTAACATATATCATTTTATCAGTTAGTCAAAAGTATCATTTTATCAACTCATAGTATCATTCTTTCCGGCAAAACTATCATTCTATGCAATAAACCTAACATATATCATTTTATCATTTTATTAGTTAGTCAAAAGTATCATTTTATCAACTCAGAGTATCATTCTATCCGGCAAAACTATCATTCTATGCAATAAACATAACATATATCATTTTATTATTTTATTAGTCAGTCAAAAGTATCATTTTATCAACTCAAAGTATCATTCTATCCGGCAAAACTATCGTTCTATGCAATAAACCTAACATATCATTTGATCATTTTATCATTTTATCAGTCAAAAGTATCATTTTATCAACTCAGAGTATCATTCTATCCGGCAAAATTATCGTTCTATGCAATAAATCTAACATATATCATTTGATCATTTTAGCATTTTATTAGTCAAAAGTATCATTTTATCAACTCAGAGTATCATTCTACCCGGCAAAACTATCATTCTATGCAAACCTAACATATATCATTTTATCATTTTATCATTTTATCAGTCAAAAGTATCATATTATCAATTCAGAGTATCATTCTATCCGGCAAAGCTATCATTCTATGCAATAAACCTAACATATATTATTTTATCATTTTATCAGTCAAAAGTATCATTTTATCGACTCAGAGTATCATTCTATCCGGTAAAACTATCATTCTATGCAATAAACCTAACATATAAAATCATACTTTTACTTGATAAAATGACAGTAACCTTATAAAAATGATACTCTGAGTTGATAAAATGATACTTTTGCAGATAGAATGATACTCTAGGTAGATAAAATGATACTTTTGGCTTATAAATGTTAGGTTTAATGCATAAAATGATAGTTTTGACGCATAGAATGATACTCTGAGTTGATAAAATGATACTTTTTCCGATAAAATGATAGTCTGAGTTGATTAAATGATAGTTTTGCTTGATAGAATCATACACTGAGTAGATAAAATGATACTTTTGGCGATAGAATGATTGTTTTGCCGTATAGAATGATACTTTCAGACGATAGAATGATACTATCAGCCGATAGGTATTTTTGGTGTATAAAATGACATTTTTGTTTAAGAAAATGATACTTTTACCTTATAAAATGATAATCTAAGCGGATAAAATGACAGTAAGCTTATAAACTAATTTTGTCGGGTAGAATTATACTCTGAGTTGATAAAATGATACTTTTGACTAACTGATAAAATGATATATGTTAGGTTTATTGCATAGAATGATAGTTTTGCCGGATAGAATAATACTCTGAGTTGTTAAAATGATACTTTTGACTGACTGATAAAATGATAAAATGATATATGTTAAGTTTATTGCATAGAATGATAGCTTTTCCGGATATAATTATACTCTGAGTTGATAAAATGATACTTTTTGACTGATAAAAAGATATATGTTAGGTTTATTGCATAGAATGATAGCTTTGCCGGATAGAATGATACTCTGAGTTGATAAAATGATACTTTTGACTGATAAAATGCTAAAATGATCAAATGATATATGTTAGGTTTATTGCATAGAACGATAGTTTGCCGGATAGAATGATACTCTGATTTGATAAAATGATACTTTTGACTGATCAAATGATATATGTTAGGTTTATTGCATAGAACGATAGTTTTGCCGGATAGAATGATACTCTGAGTTGATAAAATGATACTTTTGACTGACTGATAAAATGATAAAATGATATATGTTAGGTTTATTGTATTGAATGATAGCTTTGCCAGATACAATGATACTCTGAGTTGATAAAATGATACTTTTGACTGACTCATAAAATGATAAAATGATATATGTTAGGTTTATTGCATAGAATGATAGTTTTGCCGGATAGAATGATACTCTGAGTTCATAAAATGATACTTTTGACTGACAGATAAAAAGATAAATTATAAAACGATATATGTTAGGTTTATTGCATAGAATGATAGTTTTGCCGGATAGAATGATAGTCTAAGTTGATAAAATGATACTTTTTTACTGATAAAATGATAAAATGATATATGTTAGGTTTATTGCATAGAATGATAGCTTTGCTGGATAGAATGATACTCTGAGTTGATAAAATGATACTTTTGACTGATAAAATGCTAAAATGATATATGTTAGGTTTATTGCATAGAATGATAGTTTATCCGGATAGAATGATACTCTAAGTTGATAAAATGATACTTTGACTGACTGATAAAATGATATATATTAGGTTTATTGCATAGAATGATACTCTGAGTTGATAAAACGATACTTTTGACTGATAAAATGATATATGTTAGGTTTATTGCATAGAATGATAGCTTTGTCGGATAGAATGATACTCTAAGTTGATAAAATGATACTTTTTGACTGATAAAATGATAAAATGATATATGTTAGGTTTATTGCATAGAATGATAGCTTTAACGGATAGAATGATACTTTGAGTTGATAAAATGATACTTTTGACTGATAAAATGATAAAATGATAAAAAGATATATGTTATGTTTATTGCATAGAATGATAGTTTTGCCGGATAGAATGATACTCTGAATTGTTAAAATGATACTTTTGACTGACTGATAAAATGATATATGTTAGGTTTATTGCATAGAATGATAGTTTTGCCGGCTAGAATGATACTTTGAGTTGATAAAATGATACTTTTGACTAATAAAATGCTAAAATGATGTATGTTAGGTTTATTGCATAGAATGATAGTTTTTCCGGATAGAATGATACTCTGAGTTGATAAAATGATACTTTGACTGACTGATAAAATGATATATGTTAGGTTTATTGCATAGAATGATAGCTTTGCCAGATAGAATGATACTCTGAGTTGATAAAATGATACTTTTGACTGATAAAATGCTAAAATGATATATGTTAGGTTTATTGCATAGAATGATAGTTTTGCCGGATAGAATGATACTCTGAGTAGATAAAATGATATTTTTGACTGATAAAATGATTAAATAATATATGTTAGGTTTATTGCATAGAATGATAGCTTTGCCGGATAGAATGATACTCTGAGTTGATAATATGATACTTTTGACTGATAAAATGATATATGTTATGTTTATTGCATAGAATGATAGTTTTGTCGGGTAGAATGATACTCTGAGTTGATAAAATGATACTTTTGACTAATAAAATGATAAAATGATATATGTTAGGTTTATTGTATAGAATGATAGTTTTGCCCGATAGAATGATACTCTAAGTTGTTAAAATGATACTTTTGACTGACTGATAAAATGATAAAATGATATATGTTAGGTTTATTGCATAGAATAATAGTTTTGCCAATTAGAATGATACTCTGAGTTGATAAAATGATACTTTTGACTGATAAAATGATAAAATGATATATGTTAGGTTTATTGCATAGAATTATAGTTTTGCCGGATAGAATGATACTCTGAGTTGATAAAATGATACTTTTTGACTGATAAAATGATATATGTTAGGTTTATTGCATAGAATGATAGCTTTGCCGGATAGAATGATACTCTGACTTGATAAAATGATACTTTTGACTGATAAAATGATAAAATGATCAAATGATATATGTTAGGTTTATTGCATAGAACGATAGTTTTGTCGGATAGAATGATACTCTGAGTTGTTAAAACGATACTTTTGACTGACTGATAAAATGATAAAATGATATATGTTAGGTTTATTGCATAGAATAATAGTTTTGCCAGATAGAATAATACTCTGAGTTGATAAAATGATACTTTTGACTGATAAAATGATAAAATGATATATGTTAGGTTTATTGCATAGAATGATACTCTAAGTTGATAAAATGATACTTTTTGACTGATAAAATGATATATGTTAGGTTTATTGCATAGAATGATAGCTTTGCCGGATAAAATGATACTCTGAGTTGATAAAATAATACCTTTGACAGATAAAATGATAATTAAATAAGATTTTACATATTTAAATGAGCGAAATTTGTATATCATGGGAAATAAGATTTTACGTATAACTGAACCTCATACATACTTGTAACTAAACCTCATACATCTGTATATCATGGGAAATAAGATTTTACGTATTTAAATGAGCGAAATTTGGATACGTAAATTTTATCATGAGCGAAATTAAGAAATTAAATAATCGAAATGACATATTTACCCTTTGTACATTTTTTATGAATGAAAGCTATGTTTGAATCTAGACCACGTGATTTTAAAAATGTGTGGTCCAGATTTAGTTATAGGGTTATTACGAAAATTGGGGTTATCATTATAATGCACCCCTATATATATATATATAATGCACCCCTATATATATATATATATATATATATATATATATATATATATATATATATATATATATAGGGATGTATTCATTTCCTTTTTCCTATATTTCCTCCTTTTTCCTTCTTAATATCAGCCATTTTATTGCATAGAATGATAGCTTTGCCGGATAGAATGATACTCTGAGTTGATAAAATGATACTTTTGACTGGTAAAATGCTAAAATGATATATGTTAGGTTTATTGCATAGAATGATAGTTTATCCGGATAGAATGATACTCTAAGTTGATAAAATGATACTTTGACTGACTGATAAAATGATATATGTTAGGTTTATTGCATAGAATGATAGTTTTGCCGGATAGAATGATACTCTGAGTTGATAAAATGATACTTTTTGACTGATAAAATGATAAAATGATATATGTTAGGTCTATTGCATAGAATGATAGCTTTGCCGGATAGAATGATACTCTGAGTTTATAAAATGATACTTTTGACTGATAAAATGATAAAATGATATATGTTAGGTTTATTGCATAGAATGATAGTTTTGCCGGATAGAATGATACTCTGAGTTGATAAAATGATACTTTTGACTGACTGATAAAATGATAAAATGATATATGTTAGGTTTATTGCATAGAATGATAGTTTTGCCAGATAGAATGATACTCTGAGTTGATAAAATGATAAAATGATATATGTTACGTTTATTGCATAGAATGATAGCTTTGCCGGATAGAATGATACTCTGAGTTGATAAAATGATACTTTTGATTGATAAAATGATATATGTTAGGTTTATTGCATAGAATGATAGTTTTGCCGAGTAGAATGATACTCTGAGTTGATAAAATGATACTTTTGACTGACTGATAAAATGATAAAATGATATATGTTAGGTTTATTGCATAGAATGATAGTTTTGCCGGATAAAATGATACTCTGAGTTGATAAAATAATACCTATGACTGATAAAATGATAATTAAATAAGATTTTACATATTTAAATGAGCGAAATTTGTATATCATGGGAAATAAGATTTTACGTATAACTGAACCTCATACATACTTGTAACTAAACCTCATACATCTGTATATCATGGGAAATAAGATTTTACGTATTTAAATGAGGGAAATTTGGATACGTAAATTTTATCATGAGCGAAATTCAGAAATTAAATAATCAAAATGACATATTTACCCTTTGTGCATTTTTTTATGTATGAAAGCTATGTTTGAATCTAGACCACGTGATTTTAAAAATGTGTGGTCCAGATTTAGTTATAGGGTTATTACGAAAATTGGGGTTATCATTATAATGCACCCCTATATATATATATATATATATATATATATATATATATATATATATATAGGGATGTATTCACTTCCTTTTCCTATATTTCCTCCTTTTTTTCCTTCTTAATATCAGCCATTAGATTAGAGAAGTGGACGGTCAAGATCAACATTGGGTAATTAATCCCGTGTTGCATTATTTGTCCTATTTTGTGCATTATGAGGGTACAATAGTAATCTAATAATGGCTGGAAACCGCTACGAATAATGCACCACATGGTCACGAGTAATGCATATAATTGCCTATATAATGCACAATATGTGAACTGCAATGCATACGAACAAGATGTGCTGTGTTATGATGTTTGACACACGTTTCTTGTTTCCCCTAAGGGTTTAATAAGCTTAGGGGCTAGGGTATAGTACGTAGACATGTATGTAATCTTCACATGGTAACGGGTAATGGATATAATTGACTATATAATGCACAATTTGTGAACTGGAATGCATACGAACAAGATGTGCTGTGTTATGATGTTTGACACACGTTTCTTGTTTCCCCTAAGGCTTTAATAAACTTAGGGGCTAGGGTATAGTACGTACGCATTAATAACAAATTATAAAACGATACGAATAATTCACCAAATTGTCACGAGTAATGGATGTTATTAACTATATAATGCACAATATGTGAACTATAATGCATACGAATAAGATGTACCATGTTATGATGTTTGACACACGTTTCTTGTTTCCCCTAAGGGTTTAATAAGCTTAGGGGCTAGGGTATAGTACGTAGACATTACTAAATGCACGTATGTAATCTTCAATCCGTTGATTAACCCATATACACAATACCTCTAATAATGCATAATATACTGAGATAATGACAATTAACAACTACATAATGCACTACCTAAACCAAATAATGCACATACGTATATTCCAATAACAACAATTTGTTAGTAATGTCTACGTACTATACCCTAGCCCCTAAGCTTATTAAACCCTTAGGGGAAACAAGAAACGTGTGTCAAACATCATAACATGGTACATCTTATTCGTATGCATTGCAGTTCACATATTGTGCATTATATAGTTAATAACATCCATTACTCGTGATAATTTGGTGAATTAGTCGTATCGTTTTATAATTTGTTATTAATGCGTACGTACTATACCCTAGCCCCTAAGCTTATTAAACCCTTAGGGGAAACAAGAAACGTGTGTCAAACATCATAACACAGCACATCTTATTCGTATGCATTGCAGTTCACAAATTGTGCATTATATAGTCAATTATATCCATTACTCGTTACCATGTGAAGATTACATACGTGTCTACGTACTATACCCTAGCCCCTAAGCTTATTAAACCCTTAGGGGAAACAAGAAACGTGTGTCCAAACATCATAACATGGTACATCTTATTTGTATGCATTGCAGTTCACATATTGTGCATTATATAGTCAATTATATGCATTACTCGTGACCATGTGGTGCATTATTCGCAGATACCAAAATGTGGCAGTTATTTTTCCGTCAAATGTCAATAATAACCCTGTAATGCATACAACCACCTTTTATAATGCAACACGGAACCAGTTTTATAGAATCAATCTGATCCGTTGATGCCTTAGATCTAACGCGTAATATTAAGAAGGAAAAAGGATCTAAGATGTGAAAAGGAGAATAACGCTCCCCTATATATATATATATATATATATATATATATATATATATATATATATATATAGTAGTAAATAATAAATTTTAATTAAATGTTTTATCAATAAATATTATAGTATTATACATTTAATAGTATTATTATAGAAAACAAGTCTTGTACCAGTATATTAGAATATTTAATGACGTTAAGTTTAAATACAATAATATATTATAATACACAATATTAATAACTAGTTTTAAACTCTATGTATAATTATAAACTCCTATATTGTAAAATATTAGTGATTGTAAAAGTATAATTAACATATAAGAAATATATTATAATTAACAATTTCTTAAAAGAATATAAAATTAAAATGAATTATTAGTTTCGGTGGAAAAATAATTTCAGATTTAATGTATAAGGATAATTAATGTTCATAATATTTCAATATGACCATGTGGTAGAATGGTAAATGAGTAGGTACTTAGAGATGAGGTCATGTGTTCAAGTCCTACCAACAACAAATCTCAAAAAAGTATTTTGAAAAAGTGAAAAACCGGTTTCCGGTTCACGATCGGACCGGCATGTTCCACAGGTTCGCGGTGATTCAATGTGCTAGTGGTAGTAGGTATTTAGAGATGAGGTCATGTGTTCAAGTCCTACCAACAACAAATCTCAAAAAAGTATTTTGAAAAAGTGAAAAACCGGTTTTCGGTTCACGATCGGACCGGCCGGTTCCACCGGTTCGCGGCGATTCAATGTGCTAGTGGTTTTTAAGGGTGAACCGGACCGGATTGCCTGCCGTTTCGCGGTTGAACCGGACCGGATTGCCTGCCGTTTCGCGGTTGAACCGGTCGAACCGGCAGGTCCGGTCTGATTTTTAAAACACTGGTTAAAATCCACCTTGTCCTCAAGGTGGAAACCATGAAGCAACGAAGAGTTGAAAGAAGAAGCTTTGGCAATTTATCTCCTCCTAGATCAAACAGACACCATCGTTGTTTCAATCTCCTATAACCTACTATTGCATATTCAATGTAAACCTCTGACAAACACAGATTTTGCATGTTTTTAAGGACTAGATTTGACTTGTTTTAAATGTCAATCATGCAAATTATGTTCTTAAATTGCATATGTTATACATTTGGTATTTTTGACGTGTTTGTTGATAAATGATAGAAAAAGATAGAAAAATGTGAAAAAAATGCCAAAGTGAAGCAGCCTGTTCGAGCTCATTCTGGAAGCGATTTTGAAGTCAATCAGTGCCTACTAGATACCAGTCTCTTCGTCTTCGAAAGACCTTCGCGTGGATACCTTAAACATCTAAATCGGAGTTCTGTGGAGAAAGTTATGGCCATTTTACAAACATCGCGCAGTGTAGTCAAAATCTGGCGGAAATTAGGCGGAAATTCACGGAAGAAAAGAAATTATTATATTGTGAAGCCAAATCTCTCCTATTTCTTGTAGGGCACGAAATTTATCAAAAATAAACCTTTTTTCCAGCCTATAAATACCTTTGAACCTAATTCATAATCTTTATCTCAGAGCCTCCAATCCTCCCCCTTCTACACATTCTTCTATTCCATCTTCCACACATAATTCATCCATCTTCCATTGGAGCGGAGCTCTGCAGATCCAGGTAAGAGAAGACTGAAGATTGAAGATTCAACCTTGGATTTTATCAATTTCTTTCATGTCTAGTGCTTTTATTATTGTTTTTACTACTTGTCTATGAGTAGTTAAACATACTTTGTAGATTTTTTTTGGTGAAAACTTTTATACATGTGTTTTGATTTATTGAATTGAACCTTTTCCTAGCTCTTGTGATTATTTTGCTTGTTCTTGTGCTTTATTGTTCTTTTGTCTGGCCAACTTGAGAACTATGTTCGTTTAACTAGATTAATCGAGAGATAGCTAGTTTTACGTGGTAAAAGGAACGAGTACAACACATAGGTTTATCTGCACTCGAGAGAGGGGACCCTTTGTGAGGGCTTGAGTCTTAGGAACTTAAGGAGTTAGAATATAATCTATTGGAAGTAGACTTTGATAGTTAGAGTCTAATCTACTGGATAGGTGCACTTGAGAGAGGGCTTATCTGAAAATCGCGACTTTCCTAATAATCCTGGAGACATATAAAGGTAAAGGTTCTGTGAGATTAATCATCACTAGGTCGTAGTAGTTGGATCCTAAAACTCTACTTTCTTTAGCCTGATTTGTATTGTTTTGTTTTTATATTTGTTTATATTTATGTCTAGTTTATAAAACCAAAACCCAAAACTCCGTGTCTCTAGATAGTATATGACGCTTAGTATATGATAACCAGTTGCAATCTTATTCCTTGTGTTCGATATCCCGGTACTGATCTTTAGCTATACTAGTTCTACCCTGTAAACTTGCAGGTATTTTTTGTGCTAATAAATAGTGCATCAAGTTTTTGGCGCCGTTGCCGGGGAATATTATTGCTTTAAGCTGATATTGTAGAACGGTTGATAATACTAATTTAGAGTATAATATTTTGTATAATTTTATTTTGATTTTTTTTATATGTTTTACAAGGGTTGCTATTTGAGGAGAGCATGAAGCACAACAATGGATTACCATCCGCTCCGGTACAAAAGGCATCCCAAAGGAAGTCCCGAGAATGGGGACTAACTTATGAGCTTCAAATAACGTCAAGCTAAAGACGTTAACCAAGCGCTAGTTGGGAGGTAACCCAACATCGGTATCATTTTTTTATTTAATTTTGTTTTAGTTTAATGTGTTTTCTTAGTTTACTCACGTCCCTACCGACTTTACAAACTTATTCTTAACTTAGTTTTGAATAAGTTTGGGGGATGAAGTGGTGGACCGTGAGTTTAGTTGTTTTTTCTTATTTTATTAGTTTTATTTTATTTAATAAACCCGAGGTGAATCTTGTCATGAACATAACATAGAAAACTTAGAAATACTCATGTTTAAGGACATCAGACCGAGTTGCATATGATAAAAATTTTGTTTATGTGTTGGTTGAGTTGACTTGATACATTGATTTGAGAGTTTTGTAAAAAGGTGTATAATTAATGAATTGCTTGTTTACCTTGAATCATGCTTATACCTTGTGAGACTTGAGCTATATTTTCTTTCTTGTGTGATTTATCTGCATTCATGTATTTGTTTCTAGAACTTGCTCCTAGTCTGCCTAAGTTTATATAGTGTTTAAATGATAAAAGAGGACGTTAGGCCATCCTTCTCAGCTACTTTATATATCCAAAGTTATGACCTTATTCAAAATATTTTTCCCTAGCTAGCCACTTTGAGCCTTTAAAGTCTTTTTCTTTGGAAGCTATATATTTTGGGGAAAGAGTTGGAGAGATAAGGTAGAAAGAAAAGTAGTGTGCTTACTTGTGAAAAGTGCATAGACACTTGTGGTTTGAATGAGATATTTGGTTGTGCATAAAAGAAAAAAAAAGAAAGGATGTACCAAAGAAAAAAAATGAAAAGAAAAAAAATCAAAGGAATTTGGGAAGTGAGAAGAAATTTAGACAAAGTCTAGAATTTACTGCGATTTGAATTGTTGGTGGGGTGCTAAGTTTGATGTAGTAGAAATTGATCACTTTTGCTATGTTTGGGTTTAGTCACTTTTTAGCCATATTTCCTCACCTTACCAAAGAGCCTACATTATAACCGAAAATAAAGACCTTTCGGATTGCCTGCCGTTTCGCGGTTGAACCGGTCAAACCGGCAGGTCCGGTCTGATTTTTAAAACACTGGTTAAAATCCACCTTGTCCTCAAGGTGGAAACCATGAAGCAACGAAGAGTTGAAAGAAGAAGCTTTGGCGATTTATCTCCTCGTGGATCAAACGGACACCATCGTTGTTTCAATCTCCTATAACCTACTATTGCATATTCAATGTAAACCTCCTCAACAAACTTCCTCATGATCCTAACATGAAATGGCTTGTTATCAAGTTCCCCCATCCTCTTCACACCCATACGAGAGTATATTGACATGTCTTTTAACCCACTAACCGTATCTTCGCGAGCATCATGTAGCTCATCTTTATATCGATTATGGAGCTTCTCCGGTATTGAAGGAGACACAAGGGACCATGTATCTGCATTCACTCCCTTCATAGATGTCTTTGCGAGACAACCATCGAAATCAAATGTTGCAATTTTACTTGAATCATGAAGACCATCATCGTCATCAATTTTATCCACCTCTATAGCTCGTACTTCTTCATCTGCTAATTTCTTCTCATTGAGCCGCAAGTCAACTTGATTCAACGCTTTTGAATCACCCTCAATTCCCAAGTATTTCTCTTCACAAGAAACAAGCTTCATAGCGGATTGGAGGCTCGGTGGATGCAGGCAGGAGGGATGGTGTTGGAGCAGGGGCTGTTTCACAGTAGTGGGCAATTAGAGGCAGGCCTCAGCTGGACGGAGGTGAGTCGTAGGATGGCAGCAGGATGGCGATCGTTGCTGATCCATGTGCAGTAGTGGGGGCGGTGCAGCAGCAGGGGCCGGTGGCGCTGCTGCGCGGCGGTGACTTGGCAGTGGTTGTTGGTCGAGCACGTGCTGCAGTGGTGGCTTCTGGTCGAGAACAAGTTGTGGATGTGTGGGGGTACGGGGGCTTGGGAATGTGGGGTGCAGGTGCCGGTTCCGGTTTTGGGGCTGCTCTCGCTGCTGGCCAGTATACGCGCTAGGTGGAAATTGTGACGGCACGGCTGAATCAGCGTGAAGAAAGCCCCAGGGGCCGAAAGAGGGGCACGTCGGGTGTTTTAATGCGGGAGTGTCCGATGTTCCACGATGCGGCGGGCCATAGAACAGTTCTGGTACCAGCTGTGGCGGTGGTTCCGGCAGCGGAGGAGCGCGAATCTCTCCCACACGACAACCGGATGTTCGGAAGGGCGGATCCCAGCAAGTCCGGCGACGCCTAGATCCGGAATAGAAGTCCACATAGTCCTGTTGTCCATATGCTGCTCTTGACGCCTGCAATTTTGTCACACGTCGATCGATTGCTTCCCAACTTGATTCAAACCTGTCGAACCGAGCCATGATCTTTTCAAACCCTAGCGATGAGGCGTCGACCGTCCCTGCAATGTCGCGTTGCTGGTTGCTGCATTCCGGAGTGTCGCGCGGGGGTAACCGCGGATTGTTATCTCTGCGGCGGGTTACCATCGAGAAGCGGCGCGATGTATCGCCGCGAAACTCCTGAACGTTGCTTCCGGTAAGGAGCCTTCATTTAGTTTAGATATATTAGGGATTTGAATATCTTTTCATATATTTGTTTCTTGTTCATTAAGTAGGTATTCTAGCATTATAAATAGGATATGGTGTTTTCATTTTAGTTAGTCAATCAATCTATGAAATTATCGTTATTTTGGCTCAATTGAGTAGCAAACAAGAAACACATCCTAAGGTTGCCGACGAGGCTGATCTCGCGCTCAACCGCCCCTCCGTCGTTCACATCGCCGACCCAAACGCTTGGGCGCTTGACAACGACGGCTCTCGTTTCTTGATTGTGTGTGGAATTCGAACGTTGGGGATCGTTATCCTTAACAACTGGTGCTTTCATCGTGAGCTCACCCTCCACAACACCGATCGAACCATAGCTACGTCGCTGCCCGACGGGAATCCACCCGCACACAGCAACTAGGCACGCCGCTGCCCGACGGAATCATTCCGCACACCCTCCGCACCACCACCATCACCACCGCATCTCACCCTCCATATTCTATCAATAAAAAAAGAAGATACCTTCTTCACCAAAAATAAAGTACCACCGATCACTGTCGTGCTTCACTGCCACCATTCAACGTCATCATGTCACGCAATTACACCGGAGTTGGACGGAGGGTTCAAATCAGCAATCTGCCGTGCAACTTTCTGGGGACAAGCGAGATTTCCTCCGCCGGACTGGAGAAGATCATGGCCCGGTTCGGCAAATTGGAGTTCAGGCTGGATTCAACGGATTGGCGGGTCGACCATCTGGAGGCGCCGGCATCCCTGAGCCAAAACCACCCTACGTCTCACACCGCTTGGATCCACCTGATTGTCGCTCACGGAAGGGATACTTGCCCATCGGGTACCGCCATCGCGCGCAGGATGCGCGAGCTCGACCCCGCAGCGGCTATGCCGAGAGAAGCCACCTATTTAATCGCAGAGATCAACGAATCCAACTAGGGGTCGATCGCCACCCGATTCGCGCAACGCAGCCGCACCTTCTGACTTGCTGGGACCCACCGACGCAGCAGCAGGACCGCGGCTACCCGTCCTTTGATCACCTGTCCCGACACGCGGGGATGTGCTGGGACCGACCTCATCATCGAGAGGAAGTGCGAGCGCCGCGAGGCCAGTCCGCCTACCACCAGCCCCGCCACACCGCCGACCGGCCACCGCGCTTGATCCTCCTGCTGCGGGACCTGTACGGTCAGCCCGCGCGTGTGACCAATCAGACCCCGTACCCACCGCCGCGCTCGCCTACCTGTTGGGACACGTTGGGATTGCGAAGGAAGCCGGGATACCCGACAGATGACATATCTTTTGAGAGAGAAAGTGATAATCTATATTGGGGGAGAAGGTCGTCTCTCTTTCATAATAGGTATATTGAGTGCTCAATGTCAAGTCTAGTGATGAAGAAGAAAACTACTCCTGGTCTTCGTTCGTTTGGGAGTCGGTGTGAACCAGATTACAAAGTTAGTGTTGGAATGAGGGAGCAAGAAGGAGATGGAATGTCTGATTCCTCCAGTTTAGATGAGCAGATTGCATATTCATGTGTTGAAGCCAGAGTTTTCGATTGCGTTTGTGATTGTGGTATGAGCGAGGAGGAGCTTTGTGATTCAGAGAACTCCATATTAGAGAAAGCAGCAGAGAAACTCATGGATCGTGGCTTTCCTAGTAAAAATCGGGGATCTAGGGAAGGTAGAGATGGCAGACTCGAAGACCAACAAGTTTTATCTTTTGTGGAAATCTGCCCACCGCGCAACCCCGATATGAGTACAGAGAATGAGGAAAAGGCATTGTTGAACGATGTAGAGGAGGACGATTCCACTAATGAAGTGAAGAAGGTCGTCGCCTCACTCAATGTTGTTCAAGTGCCATCCAAAAATGTTGTTGGAAATTGTTGGAGCAAGAAAGGAGATGGTGCTTACACCGGTTTGCCCGTCATTGCTTGTGTCGGTGATGTACCAAGTATGAATCATCGATCAACATTGCTCGACACCGATGCAAGGTTGATCCCTCTGCGCAATGACACGCCATATTTAAGCATTATTTGAGGTGATAAAGGAAGATATTCAGTTGTTCGATATGTGTTTGATCCAGGAGGAAACGCCTCGCCAAAGCTTCTGCGTTCGACTCTTTGTCGCTTCGTAGTTTCCACCTTGAGGACAAGGTGGATTTTAACCTTGGGAGAGTTGATACGAGCCTTCATCTAGTTTAGATATATTAGGGATTTGAATATCTTTTCATATATTTGTTTCTTGTTCATTAAGTAGGTATTCTAGCATTATAAATAGGATATGGTGTTATCATTTTAGTTAGTCAATCAATCTATGAAATTATCGATTTTGGCTCAATTAATTGTGCATCAAGAAACCGTCTTTACCGTTGCCGTGCGATCATTATTGCGTGCGCTTTCATTCACCTCTCCTTCTTAACACAAGAATGCCTCAGCTTTTGTTATGAAGTTTTGAGCTGACGAACGATGTACCCAATAACTCAATGCAATAGTCGTGATATAATTATTGGAATACATGAATCTCACTTTTGCTGAAATTGCACTACTGGGCCGGCTGAGTTTTAAATAATTTTGTAGATAGTAATGCAATATTGTTGTATAACTAATATGCAAGTCGATACATACAATGTGTGGGATTTTGATTCAAACAATTCAGTTTGAGTTGAAACATGGAAACCAAAAGAGCAATCTGCATCACATACTGCGATCATAGTTGGTAGTCAGCTTTGGAAATGAATCTTTGCCTCCAAATCCTTTAGAAAGCGGTCGAAGTTTGTTCTGGAATATCCATCAGGTTCCACTGCATTCTTCATAATCTTCCGTACTCTTTCTGCATTCTGCTTCAATCTCTCCAAATCACCTCCGTTCATAAAGCTCTGAATCTTGTGGGCCACATTTTCCCTATCAAGAGATCCACCTTCACATAGATGAATCCCAATCTTCCAATCAGCAACCACCAATTTGCTATTACAAGGCTGATCAAATCCAATGGGATAGCAAATCATTGGAACTCCACACCACATGCTCTCCAATGTTGAGTTCCATCCGCTATGCGTCAAGAAGCCTCCAATGGCTGGATTCGAGAGAGTCTCGACCTGATCGCACCATCCAACGATAAGCCCTCTCTCTTTAACCGCATCTTGGAACCCGGCCGGCAACACACTGGCCGTAGCCCCATCGCCTAAAATACCTTGTCGAATCACCCACACAAAATCCACTTTGCTGAGGAGGAGTCCGTAGGCCAATTCCTCAAGCACCTGCTTATTTGTGTGAACAAAGCTGCCAAACGAGACGTATAGCACCGAACCAGGAGGTTTCGATCCGAGCCAAGTCGTGCAGTCTGATTTAGACCAGAGACTTGTGGTGACGGTGTTGGTTGAGATATTTTGAGAGAAGTTGAGAGGGCCGACGGCGTAGTTTGGTAGGTATCGATTGAGAGCTGAGAGGGTTTGAGGCTCAAGCTCTTCCACCGTGTTTTGCAGGACAAAATCAGCCATCTTGCCCTGCTCAAACAGCAACCGCGACGCTCTGCTAATTACGCTTTCACACTCTGATTGTTTTAGATAGGGCATTATATACTTGGTGTTTATCGACTCAACTCCTGGAACGTACTTAATTTCCTCCTCCACCTCATCTGTTGCTCCCAAAAAAAAACAAAACTTTTTAGTAATTAATTTGTTAGTATTTTAATAAACACGGTGAAGATATATACCTTTGCATGGAAAATGGCCATTTTGTTCAAGAAGATCCAAGTGATATCCCAAGCAATACACCAAGGCCGATTGCGTCCATAGAGAAACGCTGACAAGGTTGTATTTGCGGGCGACTGCGGCAGCCCAGTTGTGGACGGTGTCGGCCACCAAGAAATGGAGCATGTCCCGATCAGAAGCGAGTATGTTGCCCACAAATTCATCGACAAGAGGTGGGAAATCACGGACCATTGCCTCCCAATACTCTTTGAAGTTGGCATCCCTGTCGAATTCAAGAGGAAAGGTATCGGCCATGGTGGTGAAACGTATGTCGAGCCCTAACTCCCGAGCTTTACTAAACAAATCCACATCAGTTTTGTTGGCGTGGTGAGTTTGGCATAGCTTGCGGTGAAGGAATTCAAGATGAACGAAGGTAATGACGATGCCACTGGAAGCAAGCTTAAGAGCTAGATCCACGAAAGGGTTGAGATGTCCTTGGTAGGGAACGCATATCATGATACCATGAAGCTTTCTATGCCTTTCTCCCATCTCTATTTTACTTTTCTTTTTAGGATTAATGCATAATATATATGGAATACTCTAGCTTTGTAGATTATATTTGTGTGGTTAGTTCCATCGATTTCAACATGTAGAAAGAGCCAAACTATGCAGCCAAGTGGACCTGTGATTTTACATGGCGGAAGCAAATTTTAAATTGACAATATAAGGATGTATTTATCACTTATCAGGCCATTATAGTCATAGATGTTACTATTTCAGTTGCAGGAAAATTGAGGATCACATAGTGGATGATTTTATTTTTATTTTTATTTTTATTTTTTAGAAGATTACGTATGATTTTGTACCTATTTGAATGATTTGTTATTTTTATTATTTTTTTATTTTTTAGAAGATTGTATAATTTTTACCTACTTGAGTTTAAATGAAATGACACATTTTTAAATGAGATGGTGTAAAAATAAATTATTCTAAACAGGACGGAGTATATAGGAAAAACTAATGATGGTAGTAATTTGCTAGCTAGTTAACTAAAAATCACAATATCATAGAATTGTGATTGAAAATATATAATCTGAAAAAAGTTGCATAACTCAAATGACCCTGCCCTGAATACCTACCTATAAGCCCAAGTCCAATAGAATTGGCCTGAAATGAATTTATATTCATTATTTAATTTTCAACTTTCATTAATTTATTCAAATTTTTAAACTTAGTAGTATAATTTTTTTCAAATATACGTAAAATATTAATTTATTATTTGAATGTTATAATCATTTTATTATTTTTATATTAGTCTTACGTTTATCTTAGAAAAATGTAAATATTAAAAATATACTCTCTCCGTCTCCAAAGAATATGAACATTTGGTTCGGCACGTGTTTTAAAATTATTAGTGAAGAATGAATCTCACTTTATTAGAGAGAAAGAAATTGTCAAAATTAAAAAGTTCAAACTTTTCAAGACAGACTAAAAAAGAAATAGTTCATACTTTTCAAGGACAGATGGAGTAGTAATTATTTTGAATAAAATATATTCTTGTTTCTATACACATACTCCCTTCATCCCCAAAAATAAATACACTTGTATTTGACACAAATATAATACTATGTAATTAGTAAAGTAAGACAGAGCCCTAGCCATTGCCCTTGGACTTGGAATTGGACTTGGACTTGTACTTGGACTTGGCAATTGGTCATTGGGTGTTATTTGGGTAGCAGCCTGATCAACTTGACATGTTGCACCTTGATCAGCAGCCTGATCAACTCGGCCTGCTGTGCCTTGAGCGATGGCTTGATCAGTGTCTTGATCAAGTCACTTCACGAAGTCCACATGTGACGGTTGAACTAGGGCGTGTACAGAGTCTAGATTCAACGTCGACCACTCCAGCTTTCAAACTCGTAACGGCCGACGGTTACAGGCCCGCCATGATGACAGCCATCAAGGCTGAGTTGACCCCCGCAGTGGACCAAGCCTATAAATAGGCTAGTCATTCATTGCATTAGGATATAGAACAACATACGAACATACTCACAAGCATCATACTCTCTCTGCATTGTTTTTCTGTCGAAAGCTCTCCATCTCCTCCATCCAGTTCGCCGGAGCTCTGTTGATTGAGGTGCTGCTTCACCAGAGACGTAGCCGTTTTATCTTTGGGGACGACACGCCAAACCGAGAGCACTACCGGGGCGTATCTCGTCTTGCGGAAAGAGGCCTCCTCGACTCGGCTAAGTTTAATTTCCTTTGACAGTTTCGATTTTCGTGTAATTTTCAGTTTTTAGTTCTTCCTTCTTGGGTTGTATTATGCCCGGTATTGCTTATCTCTTGTAATTCCAGTAAGAAGGATCCCAACAGAGAACACAAAAGACACTAGGTAATACGTTGGAGAAATAATTTAGAAGAGGGGAAATGAGTGTGCGGGAGATGAGAGAGAATGGTAGTTTCTCCAGAAGGGAGAACTCGTAATGAAGAGAGTGATACAAGTAATTTATTCCTCATCTTACTTTTAATCAAATATTCCCCCACATATTTATAACATATGTGATCAAAAAGATATACTAAAATAAAGAAAATAATCAAATATTAGCAACAACTAAATCAAATCTAGTGAATACTTCCTCCGTCGTGTTTTAATAAAAGTTGGTGGAAAAAAGTTAAGGAGTCTCAAATATTCCCCACATATTTATAATATATGTGATAAAAAAAGATATGCTAAAATAAAGAAAATAATCAAATATTAGCAAACAACTAAATCAAATCAAATCAAATCTAGTGAATACTCCCTCCGTCATTAGGAGTCTCATTTTTTGACGGCACGAGTTTTAAAAAATGTTAAGAAAAGTGAGTGGAAAAAAATTAATGGAATATGGGTCTCACTTGTATATATTAGTTTTAAATGAAATGTGAGTGGAATGAGTTAGTGGAATGTGGGACTCTATTACCATTTATGGTAAAAGTGAATCGAGATTCGCGGAGTACTAAAATGAAGAAAATGGACTCCTATTCATGGATGGAGGGAGTAAATCATAATGTTTCTAAATACTACTACCTATGTCCATAAAAAATAGACTAATTTACTATTTTGGGGTGTCCACCAAAATTAGACCAATTCTAAATATGGAAAGTTTTAAACAAGTACTAACCTTACATATCATTCTAAATATGGACCCCACAATTCACTAATACTACTTTCACCATTTATTTCTCCCTCGCTTTTACTTTACCAATTGTGTATTAATCCCGTGTCATTTACAATTTTGTTTATTTTTTTGGAACAAGGTATATAAGTAATTAACTAAATTCATACTTGCAATATATATGAGTATATCCGTATCAGTTAGATGTGAAAGGATGTAGTGAGACATCTCACCGTGTGGTATAAATATCCATAACTACTTATTTGTGGGTTTTCCCAGTGTGTGATTTGAGCAAGGAAATAAATGTTCTTGGATGAAGTACACGTGATAATCCAATATGAATTCACAAAAAATTAATGGGTTTGAATTAAACTTTATTGGGAGTGGGTCCTTTTCATATCGATCCAATAAAAATCTGATAATTTTCATATTAGATTTGGATTATCCGATAAAAAAATAAAATCATTATTTTAATTATATTTATCAATTAAAAAAATATTATAATTTAATTTTATTATTTAGATTTAAATCGGGATAAAGTTTTAATCATATTTTATAGTGTAATATCAAGTTTTAATTGTGTAATATCGCCGTTAACTTACTAATATTAACGGGAGAATGACAATTTTTGACATGACATGATAACTCACACGCACGAAGTTAATGGACTGAGTCTCAATAAGAATCCGACTATTTTGGGTTGGCTTATGATTTCTTTATAGGGTTGGGTCGATATTGGATAGACCTTGGTCCAATCCACCTAATTTGTCGGTCCTACTAAAAGCCAATCCGATGATTAAATGTTGGAATGAACGACACAGTTCATTGATGCAAGGTTTATGACTTTTTACTTTTTTTTCTTTATTTTTTTTTCTTCTCCTGTAAATCAACTAGAAAAAGATTATAATTGGTTTAAGTGTTCACCGAAAAAGATCCATGGGCTACCACTTCAACAATCACCACCCTTTGCAGCCTCTCAGATGCACCATGTTAAGGATAGCCTTCCTTAACGTTCGAATTCCACACAATCAAGAAACCGAAGCCGTGGTCGTTGAGGGCCCAAGAGGTTTGGGTCGGCGAAGACGTCCGGCAGAGGGGGTGCTAGGCACGAGAGAGGTTCTCGTCGGCAGCGATAAGGACGTTTCTTGATGCACAATTAATTGAGCCAAATAAATAATTTCATATATTGATTGACTAAAATGATAACAACCTATCCATATTTATAATACTAGAATACTAGCTTATGGAACAAGAAAACAATATATGAAAAGATACTATGAATCAAAAGATAACTAAATAAAAGATATGGAAGATATGGCATTAATGTCTCGTATCAACTCCCTCATGGTTAAAATCCACCTTGTCCTCAAGGTGGTAACCACGAAGCAACGATGACAGTTGAAAGCAACGACTTTGGCGAGGCTTCTCCTCCTGGATCAAACGCAAACCAAATAGGCGAACGTCTCCCATCATCTTCATCAAAAATCAACAAATGAGACCTAATTTTGTCGGCAAAATTCCTTGCCAAATCGACAAGTTTGTCCATGCCTCCCAAAATGCTCAAACATGACATGTCATTACGCGGAGGGATCAACCTTGCATCTGTGTCGAGCGATGTTGATCGATGATTCATACTTAGAACATCACCGACATTCAATTCCACATAGACACAAGCAATTACTGGCAAATCGGTGTAAGCACCATATCCTTTCTTGCCCCAACAATTTCCAACAACATTTTTGGATGACACTTGAACAACATTGAGTGAGGCGATGACCTTCTTCACTTCATCAGTGGAATCGTCCTTCTCTACATCGTCTAACAATGCCTCTTCCTCCTTCTCTTTACTGATATCGGGGCTGCGCGGTGGGTAGATTTCCGCAAAAGATGAAACTTGTTGGTCTTCGAGTCTGTCATCTCTACCTTCCCTAGATCCCCGATTCTCACTAGGCAAGCCATGATCCATGAGTTTCTTTGCTACTGTCTCTAATATGGAGTTCTCTGTATCACAATGCTCCTCCTCGCCCGTACCACGATCATAAACGTAGTCGAAAACTCTGGCTTCCATTCATGAATATGCAATCTTCTCATCTAAACTCGAGGAATCAGAAGCTTCATATCCTTCTTGTTCCCTCAATCCAACACTAACTTGGTAATCTGGTTCACACCGACTCCCAAGTGAACAAAGACCAGGAATAGCTTTCTTCTTCGTCGCTGGACTTGGCATTGAGCACTCAATATACCTATTATGAGAGAGAGACAACTTTCTCCCCCAACATAGATCATCACTTCCAAATCTCTCTAAAGATATGTCGTCTGCCGGGTATCCCTGCTGCGTGCGCAATCCCGACGGGTCCCAACAGTTAGGCGAGCGCGGAGGCTGGTACGGGGTCTGATTGGTCCCACGCGCGGGCTGACCGTACAGGTTCCGCGGTAGGAGGATCAAGCGCGGTGGCTGATTGACAGCGTGGCGGGGCTGGTGGGAGGCGGACTAGCCTCGCGGCGCTCGCACCTCCTCCTAATGGTGAGGTCGGTCCCAACACGTCTCCGCGCGTCGGGGCCGGTGATCAAAGGCCGGGTAACTGCGATCCTGCTGCTGCGTCAGTGAGTCCCAGCACGTCGGGCAGTGCGGATGCGTTGCGTGAACCTGGTGGCGATCGAACCCTAATTGGATTTGTTGATCTCTGTGATCAAATAGGTGGCCCCTCTCGGCGTAGCCGCTGCGGTGTCGAGGTCGCGCATCCTGCACGCGATCGCGGTACCCGATGGGCGAGTATCCGTTCCGTGGGCGACGTATGGTGGTTTTGGCTCGGGCTGAGTGGGTGGACGGAGGTTGTCAATGCGCCGATCTACCGCGTCCATACGGGATTCCATCATGTCCAATAGACGATCAAATTTTGCAATAATATGGTGCATCTGGTGCGGGGGCTGATATTCGTGGTGAATAGGCATAATTAATTACGGAAAGAATGAAGTTGGAGTGGAGGGATTTGGGAATTTCTTGTTGTTCGGTGGTTTTTTTTTTATTGGTGAGTTTCTGGATGAAAGGGTTGATGAGATTTGTGGTGTCGGACAGAGGTGGATGATAAGGGGTGAGGGTGGTTCCCTTACCGGCAGCGGTGAAGCTAGGCAGCGGCTAGTTGTTGTGCACGGGTGGATTCCCGTCGGGCAGCAACATAGATGTGGCTCGATCATTGTGGCTAGTTGCTGTGCGCGGTGGTTTCCCGTCGGGCAACGACGTAGCTATGGTTCGGTCGGTGTTGTGGAGGGTGAGCTCTCAATGAAAGCGCCAGTTGTTAAGGATAGCCTTCCTTAACGTTCGAATTCCACACAATCAAGAAACCGGAGCCGTGGTCGTCGAACGCCCAAGAGGTTTGGGTCGGCGAAGACGTTCGGCAGAGGGGGTGTTGGGCGCGAGAGAGGTTCTCGTCGGCAGTGATAAGGACATTTCTTGATGCACAATTAATTGAGCCAAATAAATAATTTCATATATTGATTGACTAAAATGATAACAACCTATCCATATTTATAATAATAGAATACTAGCTTATGGAACAAGAAAATAATTTATGAAAGATACTATGAATCAAAAGATAACTAAATAAAAGATATGGAAGATATGACATTAATGTCTCGTATTACACCACCTCTCAACAATTCCAATCTCCCAATCACCAACCACCAGCTTCCGATCATAAGTCACCGGGAAACAGATCATCGCACCACATGCTCTCCATCACAGAATTCCACCCATCGTGCGTCAAAAACCCCCCAACCGCTGGATCGGAAAGAACACTAATCTGATCGCACCACGGAACTATCAATCCCCGATCTCCGACCTCTTCCACGAATCCAGCCGGTAATACATTGATGGGGCCGACAGCGTAATTGGGCTGGTATTTGTTGAGAGCTGATAGCGTGTCGGATTCTAGCTCGTCAAATGTGTTGTGAGAAGTCTGCCTTCTTCACTTCCTCCAACGCTTTGAACACAAAATTTCCAGTGACATTGCTGGTTTTCAGTAGAGACGTCATCAAATCGCTATTTCTTATCGATGTTACTCCAGGGCCGCATCATCTGATCAATTCATATACAGTTAACTTCATTGAAAATTTTAGTTATTGATTATGTCCTTTGAAGCTAGCTAGCTTCATTGCAAGATCAACAAACGGGTTCAAATTTCCCTGATAAGGCAGTGTGACCATTATAGTTGTGCTTTCATTTCACCTTAATTTCCTTCTTTAGATAAGAATGCCCGAGTTTTTCTTCCTACTTCCGTAATTAAATTTAAACTTATGAAGCTTTGAGCATGACGATGCATCCAATAACGCAATGCAAATATGGATATAATCGCCCAATCTTAACCTCTAATTTTTGGAATGCATGAATGTCACTTTTCTCTAATTCGGCAGAATTTTAACTTTGGAGCTGAAAAGCTTAAAAAGAAAAATATTTAAATTTCTTTTATTGAAGTACTACTACAAATTTGTAAATAGTAGTGCAATATTATACTCCAAATATATTGTAATTCATATGCAAGTCAATACATAGAATGCGTGGGAGTTTGTGTAGAAACATCGAAACCAAAAGAGAAATCTAGTTTGGTTGTCAGTTTTGGGCACGAATCTTTGCCTCCAAATCCTTTAGAAAGCGGTCGAAGTTTGTTTTGGAAGATCCATCAATTTCCACTGCATTCTTCATAATCTGCCTTACTCTTCCTGCATTCTGCTTCAACCTCTCCAAATCACCTCCATTCATAAAGCTTTGAATCTTGAGGGCCACATTTTCCCTATCAAGAGATCCACCTTCACAAAGATGAATCCCAATCTTCCAATCAGAAACAACCAGTTTGCTACTACAAGGCTGATCAAATCCAATGGGATAGCAAATCATTGGAACGCCACACCACATGCTCTCCAAAGTTGAGTTCCATCCACTATGCGTCAAGAAGCCCCCAATGGCCGGATTTGAGAGAGTCTCAACCTGATCGCACCATCCAACGATAAGCCCTCTCTCTTTAACCGCATCATGGAACCCAGCCGACAACACACTGGTAGCCCCATCGCCGAGAATACCTTGTCGAATCACCCACACAAAATTCACTTGGCTGAGGAGGAGTCCGTAGGCCAATTCCTCGAGAACCTGCATATTGGTGTGCACGAAGCTGCCAAACGAGACGTATAGCACTGAACCAGGAGGTTTCGATCCGAGCCAATTGGTGCAGTCTGATTTGGACCAGAGACTGGTAGTGACAGGGTTGGTAGGGAGATTTAGAGAGAAGTTGAGAGGGCCGATGGCGTAGTTTGGTAGGTAATTATTGAGAGCTGAGAGGGCTCGAGGCTCAAGCTCTTCCACCGTGTTTTGCAGGACAAAATCAGCCATCTTGCCCTGCTCAAACTGCAACCGCGACGCTCTGCTAATTACGCTTTCACATTGCGATTGTCTGAGATAGGCAATTACATCCTTGGTATTTATTGACTCAATTCCTGGAATGTACTTTATTTCCTCATCCACCTCATCTGTTGCTCCAAAAAATAAAATAAAATAAAATACAAAGGTCTTGATCGAGGTAACCACTTTCAGCACAACAATCAGTAGTACTATTATAACCTTTTTTTGGGTAGTTAATTTGTTTTTTTTAATAAATAAAATGGAATGATATATATATATATATACCTTTGCAAGGAAAATGGCCGTTTTGTTGGAGAAGGTCCCAGTGATATCCCAAGCAATAGGCCAAGGCCGATTGCGTCCAGAGAGAAACGTTGACAAGGTTGTATTTGCGGGCGACGGTGGCCGGCCAGGTGTAGACGGTATCGGCCACCAAGAAATGGAGCATGTTCCGATCAGAAGCGAGTATTTTGCCCACAAATTCATCAACAAGAGGTGGGAAATCACGGACCATGGCCTCCCAATACTGGTTGAAGTTGGCATCCCTGTCGAATTCAAGAGGAAAAGGATCGGTCATGGTGGTGAAACGTATGTCGAGCCCAAGCTCTCGAGCTTCACTAAACAAATCGACATCTGTTTTGTTGGCGTGGTGAGTTTGGCATAGCTTGCGGTGAAGAAATTCAAGATGAATGAAGGTGATTACGATGCCATTGGAAGCAAGCTTGAGAGCTAGATCCACGAAAGGGTTGAGATGTCCTTGGTAGGGGACGCATATCATGATACCATTAAGCTTTCTCTGCCTCTCTCCCATCTCTATTTTCTTTTTCTTTTTCTTTTTTAGAATTTATACATACTCTAGCTTTGTTTTGTACTGATACTCCGTATTTGTTTGGTTAATTCAAACTATGCAGGCAAGTGGACCGTGACTGTACATAGATAGTAGAAGCAAATTTGAATTTGACAATGTAAGATTTTTCTATACCTATCATGCCATTAAAGTCAAATGATATTAGAACTATTTCAGTTACAGGAAAATTGAGGGTCATATATATGTCTATTTAATACTCCTACATACTGAAAATTATATCTTGTCTTGGATTATTTGGTTTTATTTTTACATTGATTTAAAATGAAACGAGACAATTTTAAATGTGATAATAAAAAAAAACATGAATGACTCTAAACTGGATGGAGTCACGAAAGGATTATACTATATAGGAAAAACTAAATACGAATATAGGGAAATCAAAGCGAAAGTCACTGAATAGTCTACGGAGACCTCAAGGAGACATAATAGTGTTTCAATTCGTAAAGTTAAAGCACAAGTGGTGCAAGAAATAATAAGATGTAACAGTTTGGCCAATCGTTATTAAAGCGTGCAAGACATAAGTAAGTGCAGGAGAAGAGGAAAGAGTAAGATGGATAGAGAAGTGGAATTGAGTAAAAGAAGAAAAGATGGATAATGCAGTACTGGAGCTCTTAATCCCCATCTTAACAGTGAATCAATAGAAAATATGGATAATATAATGTTGATAATTTCGGAGAAACTTTCTATTTTGGATAAAATTATTTTTTTTGGACATCCCGAAATACTCCCTTCGTCCCACTCTAAGTGGAGCATTTCTATTTTGGCATGAGATTTTATGTAGTGTTGTTTTGTAAGTTAAGTGGAAAGAATAAAGAATAAAGTAAGAAAAAAAGAAAAAGTAGAGAGAGTGATGTTTTTATTTTTAAAAATGTTTCATTTAGAGTGAGATATTTTAAAAAGGAAAATGGTTCGGGAGGGAGCGAAAAATGGAGACTATTTTTCTAGATTTGAGTGAATATATATTCCATGTACATATGTGACCGTGAGATTCTGTTTTATGTGGCTAAAGTGGAAGTATGCTATAATGCAAATTAGCAATTGAATTGTAATTCAGATACAGTAGTAGAACATTTATTGTTTGGAATGAAACCCAATTAATTGACACAAAGTTTATTCTTTAAATCAACTATAAAACGATTAAAATTGTTGACCGAAGATCCATCGGCCTCCACTGCTCCACGCACAATCTGTTTAACCTTTGCGACCTCACTCCGCATCTTCTCCGAACCACCACCGCTTATCAAAACCCTAACCTTCTCCGCAACTCCTTCCCTATCAACCGTCGCCGCATCGCCGAGATCAATTCCAACCTCCCAATCACCAACCACCAGCTTCCTAACAGTCGACTGATCGAAATCCACAGGTAAACAGATCAACAAAGGTGACAAAATAGTGTCTACCTCCAAGTGACGGAGTCTTGGCAGGTCCCCACACATCTGAGTACACGTAATCCAGAATTCCCTTCGTATTATGGATTGCAGTGTCAAATTTCACTCTTCGCTGTTTTCCCAGAACACAATGCTCGCAAAAATCTAATTTGCAAGACTACGTACCTTTCAATAATCCTTGCTTGGTGAGAATTTGCAATGATCTCTCACCAGCATGTCTCAATCGCAAATGTCAAAGCTTCGTCACCTTTGCATCCTTCTTGTTACTCGAAGTTGCAGTTGCTACTGTCCCAACAACTGTACTACCTTGATAGTAATACAAATTGTTCTTCCTCACGCCTTTCAACATCACCAATGCTCCTGAAGTTGCTTTAAGAATTCCATCTCGCATTATCACAACTAGGCCTTTAGATTCTAAGGCCCCCAATGAGATGAGATTCTTCTTCAACTGGGGCACGTACCACACATCCTTCAAAATTCTGGTGGATCCATCCTGATTCTGTAGCTTGATAGAGCCTATCCCGGCTGTCTTACATGGACTGTCATTTTCCATGTAAACAAGTCCGCCATTGAGTTCTTCGAAATCAAAGAACCACTCACTGATGGGACACATATGATAGGTGCAACCTGAATCCAATATCCACTCGTCTGGATACGATGTTGAAGGTGAAACCGTCAAAGAACAATCAGACTCCGCATCATTTTTGCATTCAGCAACATTTGCATCTTGCGAAACCTTTTCTTTCTTCTTCAACTTTGGGCAGTTTTTCTTCCAATGTCCTTTCTCATAACAGAAAGCACACTCATCTTTGGCAACTCGCCTTTTCGATTTGGACCTTCCTCTTCTCTCCTTTGATCGGCCTTGTTGACGACCTCTTGCCACTAATGCTTCATCTGTAACTGCTTTGCCTTTCATTTTATCTGTCTTTCGCAATTCATGACTATACAAAGCAGAACATAAAGTATCTAAAGACACATTCTCTTTACCGTGGAGTAATGTGGTCTCCAAATGTTCAAATTCATCAGGTAGAGACGACAACAACATCAATGTCAGATCCTCATCCTCAAATTTCACATCTAAATTTAGCAGGTCTGCTACTAATTGGTTAAACAAAGTAATGTGTTCATTCATAGTGGTACCTGGTCGGTATTCAAATCGGAACAACATTTTCTTCATAAGGAGCTTATTCTGACCACTCTTCTTCAGAAATTTGTCCTCCAGTGTCTTCCACAATCTATGTACAGAAGTCTCATTCTTGACAACATATTTCTGCTCCCTGGACAGACACGACCGAATTGTTCCACAAGCTAACCGATTTATGGTACTCCAATCTTTATCATCTATATCTTCTGGTTTCTTTTCTTCAATGGCAATGTCAAGACCCTGCTGGAAAAGAGAGTCTAGAACCTCCCCCTGCCACATACCAAAATGGTCAGTACCGTCAAATATCTCCACCGTCAATTTCATATTTGACAATGGAAACCTCGACCACGATGACGAAGAACTAGCCTTGTTTTCTTGATCATTACCCGCCATTACAGACTCAAAATAAAGTATTCAATATTACAAACAAATATAACCAAGGACGAACATTGGCTCTGATACCACTTGTTGAAAAAACCGGGTAATTTTCTCTCAAATAGTGAAATGACCCGATTCAGTAATTTCAGAGTTAACCCAATGAGGTCTACTCGATAAAATTACTTCTCTAAATAAATTCTTTGGAAAGACTGGCGAGGACACTGTCCCTCTTAAATACCAGATTCCTAACAGAATTTATCAGTCGGTATATTTATCACAACATAAAAACACCCAAAAGAACCGTACAAAACACTAATACCAAACCCGCAAATAATATTGAATACAATATCCCAACAGAAAATAAACCAATAAATAAATGCGGAACAAAATAAATAATAAATAAAGAACACACCCGAAACTTTGATAACGGAGTTCGGCCAAATTGCCTACGTCTCCGAGCACCCTCTGCAGAGCCTGCTTATGTATAGACGGAAAAGAGAATACAATATTTAAGGATACTTTACATAATGGGGGGTGAGCTCCTTTTATAGGAAGCCACACCCCCAAACTATCTACTCCCCAATGTGGGATGGCAAATATTTTGCCAAATTTCAACACAAGTCATATACAGTTAGCTTAGTTACAAATTCCAATTGAAAATTTTAGCTATTGAATGTGTACTGCACCTTTTAATAGAAAATGACCTCTTTCTTTGATAAGATCCAAATGATAGAGCAGAGAAAAGACGAGAGCTGGAGAAGTATAGAAGGAGACATTGATGAGATTGTAGTTGCGAGCGATGGCGGTAGGCCAGATGTAAACGGCCTCGGCAACTAAGAAATGGAGGGAGTGCGGATCTGAGCGGGTCAATTTTCCGACGAATTCGTCGACATAAGGGGGAAATATCTGGAGGAGAGTGGGCCAGTATTGTTCAAGGTGGAGATCTCGGTCGTAGTCGAGAGGGAAACCGTCAGAGATGGTGGATTCCCTAGCATTGGAGAAGGGATCGGCCTTGTGGTTGGCTTTGGATAGTTTGTGGTGGACGTGTTCGAGGTGAAGGAAGGTGATCGTCATGCCTTTGGAGGCGAGCTTGAGAGGTAGGCTCACAAATGGGGTGAGTATGGCATTGAGATCATGATAGCATGCGCCTTCTTCTCAACATTTTCCGCCATTTTTTGTGTTTTGATCTTCAGATTATTGTTTGAGCTCAATCCTCTACTTGCATTCTATACACACACTCCTTCATTTTGAATCTATATGGAGTATGGAGTAAGAATTATTGAAGTCTATTTGTCTATTTCTGCCAGCTGCTAATGTCGCATTGGCTTTGTAAGGTCCTCCATACCATAACGAAGTCTGCAACTCCAGTCAAAACTCACCCACAACAAAATTTCATTTTTGGTCTTACAAATTTTATATATTTATCTCAATTGTGATATTGATAAAATAAATAAATGACTGAAAATGGAGTAGAAATACACTTGATTATACATAAAAATTACATTAATTAAACATAAAAAAATTGACATACTTTAAATTCCTAAAGGTACATCACTAACTATAAAATAAGCTATAGATTCCTAATTAGTTTGAGTATGTCAAAATTTGGTCGATGCAATTTTATTGGAGTTGCCCACGAGCAATGTGGTAATATAAGGTGGTACAAATAATGACCCTTTAAAACAAAGTACTGAAGTAGTAATATATTGAGATCCATTTGGAAGAGAATAACAGCAATCATCTATCGGGATTAATCTTTGTGATCGGGCTTGGGATGATGAACTCGAGGAGATGATCGATTATTTGATGTCTGGGCTCCCGAACAATTTGTAGCTTGTCTATTAATTAAAGTAATGGCCTAAATTAGGCCGATGGTTTAGTTTTTGATCTGTATGTGATAGGGACTCCATCATGCAGCAGCCCACGGAGACAGCAGCTATGCGTTTGTTGCAATAACATGGAACTATAGAAGCATCATGAAGAAAAAATAAAGGGCAAGGGCAAGGGCTTGGCCATCCATCTTGATAGTGTGTATACCATTTAAGTGCTCGTTTGGTAGGAGAGTCGCGATTAGTCATCTAAGTTAGATATGATATCTGTAAATTCTTCAAGTTCGAAAAATTCATCCCATAGCATACACGAATTTCTCAGATAACTGACGTATGCATTGCATTGTTCTGAAGTTTGTAAAAAGTGAGAGTGACCATTTTGTCCTCACCAACTCAATTTATTTTACGCATGTGTTCCTCTAATTAAAAGTTGATCTAAAAGATCAACATAACGGGTGAGTAGATCCCCTCTGATTTCTTAATAGTTTCTCCAATATTTTGATCTGTTATTTGTGAATTTTTCTTTCATTGCGAAAATGATGGGATCAATTTGGCCAAACCTTACTTATTCTTGGGGTATTGAATTAGGTTTGATTTTCCTAGGTTTTGTCTATGCTCTTGATCTTTCAAAAATGATGTCATCCTCTGTAAAATTCTACTCCACCAGATTCCACCAAGGTTTAGAAAAATGGTGGAAGAAACTTTTGAGGGGGAATTTTACCCTCTTATCGCGGTGGTGTACAACTACAGATAATGTATCGCACCCCTCCCTCCCCGACACCATATCACGGAGAATGGCCAATTTCCGATCGCCTTCAGCGGGCCGGAAGTCAAACACGGCCCACAGAACTTACCTGCAAAACACCCACATATCCCTGATTACTTATTTATCTGGCCATCTGGATGTCACCAGATCTACCAAACCAAATATAAGAGAGTTTAAAAAAAAGTGAATTTTGTCATTACGTATAAGAGAGATTCAGAAAAAGTGAATATAGAGAAAATGAGTATAGAATAACGTTAGTGAGAGAAATTTTATTTTGAATATCCCCAATATAGAATAATTAAGACTAATTTTTTTCTTGGATTGAGTGAATATATATAACTAAAAGTCATGTATGTGTGATTCAGTTTTGTATATAGACTATAGAGGATGTGGGTAAAGTAAGAGTATGCTTTAATGCAAAAAAGCGATTGAATAACATTTTGGAATGATACACAATTAATTGGGGTTACAGAGTTTGTTCTTTAAATCAGCTATAAAACGATTAAAATTGTTGACTGAAGAAGATCCATCGGCTTCCACTGCACCACGCACCATCTGCTTAACCTTTGCGGCCTCTTTCCTCATCTTTTCGGAAGCACCACCGCTCATCAAAATCCTAACCTTCTCCGCAACTCCTTCCCTATCAACCGTCGCCGCATCGCCGAGATCTATTCCAATCTCCCAATCACTAACCACCAGCTTCCTAACCGTCGGCTGATCGTAAGTCACCGGGAAACAGATCATCGGAACGCCGCACCACATGCTCTCCACCACCGAGTTCCACCCACAGTGCGTCAAATACCCTCCAACCGCCGGATCTGAAAGAACACTAATCTGATCGCACCACGGAACAATCAAGCCCCGATCTCCGCCCTCCTCCACGAATCCATCCGGTAAAACATTGGAATCACCGGAAGCAGTGAGATGCGCTCGAGCAACCCAAATAAAGTTGACCTCACTGAGACGAAGACCGTGAGCTATCTCTCCGATCACTTCCTTGCTAGTCTGAACCACGCTCCCGAACGAGACGTATAAAACCGAACCGGCCGGCTTGGAACCGAGCCACTTGGTTATATCTACCTCGGCGTGAAGGCTTCTGCCGACGGCGACGCTGCTGGCCTCGGATAAATTGATGGGGCCGATGGCGTAATTGGGCTGGTATTTGTTGAGAGCTGATAGTGCATCGGATTCTAGCTCTTCTACTGTATTGTGCAGTATGAAATCTGCTTTCTTCACTTCCTCAAACGCATTGAACAGAGAATTTCCAGTGATGTCGCTGCTTTTCGATAGAGATGTCATCAAATCCCTGATTTTCATCGAGCCTACTCCAGGAACGTAGTCAATTTCCGCCGCGTCATCTGATCAATTCATATACTGTTAACTTAATTGCAAATTCCAATAGTAGTAATTGATTGTGATTTGTATGTGTACCTTTTCGTAGAAAATGACCTCTTTCTCTGAGAAGATCCAAGTGGTAGAGCAGAGAAAAGACGAGAGCCGGAGAAGTATAGAAGGAGACATTGATGAGATTGTACTTGCGAGCGATGGCGGCCGGCCAGATGTAAACGGTGTCAGCAACTAAGAAATGGAGGGATTGTGGATCGGAGCGGATCAATTTTCCGACGAATTCGTCGACATAAGACGGAAATATTTGGAGGAGAGTGGTCCAGTATTTTTCAGGATGGAGATCTCGGTCGTGGTCGAGAGGGAAACCGTCAGAGATGGTGGCGTAGCGTATGTCAAGGCCGGATTCCCTAGCATCGGAGAAGAGATCGGCTTTGTGGCTGGCTTTGGATAGTTTGTGGTGGACGGATTCGAGATGAACGAAGGTGATCGTCATGCCTTTGGAGGCGAGCTTGAGAGCCAAGCTCACGAATGGGGTGATGTGCCCTTGGTATGGCATCGAGATCATGATACCATGCCCCTTCTTCTCAACATTTTCCGCCATTGCTTTTGTGTTTTGATCTTCAGATTATTATCTCTCTCTCTACTTGTATACTTCAGTTGGATTCTATATAGATCCAATAATTAGATGAATTATTGCTTTTCTTGTTATTATTTGTGGTCTAATATTACTGCTCGAGTATTAGTCCTTGGTTGACACGTTTGGAACCGTAGAAGAAAATGACAAGTAGAGATATGCGATGGCAGATGATCTTCTAAAACGCACTTTGCCAATCCAGTCAAACCGGCCACCAACACCTACAACCAAATTTCGTTCTTTTTTCCATTATTCTCCATTTTTATATACTACCGTCTACTGCTATTTTCAAATTGAGGTTTTTATAAAATAAATAAATTACTAAATATTAAAAATACACTTATTAAATTACTAAAATGAGTATGCCAAAAAAAATTCGATCAAATATTATTGGACTTGTCCATGAGATCCATTGGAAGAGAATAATAGCAATCGTCTAGGGGTAATAACCACTGGAAGATCAGGATTAATCTTTGTGATCAGGTTTGGGATGAAGTCGAGGAGAAGATAAAGTACTTCCTGCGTCCATATAAAATAGTCTCATTTTATCATTTTGTGATGTCCACATAAAATAGTTCCATTTCTAAAAATGAAAAATTTATCTCTCATACTTTATCCATTTTTTCTTCTTTTCCCTGATTTATCAATTTATCATTAAAATTTGTGCAGTCCATAAATAGAACTATTTTTTGTGGCCGGAGGGAGTATTTGATAATCGGGAAATCGAGTTGAGGAATGCAACCAAGGAGGTGAGTAGAAAATTAGAGTATGCGTAGGACAAGTGATGGATCTTCGGAGACAAATTTTAGCGTGTTTATTCAATACCAAATTTTTTAAAAAAAGGCAGGGTTGCTACAAGTCGAAACCATAGCTCATGTTTGGGCTCACAAACAATTTGTAGCTTGTAGAAAAGAACTAAAACATTTGCCTATTATTGAAATGAACAGGGTAAACATGCATATAGTAGGTCATCTCCAGATTCTGCCGACTTCTATCCCTTTGTTCCTTGATTACATTTTTATGTTTGCTATTTCTCATTCCATTTCTCCAATAAATTTATTATTTCTTCAAGTTGAAAAGTATGATTAACGTTCGGTTTCAGTTGTCTCTAGCTTCTGTTTTTATCACCACTTTCCAAATGATGCCGGCTGTCTTGTGTAAGCAACAATATTGCACCATATATAGAAATAGACTATATCGATAGTATGTACATTCACGTTCTTGAAAAAAGAAAAAATGTGGAAGAAAAGGCTACATGCCATTATGATCGGATTCTGCTACCAAGGCCATATCATCCCCTTTGTTGGAATGATGAAATCAATTAATTTGAGAACAAGAAGGAAAGAGATGAAGTTCAAAAATAAGAAGGAAATCAATTAAAGATTATGGAAAATCAAATAAAAGGATATTAGTATAATTAGAATATATTTTCCATGTATAGCTGGAATTAGAGCTTATAAAAGATTGTGTAACTATTGAGATAATCAATTCAAGTCATTCACACGGTAGTCTTTAAAGTTCTCCACATCTTTTACTTTTTGCAATAATCTTTTATTTTATGCATTATATTTTCTAACATGTTATCAGAGCAGGTTCGATCAAAAGGGATCGATCATTGTCTCTATATCAAAAAAAACCATCCTAACCAAACTCATATGTGTTGCGTAGTTGGAATTTGGATCTAATTTCTATCTTCCATGAAAACATTTACCAAACCTATACATCCCTTCTTCACAGCTACAAGTCTACAACCACCACCACGGCAACAAACTAGAAACCAAACCCAAGATCTAAACATCAACACTCCAATTTAGAAACTCAAACCGCCACGGAAGAAGACCAAATGTTCTCCCAAGGCAGCCTGCATCTAAAGTAGAAGCTCTCATGTGTCATAAAAGGAGTGGACGATAGAATAGTCGCTGACCCATGGGAATTCTCGACCCCACGAGGTGTTGCAGTTGGAGACCATGAGCAGATGGCAGAGGGGCGAGCAGAGGACATTAGAAGAGATCAAGTCTCTAAGATGGAGACACCAAAATGGGAAAAAGCTTCGTTGGTAGTGGCTGATGGAGCGACGCCGTCCAGCCCCTTTCAAAAGAAGAAAACAAAGGAGTCCACAGTTTGTTTGACCAAGGGAGAGAGGAAGTATCCGACCAAACAATCAGATCTGGCCTGAGAAAGTACCGCCGGAATTGCCCGTGAGAAGCTTGCCATGACCAGTAGCAGAGCATTCAGGTAAGGAGATATAGCAGTCGAAGAATTATCCTGCAGAGGGGGAGAGGTTAGCCCCAGCCGGATAATTATTCGAGATGATTGGAGCAGCGCCTATGCCATAGAAGATAGCTTCAGGCATAAATGGTCCGGAGAAGAAGAAGCAATCGAGAAAGGAAAATCTATTGCCGAAGAGGTGGCAGCCGTGAGAGGCTGTGAACTCACGTTATAATGAAGTGTTTGGTAGAGGGGAGATATCAACTACTACCAAACGATTCAATCTCTGAATTAAGAAGAGAATTGCTGAGGACAAAGGCAGAGCAGCCAACGTCTGGGTGGCGAGGGGGAGAGAGATAGTGTCGCCACACAGCCGCTGTGAAGTGTTGATGGGAATGGGATGCCGTCGAGAGGACGAGAACCTGTTGCCAAAAGACGATGTTAAAGGAACAACCTCTGGAAAAGCCAAAGCCAATGGGAGAAGATCCAGAGATGGGGGACGCACAATGGCCGCGAAGCGTCGGCTGTTGAAGAATTAGAAACCGGATTGAAGGAGTGACGGGAGAATTCTCACCATCGGGAGAGAGCAGACTTTGGATGGACGACCAAAAGTATTGTCAGAGAAGAGTGACATACGAATCATAGGCTCCACGGAGTTCGGCAATAACTCGGTGGAGGTGGCATGGTTTGAGAGTATGTCACCGAGGAAAAAACCCATGAAGAAACATAAAGAAGGTTGATAGTTTCACGTCTTCATTGTTAGGGTCTCCAAAAAGGAGAAATAAATTTAGGCCTAATGGTTATTAGGCTCAAGAAATAAAAGAAATGAATGGGCTCATAGTTTGAGCTAGAATGAGCCGAGAATGGTCTAAATTTGGCTCCTCGACATGAGTCAAAACTGTCTGAATTAGCTCCTCGACAAGAGTCAAAACTGTCTGAATTAGCTCCTCGACAAGAGTTAAAACCATCTAAGATGGCTCCTTGATATGAGTTAAAACTGTCTAAGATGACTCCTAGATACGAGCAAAAACTATCTAAGATGACTCCTAGATACGAGCAAAAACTATCTAAGATAGCTCCTAAATATGAGTAAAAACTGTTTAGACAAGCTCCCGGACACGAGTTAAAACTGTCTAGATTGGCTTCATTGGCTCCATGAAATGAGTCTAAACTTTCAATGATGAATGAAGAGCTCCTTGATAAGAGCCTAAACTTTCAATGAAGAAAAATTGAAGAACTCCTTGAAATGAGTTTAAACTTTCAATGATGAATGAAGAGCTCCTTGAAACGAGTCTAAACTTTCAATAACTCTTTGATACGAATATAAATTATCAATGATGAAGCTCTATGATACGAGCATAAACTATCAATGGAAATTGAAGAACTCTTAAATACGAGTATAAACTATTTATCAAACTAAAGATCGTGCAAGTTAAGTATCGAAAAACTCGATACTCAACTTGAGGGGGAGTGTTGGAATGATGAAATCAATTAATTGGAGAACAAGAAGGAAAGAGATGGAGTTATGGCAAAAAAAAAGAAGAAGGAAATCAATTAAAGATTATGGAAAATCAAATAAAAATGATATTAGTATAATTAGAATATATTTTTCATGTATAGCTAGAATTAGAGCCTATAAAAGGTTGTGTAACCATTGAGATAATCAATTCAAGTCATTCACAATGTAGTCTTTAAAGTTCTCCCCATCTTTTACTTTCTGCAATAATCTTCTGCATTATATTTTCTAACACCCTTCACCAATCTGGCTATCAAGCTTGCTTCAAGTGGATGCGTTGTCACGTTCGTCCACTCTGAGTTCGTTCACCACATGCTAGCCAAAGCTGACGGCGTTAACGTTGCAGAGGCCGATCCTTTCATCCGAGCTCGCCAGTCGGGTCTAGACATACGTTACACCACAATTAGTGATGGGTTCCCGCCTGATTTCGACAGGATACTCAACTACAAGCAGCACTGGGAGGCTATTTTCCTCGATTTCCCGTCACGTGTGGATGAGTTAATCGGAAACATAATCCACTCCGATGATGAGGCTTTTAAGCATTTCTTGGTTGCTGATACTTTATATTCTTTGCCTGCAACTATTGCTTATAAGTACAACATGTTGAACGTCTCCTTTTGGACACAGCCTGCTCTTGTGTTTACATTGTACTATCACTTGGATCTTCTCAGAGAGAAGGGCTATTTCCCAATACAAGGTAGTATGTGATGTGTTGTCTATTTTATTGCATTATTGCTCACTTAAAGCTTAATCAGTAAAGAAGAGTTATTGGGGTTTTGGCTTGATGAACAGGTGATGAGGAAAATGTGATCATAGATGCTAATGCTATACCAGGAATTGAGCCCATCAAGATTAAGGCTAAATATTTGACGTCCAATTTTCACGATTTGGACGAAACAAGCATCACCAGAAGGATTACGGTGGAAGCATTTGAGAAGGTGAAGCAAGCAGATTTCATCCTCATCAACACAGTAGATGAACTCGAACACGAATGGGTTTCAGCTATGAACCAAATGCAGCCTACTTATGCAATAGGACCTGTAAACTTCACCAAACTTGATGTTCCAAAGAGTCTATAGTCCGAGACAGATTGCGCGGAGTGGCTGGATTCAAAGCCTCGTGGGTCTGTTTTGTATGTTTCATTCGGCAGTCTTGCTCAGAGCAACCAGTAGGTAGCTGAGGAGATAGCTAATGGGATTCTCCTAAGCGGAGTTCACTTTGTCTGGGTGATTCGTGACGGTGCAAACATTTTGCCCTATGGTTTTGCGAATGACAGCAAGGACCGAGGTGTGATCGTTTCATGGTGCAATCAGAATGCAGTGCTCTCCAATCCTGCGATTGGAGGATTCCTAACGCATTGTAGGTGGAACTCGATTCTTGAATTCATATGCTGCGGTGTTCCCATGATATGCTATCCCTTTTTCGCGGACCAACCAACTAACAGGAAACTAGTGGTTGATGATTGGAAGGTGGGGACTAATCTTTGCGAGGGAACATCAGTTGATAGGAAAGAAGTTGCAGAGAAGATTAAGGAGTTGATCAGTAGTGAAACTTCAAATTCGTTAAGGGGTGAGATGAAGAGGATGAGCTCGGTGGTGCACAAAGCATTGGATGAAGATGGGTCCACGCACAAAAATTTTCATCGATTTCTCGATGATTTGTGGGCTAAGGCTGCTAGTGATACCCATGGCCGAAAATTTTTTACTTCTCAATACAGAGAGAATCGGTAACTGCAAAACAAACTAAGGTCCTGTCTGATGAATGTAGAATTGTATCAGTAAACGTTTTCAGAGAAGTATTGTACTTGTAATGCACTATCATCAATAGACAATAGTTGTTCTTTCCAACATAGGGGTGAAATAAAGAAATTTGTGATTGTATATTATGAATGATATAGTAACTATATAAAGGAGATCATGGTGTAGTTTAAGGAGTTTTTTTTCACTTTATTATAATCAATTAGAAACAGCTTACAGAGAATCACAGGCCATGAAATGACCATTGCAAGCAAGGAATGCCTATGCTTCAGTCTCTGTTTTCCACTTTAGAAAGTAAGAGTCTGTACATAGGATCACCACGACCTAACACATGCCTTTCCCAATCAGATGGCACTCCAAGTGGATTCTCTTTCAGCCATCCTAATTCTTCAGTTTCCATAACTTCGAGCTGTCCCTTACCATACATCAAGAACTCTTCTTTCATTTTCTTAGCAACAGCTTCTATATCTGATTGGAGAAATACCTGCAAACAAAGCAAGGAAAATATGTAATGTTTTTTTACCAGCTGACCTTTGCTCAAGTGCTTTCTTTGTTTTAGTTATCTAATACGGAGTAAATAGTATAGAACTGCCACTTAATGGTCAAAATCGAGTCGTGTAACATTTAGCTTTGGTTGGTTAATGAGTCATTATACATATCAAAATCATCCCTTCATTCTGGTTTATAGTTACGATCCTTATCTTACACATTTAAATATGAATTAGTATCAATCAGATAATTATAATCAATTTCTAATAAAAAAAGAGGGTTGAGCATGTTAATGATTTTGCACCTGCCCACCCTGCACTAGATTATCGGCTATTGCTTCCACTAATGACCTTTGCAACATTCTCCACCGGAATTGTGGTTTGTTGAAGTCGGGGTTCGGACACTGAGATCATCACAATAAAACATAAACCTTGCTTAGTGAGAAGAAAAATCATAAAATGTTCCGGTTCATAAAAAAAAGAGTATACTATTACCTGTATTGAAACAAGAAACAAATCCCCTGGGTAACTGGAAACTATGGACCGAAAAGTTGATGTTGCATTTGTTGCAATAAAGTGCCTAAAGACAAGATATAGACCATTTAAAGCATTAATATACTCCTCAGAGGCTCAGACCTAATACCAAATCCCATGCAGCACCATGAGTATATAGTGACAGCTTCATTCTTCAGCATTCAAACTTATGAGTAGTATACAACCGAAACATCAAATTTAATTTTACTACTGCCACGACAACTTTTGTTATTTAAGAGTGTCCTATGACAGAGGATCATCCTTCATGTTCATGATTTCCACCCACAATATAGCTATGGACCAAATTTGTAACATTAAAACCGAATACACAGTGAAAGCAAATAGCCATGATGGGAGGAAGCTACATACACATTGTGGGTGCCATGTAGATGAACATCCTCTAGACAACGGACCACCAGCTGAATTGTGATCAGAGCAAACAACTGTCACGTTAGTTCAGAATCAAAATTCAACTATCAATTTCTTTACAAGAAACAACAACCTTTGCATTCATTTCGAGCCCCAGAAAGTTCATATCATTTCTTCTCCTCCCCATTCCAAACAAAAACAAGCCATTTCCTGTAGCAAGCACATAATTGGGGTTATTCTATTAGACGTATAATAGATCTAGAGGAGATCCTAACCTCAATTGCTCAAAACAGAAAAGTTCAGCAAAATAACACCATTTGAGAGCAAAAATACAATTTTCCGGCATATTAGCAAGTGATATTACCACTCCCAACATCAACAACCAGAGGTCTCATTGGATCATCATAGACAACACTCCAGTCTACCACAAAGGGATACGCCTGCAAATTCCAATGATTTTATGACTCAAAAATAAACAAGAACAGAGTAAGATCCCAAATAGTGGTAAAATAATGGAAAATCAAACTAAATTTCCTGAATGGAGGCACGAGCTTGAATAAGATAAGTTCATAGTTAAGGAGGAAGGAATAATCTATTTTCTTGATCAAAACTTTCAAAGTAACATGCTATAACAAATCTTTTGAACACCTTTTTTGTTAGATAGTGTTTTAGAACTACATGTTGAATAAATCCATGAGATGACTTTTTCAGACATACCGTGATTATTCATTCCTCTTAATTTTATTCAGGACACTTTCCACTAAGCATTTATATGGATCGTTAATCTTTCTTTCATGCAGTTTTTCCTTTATTACCAAAAGACCGTACTTGATCAGTGCATTCACTCAAAGATGGAGAAGTAGATAGTAGATACATACTCTATCCAATGCCAATAGCCCAGGAAGTTTTCCTCCTTTTAGAACCTCCCAAACAACAGCAGCACTTTTGAGAAAATTATCATGTGAATAAGACTTTGATTTCCAAAGTGATTCTTCAAATTCCATTTTTCCAACGAAAGTTACATTGCAATTGCTTAGAGTACCAAGTGCTTCTGCAAGTTTAAAAGTCCCATCTTTGTCCTGCGTTCTAGAGCTAAATCTCAATGGGCCAAGCCATGTTATTTTCTGAAGCAAATGAAAAAAAAAATGTCAAGAGAAGCTGTAAAATTCACAGGATACTACTTATGCAGGGAAAACCTAGTCATTGCATTTTGCAAGCTCAAAATATATAAACTAAGCTACTCAAAGAATCGTTAAATATAGACCATGTTTATCAGTACAGAGCCATCACTCTAACTGGTGTGAATCATCTATCAGATATCTCATCTCCGCTTCAGAAAAATAGCTACAGTGGATTGCAACATAAAATGCGTAGTTGAAAGAAAAGATATTCTGTAACATTAGCACCTTGCTCACTGAAAGAAAATATGCCATCTCTTCTAATGATCTTGGTCCAATATCAACAGGTTGCCAACCTGAAACCACACAAAGTCTCATTAAATTATAGGATGCCCTTCACACACACAAAGAGAAAGCCAGCGAGGTGCTTCTCAATAACTTACCTTCAGGGATAGAATGAACAGAAGCTATCTGAATCTTCTCTGACACATCATCTGTGATGCACCAAACATCTTGAGGCAGAATAACTGCAATATTTCTAGATTTTGCAAACTCCATTATCCTAGCAGCTTCTTCTAGAGCTCCAGTTTCTACCAGTTTCATCGGAACGGGTGTTCCTAGAGCATGCATTATTTGAAAAGCCATATTTCCAACAAAGACTAAACCATCACATGTATTTTCTTCTTCCCCTCCCTTCCTTCCCCCTATCCCTTTTATCAACATCTCTCCATTTCTCCCTACTTCCCAATTGAACTAGATACTAAAGACTGCAAGGCTGCAGCTTTGTCTGCCAGTTTGCTTCCACCTATCTGTGCATGAAACGTTGAAGCCCTATGACTATTATAGAAGAAGGTTTAGAAGATATATGCAATTCTAGATACATTTGTTTAAGTTGAGAATATGACATTACAACAGCCATATAGGGCCTTTCACTGATTTTGATGATTTCCTTCAGCTTATATTGGCCCTCCTCAAAGTAAAACCCAGCGATGCAGGCATTGCAAAATTTAGCAGCACCAACTGTAGAAGCAAGAACTTTATGAGACTCCGAAAAGGCATCATTCACAATTATATCAACCCCAGAAGTAAGTTCTTTGGCAAACTCTGAACAGTTTGCTCTTTCCCCCTTGAAGCAGAAAAGATTCTCAACCAAAAGAATGCCGGGTTTTTTAATATCATCCGCATGTAAATGCATGAACCCTGAAACATGTTTCACCAGAACAACTTCAAGTTCAAGCATGGATGACAGGAAATCTGCAGCACACAGAAACATTCAACAAACGATGACTTGAGATTAAATTGTAACGCAAAACCTATGATGACCATTCACATTCACCTAGTAGAATTAGATGCGCACCTGCAACAGATTTTGTCGAGAGACTTCCTTCCATATTGAACTTAGGATTTGCACTTTCATTCCAGCTACCCACAAGAAAAACTTTTGCCCTTGAATTATACAAGTACCTAATGGTGAAGAAAGCACTTTCTGGCAATGGTTTATGTTCCTTCATCCCTTGAAGTAAGATCAGTGTATCAAACCTGACCATGACAACTTTTCCAAATAGCTCATTTCTTGGGAAGTTCCTCAGGAATTGTACATTCGGAAACACAGCAAATTTTCCGGAGTCATAATAATAATCCTAGAGAATGATGATAAAAAAAAAAATTATTTTTGAGTCTACACCATCAAGCTCCATCATAATCCATTTTCTTTCTTTGTGGGATGCAGGGGTTTAGGGGTGCTATTTTAACAACAACTAACTGATAAAATAGCCAACTTTTCTTTCTTCATTATATTTTGTATACGGTACAGTATACAGTTTATTTTGCAGAATAAGCAATTAAAAAAACTTTACTAAGTAATAACCAGCATGAGTCTATGTACCTCTTGTGCAAGTGAATGCTCAGTCTGATCAACCAGCTCTGTAAGTACTAATAATAGAAAATATAAAGGCGGTTAATAATTTGTTTTTGTTTCAGTGAATTCCAGTGATGAATTCACACGAATGCATAACGAGAAAACCTGGGGCTGGGGATGTAGAGAGATGAATGCTGCGTCTCCTTTTGGTATGCAGACTGAGATTTCTGGGATGAGAGCATGACTTACCCGGCGGGGCTTTCAGAGAATTGGAAGCAACAATTGGGCAATTAAAGTAGATATTTATTCGACGAAGATCGACTACTTCCATTTTTGCAACGAAACAGACTCAAACTCCTATCCTCTCTCCGTAGCTTCTATTGTACCGTATTTTTTTAATTCTAAGTTGATATAAAAATCATAAATAGTAATTCTTTAAAATAATTAATTATGGGAAGGCGAAAAGAAAAGGTAATTTAAAAAGCCCTAAACTGATAAAGGGATAGATTAGGATAAGGAAGAGAGGGTGAGGAGAAATAGAAATGGAGAAGTACTTCGGAAACGCTTATCGGGGCGACCCGGGAGTTCCTCACGCTGATCCGGAAAGGTTCGTGAACATATGGATCGGGTCCGCCGCCTTCTCCGCCCTTACCTGGGTTAACCCTTACATGTGGACTCTCTCCAACCAATTCAAGTATTTCTTCCACACTTACACTAGTTTTTCTATCAATGTCTCTCTGTAACTATGCATTTTTCTTTTTATCATGTGGTTATGCATTGTAGGTTGTTATGTCATCTATGTATGTGTTGTTTGTGTTCTCTGGCTACTGAATTGTGCATAATTCTGGTTGATTGATGGATTTTAATGCTGTGTTTACATCAAAATCTGTAGGATATTATGTGAAATGTTAGCTGATATTCTCACAATACAAAATGCACAATGTTTTCCAACTTATTTTTCACCAAATGTCTTTTTATCAACCGTTATTATTGTATGAATAAATGGGAAAACAAGTACTCCATTGTTAAACTTCATTGTCTTTCTATCAGTACAGTGCTACAACTTGCTATACATTGAAGATGACATCATAAATGGATGAATTACTCTTTACTGTTGCGCTTTGAGCCTTTCCTGTATCAACATCTTATTCTTGTTAGCACAGCTTGCTTATTCCATACATGAACATCTATGTATCTCCATCCATTGTTGGATAGTTCTTGGATGGGGCTTTATGTCCTGCATTTTATATCAAGCACTTTGGTTATTTTTTACTGTAATTTTCCCAACTCCAAAGTCCATAAATTTGACCTTGAATTTGGAATGCTTGCATGAATGTGCCTTAATTAGCATCTCAAGTGTGTAACAGTTCCAATTAAGTTGAGACTTTGAGTTTAATGTAGTTATGGTGAGAGCTTGGAGGCTCACTACTTCTAAAACATACTGATAATCCCAGTCTGGGTGGTTCGGTTGGTTTGGTGGTTTAGTTGTCATTTCATTTTCAGATTGATTTGGTGTCAGCTGGATTATTGATTCTCTGATTACCCAGTCATTTGTACTCCGTATCTTCCTTTAGATGTTACTAGAATAGAAAAGGGCATTCTGTTTCCTATTAGTCTTTGCTTCATCTTACATGTTGCTCTGATACAAGCAAACACTTTTTATCTCTTCCATTTTGACCATTGTTATTAAATATCTGCCATTGCACCACACGTGACGATGTGTGGCAAATTTTGATGCCTGGCCACCATGTCTGTGTCGCCGTGGTGGTTATGGCGGTCGTTTTGTTATTTTCAGCCCATTAAACTGCAACCAGACCCCTTTTACCAATTTAAAATAGAGTTTTTAGTCTCCAAAACAGTAAAACCTGAAACCTCATCTCTGTCTCCCTCTCAAACCCTATCCATGCTGCTCAGTAACTCACTAACTAGTAATTATGTATGCTATTTTGTTGTAAATTACATTTGTTATAACTAGTGAATAGTTTCTGCAACTTCAAAGCCAAACTTGTAACTTGTTATACAAAAAATTTGTAACTGTAACAGTGTAACTTCAAACTATAAAGAATATGATATAGTAAAACAATATGATGCAGATTGCAGTAACAATATGATCCAGTAAAATAATATAATGCTGTAAAACAACATTTCTGTAACAATATGACTTCAATATGTTGACTTGTTGAGGATGACTATATTGAGGTTAATGAAGATTGAGGATTTGAATATAGACATAATATGTGGAGTATTGATGTATGACTGTACACTTTAACTATTTTGCTAAGGCCTCAATTATTAGACATATTATGTAATTGTTTGTCTTTATGTATTAATTGTTGTTATAAGGTTTGAGATATTATGTTTTTATCATTTTCTAAACTTTTGCATTTTATATTTCATATTTTTTATATACTTATGTTAATAATATTATTATTTATTTATTATCGACCGCCATATTCCGCCATGCCGACTGCCATAACCTTGTGGCAGGTTTTTGGTCGACTGCCATATGCCATTAATTACATCTATTTTGACTTGCTACTTCAATTTCTTTGAGGTTCACTTTCTTGCTGTTTTTGCATCTTTATGGATCGTTTTAGTTCATGTGCACATTTTCTTTAACAATGCAGCTGGCATGACAAGGCAATGCTTTTTGAACAATATCACTGGAAGAAAGCGCGCGCCAAGAATCAACCATATCAATTCCAGGTACTTCCTTCTCAAAGTTTCAGACGTAAACAATGTCTGGGAACTCATACTGCTACATTTGGCTTCTGCACCTCTCTAGCCTGTTGTTTCTTACATATGATTTTGATTTTCTTCAACAGTGGAATCAAATGGACAAAAAAGTGCGAGACTCGTACTACTTCAACTGGCCTGTCTACTTCCCATAGTCTTCTTCAGTACCATATGCTCTTCTTCTTTACTGGAGGTTACTATCTTAGAGAAGTAGGCATAAAATCTCCCTCCTTTTAAAAGAATACAACTGTAGTCCGGATCATTGTCTTGTTAAATCCCCTTTTTAAACTAAATTCTTATTTGGTGTCTGGTTATGGTTCCATCAACTTTATGCTACATCCAATCTTTAGCCATTAATACAACCTGGATTCTATATTCTGCTATGTATGTCTCCCTTGTTCCTGTCTAATTTAAGAAATGGCCTATAAGAGCCCGAAACAATTCACATACCATGACCATCAACCAAGATGGGCTGGAACTCTTGATAGTACTATAATCTGTGATGGGGTTCGATTTGTTATACAAGATGAGTGTGTGTGGTGTGTGCGCTATGTGTGCAATTTTATAGTAACTATATAGAATTCCAAATATCTACTTTGGATATTGAAATTGTAGAATTGAGAGGATTTGATTATTTGAAGTTGTTATTTAATTTCAAACTCAAATATTTTGTGGTACCAAATAGGATTAGAATGGAATTCAAGACTCCAATTTTACATCCTCGATTCCATGGTACCAAATAAAATCTAAAAAAAATTAAAATATTTGACATTTGCAAAAAGAATGAAATGAATCGTAATAGCTAAACAAATGACTAACATGATTCGTAGTCTCTTCACTACAATAATTACAATGCTAAATTATTGTGATAAAAAAATGTGCAGTAGGAGTATAACGCAAGTTTTTAAAATTCATGGGGCCTGGGTGAATAGAAATCTTTTCTTTATTCGCTATAGAAGATTGGTTCTTTGTTAAAGACCTAAATCTCTAACGAAGCAGCAGAACTGAAAATAAAGACAAGTACGAACAATCCGGCGCCCGTGAGGGTCGACGGAGATAAGAATCTGGGCGGCCGTGCGCGCTAATTCCCCGTCGGGCAGCGGCTGCAGATTGATTGCTTAACACGCAAGTATTAGGGCAAAAAGTATATTGATTGCTTCTTGAGAAACAGAGTTTGACCCTATTTATAATTCTAAAACCTCAGGGTTGGTTCGACCTAACGTAGACATTCGGGAAAGAATCAACAAAGAAAATCCGAATGGAGCTTATAATTTCTTGACTCAACGATAAATAAAAATAACCATAATTGTCTTCCAAAATTAAAACAAACACGGAATAAATAAAGCAATAACTAATAATCCAATTACGCCCCTATTTGGCAACGTAGCGCTGGAACTTCTCTGGCGGTTTGAGCTGCGCGGGAGGCCTCAGGTTCCTCGCCTCGGCCACTGTCTCTTTCCTTGGCTCAACCACCGTTGCTGTCTCCTCTTCCACGACTGCCCTTGTTGCCTCTTCCGTGGTTGCTGCGGTGTTGAGCTCCTCCGGCTGGTTAGGAACGATCGTATCATTCTTGTATGAACAAATACACAGATTTGTTTTTGTATAAGTAAATTCAATATGATGATATTACTATTTACTTGTTGGATTCAGTCAAAACACTACTACTCTACTGGCATCATCTTCTTAATTTTTGAGTTGGTTGAAGAATGGAGATGTTTTTCAGTACAATGGTACAGATTGAATTAAAAAGGAAGGTTTTGAATATAATAGAGTACTACGTAAATTTCTTAATTGATTATTTGTACGCACCGATTGATAACTAGAACTAGAAAACCTTGGACAAGATACACATGCAAATCCTTGAAAAATACGTAGATAACAATCTCTTCACTTCCTCCCAATTACAGACTGAAGAGATTATGTGTGCATGGAATGACGAGAATGCCCATCTGTCCAAAACCGAACTCTTGCTCCGCTTGCTCTAACAGCTTCAGAAATCGAGGGTCGGATAGGTAACTCAGCTCCACAACTGACCTCCTCAAAGTGTCATCATCAAGTGTATGGACTGCAAATTGGCCCTCCTTAACATCTACGGGCAAGGCATCGTCTTCTTCTCTAACATCTTGATCAAGCAGATTATCATACCGTGTAAGGAATGTCCTCAGCATTCCCCTCATAAGCTTGAGGATCACCAACTCTCCTTTCATGATCCAGTAAGAGAAGATGTTGGGTAGCTAAAAAGATGATGCAACATGAGATCTGGTTTCAGAAAGATGTATGCAATCATGGATTCATGTGCACCAGAAAACCTAAGTTGGAGACGGGGACCCTGACTTATGCCCGTTCAACTGATTCCATATCTTTGTACAATTGAACTACTCCACAAAAGTTAGTGCTACCAGAACTCCATTTACTTTTAAAAACGACTATCAAGCTCAAAGCCACAAACTCTCCCTGGGAGAAGATTGCAGCAATCCCAGAAGAGTAACGGAGTCAATGATTTAATTAATCAATGATAATCAAATGAAACTCACACGGACTGGGAAGGGAAATGCATACGGACTGGGATTCAAAACATCCCATCACCTAAATATGGAGCAGCAAATCGCTTGATGCAGATATTCTGTGTTCCAACACTAGCACAATCTAAGCACCAGTTCAAATATATCCAAATAGCTGACTGATTCTGCAACAAAGCAAACTAACTTGACAATCTTGTTCCAGTCGACCTAATATACAAAACCACAATAGATGAGGTATTCTTAGTCAATAAATTCACCTAGGCAGAGAATGAGGACCTGGGAAGAGTGCTGGGAAGAAGCAGTGTAGGATCGAAAAGGATAACAAAGGTGGCTGGAAGAAAACTATTGTTGCCTGGCTGGAGGTGGGGGTAGAAGAAGAGAGTCAGGTAGGGTGGAGACACTGAAGCCTTTGAAGAACATGATTGTGAGTTAGGGTTTCAACTTTCCTCTAAGATAGTATATTAATGGTATATATAAATACTGCTGTATACAAAATTATGATGTTTGCCATAATTTTTGGTATATAACAAATTTGCAGTATGCGCCAATACACAACAGTATATGAAACAAAAAAATGAGACAAGGAGTGTGTCAAGAAGTCATTCGAAATCATGGCATACTGTTTAGATCCCATAATAAATGTTTAGATCAATTCTCATTTAAAATAAGTTATGGAAGCTATGCTTGGAATTAATTAGGATAGCCAGAGATGGTGGAATTAGGAGAAATAAAGGAGAAATTATGAGTGAATTTGAAGATAAATTATGAGAGAAAATATAATGACTTAAATGTGCTAATGGAATTTTTCAATGTTCCTTTATACTAGTACTATTAGTTTCCTAAGGAAGGGAACAGTCAAATGGAGTTAGGCAAACACTGCAATGCCACATATTTCCAAAACAGTATTCGTAGATGTTATTGCATCCTCGGAGATACAGGAAGCGAATAGCCAATCTGTAGCACTTAAAGAAACAAGTAATACTGGAAACAAACCAACTCTAAACCATTGATTCTAATATGAGCCTGAAATCGTATTTTCTACAAACATCGTACAGCGGAATAAAATAAAATCAAAAATCAAAAGCAATAACCACCAATTTTACGTATAATGAAACAGAGTAGGCATTAATCCATAAAAAAAACATTAATTCATACGTTCAACTGGTTTATATCCGAATGCAGGGTAGCAAAGTAGTGTTGCAAATTGAGATTATCCAAAACGAAATTAACACCAAACTTAACTAGAAAATATTATAAATGGACAAACTACTTGGATCTCTGCCTCATCTTTCGGCGCTTCCTCTTCAATCTCCTCATACGCTTCTTCTTCCACTGTTGAAATTAATCCAAAAAGTTTTAATAAATGCATCACAAAATCATGAATTGTGTGATAAAAACATAAATTGAATAGCGGATTGAGAAGTAATACCTTGGCTCTCATAGTGAGTGAGAAATCTTTCTCAGCCTACGGCGCTTCCTTGCTTGCTGTGTAACACTGAAAAAAGGCGTAGGTTTTGAGCTCCTTTAATGGGAGTACCAATTTTAGGTTGAAAATACTTGGGCTAGGCTTTTCAGATTTGGGCTTTCATCAATTTTAAAAGCTCAGCATTCAGCCCAGTTAGAAATAAAGCCTCTCCTTAAAATTTACAGAAACAAAAGAGTACATAATTTCTTCAATAAATTGATTTCAATTGCGATGCCTTGAAGGTTTCAAGGAGATAAGGCAGCGATGAGGTGAACGAGGTCGGAGCAGAGGAGTAAGAGGAGAAGGAGAAAGATGAGAAGAACGACGAAGCGAAAGAGAAGAAAAAAGAAGAGGAGGAAGATGATGCAGTAGAGGAAGAGGAAGAGGAAGGTGGGGGAATCATCCACCACGTACACAAGCATCGTGATTTGTGTGTAGTTGCTCCAAAAATGTACTCCAAATTATTTTGTTTGTTGAAGTCATTTTCAGTTTGAAATATTTATCACCAAATCGAGTGTTCTAGATTTGGTGGGAAATCTGAGATAAGTCTTGCAACTGTCTTCGTTTCATTAGTGCTCTCGACTGTGGCGATTAAAAGCACGTAACTTTGATACCTCACCTCCCAAAAAACATGTATTCTTTCCTTTTCTTTCTCATAAGCATTTTACAAATTTCAAAATTCTTATCTTTTTTTGTTGAGGATGGACAAATTCTCCACTAACAATAATTTAATTAGTTTTTCTTTCTATTTTTAACTTATTTTTTAAATTCTGTATTAAAATTTATACTCAATCCAAATGTATATTCTTGTGAGACAGTCACAAAGAAACTAGTACTTCACTCAAAACTCAAATAATTTTTTTCGTATTCTCCTTTAAATGTTGGTCGCATTTATTAAGGTTATAGAATTAAAAAATTTCCATGAATTTGATTTTCCTAAATTAAATTCAAACTCGGCATGTTAAATTATGTATAGTAGGTGCATAAATCGTCAATATAAGAAATATTATTTCGTGCATTGAATTTATAAATTTCTCTCAAATTTAGTCAAAATTACAAATAGTGTGATATAACGAAATTCACTCCAAAGGCAAAAGATCATACTTTTTGCCATCAAATTTTAAATTACTAGTACTCATAGAATACTAAAGGTCACTCGAAATTTGCAATTTTAAGAATCAATATCCTATATAATAATTGACATCACTTTACTAGAAGTAGAAAAGTTAACATCGCATTCTTAACGATTTTTTTTAAAGAATATAATTATGATTTATGAGAGGTAGTGACTGAAGACTTAGTTGGAGCCAAGTAAAAGTAACAAAAAATTAATGAGTATCGATAGAATGTTGAACTATAGGGAAATTCATAAATAAAATGTTAAAATTATTAGTTGTAAATATATTATATTAATAATAATGAGGAACCAACATTTTTAGTCCTTATAATTTGCCATTTATACAATTGCGTGCGGTTAAGAATTATTAGTTGTAAATATATTATATTAATAATAATGAGGAACCAACATTTTTAGTCCTTATAATTTGCCATTTATACACTTGCGTGCGGTCCCTTAATTTTTTAAAGAGTGAACTACATAAATGGTACATGATCTTTTATAAATGCTATATGATCTTTCACTTTCGCATATAAATGGTATCTGATCTTTATTTTATATCATTTTTTGTATCTATAAATAACATTTTTGGTACCGGATAAGGTTTTCACCCCAAAATGCCCCTAAACAAATACATTTTGCCATTTGTATCATGGAGGATTTTTTGGTCATACACAAAACTAGTACCAAAAGTGATATTATAAGAGCATCCGCAACGGTGTCCGTCCGTGCCAGCGGCGCGGCACCGCCTACTCGCCGTTGCGCTCTTGCCGCTGGCGCGGCTCTGCTCGATGCATCTAGCACGTCCGTGCCAGCGAGCAGCTGACGTGGCGTGTTCTGATTGGTCAATGACATTTCCGTTGGAAATTCATTTTTTTTAAAAATATAAAATAATACCACAAATTTAAAAAAAATATTTTCAAATTCCCAGAAATATGGCAGCTTTTTTTACCGTTTTTATGGAATTTTTTTGATTTTTTTATTTTTTTATTCCCAAAATCATCTAAAAATACACACATTTATCATCCATTTTTCACATCAAATCATCTCTCATTCATATTTTTTCATACAACTTATCTACATCTTCCTCCCTCACTCAAACTCTCTCAAATGGATTTCACCAATCTCATTGCGGAAGCGGAGCGCGAAAAACATTAATACTATGAACAATATCGTGCCGCCTATGAAGCCTATCTCACCACGAATACCACCGCCCCTCCTCCTATACCAACTAGATCAACTTGCCGCTACATCCATCGTGACCGGGAGGTAGCCAACGAAAGGCTCGTTGCCGACTATTTTTCCGACCAGCCGCGGTTTCTGGAAGATTACTTTCGGCGTCGTTTTCGCATGTCAAAACGCTTGTTTACGCGTATTGTCAACATTATCCGCCCGTGTTGAATACTTTCAAACAAGTACAGACGCAACCGGTCTGCAAAGTCTCTCGGCATTGTAGAAGTGTACGTGTGCCATCCGACAACTTGCTACTGGGCAAACGGCAGACCTCTTCGACGAGTATTTGCATGTCGGTGAGTCAACTGGAATCCTTTGCCTTAAAATTTTTTGCGACGGCGTTCGTTCAGCTTTCGGTGAGGAATTCCTTCTGGCACCCACCACCGATGATTGCCAACGGTTGTTTCGTCTTCACGAAACAATCCATGGTTTTCCCGGTATGCTTGGCAGCATTGGCTGCATGCATTGGAGGTGGAAGAATTGCCCGACTCCATGGAGGGGCAACACTTAAGAGGTCACAAAGGCGGCGGCCCAACACTTATCCTTGAAGCGGTCGCCGACTACCGCCTATGGATTTGGCATGCATATTTTTGTATTGCCGGATCAAATAACGACTTGAACGTGCTCTATTCTTCACCACTCTTCAATGATGTTTTGAATGGTGTAGCACCGGCGATCGACTTCACCGTCAACAGAAATGCATACCACATGGGTTACTATCTCGCCGATGGTATCTACCCAAGGTGGTCGACTTTCGTGAAGACGCTCAGCAACCCGTAACGTAAGACCCGAGACGGGTTCTTTTTGCGCAGCATCAAGAGTCCGCTCGGAAAGACGCCGAAAGAGCTGTTGGAGTCCTTCAAGCCCGATTCAACATTGTGAAGGCCCCGTCTAGGCTGTGGTACGTGAAAAATATCGCCGACATCATGTACACGTGCATTATCTTGCACAACATGATTATAGCTGACGAATGACCGATGGCGGCTAGCTTTTACGACAATGATGAAGCCGGAAGCTCAACCGCGAGGTCTCCCCCACGCCGAGGTGTGCATACGACGGTGGGCGAGATGATCGAAACAAGGAACACAATGCGCGATACCCGAGCCCACATTGAGCTACAAGAAGACCTAATCAAACACATTTGAGCGAAATTCGGCCACGAGTAGTGGGTTTTTTTTTAATTTTATGAATTTAATTATATAATTTTTAATTTTTAGGATTTTAATTATGTACTTTTTAATTTTTAGGATTTTAATTGTGTAATTTTTAATTTTTTTATAATTTGTAATAGAATTCGGATATTTTTAATGCATTTTAATTTTGTGGAAATGTTTTTATTTAAATTGAATAATAGAATGGTGGGACCCTTGAGCTTGTCTTTGCGGAAGAGCACGGATGTGGGTGTTGTGCTCTTGCCTAAGAGCAGGGAGTAAAAGTGGGTCTGTGTCCACATCTGTGCTCGTTGGCAAGAGCATGGATGGGGATGCTCTAATATCTTATCTCATTCTCCTTATCCTTTATACTATTATTATTAATCAATATTAATATTATTATTTTGAATTTATAAATTAATAATTAATTATTTTTTAATATCATTCAATATACTTAATTATAATTATAGTTATAATTATATTTAATTATTAATAAAATATTATTATTGTATTACTAAAAACTAGTAGTAAGTAATAAACGATTATAGTATAATTATTTAAATTATGAATCATATAATATAATTATTATTATTATTATTATTATATATTAAATTCCTAACTAATCAATATAGTTTTAATAAAATTTAAAATTTTGAAATGTATTCATAATGATATAAAGAGTTGAATATTTTTAGTTAGGTGTTTCAACCCTAAAATCAGTATAAAATAATTTAATAAAAAATAATTCAATTGATTTAATTTTTTAAATAATTAATTTAATTAAGTGTTTTGTTCTTGGTTTATATTATAAATGCAATTAAATGTATGTATAAAACTCTAAAAAGAATGAAGAAAGGAAAAAGAAAGAAGAAAATGAAAAAAAGAGAGAAGAAAATAAAAGAAATAAGAAAGGAAGAAAAAAAATCACATGTTTAGTACTATTTGATTGAAATTTCCAAAAATATCCCCTATAACAAAAAAATCACATGTTTGGTATCTAGGGTTATTTTTGTCGCGGAATACAAAAAATGATATAAAATAAAGATCAAATACCATTTATATGCGAAAGTGAAAAATCATGTACCATTTATGTAGTTCACACTTTTTTAAATAGCAACACACGTCTTTGAAACTTTGATATAATACCGAAGAAAGAACTTTTTAAAAAAATTTAACCTTAAAGGCAAAATACCCTTCAACCATGAATTGATTTAGAGTTATAATTCAATTTAAAAATAATTTATTTTTGGGTACTGAAATTGGAATTTTTATATACTTAGATTTAGGGATGTCAATCGGGTCGGACCGTCGGGTTTCGGGCCAGCCCTATCGGGTTACGGGTCAATCGGGTGCGGGCTAATCATGTTATGATTTCTTTCGGGTTGTAAAAGTTCAACCCTAACCCTGGAAAGCTCAGGTTTCGGGCTATCCCAGCGGGCTAATCGGGTTGTTGGCGATAAGATTAATATGTGATTAATCCAATAAATAATAATGAAAATAAGTTTTATTCATAAAATGTAAAATATCTAATCATGATAAATTTGAGATATATGTTTAAACTCAATTATTAACATGATCAAATACTAATATTTGAGATATTTTGTAAAATTTTAATTTATATTTTAGAAATTTAAATATTTTTAGTGAATTTGAAATTTATAATTTATTTAACAATTATTATATTTATAAAAATTCAATATGTAATTTGTATATTTAATATAAAATTGAAAGGTTTTTTTTAGTTATCTATATTATCAATGAAGTGTTGAATTAATAGTAAAAAAATAGAATAATCGGGTTTTCGGTCCAACCCATATGGTTTTCGGGTCTGATATAAACGGGAAGTCCAAGGCCCGGGCTGACCCGACCACGACTCCCCTTAAGCTGCCCGGAAGGCCCGTCACGAGATCAATGAGACAAAGGCTTCGGGAAGGCGTTTCAAACTTCATTAGGAGGGGAATGGAGGAGGCAGATGGAATGCCCGGTCGGGCGAATCCACACCTCCAAAACGCCCGACCGGGCGTTTGTGCGCTGAGCATCGTCCACAGTCCAGAAAGTTCGCCCGACCGGGCGATTTCACCATCCCAGAACGCCCGACCGGGCGTTTGTGCGCTGAGCATCGTCCACAGTCCAGAAAGTTTGCCCGACCGGGCGATTTCACCATCCCAGAACGCCCGACCGGGCGTTTGAAGAAGCAGCGCCGAATCCAGAAAGTTCGCCCGACCGGGCGATTTCACTTTCCCAAAACGCCCGGCCGGGCGATTCAACTTTTACATCCGATTTTCCTTGTGTTTTTAGCCCTTTTCTTGGGTTTCCAACCCTAACTATAAATATCCTTTTTGTAAGACTTTAAGGGCAGACTTTGATGAATGTTATTATGAAGACTCCTTTGAGAGCATCTCCCATGTGAGATTTCTATCCAAATTCCTACATTGTAGGTTGCTTGTTTTATGTTCATTTGGCTAAATCAAGTATAGGTATGCATTTATGGTTGTGTAGTCATGAATGTGGAGCCAATGGAGTGTTTGCTTTGGGTGAAAGTAGCCTAGGGTTGCCCACATCTCTTTGTGGGAGGTCATAGGTCCTCAAAGAGGATTCCTCCTTCTTTACACTTTCTTCTCACCTTCTTTCTCTCCATCCAAAACCATTTTGAGTTTAGTTTTTGTGGCTAGCTCAACTTATCTTTACTTTATCTTTGAAAACACAAAAAAATTGAAATCAAACACCGCTTTGGGTATTTCTTGGGCACATGGAAGGTTTCCCTCACAAGGAACCTTTATCATTTGGTATCTAGAGCCTAGGTGCCTACCAAGTGTTTGATTTTAAACCTCTATGAAATTTCATTTTCCTTGTTTTTCCTTATTTCTTTTGTTTTAGCCTTTGCTTGTTTATTGGTCAATTGTTGTAGGATTGAGCTGATTTTTGGTGTGCATGAACCTTGATATATGAACTATTGTCCTGAAAAATCTCAGCCAAAAATTCTATCATTTGATAGGTCAAATTAATGTGTGAAGTTGCTGCCCTGTTTTGTGCCCTAGTTTGACAGATTTGGGGAAAACGTAAAATCGAGGGTCTTCTCGAAAACCTGCTATATTGGGGATATTTTTCCCTCTTTCTAAACCCTTTAATCTTGTTATCTACCAAGTTTCATCAATTTTGGGGTTGGGTAGCCATATCAAAAAAATTTCCTAAAGATCAGCCAAGAGTTACATAAATTTTCAGCTCAACTAAGTTTGTTTGTTAGCTTCCTTAGGCATTGAACCTTACTTTCACATGCTTGATTGGCCTTACTTGCTTGGTTATATTGCCTATGTGTATACCTTGATTGATTTGTCTTAGCGCTTGCATTTTGGAAGTTGGATATTGAGAGTGAGTGAACCTAGCCCTCACTATATTCTAAGCCTTTTTCCGAGTGACATTGGTGAGTGAATTGGGGGTGGGATTACCAATTGGGAAGTGAGTTCTTACTAAAATCTCCCCTTCTTGTGTGTGTGAGTGTGGATTTTACTAACCCTTAGGACTAGATCCTAGTTTTTTTTTTTATTTCTTATTGTAGGTACCATTGTGAATGCCACCTCGTACTAGATCCACCACGATGGGGGATCCGCAACCGGGTGCGAGCACGAGTCTTAGTGTGGCGGGGGATGAGTTGAAAAACTTGATGGAAAAAATTATGACGGATTTGAGGGATCTAAAAGAAGGCCAAACCACAATGCATGTCACTCAAGATGCTATGTTCGGGGATTTGAAGGAACTCAAGGTGAACCAAGCATCCATCCATGAAAACCAAACTTTTCTCCACGACGAGCTCAACGCTTTGAAGGCCGTGCGACTATCAAGGTCAAACACCCCTAGGAGCAATCACACACATCATGATGCCTCCGAGGGGAGTAATGGAGAGGAAGAGCCATATGGTTGGTACGATCATGGGGGGCGCGGGGGACAAGGAGGAGGACGGAATGGGAATAGGAATGGTAGGTTCGGGAACATGATGGGCGGAAGAGGAAATGGAAACATGGGGCACCATGGGTGGAATGGTAGGCATGGAAGATATAGAAACTATGAGGAGGAGATGGAGCCGCGGTATGATGATCCCACCAAGTCTATCAAGCACACATTTCCCGAGTTCCACGGCAAGTTTGATCCCGAGGCCTACTTGGAATGGGAGTCACAAATGAGCAAAATTTTCTCACTCCATAACTTTTTGGAAGGTGATAAGGTGAAGGTGGCAATAGCCGAGTTTCGTGGCAATGCGGATACATGGTGGAATGATACGATGAGGAGGAGAAGGATGGTTAGGGGAGGGGAAGTGGGTTCGTGGGCGGAGTTGTGTGAGCTCATGAGGACTACCTTTGTACCAAAGTCCTATTTCCTCCGACTTCGAGGGGAGTTTCAAGATTTGAAGCAAGGGACGAAGAGCGTAATGGAGTACTACTATGAACTCCTATCATTGATGAGCAAGGTAGGGGTGGAGGAGCGAGAAGAGGCGACTCAAGATCGATTTATCCATGGCCTTAACATCAACTTGAAGCACAAGGTGCAAGTGGAGGCATTGAGGGGAATTTCCTTGGACGAGGTGATTGGGTTTGCCGACACTTTTGAGAGGCAAAGTAAGGAGTTGGTTTCTAGCCGGGCTAAATGGGCGTCTAGCCAAACCGGAGGGACGGGGACTAGCAAGTGGAGTGCTCCCGGCAAGAAGGTGGAAAACATGGTCAATCCAAACACCCAAGGGAGGCCGATCGCGAAGGCTCTACCGGGTACTCAACCTATTAAAGCTATAGCCCCTATGGAAGACAAGAAGGTTCAATGTTTCAAGTGCAAGGGGTATGGCCATTATGCACGCGAGTGCCCAAACCAACGGGTAATGGTTATCGGGCAAGATGGTAGCGTGTATCGTGAGGAAGATGAAGAAGATGGGGAGGGTGTGGGCACTAAAGAAGTGAGCCCGGACACCGACATAGCTTTTTCTAGTGGCGAAGAAGAAGATACACCCTTAAGGGCTATGGTTGTACTCCGAATGCTCAATGTACAACCCAACCTTGAGGAGCATAAGGAGCAAAGGTGCAACATCTTTCATATGAAGTGTAAGGTGAAGTCCAAGACGTGCTTGGTCATCATAGATGGAGGGAGTTGTACAAATGTGGTGTGTGACCGGTTGGTGGCCAAGTTGGGATTGAAGGTACTTAAACACCCAAACCCCTACAAATTGCAATGGTTAGGGGACTCCGGAGAGTTGAGGGTGAAGGCTCAATGCAAAGTTCCATTGAAGATTGGAGAAGTTGAGGAAGACATCCTATGTGATATCATTCCTATGACGGCATGTCATGTTTTGCTAGGGAGGCCATGGGAGTTTGATAGAAGGGCCTACAAAAATGGCTTCACGAATGAGTATTTCTACATGCTCAACGGGTTGAAGGTTCGTTTGAAGCCATTGCTACCTAGTGCCGTGTTTGAGGCTAGCCAACATCTACAAAAGGAAAGAGAGAGAGATAGGGAAAAAAGGCTAGTAGAAGAATGTGAGCTAAAAAAGCCAAGTGAGAGTGGGGGTGGTGAGAGAAAAATAAAAGCGCCCAAAGGAGAGCACCCACAAACAAGAGGGGGAAAGGAATGTTTGATAGCTAGTAAAACCGACCTTGGGTGGGCACTAAACAATCACCCCTCCGTTCTCCTCGTGGTCCGTAAGGATTTGTGCTTAGCTACTAACCTTGACCCGTATCCTTTGATTGTCCAAAGTGTGTTGCAGGAATTTGAAGATGTATTCCCGGAAGAACTCCCGAGTGAACTCCCTCCCATGAGGGGGATCGAGCATCAAATTGACCTTTTGCCGGGATCATCACTCCCAAACCGGGCCGCATACAAGGCGAACCCCAAGGAGACACAAGAGCTACAAAGGCAAGTCGAGGAACTCCTTGCCAAAGGTCTAATTCGTGAATCTCTATCTCCTTGTGCCGTACCCGTCATTCTTGTACCTAAGAAGGACGGAAGTTGGAGGATGTGTGTAGATTGTAGGGCAATTAACAAAATCACCATCAAATATAGACACCCTATACCTAGGTTAGACGACATGTTAGAGGATCTTTGTGGCTCTATATGTTTTTCTAAAATTGATTTGGCTAGTGGATATCACCAAATTCGCATGAAAGAGGGAGATGAATGGAAAACCGCTTTCAAAACCAAATTTGGCTTATATGAATGGCTTGTGATGCCTTTTGGTTTGACTAATGCCCCTTCTACATTCATGCGTTTGATGAATCATGTACTTCGTCCTTTTATTGGGAAATTTGTGGTGGTATATTTTGATGATATCTTGATTTATAGTCGTAGTGTTGAAGAGCATGCTAGTCATCTTAGGAATGTGCTTGAAGTGTTGAGAATGCATACTTTATATGCCAAGTTGCCTAAATGCACTTTTTGTGTTGAGGAAGTTGTGTTTCTTGGTTTTGTTGTGGGAAAGGAAGGAGTGCGGGTAGATGAGGAAAAGGTGAAAGCCATTAGGGAATGGCCAACACCTAGGAATGTGAGTGAGGTTAGGTCCTTTCATGGCCTTGCTAGCTTCTATAGGAGGTTTGTTAGGGATTTTTCCACAAAAGCTTCACCCTTGAACCACCTTGTCAAAAAAAATGTTGAGTTTAAGTGGGGGGAGGAGCAAGAGAGAGCGTTTAGTACTTTGAAAAATGACCTCACGCATGCTCCCTTACTAGCACTCCCCAATTTTGATAAAACTTTTGAACTTGAGTGTGATGCAAGTGGTGTGGGGATCGGGGGAGTTCTCATGCAAGAGGGTAAGCCCATAGCTTACTTCTCGGAAAAACTAAATCAAGCCCAATTGAACTACCCCACATACGACAAGGAGTTGTATGCTATAGTCCGTTGCCTTGAGAATTGGCAACACTACTTGATGCACAAGGAGTTTGTGATACACACGGATCATGAGTCTATTAAGTTCTTAGGAGGTCAACATAAACTTGATAAAAGGCATGCTAAATGGAGTGTTTTCCTAGAGACTTTTCCCTATGTCATTAGGTACAAGAAGGGAAAGGACAATGTGGTTGCCGATGCTCTTTCTAGGAAGCCTTTTGAGACCTTGCATGATGGCACTTTACTTGTGAGTGATACCGTGTGTTTGAGAAAGCGTGTGCTTACTATGCGTGCCTCCAAATATGTTGGATTTGAGTTTATTAAAGACCTTTATGAGCATGATCATGACTTTTCTTCTATTTACGGAGCTTGTGAAAAAGGTGCTTTTGATAAATACTATAAGTTGGATGGCTATCTTTTTAGAGAGAATAGGTTGTGCATACCTTCATGCTCTTTGAGAAACTTGTTGATTAAGGAGGCTCACCTAGGGGGCCTAATGGGTCATTTTGGGTTGCTTAAAACTTTTGACATACTAAGTGAGCATTTCTTTTGGCCTTGCATGAAGAAGCATGTTGAAAAGTTTTGTAGTAGTTGCTTAGAGTGTAGGCAAGCCAAGTCTAAATCTAACAATTATGGTCTTTACACCCCTTTGCCTACTCCTACACATCCTTGGGTAGACTTGTCCATGGACTTTGTTCTAGGTCTCCCAATGTCTCCTCGGAAAAATGATAGCATCTTTGTGGTGGTGGATAGGTTTTCCAAAATGGCTCACTTCATTCCATGTCGGAAGACAAGTGATGCCAAATTCATTGCTAGTTTATTTTTCAAGGAGGTTGTAAGAATCCATGGGGTCCCGAGAACTATTGTAAGTGATAGAGACGTCAAATTTTTGAGTTTCTTTTGGAAAACGCTTTGGGGTAGGATGGGCACCAAACTTCTTTTCTCTACCACCGCACATCCCCAAACGGATGGTCAAACGGAAGTCGTAAACCGCTCATTGGGAACTCTTCTCCGTGCCTTGGTTTTTGAAAATAAAACTTCTTGGGAAGAATGTTTGCCTATAGCCGAATTTGCTTATAATAGGACCATACATTCCACCACCCAACAATCTCCTTTTGAGGTTGTCTATGGTTTCAATCCACTCACCCCGTTGGACTTGTCCACGGCCGATTTGCCTTTGTCTTATATGGTTGATGTAGGTGGGATGAAGAAGGCCAAGTTTGTACAAGACTTGCACACTCGAGTGCAAGAACGAATCCGCAAGATGGGGGAACAAGTAGCTCAAAGGGTGAACAAAGGGCGAAAGAAAATGTTGTTCAAACCCGGAGATTGGGTTTGGGTACACTTTCGGAAAATACGTTTTCCCGACAAAGCAAAATCCAAGCTTGCCCCGCGAGGGGATGGCCCATTTATGGTCCTAGAGCGTGTGAACGACAATGCCTACATCATTGATCTTCCCGGTGAGTATAACGTGAGTTGTACTTTTAATGTGGCTGACTTGAGCCCGTTTGATTTTGTAGGGGACGACCCAGATTTGAGGACAAATCCTTCTCAAGAGGGAGAGGATGATATAAACGGGAAGTCCAAGGCCCGGGCTGACCCGACCACGACTCCCCTTAAGCTGCCCGGAAGGCCCGTCACGAGATCAATGAGACAAAGGCTTCGGGAAGGCGTTTCAAACTTCATTAGGAGGGGAATGGAGGAGGCAGATGGAATGCCCGGTCGGGCGAATCCACACCTCCAAAACGCCCGACCGGGCGTTTGTGCGCTGAGCATCGTCCACAGTCCAGAAAGTTCGCCCGACCGGGCGATTTCACCATCCCAGAACGCCCGACCGGGCGTTTGTGCGCTGAGCATCGTCCACAGTCCAGAAAGTTTGCCCGACCGGGCGATTTCACCATCCCAGAACGCCCGACCGGGCGTTTGAAGAAGCAGCGCCGAATCCAGAAAGTTCGCCCGACCGGGCGATTTCACTTTCCCAAAACGCCCGGCCGGGCGATTCAACTTTTACATCCGATTTTCCTTGTGTTTTTAGCCCTTTTCTTGGGTTTCCAACCCTAACTATAAATATCCTTTTTGTAAGACTTTAAGGGCAGACTTTGATGAATGTTATTATGAAGACTCCTTTGAGAGCATCTCCCATGTGAGATTTCTATCCAAATTCCTACATTGTAGGTTGCTTGTTTTATGTTCATTTGGCTAAATCAAGTATAGGTATGCATTTATGGTTGTGTAGTCATGAATGTGGAGCCAATGGAGTGTTTGCTTTGGGTGAAAGTAGCCTAGGGTTGCCCACATCTCTTTGTGGGAGGTCATAGGTCCTCAAAGAGGATTCCTCCTTCTTTACACTTTCTTCTCACCTTCTTTCTCTCCATCCAAAACCATTTTGAGTTTAGTTTTTGTGGCTAGCTCAACTTATCTTTACTTTATCTTTGAAAACACAAAAAAATTGAAATCAAACACCGCTTTGGGTATTTCTTGGGCACATGGAAGGTTTCCCTCACAAGGAACCTTTATCAGGGTCTGACCCTAACAGGTTGCGGGCTAATCGGTTGCAGGCTAATTGAGTTTTAATTTTAAATGATTAGAAATTTCCTGGCCTAACCTTATAAATTTAGCGAGTTATTCGTGTCAGCCCACATGTTGCGGGCTATACTAACATCCCTACCTAGATCGCAAAGTTTATAACAGCAGAAAGCAAAGAACTTCGTGTGTGTCTCCGATCTGTATGGGCTTCCGTGAACCCATCAATTATGGGCTTGTGGTCGATCATCAATTATGGGCTTAAACAAACTATAATTTCTCACTACCTAACACCAACTTTTAATACTCCTACTGATTAACTATGCATAACAAATGGACCCAAATTAAACTCATCAGTGTTAGAAATGTAAAACCCACATAATGGAATGGTCTATATGTGCGCCCACCATTAATTAAAATTCAAACTACGTACAGCTTATGCTAGAAAAAATTGTAGTATTAATTTGAGTTTGAAATATATGGCAGTTGGGTGATAGTGGTCTCCTCTCCTACGTACCTCTTCATCTTATCCAAAACACTGGAGGCAAAGTCAAATTCGACTAAACAATTTTTCACCAGCAAAAAATTCGTATCTCCCCATGTTTCAATAAACGTTCAAACAAGGCGAGTTTCTGTTATTAAAAATATATGTCCACAATGGAAGGCGTGTTACATTCGACTTCAATATTATTAATGGTAGGCTATGCTAGTAGCAGTTTTTTTGGGGGGCATGGGATTAGCCTTTTTTGACTTTTCAAACTGCCCTAATAAAATAGTTATAATCGTGTTTCCCCTACTTTGGAGTTGTTTCTAGAAAATTAATTCAGCATATATGCATTATTTCAAGGCTGTATCTTACCTCTGACTTAATTGATAAATATAGCACTCTTTCTACATTGACGTATATTTTTTCAAATTCTAATGTGCCCATACCACATTAATATAATGCATCGTACACAAAATTAATTACACCTTTTACTTGTAACTTGATATATAGTTTTGAAACATAAAAAGATGATCCATATAATGTTTCATATATATTCACTTTTAAAACTCACAATTGGTGAATATAAGTCACAGGTCCTATAATCTCTCTATTTGAAGAGAACATAGTGTTTCTCTCTCTTTATAAAAGTTTTCAAGAGAGGGAGTACATACAGTTTATTTAAATTTAAATTGTTGCAATCCCAATTAAAAATTGGCTATTATTGAAGGTCTACATACGCATATAGTAGTTTTTTTTTCTCTCATAAGATTATATTCAGTACAATATCTATGAATAAATTAAGAGTAAAAGTCAAAACTGGTTCTGAACATATGTCCATTTTATAATTTTGGTCATATACTTATCTTTTGAATTTTTGCTTCCTGAACATTTCAACTCGGATCACAATTGGTCCTACACTAACAATTCTGGCAATTTTTAAACGGTTTTAACTCGAATGGGACCGTTAAAACCATCAAAATCGGTCAAAATCGGGTTAAAACCGTTTAAAAATTGACGGAATTGTTAGTGTAGGACGAATTGTGATCCGAGTTAAAATGTTCTGGATGTAAAAATTCAAAAGATAAAGTATATAACAAAAATCATAAAATAGGCATATGTTCAGAACCAGTTTTGGCTTTTTCTCAATAAATTGATGGGCTTATAATACATCTAAAATATTGTTGGTGGCGTTACACATCAATCCATCTAGGAATTAGGAGACCGGTCACATACATCTATAAATAATACTATTAGTGTACCAGTACAATTTAGCTCGTATATAAAAATTAAATTATGATAAACTGGATGAAGATATCCAAAGTGGCTCCAAGCCAGAATGACGTGGATGTGGACCCACCGTCACACCGTAGTCATGTATTTGGCCCCCCTACACAAGAAATAAGAATTCCTAAATATATAGTATAATTACGTGGATTAAATAGTATTCCAGCAGATTCTCGAACCACTAGCCCATTCACACGTACTTCCACCACCTAATTTACGTATGCGTATGGGGTCATGACCCATCAATTCACCATACATCATCATACATACCATAACACTTGATGCATGAGCATGATGCCATACCAATTTCAACATGAATATGGCATTGCTGCTGGTTGATTAGATTAAAAAACGGAAATATGTTTTGTATTGAAAATGCAGTTAGTTCGGGATTAGTTTTGTGTTCGGTAAGAATCGTGAGAAAAACGGTTATATAAGAAAAAAAGATTTAAGAAGGTATTGTTGATGTTTTTATCTGTTAACGCATTGTCGGTCGGGGCTTTTCTAGAGGCTGGGAGATTTTTTAATTTAGGATAATGATTTCCATTAATATGTATTTTCAATTATCTTTTAATTTAGGATAATCAAACTTATGTTTACACACACTTATCCTCTATTTAGTATCCCTGCGTTTTTTGCTCCTTAATTTTTGTTGCAAAAAGGTTTATTTGTTTCATTCAACATATCATTAGTCGTGTATTACTTCAAACTATATAGGAGTGAGGCTATACAAAATAAGGTAAGATCTACCCTAATTCTAATTACCTTATTCTTGGTAATTTACAATCAATCTCATATCTCCACAATTATATGCACTTGATTTGATTCTTAGAAGCTTCTCACATTGATTTCTTTCCAACACTCCCCCTCAAGTTAAGTCAGGGGATCATCCATACTTAACTTGCCCAATACTTCACGGAAGCTTCTGGAGTCCACAGCTTTGGTAAGAATATCAGCCAGCTGGTCTTCTGATCGGACAAACGGTAGTTCCACAATTTTAGCGTCAATGTTGTCTTTAATGAAGTGTCTATCAACTTCAACATGTTTTGTCCGATCATGTTGTACTGGGTTCTCGGATATGCTGATAGCTGCCTTATTATCACAGAATAGTTTACAGGGTCCGGGAGGCATCACTCCCAACTCGGTCACTAGTCTTCTTAGCCACAGGATCTCAGTCAATCCACTCTTAATTCCACGAAATTCTGCTTCAGCACTTGACAAAGCTACCACCTTTTGTTTCTTACTTCGCCAGGTGACCAAATTGCCACCAACAAATGTGAAATATCCTGCGGTTGACTTTCGATCATTTGGATTTCCGGCCCAATCAGCATCTGTGAACCCGTATATGTCCATATGACAATGCTTCTTAAACATCACTCCATGACCCGGAGTTCCTTTCAGGTATCTAACAATCCTCAGTGCTACTTCCCAATGAGCTTCTTGGGGTTTGTGCATAAACTGGCTCACCACCCCAACTGCGTATGCGATATCTGGTCTCGTATGGGACAAGTAAATTAGCTTTCCAACCAAGCGTTGATACCTCGTGCGATTAGTAGGTTCTGCTCCCTCTACTATCTGTAGCCCATGATTCTGCACCATAGGAGTATCTGCTGGCTTGCAATCCAACATTCCAGTTTCCGCCAGTAGGTCGAGGACATACTTTCTCTGATTAATGAAGATTCCCTTCTTTGATCTCAATACTTCTATTCCCAGAAAGTATTTCAGCAGTCCAAGGTCCTTCATCTGAAATTCTGAAAACAAATTCTGTCTCAACAGTTCGATTTCTTCCTCATCGTCGCCGGTGAGGATCATGTCATCTACATAGATGATCAGGCAGGTAATCTTTCCTTCCTTCTTTTTCAGAAACAAAGTATGATCAGAGTTGCTCTGTTTGTACCCGTACTTCTTCATTACTTCGGTGAATCTCCCAAACCATGCTCGAGGTGACTGCTTTAATCCATACAACGTTTTCTTGAGTTTGCATACTTGTCCACCTTTGAAGTCTTCAGAGAAGCCTGGTGGGGCTTCCATGTATATTGGTTTTGAGAGTTCACCATGCAGGAAGGCATTAGTAACGTCAAACTGGTGTAGGGGCCACTCCATATTGGCTGCAATAGAGAATAGAACTCGGATAGTGTTCATTTTGGCAACTGGGGAGAATGTCTCGGCATAATCGACTCCATATGTTTGAGTGTACCCTTTGGCCACCAATCTCGCTTTGTATCTCTCAATTGATCCATCTGGTCTCCTTTTGATGGTGAAGACCCACCTACATCCTACAGCTCGCACACCTTCTGGTTTGGCACATACATCCCACGTCTCGCTCTTCATTAGTGCATTCATTTCTATCATCATCGCTTTCCTCCAATGAGGCATTTTCATCGCCTCCTCTGCTGTTTGAGGTACCTCTTCTTCTTCATACAGAGCGGTTGTGAATGCCTTAGCCATTTCTGTGAGGTTGGCTTTAGCAAGGTTTGCTATTGAATACCTGCTCTTAGCCCCGATTTTCTCCGGACTGTATCTTTTAGGTGGAATCCCTCGAGTGCTCCGCTGGGGAAGAATGTACCGACCAGTATCTCCATCAATGGCAGTGACTTCATCTGCGTCAGGACTGTTAATAGGAATAGAAGTACTTTCGGGTTCAGGATCGGAAGTTACCTCAGATATCACTGGAGGAGGATTGGACTGTGGCGTGGTTGGCTGAGGAGGGTCTACAGTAGACGTGACTTGCTCGGCGGTGGCACTAGCTTGTTCTGTTGGCTCCGCTTCGGAGTTGCTTGATTGAGGCACCAACCAACTTGGGGGTCCGCTTATCTCTCCTAGGTTATTTCCACTACTCTCCCCCTGACCTCTAAGTTGGGTTTGGTAAAAGTATTCGCACTCAAGGAAATTACAATGCATAGTAGTGATTATTTTCCTAGATGACGGATCATAGCACCTATATCCCTTTTGATTAATCCCATACCCAAGAAAGACACATTTCATAGCGCACGCAGAAAATTTCATCCTTTCGTGTTTCGGAATGTGTACATAGACAGAGCATCCAAAAATTTTTAGCGGAAGAGTGAGCGGTTCAGGGATCTTTGATATTTTTGACAAGACTTGAAGTGGTGTTTTCATATGAAGTACTTTCGTAGGAAGACGGTTAACAAGGTAGACCGAGGTAGCAACTGCTTCTGGCCAAAGAAATTTTGGGACATTTGAATCAAAAAAAAGAGCTCGAGTTATTTCAAGAAGAATTCGATTTTTTCTTTCAGCTACACCGTTTTGCTCCGGTGTATAGGGACAAGAGGTTTGGTGTACTAACCCGTGTGTTTTAAAAAATGTTTCCATGTCTTTATTGACAAATTCCCTCCCATTGTCTGACCTAAGGACCGAGATAGTTTGTGAAATTGTGTCTGAATCAGTTTTAAAAAAATGGCAAATTTTTCAAACACCTCAGATTTATTTCGCAAAAAATACACCCATGTCATTCTTGTGCAATCATCAACAAACAGGAGAAAATACTTAAGACCATGATTACCAGTAATAGGCGCAGGGCCCCATACATCAGCATGAACTAGGGAAAAAATGTTTTTAACACGCGTATTACTGGATTTAAAAGACTGTCTATGACTCTTAGCCAAAACACACGACTCACAAGAAATGTCTTTAAGATGCGAAAATTTTGGAAAAAGCAATTTAAAATAACCCGCAGACGGATGACCCAACCTTCGGTGCCACAACCAAGCTTCCCTATTAGCAGATCCGTGAGCAAGCATCGCGGCGCCACCTTGGTGAGCTATCTCGTCCACATAATAGAGGCCTTGACGCTCAGTGCCACGCCCAATTATCCTCCTCGTCCTGATATCCTACAATACACAGAAATTCGGGTGCATCAATAAAGTACAATTCAGCTCCTTACTCACGTGACTAATAGACATCAGTTTGTGAGACAATTTCGGCACATAGAGACAATTAGAGAGTTTCAAATTTGGAGATATTTCAATAGTTCCACTTCCATGTACAGATGTTAATTTGCCATCTGCGGTTTGAATCTGGCTTTTAATTGCTCCATTAAAAGTAGAGAAATCCTCCTTATCATAAGTCATAGTATCGGTAGCTCCGCAATCAAAAATCCACTCACTTTCCGTATGACTCTTCAAATTTTTTGCCATACACACAATATGGGTGTTTTCAAGGGGTGCAAAATAATTAGGGCTAACAAAAGGATTTTTCGAAACTGGGGGGTCAGTTTTAGTATTTTCAGCTTTTAGAGGGCTCAATTGCATAGGCAAAATATTCTGGGGCAAATTATGTGATTTATCGAATCTAGAGGACTTATGTGCAATTGGGAAAGCTGGATGGGGCAAGTCTTGACATTTCTGGGAACTATCGGACTGATATGTAAAGGAAAAAAGGGGGTTAGGGTTAAACAACCCCAACCCGTTACCTCCGAAAAGTCCGCCGTTCCTCCGAAATTCGGCGATTGCTGCCTCCCCAATTGCTCCTCCTCTGTTCGCCGGCCGTCCTTGAGCGTCGGCGGCCTCTTGGTTGCCCGCTCCGGTTGCCGGGAACGTGCCCCCTCTGCTTTCGGTTACACCGATCGCCAATCTTGCTTTGGCCTTTTGGTTGTCATCCCACCATTCCGGGAATCCAACAAGAAGGAAACATGATTCCTTCGTGTGTTTGTGTTTTCCACAGTGTGAGCACCACAATTTCGACTTGTCTTGTTTGAATGGCCGGCGATTTGGGGCAGTCGGTGTGCCGAGGCGATGCGGCGGTTGTCCACTCCTCTGCTGGTTGTGGGCCGCGAATCCAAGCCCTATCCCGCCCGATAATGATGTATCGTTGGTTGCGACGGTGGATTCGGTGGTGGTTGCCGGCATGACCCTAAGCCGGGCGGTCTCCCTCTTAATCCAACCGTACGCGGCCTCGGCTGAGGGCCAAGGTTTGTCTTTGAGCACCTCCCGTTTCAATTGGTCGTACCTCGGATTCAGGCCGGTAAGAAATTTGAACAGCCGCCGCGTTTCAATGTATTTTCGGAATTGTCCGACTCCTTTGTCACAGCACGTGACGGGCTGTTCTTGGCATCGATCCACGTCTATCCATGTTCCGTGTAAGTGCCGCCAATATGTTTCAAGGCTCTGTTCTCCTTGTTTAATATTTTCTGCCTTCTCCTCCAGATCAAACAGTAGGAATGGATCGGACGTGCTTTCAAACGTCACGGCTAGGCTTTTCCATAAGGCCTCTGCCGTTTGGTGATGGGCGAAATCGATGACGATATCGGTTTCGATGTTGTCTAGAATCCACGAGAAAACGATTAAGTCCGTTTCCTCCCACTCCGTGTAACCGGCCGTTCCTCGTTCGGGCGGTGGCGGGTTGCCGTTGATGTGTCGGAGTACCCTCCTACTCCCGATCTGAATTTTCATGAGCCGCGCCCATATCGAGTAATTTGTTCCATTAAGCTTCACCGCAACGGTAACATTCTTACTCACTCTCAGTTTTTGGTCGTCTGGGAGATTTGGTTTGGTTTCATCCTCGGCCATGACTTGATTTTTGCCTTAGGTCGGGAAAGGTTTATTGGGCTATGATGATGTTTTTTCTGAGCCTTTGCTCTGATGCCATGTTGCAAAAAGGTTTATTTGTTTCATTCAACATATCATTAGCCGTGTATTACTTCAAACTATATAGGAGTGAGGCTATACAAAATAAGGTAAGATCTACCCTTATTCTAATTACCTTATTCTTGGTAATTTACAATCAATCTCATATCTCCACAATTATATGCACTTGATTTGATTCTTAGAAGCTTCTCACATTGATTTCTTTCCAACAATTTTGAACAATTCAATGCACACATTGGTATATTAGAAAACAATTAGCTAAATTAAAGCAGCTGCAGTTTCGGTATAAAAATAATTTCATATTTATATGATATTTATATCAATCTAAAAACATATGCATGTGAAGTGATCTTCAAATATACGGCGTATTCTTCATTTGTAATCAAAGTCAATTTTCCCGGTGAACTTCATTTTAGAGATTTACTATAAATTCAATTTTTAAAAATGACTACATAAAAGTCCAGATTGATTACTATCAGTTAACGATAATGTAAATTATTGGCAATAACGAGGAACTAAGTTTTCTTGCTAATATCACTCGTTTATGATTGGATATGCATTTAATTTGAAATTGTGGATTCTTTCTTTCAAGTATACATGTCATCAATTTTTTGGTATAAAATGGCTAATATTATTACTTTAGTCTTGGCTATGCGAAATTAACAGTAACTAATAGAGATGCTCTGATCAAGTTTATGTCACTTAACTAAGTTGAATTTATAAGTATAGTATATAAAGTCATTTTAGAATTCATAGCACTCTTAGAAAAAAGAACTTAATTTTTTTATACTATTATGATAACAACTCAAAAAATTAATTAACATAAAATATCTTAAATATAAAAAATAAATTAAATTAAATCATAAAGGAGCTAGATTATTTGATCTGGATTTGGATAGTGCTCCATAGAGTTGTGATCAATGTGGTTAGGATTAATTTATAATTAATTTAATATTTTATTCAATAAATACTTTGTTTTTAATTTTATTTTTTTTAAAATTTTTAAATTTTTTTTATTCAATAAAAACTTGCCAGAGTAAATAATGAACTATATTCACTAAATAATGAACTAAATGAAGTATGTTACGAAGTAATTTTGACATGTTATTAAAATACATTAATGATATGAGAAATTTTAGTGTTAAACGTTAAGTGGTAGTAATGAACTATATTCAATAAATAATGAACCAAATGAAAGTTAGTAATGAAGTAAATATGACATTTTATTAAAATACAATGTTAACTGTGTTAAACGTCAAGCAGTAGTAATGAACTTATTACTTCATTTAGTCTTGCTATTACTTCATTCCATTAGTTTATTACTTCATTCAGTAATGTTATTACTTCATTCTATTAGTTTATTACTTCATTCCATTAGATTATTACTTCATACTATGTTATGACATAATTATCTTTCAGTTGAAGTAAATACGGTATGTAATGAATGCGAAAAATTACTTCATAACATACGTTCATTTAGTTCATTATGTAGTGAATATAGTTCATTATTTACTCCAGCAAGTTTTTATTGAACGAAAAAAATTAAAAATTTTAAAAAAATAAAAAAAAAATAAATAAATAAAAAAGTTTTTATTGAATAAAATATTAAATTAATAGTAAATTAATCCTAACCACAAGATTAAGAAAAAAAATGGATGGCTCAAATTTGGTCTCTAGTTCGGTCTTTAAGACTGGATTTGTGGATAATGGGACTCGTGCTCCATATATTTATTATTAATCACTGCTTTAACATTGATTAATATTCCTTAAAGAATTTAATCAAATTTGGCCAATTTGATTAAGAGTCTACTTGAATAAGGTCTCTTCAAATCTCCTTGGATACATACTCAAGTCCAGCAATTCTATAACTATGGTCTATGGAGAGAGAATCGGATCACAAGGCACTAATTTCAATGTTTGAGATTTTGAAAATTTTAAAATCCACAAAGGGATTATTCGAAATTCCCATGTCCTATCTATCGTGATATTTCCTGTCCCCTAGCTTTATAAGTTTGCTAGTTTATTGCCCATACAATATTCGAACTTTTGAATAAATGTAATTAGCTAGAAGATTTGAGGTTGAATCCAATTGAATGATTCTTATAAAATTTTATTACAAAATTAATGAATGATTCTTAAATATTTAAAGATCACGTTAGTAAATACTCTCTCTGTCATTTGGGGTGAGGACGTATTAAAGTAAAAAAGAAAGAGAAAACATAGTTGAAATTGTGTAGTGGATGGTGGAGTCCATAAATGATAATGTAAAAGAGAAGGAGAAAAATGTTTTCGTAAATGGATTAGAATATTTGTATAGGTCTATAGGACGGATAAAAAAAGAAATATGACATATTTCTATGGGACAGATGGAGTAGTTAAAAATAACATAAACCATGTGAATCCAAGGTGATAATAAAATATTCAATGATCCATGAAGAAAGTGACTCGATAATTGTCTTATTAAAACTAATTGTGACAATTGTAGTTGGTTTGAAAGGGGAAATCAGAAGAAGCCAACAAGTTAGGCTTTGCTTAGTCAGAGCTGAGTCAGAGATCTTCAAAGTCCAACTTCAAACCACTTTTTCTCTCAGATTATATTGATTTGATGTATTAATCACACACCAATCATAATTTAATTAGATCATGTACCTCATCTAAAATAGCTATCAAAATAAATAGTGTAGGAATACGAGTACAGGACTATGATTAATACTAAACCAGTCTTAAACCTTAAATGCCGAACATCATTATAAGACAACCTGGAGTTCATTATAATGAACTAATAACAAACTTATAATGAACTTCAAATCTTTATATTATGCTAGATGATGTCATTGTTTTTATATCTTTGAATTCTCTATAATGAACTATAAATAAAATTGTAATGAACTCCGCGTTGTTTTATAATGATGTGTTTGGTGTTTAGTTTTTAAAATTAGTTTGGTATATAAAACAACCCTACGAGTATATATATGTAAGGAGGCTGATAAATACTGGACCTATGCCATGCTTGATGCTTTAGGCCATGACAATATTGTTTTGAAATAAAAAACTAGCATCGAATAAATTTAACTAGAGCATGTCCTATCTTTGATTGAATTAGAGAGTTTGTTTAATTGTTTATCAAATTAGAGCTGATTTGAATGAGAAGATTCAAAGGACGTGATTTAGTAAATTTGTTCAAGTTGAAGGTTGAACTTGTATTTTTCAGAACAGTAGCATTATAGTTCGATATGAAATTTACACTTTAAATGCGTTGAAATTGAACTTAGGAGCTCTTTGGTAGTATAAATAAGCGCTATGTTATCGCTAAATATGAAAATAGATAATAATTATTTTAATCATAATATTTAATAAAATTCTAGCATGTCATGTACTATTTGAAAGCGAAATAAGAATATTAAATCACAAAATTTCAAAAAAAATTTCACTGTTCTACCTATGTGAGAAATGACATCTTTTGGTTATGCAAAAGCAACATTGTTCGATGAAAATGGGTATTTTCTTATCATTCATTTTCTTTTATTTTTTCTTTTTCCTTTTCTCATTTAATTAAACAACGATGCTCACATCACTAAAGACAACTTTTTGTACATTTTAAACTTTGTATTTTTCATTTCTTTTTCAAATTTTATGGGATTAGCCAGAACTTGATCAAATTTCAAAACAAAATTTAACTAAATATAATTCCATATTAAAATGGGGACAAAGTACAATTAGTTATATAAAAACTACTACTACTAAAACTATTTTTAGTTATATAAAGCACCTCGAAATATTGTATATTCTTTCATTTTCGCATGATTCTTCATGCAACCCGAAAGGTAACATATTATCTGTAACATATTACTATTAGTCAACAGAATGGTAAAAATTCTACCCCTAAATATTTTTCAATAAAGTAGATATGAAGATTTGAAAGTGACAGGACTCAAACTTGTGAAAAACGTAACAACCAATGAGTATAGTTTGCCAGATATAATAAGAGGCACAAGAATAACACAATTATACGACGAACTCATTGGAAAATTTTAATTAATGAAAGAAACAACTTAAGTTTTAAAAATCGGTCAATCTTGAAAATAAACTCGAAAAAGGTATAAATTAAATTTTGGCTTGCTTATTTATGCAGCCTTTGTTGCCGTGAAAAGTCAGCATATATATAGAAAAGACTCTCTGTGGAAATCAAGGGTTTTAATTTACATCCATCACCTATTAAAACTTCTCAAGGGTCATCATCAATTAGTAACACTCCATTGATTTGTCAACATGGATATGCAAATGTAACAATCAATTAACAAAAATAATTCATCTATATACATTATTGTTGTTTCAATATCGGCAACCAAAAATTCGCGTCAAACCTTGGAATTTTTCTTTGGAAGAGATGTAGATATCATTTTGAACGCAATTTGTAAAGTTGTTAATGAAATTGAAATTGAAATATGAATATTGTATTTATTGTTAAAGCAGGAAAGGATGAATAAAGTATAGCTTCCAAAACATCAGAATCAGAGGATGCAATTTGATGATTCCGCGAATTATTGATGATGAAGAATGCTCGTAAAAGTAAATTACGACACAGGGAATTTACGTGGTTCGATTTACTGAAGTAAATCTACGTCCACGGGAAGAAGGGAGGGCAAGATTGTATTGCTTGATCTGGGATTTACAGCTTACAACACAGACTTGTTATATGATGTTTTATCTCTAGAGAGCTTAACCTCCCTCTATCTGATCTAAGTTCTATTTATATCTTGAACTAAGATCGTGGCTTGCATCACCACCCTAAGTCGTGGATGTCGTGTAGGTCATGGCCTAAGATCGTGGATGTAGCGTAGGTCATGGCCTACGATCGTGGCCTGAGTTGACACCACGTGGTAGTGGGTGTGTTGGACATCCTGTATGGGTCCACTAACTCCTTGTTCGGTCGAATACTGAGACCGAACTGCTTTGGTTGCCAATCTGAGAGTAGAGCTTGATGCCGACCTGAGAGCAGAGCTTGATTGGATGGCTTTTACCGAGCTGTAGGCTGAGGCCGAACTCTTTGGTAATGCCGAACTCATACTCCTGCTTTGGTTGCCGATCTGAGAGTAGAGCTTGATGCCGACCTGAGAGCAGGGCTTGATAGGTTGGCTTTTACCGAGCTGTAGGCTGAGGCCGAACTCTTTGGTAATGCCGAACTCATACTCTTCCTTGGGCTTTGGGCTGATGGGCCGTCATTGCTGTTGGGCTTGTTTAGTACGCACCCCATCACTACCCCCCCCGAAAAGCGAAGTGAATCACTTCGGCGAAGCGAGTCACTTCGGCATTCTGGAAAAGGGTACGGGGGAGGATGAAGTCAGGGGACGTGCCCTGCGCGTGACTGCATTAAATGCGGCATTAAATGCGACAGTAAAATCCGGCCGTCGAATCCTGAAAAGGTGGAATATGAAACGGTGCGATGATTTGAAATCTTTTCCAAATCTGATAAATACCGCCTTTCTTCATCATTTGAACACCTTTGCTATTGGCTTCTTCTGCACTCTCTATCTTTTGCGTGAAAAATTTCCTTCCGCTTTCAAAAATTTCCTCAGGATTTCTTCAAACTTTCAAAGAGTAAGAACCATGTCTGCTTCTTCTTCGTCTGAGTCTGGTAGCGGTAGAAAAGGGGGTAAGGGGTCTTCTAGCCGGAAAGAATCCGGGGAGAAGACCGTAGAGTATTTTCACAGTATCTTGAGTAAGGATACTGTGATATCCCTTTACGAAAAATACTCTTTTCCTGGGGGGAAGGCGGTGGTTCCCGACGATGATCATAGGGCTAACGACCCGCCGGAGGGTTATGCCACCGTTTACGAAGCCTGCTTAGAATGCGGGCTTCGTTTCCCTCTTCCCCCACCTTTTATAGAGCTTCTTGATTTTTTTCAACTCCCTTTAGGTCAGGTGACTCCGAATTCTTGGAGGCACTTGTCGGCTTTTGCTGCCGAACTCCGTAGGTTAGATAAGGATCTGTCTCTGCGGGCAATCCTTAATTTTTTCCAATTTAAAAGGAAGGGATCTTGGTTTTACTTGATCCCCTTACAGCCTTTTAGGGCATTCTGCAAAACCAAGTGGCCGAAATGGCAAAACCGCTTCTTTTTTTATAATAGGACAGCGGCTCCGGGCTTCCCCTGGAGAGGGCCGAAGTCCGTGATTCCTCATCCTCGGTTAGAACCATTGGCCGAGCTCGATGGCGAGCTCAACAAGATTCCCGTAGTTAGGAAACAATACACGGAGTCTGAGCTCGTCAAGGGCGACGTCGTGTTCGACATCTCGTCTTCGGACGAAGAGGCCGAGGGTGAGGATTTCTCTTTACCTTTATGTTCTACTGCTTTAACGAAGAAAACTAACCTTGCTTTCTTGCTTTTTGGCAGTGTACATGCTGAACAAGGCTACCCGAAAATCTTCGGAGTCCAAGGAGCCGGAGAGGCCGAAAACCACCAGCTCGGCGTCTGATGCCGAGAGGACTCCGAAAAGGCAAAAAACCTCTTCGGATCCGAAGAAGCCGGAGTCAACTTCGGCAAAGGGGAGGGGGAAGGCCCAGAAGCCCCCGAGAGCGCCAGAGAAAGACGTGGTCTTGGCGCCTCCTTCGGAACATATCTGTGAGCCGTTTTTATGGCCCACGGACTTCGCCGAGGTGAATTCTCTTCTTGATTTTCTGGCCTTGCTTTTTTCCTGTATTTTTTGTGGTCCCTTTGTTGACTTTTTTCTTTATTCATTTTCAGAGGAACGATATGCTCTCCAAGCTCGTCGCCGTCGAACTCTCCAAAGCGTCCAACGACTATGCTGAGATGCAGAGGAAGTTGGCGGCTGCTTGTCATCGGGCCGAACAGGCTGAGGCTAACTTTGAGAAGGCCAGAGCTGCTAGGATTTCGGCCCAGGATGAAGCTCAGTTTGCCAAAAACCAGCTCGTCATCCAGCGGGAGCAGACGAAACGGAGGGATGCTGCTGCCGTGGTTGCCCAAGGGGAGGCTCTCCGTGTTTACACGGAGAAACTCTTTTTGAGCAGCCAGTTCTCGGCCTTTGTCGGTAGTCTGGTAAGGCTAATTGCCGATAAGGGCGAGCAGGGGGCCGACGTCGTGCTGCCTCTGTACAGCCGAGAGATAGCAGCTCGGCTTCAGAATCTGCCGCTCCTTGAGGAGCTCGCTTCATCCTCGGTCCTGCTTTCTGCAGACCGAGTCCGGAGTTGTCGAGCTGATCGGGACGAGAACCTGGAGGCTATCTTTGCCTCCGTGGGACCCGTTTCACCCGCTTCGACTTACAACGGAGAGGGTGAGGCCGAGCCGCTGGAGCCGGAGGCCGAAGTCGAGCGGGCCGGGCATCCGGAGAAGGAAGCCGATCAGGAGGCGGAGGCGAGGCCGGCAGGAGGCGAGGCTGAGGCTGAGGTAGCCCAGGAGAAAGAAGCTGTACCAGACCGAGGAGCCGGAGACGAAGCTGGCGGAGTATGATTTCGTCTCCCTTCTCTAGTCTAGTTTCTTCCTTGTAAAATGGCCTTGAAGCCCTAGTGTAAAAAATTTTCCTTGTGAATGAAAAATTCTCTACACTTGTCTTCGTATAGCTTTTCGTACTCGCCTTTATTCCTGTTGTATTTTACTATCTGCTCGGTACAGCTGCCGAACTAATATAGCTGCTTTGTACCCAAGGAGATGGAGATACTTCACTGGAAACGGCTGTACTCTTCGGCTTTGGACGAAGCTGAGAGAAGAGCTATAGCCGATCAGACGAAGAATGACGAGCTTCTGGCTCGTTTAGTGAAGCTGGAGGCCGATATCAAGGACTTAGAGTCCGATAAGAAAGATCTGGAGGCCGAGCTGAATACGGCCATTGCTGAGAGGACTGCGTACGAGGATTACATCCGTGTGCGCGGGGGAATGACCATATCAGATGTTCAGAGTCGAGTTGACGAACTGTGGGAGGAATATCATGTACTCCGTATGAACAATGTGCTGGAGAGCCCGGCTTGCCAACAAGTTGTGACATCACTACGGCGTTGGGCTTCTCGGTACAACATTGTTCTTTCTCGGCGCCCCTCCATAGAAAGATTCCTTCGGCATATCGTGCCAACAGATGCTCGCACTCCAGATCAAACCTCTGGTTCCCTTGTTCAAAATCCTACTCCCAGCCAACAACGAACTCCGGGACAGCCGGAAACGTCAAGACGAGAACGGGCTCAGGAGCAACCGGAATCGTCAAGACAGGGACGGACTGAAATTCGCCGAGGAGTTGTGACTATGAGCGAGCAAGATCAGCAGATGCTTATTGCAGAGACTCTTCATCGCCGAGGTGTTAGGACTTCTCGGGCTCGGGGAAGAGGCGTTGGGTCGAGGATAGCATCTCGTCGACCTGCTTATTCTTCATCTGCTCGGAACAACCGAACTCGGCTTCCAGAGGATTTTGCAGATAGGTGGCTTAACTTCAGCAACCCTGGACAGTAGAATAGTCCTTTGTAATAGCGTAACGCCATTTTGTAGGGTAGCTAAGTTGTATGCCGAACAAGATTTGAAAAATGAAATTTTGTTTTCGCTTCTAACACTGTATTTACAGCTTAGCGAAAAAATTTCATCGTACTCGTCCTCGGTCTTATGAAGTAAACTTCTTTGACCGGACTTGGTCCTTGGTCTGATGAAATAAACATCTTTGACCGGACTCGTCTTTGGTCTGATGAAATAAACATCTTTGACCGGACTCGTCTTTGGTTTGATGAAATAAACATCTTTGACCGGACTCGTCTTTGATCTGATGAAATAAACATCTTTGACCGGACTCGTCTTTGGTCTGATGAAATAAACATCTTTGACCGGACTTGGTTTGTGTTCTAATTTGGCGATTTTTGTCGCCGGGATCGAACTTTCCCTTGTCCTAATTCGGCGAGTTTTATCGCGTGGATCGGACTTTCCCTGTTAACCGAAGTGGTCTTATGCAGTAAACCTCTTTGACTAGACATGGTCGTCCCCGGTCTTATGAGGTAAACTTCTTTGACCGATCTTGGTCGTCCTAATTCGGCGAGGTTTATCGCGTGGATCGGACTTTCCCTTATTGCAGTTCGTTTCAGACGAAGTGCTTGTTAAGCTGAATTGCGGTCTTGTATCCTCCTTGGAAGCTTGGACTCACAATCGTTGGCTTATTGCAGTTCGTTTCAGACGGACTGCTTGTTAAGCTGACTTGTGGTCTTATATCCTCCTTAGAAGCTTGGACTCACAATAGTCTTTAATAATCGATCTAAAAAGGGGATCAGTCTTTAAAGAACGATATACCTTGGTACCATTTGTAAGAGACGACAAGCACATAGAGACAAAACACATAGGGAAAAAATGAAAAAGACGAAAGAAAAAGACTTTAAACCTTTTATAAAACGACAAGTAAAAGGTGCAAGTAAGAAACAAACAAATAAAAACATATACCCCTATGACCGAACTAGACACGAGACGGACTGACCGGACTGTCTCTTACAAGTGGAACTTCTTGAGGTTGGAGATGTGCCAGGTTCGGGGTACTTGTTCTCCTGACATGTGAGTCAATTTATAAGACCCTTTGCCGAGGACTTCTGACACCCGATATGGACCCTCCCATGTGGGTTCGAGTTTGCCCAGCTTTTCTGCTCGGCTTACTTCGTTGTTTCTCAAGACGAGATCTCCCACTTGAAATTGAAGCTTTTTCACCCTTTGGTTATAATACCGGGCTACTTGCTCCTTATACTTGGCTGCTTTTATGCACGCCAATTCTCTTCTTTCTTCGGCGAGATCTAGTTCTGCTCTCAGTCCGTCGTCATTCATTTCTGAGGAGAAATTTAGAGTTCGGGGACTGGGTACGCCGATCTCCACCGGAATTACGGCTTCAGTGCCGTACACCAGACTATACGGAGTTTCACCGTTGGAGGATTTGGGTGTAGTTCGGTAGGACCATAGGACTTGAGGGAGATTTTCTACCCATTGTCCTTTGGCTTGTTCTAACCGAGCTTTTAACCCTTTCACCAGAATCCGGTTCGTTACTTCCGTTTGTCCGTTTGCTTGGGGATGGGAGACCGAAGTGAACCGCTGTTGAATGTTCAGCTCTTGGCACCAATTCTTGAACGTCTTGTCGGTGAACTGAGTCCCATTATCCGAGATGAGGATGTGGGGTATGCCAAATCGGCACACTATGTTCTTCCAGACGAAGTCCAATGCCTTTGAGCTCGTTATCGTAGCTAATGGTTCAGCCTCCACCCACTTCGTGAAGTAGTCCACGGCAACGATAAGGAATTTCATTTGCCGAGGAGCTTGAGGAAGTGGTCCCACTATGTCTATGCCCCATTGCATGAAAGGCCAAGGGCTTTGCATAGTGTATAGATCGGTCTGCGGCATCCTTGGGACATTTGCATGAATTTGGCACTTCGTACACTTCTTGACGAGCTGCACTGCCTCTTGTACCATGGTTGGCCAATAATATCCCCATCTCAGAACTTTTTTAGCTAAAGCTCTGGCTCCGATGTGGCTACCGCACGATCCTTCATGAACTTCTCTGAGGATGTAGTCCGTCTCTTCTGGTCCTACGCACCGCAATAACGGCTGGAGGTAAGACTTTCTAAAGAGGACTCCTTCATGAAGTTCGTACCGAAGAGCTCGGCACGTGATCTTCCGAGCTTCTCTCTTATCCTCGGGCAATTGTCCTTGATCCAGATACTGCAAGATCGGCGTCATCCAGTTCGGCGAGCTGGATACTGAATGTACCTCGGCTTCATCAATGCTTCGATGCATTAATTCTTCCGCCTTTGAGCTCGGATCTGAGGCCAATTTACTTAAGGCATCTGCTCGGCTATTTTCCGCTCTGGGAATGCGGATTATCCGAAAATAGGAGAAACTTCGGCTGATGCTTTGCGCTTTGTCCAAATACTTCTTCATTCTCTCGTCACGAGCTTCACTTGTACCCAACATGTGATTTACTATGACTTGTGAATCACAATGGACTTTGAGAGATTTGACGAGCAGACTTTGCGCTAACTGGAGTCCGGCCAGGAGGGCTTCGTACTCGGCTTCATTATTAGTAGTGGGGAATAGGAAACGAAGTGAGTAGGTTACCTCGTGTCCGTCGGGAGCGACAAGTAAAATACCAGCTCCACTTCCCATCTTGTTTGAAGCTCCATCTACGAATCCGCTCCAGCAGTCCGGCGGCTCTACTTCGGATTCCAAGGGCTGTGCTAGTTCGGCATTGGCAGAATTCTTCTGTTCGGCAATAACGGGAATTGCTTGATCGAACTTCGCTTCTGCAAGAAAATCCGCCAAGGCTTGTCCCTTGATGGCTTTCCGAGGTAGATATTCAATTGTGTGCTCTCCCAACTCTATAGCCCACTTGGCGATTCTGCCTGATGCTTCTGGTTTGGTCAACACTTGCCGAAGTGGCAGATCAGTTAAGACGCATACCTTGTGAGCATAGAAGTATGGCCGCAGTCTCCTTGCTGCATTTACTAATGCTAGAGCAATCTTTTCCAGAGGTGGATACCTGGTTTCTGGACCTCTTAATGCTCGGCTTGTAAAATAGATGGGAAGCTGCTTTAGGCCTTCTTCTCGTACAAGCACCGCGCTGATGGTTTGATCCGATGCCGCTAAGTATAAGAATATTACTTCGGCTTCGGTTGGAGCAGAGAGAATAGGAAGCTCGGCTAGATAACTTTTGAGCTCGTCAAAGGCCCTTTTCTGCTCGGCTCCCCACTCGAACTTTGGTGCCTTTTTCAACACCTTGAAGAACGGCAGTTGCTTTTCGGCTGCTTGGGAAAAGAATCGATTCAGTGCGGCTAGACATCCGGTTAGCCTTTGCACGTCATGTATGGACTTCGGCATTGCCATGTTCTGAACGTCTTGAACTTTTGAGGGGTTTGCCTTGAGTCCGTCCTTTGAAACCCAACAACCCAGAAACTTTCCCGAATCTACCAAAAAGGTACACTTTTGGGGATTAAGTTTGAGGTTGGCTTTCTTGAGCACGTTGAGAGTGGACTTGAGGTTGTGCTCGTACTCCGAAGTGCTTTTGCTTTTGACGACTATATCGTCAACATATACTTCGACCTCCTTTCCAATCAGGTGCCGAAAAAGCTTGTCTACCATCCTTTGATAAGTGGCTCCGGCATTCTTTAAACCGAATGGCATCTTTTTATAAGCGAAAATGCCGAAATCAGTAATGAAGGCCGTTTTTGAAGCGTCAATCTCATCCATTAAAACCTGATGGTATCCTTTGTATAGATCAAGAAAACAAAAAATTTCAAAGCCTATCAGAGCTTCTACTTTTTTATCTATGTTCGGAAGGGGATAGCAATCTTTGGGACAGTGCTTATTTAGATCGGTGAAATCTATGCACATCCGCCATCCTCCTTCCTTTTTCTTGATCATGACAGGATTGGCCACCCACGAAGGATACTTCACTTCGAATAACACATCCGCCTTCAATAATTGACGGACTTCGTCATGGATGACTTGACTTCGTTCTGCCGCAAAGAGTCTTTGCTTCTGTTTTATCGGCCGGACCGAAGGATCAATATTTAAACGATGAGTGATTACCTCGGGGGGCACTCCGGTCATGTCCAACAGAGACCATGCAAAGACGTCTTTGTACTCCTTGAGGAGCTGGATGGTTTTTTTCCGAAGTAGAGGCGTTCCCGCGAAGCCGATCTTAACCGTTCTGGATGGATCGTCTTCGTACAGCTGAACTGTCATCGAATTCGGCTCCGGTATGACTTCGGTCATTGCCTCTGACTCCGGCTGCTGTGATTGCTATGCTTGGTGGTGCCGATCTGACTGCTCGGCACTTCTAAGCGCAATTTGCAGACATTCCTTTGCTCTCTTTTGGTCACCTCGGATGACCGCTATCCCTCCCTTAGTAGGGATCTTGATGGTGAGGTGATAAGTGGAGCAAATGGCCCGAACTGTGTTGAGCCAGTCTCTTCCCAGGATGACGTTGTACGGGGACCGAGCTTTCACCACGAAAAACTCAATCATCGTACTGGAGCTAGTAGGCGCTTTCCCCACCGTGATCGGAAGGCTGATAATACCTTCAGGGCGGGTGTCCTCCTGGGCGAAGCTCTTCAGGGGAAGCGGAGCCGGGCTGAGCCGAGCTGGGTCCACTTCTAGTTTGTCGAAGCACTCTTTAAAAAGAATGCTGACTGACGCTCCTGTATCCACAAACACCCTGTGGATCAGTTTGTTTGCCACTCCGGCTTGGATGACAATGGCGTCTTGGTGAGGAGAGATGGCCGGGACGGGATCAGCATCCGAGAACGTAATCACTTCGTCCTGCTTCAGCCTTTTATGCGTTGGCTCTTCTTGATTGGAGCCTCTGCGCTCTGACTTCAGGGACGACTTGGTCTTCCCGGCAGGGAGAGCGTCAATAGTCAGGATTACTCCATCATATTGCGGCTCGTCATCGTCTTCGGGATCCGGCTGCCTTTTCGGATCCTGAGGAGCGCAGTTCGCACCTCTCTGCTTCTTATTCTTCTTTGACTGCTTGTTTTGGTATTTTTTCAATGTCCCTGCCCTCACAAGAACATCGATACCTGCAGCCAAGTTTCTGCACTCCTCGGTATCGTGACCGTGGTCTTGATGGTAGGAGCAGTAGTTATCCTGGGGTCGGCGCGCGGCAGATTTCGTCATCCGCTTTGGCTTTTCGAACAGGTCAGAGTGTAGTTCGAAAATTTCCGCTCTCGGCTTGTTCAGCGGTACGAACTGAGCGGGCGGCTTCTCGGGATTGAGACGGGGTCCCAATCTGTCTTGCACCGGAGTCCTTTGAATCCTTTCAAAAGGAGTTCGGCGAGGATGTCCCTGATCGCCAAAAGGAGTTCGGCGAGGATGTCCCTGATCGCTATGATCGGGCTTCCTCCTGTCTCCTCGGGACGATGAGCTGTCTAACGACCGTTTGCGACGGTCTGCCTCATCGGCCCGGGAGTACTGGTCCGCAATGTCCCACATTTCCTGAGCTGTCTGCGGACCGCACTCAACGAGCTTCCTGTAGAGAGCTCCGGGCAGGATTCCATTTTGGAATGCCGAGATGACAAGCAGATCGTTGAGATCGTCTACTTGCAGGCATTCCTTGTGGAATCTTGTCATAAAGTCGCTGATTTTTTCGTCGCGACCTTGACGAATGGAAAGCAGCTGAGCCGAAGTGATTCGGGCTTCCACTTTCTGAAAGAACCTCCTGTGGAAGGCATCCATTAGATCTCGGTAAGATCTGATGCTGCCCTGGGGGAGGCTATCGAACCACCTTCTCGCGTTCCCGATGAGCAGCTCGGGAAACAGCTTGCACATGTGGACCTCGTTGAGACCCTGGTTCGCCATGTTATACTGATAGCGCCCCAAGAAATCGTGAGGGTCCACGAGCCCGTCGTAAGTCATCGACGGAGTTCGGTAGTTCTGTGGTAGGGGAGTTCGGGTGATGTCGTCCGAGAACGGAGTCTTCAGTGCTCCGTACACGGCGAATCCGATATCTCGTCGGTATGGAGGAGATTGAGTTCTCCTGTGATTCCGGTACCGAGGAAGAACAGGAATATGTCGGGGTTGAGGATTCTTCTTCCTGGAAGACACGGCACTACTGCGGTAGTGACTTTCATGTCTGGATGAGGAAGGTGAATCCTCCGTTTTCGTCTTCGGCTCTTGGCTCTTTTGCAGGAAGGCTAAGAACTCATCCTGCTTCTCAGCCAAGAACAGCTTGACAGCCTCATTCAAATCAGGCTGCTGGGAAGACTCAGTGGGACGATTTTTGGAGCGGCCTGTTCCTTCGCCATGAGAACTGGTGGTGGATTTATCCCTAGGCTGTTTTCCAGACCTATGGGATGGATTGGCTTCCTCCTGGTTCTCACGGGCAGGAATACGGGTACTCTGCGATCTGGTATGCATTTTTTGGGTGGAAAAAATGGATCAAAAATTCGCTTTATCACAAATTTTGTTCTTATGTTCCCACAGACGGCGCCAGTGATGATTCCGCGAATTATTGATGATGAAGAATGCTCGTAAAAGTAAATTACGACACAGGGAATTTACGTGGTTCGATTTACTGAAGTAAATCTACGTCCACGGGAAGAAGGGAGGGCAAGATTGTATTGCTTGATCTGGGATTTACAGCTTACAACACAGACTTGTTATATGATGTTTTATCTCTAGAGAGCTTAACCTCCCTCTATCTGATCTAAGTTCTATTTATATCTTGAACTAAGATCGTGGCTTGCATCACCACCCTAAGTCGTGGATGTCGTGTAGGTCATGGCCTAAGATCGTGGATGTAGCGTAGGTCATGGCCTACGATCGTGGCCTGAGTTGACACCACGTGGTAGTGGGTGTGTTGGACATCCTGTATGGGTCCACTAACTCCTTGTTCGGTCGAATACTGAGACCGAACTGCTTTGGTTGCCAATCTGAGAGTAGAGCTTGATGCCGACCTGAGAGCAGAGCTTGATTGGATGGCTTTTACCGAGCTGTAGGCTGAGGCCGAACTCTTTGGTAATGCCGAACTCATACTCCTGCTTTGGTTGCCGATCTGAGAGTAGAGCTTGATGCCGACCTGAGAGCAGGGCTTGATAGGTTGGCTTTTACCGAGCTGTAGGCTGAGGCCGAACTCTTTGGTAATGCCGAACTCATACTCTTCCTTGGGCTTTGGGCTGATGGGCCGTCATTGCTGTTGGGCTTGTTTAGTACGCACCCCATCACAATTCAAACGGACTGTGAAGTCACTAGCTAGTCGACTTAATTTGATCATATTCACTCTAATTGAATTATGTTTAAGAGTGTGGTTGGCACGTATATATTTTTAAAATACTAGTACCACATAAACTCTCTCCAAACATATGAAGAAGCTAACGGAAGCCTTTTTTTCACGACTTGTCTTTCACTCCATGCAATGCACTTGGTTAACCTTTTCCATAGGAAGTGTCAGATATACTTCCTCCTCTCCTCTTTAACTCACACATATTTGATCGGATTGATTTTAAGAAATTGTTTGATTTTGCTAAGAAATGTAAGAGTTGAAAGTTAGTGAAATGTAGTCCTATATTTTATTAGTTTTATGGAGTATTAATTATGAGTAGAATGTGTTGTAGGAATTGAAGTTCACCTACTAAAAATGACAAAATGAGATAATTAATGAAAACTCGAGAGTATATAACTTTTTTCATCGATTTTATGGGATTTCGTGTTTCGTGCAATTCTAACTCCAATGAATTCCTATCCCAAAAGATTAATAAATAAGGACAAAACACGTCTATAGGTCCTTGTACTAATGCATTTTATTTTATTAGGTCCTACTACAATTTTTTTGTTTTATTAGATACTTATACTAGTACTCCATATATTTTGTTTCATTAGGTCATTTTTCAGTTTTTTTATTTATTTCATTGGGTCCTTATATTATTACATTTTAATTTAAGAGATTCTTTGGTTGAATATTTATTGAATGGACTTCATAATTTAATTAACTTTTCTTGTCTTAATTAAAATTTTTAATTTTCCTCTTTTCTCTTATTTATTTTGAAATTAATCTAGTTTCAATATCGACTTAAGAATCAGTGAAAAATGATAAATTTATAAATTGATAACAGACAATATCAATAAATTTTTATTTTTCCAATTATTATTGAGTTGATATTGCAAATGAATTAATTCCAAAATTAATATGAGAAAAAGAAAAACAAATAAATTCATCACATAAAAAGTTAATTTAATTCATAATTCCATTAAATAAAGATCCAACCAAATCAAAATAAAAGTATAAAAACTTTTAAAATAGTATATAGACCTATTGAAAAAAAAATTGTACAAGGATCTAATGAAATAAAATGCATTGATACAACAATTTAATGAACTAAAAATTTGTAGAGAATTCTAATGGTATTGGTGGGGATAAGTTAAATGTACTAGAAGTAGCATCCTTAACGCCACGGGCCGGACCGCACCTGGGTCCTGGCCCGCGGCCCCGCGCGATGGAGATGACGAATTTGCTGCCCTGGCCGGTCCCGGGGACTCAGTCGCGGCCCAGGGACGCGCCCGGGGTTCGGCCTGGTGACGACGAAGCTTCCGGTTGGAGGGGGTTCGGGCCGCTCCTGTGCCCCAAGTTCTGAATTTTTATGCATTTGGAAGAGGAAGAAGAGGGAGAGGGAGAGGAAGAAGAAGATGCAGATGCAGATGGAGGGGTGAGATTTTTTTGCACTTTTTTTTAATTTTTTAAATTTTTTTTGCACTTTTTTTTAATATTCTAATTTTTTTATATTTTTAGTTTATAATTTATTATTTTTGTATTAAAAATGAATTTCTCGTGTTATAATTGCTCAACGTTTTCAATTTTTACAAGTAATATAGGCTGGAGTTGTGAATAGTGCAATTTAATAGTTGTGGACCGGGATGAGGCCTATAGGGTTAAAGCAGTTATGGCTTGAGACTCAAATTTAGGGGAATGATGACGTGGAGGAGACTTGGGGCCTAAATCCGGGCCGGGGTTAATGGGAGTAATATACTCCTACAAGTCTAACTTAGGAGGGTAAAAGCGTCCAAAATATCCGTAAGGGACGACATAGCCGCTTTTAATTTGTCAAGATTAAGTGGACGCAAGTGATCCAACAACCAGGCTGCTCTACATTAATTAATTCAATGTGACATACGAGTAATTTTTATTTAGTACTCCTAACAAGTTAATTTTTACTTGAATAAGAAGACATAATCATTTTAACGATAAGTGAAAAAACAAAGTATCTACGCCAGGCTGAGCGATGCTCACATCACTATTAATTTATTAATCAGACTAAAGATAATCTAAAATAAAACTTGATTAGCGAAGCAAAAATTGAGTTGATTTTATTAACTAACAACTGATCGATAGCAACATACAAGTCAAACAATAAACCCACCTCGCAAACACCGGTCCTGCCCTGGTTTGCATTCATATACTACACCGTTACAATGTATATTTAATTTTCTAATTTGCTCTCCTATAACGTATTTTCTTTTAATTTTTCTAACTTTTATTTACATTTATAAATCCCAACCCCTTCCGCTACCTAGCGCCGTTCACATCACGGAGCATCCGTTAGGATTCTCGTCACTAAACATTTGATCGTTCATGTTCATGTTCATGCCCATATTCGTGTTCGTATACGTTGGAGGGGGAGGGGGAGGTCCCGAAGCGTATTGTACGACGTAGCCAGTGTTACCGTAACCATAGTTAGGTGGGTAATCTTGATAGTGGCTAACTGGGAGGCCATAATCTTGATTGTAATAATTTTGGTTGTAAATTGGCATGGCGTAGTGCGTTTGTAGATTCAAACCATGGTACTCCATCTTGTTAACTTCTACCTTTGCTCCCTCGCCTCCTTTGCTTCCTTCCCCTCCGCCACTCACCGCCTTCGCCTCTGCTCCCTTCTTGTCTCCTCCGCCCTCTTTTTTCTCCTCCTTCTTGCCTTCTCCGCCTTCTTTCTTGTCACCTCCGCCATCGTCTTTCTTCGGAGGAGGAACGATTTCTACACTTCTCTTGAGTTTCTCTTTCAAGTACGATGTGAGCTCCTTCACATTCATCGTCCCGGTCACCGTGACCAAGTCCTTTGCTACGTCAGTTTTAACCGACTGCACCCCTATAATTAAAATAAACCAACCATAATTAATTATGAAATTGTCATCGTAGTACTACTATACAGGTTAAGATGTCATATTTTTAGTAATTACTACATGAGTTGAAAGCCACCAAGACTACAATTAATATATACCTAATAGATTTGAATATTTAATGATACTATATACTAAATGAAATGCAATAAAATTGAAACCAAACTCACCATCAATGTGCTTTGTTATTGCCCGCTTGACCTTATGTGCGCATCCGTCACAGTGCAGCCTCACTTTCATCACCACTGTGCTAATCGCAGGCTGGATTATAATAAAACATTTATTAAGTCGGCTAACAATACTAATTAAAAATTAAATGGTCAGCTAAAAAATTCACCTCTTGGGGTTTCTTGTCACCCCCCTTTTTCTCCTCTGCCTTTTTCTCAGGTTTCTCTTCAGCCTTCTTATCTCCACCACCGGCGGCGGCGGCTTCCTTTTTGGGCTGAGGAGATACGAGCTCAACCTTCTTTTTGGTTTTGTACGCTACCCTCTCGCACAGCGCCGCCGGGTCAACATTGCCGGTGACAGTCAACTTGTTAGCTTCATAGTCGGTCTTCACTTTCTCAACACCTTCACAACGCATAATAATACTACTAATTATAAACCATATATAATTATATTGATAATACTGAATTTTGAAATTGAAAAGGTAACGGAAAATTCATAAAAAGTTTGTTCCTTGTTATCTCCGCAAAGTTCTATGTTGGTTGCGACCAAATCAAGATAATATCGGAACACACTGTTGTTGTGATAATTGATGTATAATTACTGTATATTATTAATAAAAAGTTGCATTATTTACCTAACTTATCACCCAAGAAAATTAGGCAGTTTGATTTCTAAAACAAAACAAACTTTATGTATTTTCACTTGTACCACGGTACTACTAATTAGAGTAATTAATCTGCCAATATATAAATTATTCCACTGAATTTCTTTTTTTTTTTAAAGGAAAAATTTAAGTACCTTCGAAATGGCTAACGGAGCGTTTGACCTTTTTCGCGCAACCTTCGCAATGCAAGTCAAGCTTCATCACGACCGCGATCGGTCCGGCCTCCTCCTTCTTTCCTCCGGCGTCTGCCGCCTTCTTCTCCGGCGCCGCTGCCTTCTTTTCTCCATCTTTCTGAAAGAGGGAACAGAAAACTGAGCAAAACGGCCAATTCTTCGAAATAATCACAGGAAATAGATCGAGTAGAATTCACGAATAGAAAAAAAATTAAGATTTAGGTTAGAATTAAGATGAAAATTGAAGGGCTGAAGGTGATTAGTTACCTCTCCCATTTCACAAAATCTCCTCTCTTTACTTAATAGGGGAAGAATTATAGGTTATAGTGTGGAAATAGAAACTGATGAATGGTTTGAAGAGGGAAATATAGAGGCAGCCGTTAAGATATATAAAGACCCAGGAACAGAGAAAATTAGCTGTTTCGTAGGGGCGGGGCCCACCCACCAAAATTAGACCGAAGAGAAAATTCACAATCGAATAGAATTATAGAGGTTGGAAGAATAGAATTTTAGGCGTATGTACATATGGATGCATGTATGGGCATTGCATGTATGATGTCATGGCATGAATGTCCGGCCGAATCAGATTGGATCTCGTATATGCTATATGCTTACGTGACAAATCAGCAGTGTTTGACTAATAATTACTTACTAATTAATTAGCATGACCCTTAAGCAAGTGAGATTACTATTCTACCCACTAAATTTACCAATTTCCAAAGTCCAAACGAATTGGGTGGACTTGGTACTAATTACTTTACACATACCTCCAAAGATCATGACCCAATAAAACAATAATTAGAATGATTTGTATAAATGTGTGATTGAATTAGTTTAGTAAAAGACGTGTGGTCATACGTGCATTCAACTTTTTCATGAAATACTTTGATTTGGTAAAGTTATAGTTTACTTAGGACAAGATTAAGCATAAATAAATTTGTTCTGTCACTTTGCATTGTAAGTTTGTAGCAGAGGAATACTCTGACTCATGTACATTGTTATTTTCAGTTGTATATTTACCTATGGAATTAATATGGCAATATTACCGAAATTCTTTCTCAATGTCACGAAGCATGATTGACAAGGACTACTAATTCAAGGACTATTTTGTTATACCATTAACATGTGATTGCGATAAGAAGTGAACCGTGTCATACTCAAATAAATTTGACAGATATTATAGTGATTTGCCTTTTTCTTTTTTTTTTTTATTAATGAGATAAATGCGGAATTGAACCCTAGAACTCAAAATAACAATGAAAAGTTTAAACTTATAGTACTTACAAATTTGTGATTGACATAGATGCGTCACAAATCAATATAGTGATCCAGTTAGTTTCAATTCAAATACTGAATCATAGACATAGTAGTTCTTAAGACAGGGATGTCGAAGTTATTTTTTATTTTTATTTTTTTAAGAAATAAAGTGCTACTTGATTTAGGTGCTGAATTGGTTTTTGTACAAGAACTATATTATTGGTCTCTAAAAAATTAAGATGCAGTATATGAATGGAGAATGTAATTCTCAAATAAAATTGGGGAATGGACTATTAATATTTTAAAATTTTTAATAATAACATTTAAGAATAATTCATAAAATAAATATCACCAAAATGATGAGACGCAAAATGACTACACAGATTTTGGGAAGCAAGATGACTGTACATATTCCGACGTTTCTCGCCAACGTTTTATCCACGTTGTATCGAAAAATCCATCTATTTAGATCAATACCATTGAAAACTAGAAATCAACATATAAAAAAAAACTTATTCCTTACTTTTAAGATAAAAAAATTGAGTCAAGTGCTGGAAAATTTTTAAAAATAATTAAAATCTATGACGCAAAGCAAATGGTTCCTAAATTAATGACAAATTAACTTAATCTTTTATTTTTTTAGGACGTTTTATTTGCATCCTCTAATTTTAGTTGGAACACCAACAATAAAGATGCTTTTTGAAGCGTTGGTGGCAGAAACTCAAATTAGCTTTCTTAATTGCATTAAAAAATGTCCTTAATGATTTTTTATTGCAGTGCAACCTCCGTCTGTCGCATCACATAATATTGAGCAGACGAATATGAACCATCCAAGACTAGAATCATCTTCATTCAGGGGCGGATCTAGGTGGGGTCGGGGGGGGTCGGCCGACCCCACCGCTGTCCCCGGAGAATCGCCGGATAATGCCCTCCCTCAGCCGCCGACCCCACGCCGGCAATCTCCTGCCCCGCGTCGCCGATTTTGCAGAGGAGAAGGTCTCCTGCCCACTGCCCAGCGTCGCCATTTTTTGCAGAGGAGGAGGAAGAAAGATTGCTAATTTGGGCTTTTACAATTGGGCTTTACAATTTGGGCTTCATTATTTTAATTGACCCAATTCTAATATGAGTAGACCACATTTTAACCTATTAAAATAGTAGACAGTAGTTCACGATTTCACTCATATTTTTGCCTCACCTCAAACTAATGATACCCCACAACACAGGCAAAGAGAGAATTCAAATCAGTAAGGCATACAACAAAAATTGATCTCCACTCCCAAAAACCAGGCTAATTAGCTATACGCAGTAAGAAAACAGCTTCGATTTCTGCCTTATTCATTGTATCAAGGATTCGAGGTAGGTAAAATCAATAAATCATAATTCAAGTTTAAGTTAGTAATACTATTATTTGTTTGTTTTTTTCAGTTTTTACATTTAAGTAGCCGTTAGCACTATTAAATTGATCATCATTTAAGTAGATATTGCAAATTCTTTGCTTAATTGCTTTGGAGTTGTGGATTATTCATTTATTTTGTATATGAAAAATGATTAAATATAAATTCTAAATTTATGTTACTTTTTTTTAGGTTAATGGATAAATATCTTATTAAAAGACCTCGAGTTTCTATCGGTTCTTCTAGTGCTAATGTTGAGCAAGAACCACAACAATTGGGAAATAATGTGGTAGTTGAAAATAATCCGGACGAGATTGAAATTGATAAAGAGAAAATCAAAGCCGACCCCGGATTACGAGACCCTATAGATAGTTTTGATGTGAATATTCGTGATCGAATTCGTAGAGAATATGTTGCCAAAGGCCCTTGCCAACCAAAAGGCCATGACTTTCCAAAAAAAACATATGGGAAAGATAAGAGAGGTTTTAGGGATGTTTGGTATAAAGATTATATTTGGCTTGAATATAGTACGACAACAGATGCTGCGTATTGTTTTTGGTGTTTTCTTTTCAAGCGTGGTTATTTAGCTCCAGGAGATGAAGCATTTGTTAGTGGTGGTTTCTCTAATTGGAAGAAGGCTAATGAAAGATTTAGAGCTCATGTTGGATCAACGGGTAGTGCACACCACAAAGCTAGAATTGAATATGAAAATTTTGTAAATCAAAAGCAGAGTGTGCCTTATATCGTTAGTAGAGTTGGTTCAAAACAAGAGAAGGAATATAGGATTCGTTTGACTGCAACTCTTGATGTTATTCGATTCCTTTTGAATCAAGGTTTGGCTTTTAGAGGACATGATGAGACATCAACTTCTTCAAATAGGGGCAACTTTCTGGAGTTATTATATTGGTATAGTTTAAGGAATGATGAAGTTGGTCAAGTTGTATTGAAGAATGCTCCCGGAAATAATCAAATGATTGCTCCATCAGTTCAAAAAGATATCGTTAATGCGTGTGCAGTTGAAACTACACTTGAAATAATGAAGGAACTTGGTGATGGATTATTTTCCATAATGGTTTATGAGTCTCGAGATTGCTCGGTGAAGGAGCAAATGGCTATTGTTATTAGATATGTGAATAAAAATGGAGAGATAATAGAAAGATTTTTAGCCTTAGTTCATGTTAAAGAGACTTCATCAAGATGCTTGAAAATGGCAATTGATTTTGTATTTTCTAAGATGGAATTATCTTTGTCAAGATTGAGGGGTCAGGGATATGATGGAGCTTCAAATATGAGGGGTGAATTTAATGGACTTAAAGCACTTATTTTAAAAGAAAATCCATTGAGCTTAACTTGTTAACTAAACAACTTCAAAGTTTTGTGAGTGATGTAAGAAGAGATGCACGTTTTTCAGATGTTGAAGATTTGGGAACTCTTTCAAAGAAGATGGTTGAAACGATGAAAGATAAGATTTTTCAATTGGTTTATCGATTGATAAAATTGGTCTTACTTTTACCAGTAGCTGTTTTCTGCAATGAAATTTATGAAGTCAGAGCTGAGAAATAGGATGGGAGATGACTGGTTGAACGACAGTTTGACGGTATATAGCGAGAAGGATGTGTTTGCAACTATTCCAAATGAAAGGATTTTGAGTCGTTTTCAGAAAATGGATACTCGAAGAAGCCAACTATCTCGCATAGCATAAGATTGTGGTATTTATATTTTTACGTATTTTTGTTTAGAGATATTTATTAAAATATTATATTTATAATCTTGTTCGGTTCGACCCCACGATTTTTGATTCCTGGATCCGCCACTGTCTTCATTATCGGCTTGAAGTTTTTCCATAAGCTTGGTTTGTTGAACATTCAGAACAACAAAGTCATCACGTGGCCAATCGCGCCTTCAATTGGCCTGATCGCGCAACCAATCATTTTAAATCACTTGATCGTGTTTGGATCGACATTGAATAGGATCGATCAAGGAAGCTGATACCACTTGGTGTGGTCTAGGGTTATCAAAACTCAAATGGTAACCCATAAGATATAGGAGAATAATGTAGAATTGATAGAGTTATACATATAACTGAGAGTTATATTCTTTGATTGATAAATATTGCAATCTTGTAACATATTTTAAGTATATTTACACAAAGAAAGACCACATATATAATTTATATAAATAAATAAATAAGAATGTTTAAAATTTGATTTAAAAAATTATAGCATCTGACAAAAAGAAAATGAGAACGATTCTTTTATCTTCCAACAATTACACGTATAATACTCAACAAAGGGAATGTGATTGGAGGATTATTGCCACTTAAACATGCGTTTGGTGAACATTTTATTCGGTTGTTATCAATAATCTTATTCAAATAAATAGAATCTTGTATATCTTAGGGCATGCGCAGCGGTGGCGTCCGTCGCCACCGCTGGCACGGACGCCATCCGCCGCCGCTGCGCTCGCGCCGCTGGCACGGCGCTGCTCGATGTATCGAGCACGTCCGTGCCAGCGGACGCACACGTGGCGCGCTCCCATTCGTCAACGGCATAGCCATTGTGTTTAAACATTTTTTATTTTTTTTAAAAAAAAATCGGTATTTAATTATAAATAATGCTAAAAAATAAAAAAAAAATATTTTCCAAATCCCAAAAATATGGCCGTTTTTTCCGTTTTTTCTGAATTTTTTTGATTTTTTTTATTTTTTATTTCCCCAAAATCATCTATAAATACACACATTCATCACTCATTTATCACATCAATTCATCTCTCATTCATAATTCTTATACAAACTATCAACACATTCAACATTCACTCAAAACATCAAATGGATTCCACTCATCACAATGCGCGATACTCGAATCCACAATCAACTACAAGAAGACCTAATCAACCACATGTGGGCGAAATTCGGCAACGAGTAGTGGTTTTTTTAATTTTTAGGATTTTAATTATGTAATTTTTAATTTTTAGGATTTTAATTATGTAATTTTTCATTTTTAGGATTTTAATTATGTAATGTTTAATTTTATTTGTCGTTTGTAATATTTATTGTGGTTTTTAAATGAATTTTAATATTATGGAAATGTTATTGTTTAATTGAATTTTAAATTAATTGTGCTCGTACTTGCGGAAGAGCACAGTTGTGGGTGTTGTGCTCTTGCCAGAGAGCAGGCATGAATAGTACCGCCCGGGCCCACAACCGTGCCGCTGGCAAGAGCACGGTTGTGGATGCTCTTATGTTTTATCGTCCTACGCAATATTCTTCTCAGCTTCAGTGACAATTATTTTTTCCCTTGCAATCTTTATATTAATAAGGTGTAGTACTATGACCACGTTTACAAATTTATGTAGTCAAATAAAATAAGTTGAGAGTGGGAGTACATTAACAAATACTAGTAACTAACATACTCAATTAAAATTAAGTTTACAAGCAATATAGTTTGTGTTGTGAATAAATTTGTGATAAGCTTGTCAGAGTAATTAGTACTAAGAATTAATATTTTTTTAAAATCTATTTTCTTGATTATTATATGATTATTATATGTAACTACGAATTTGCTTATATCAGTCGAAACGAATAATTACATTGAATTTCTCCTACTCCAGAACATCAATACATTAATAGAACTAATATTTTAAAGGTACGCGAATGCTTATAGGTTTAGGTAGGTAACCCATGACATATAACCAAATAATTTATAGCCTAAAATGTGGCCATTAATAAAACATGGTGCAGAGTTTATTCGTTTTCTTTATATTGTTACATGTATAATAATGCATTTTAATTAACATTATTTTGGTAGTCTTGCAGCGTCGTTATAACTAATTGATGTTATTTGAGAACCTTGTTTCTCATATAGTTTTGAGTACATAGTCCATAGCATTTTAGCACTGAGGATTGGAATTCGGAACTCATACTAAAACGAGGATTGGAATTCGAAATTCAATACTAAAAATCAAGTGGAGTTCCTTCCCAAACCTCAAAGATGCATTTCTAAAGCCCATGGACATAAGGTCATCGGCAACGCTGTCTCTTATCCGTCTCTTATATTACTATTCATGGGTCTCATTGTACTTTTTTTACTTCATCTGTTAACTAAGGGACGGAACCTGCAACCCTCCATCTCTTATCCGTCCTTTAACCGTCTCTTAAATTACTATTCATTCAATTTCATTTTTTATTTTTATTTCCAACCAAATTCAATTAATAAAAACAAACTTCATCAAATAAAATAAAATTACAACATAAAATAAAAATACAACTTAAAATTCAAAAAATAAAAAAAATACATAATTAAAATCCTAAAAAAATAAAAATTACATAATTTAAAATACAATTTTATAGAAAATAAAAAAACTACTCCGCCGGCGAATCATCCCCCGAAGGCGGTGGAGGTGCCCTGAAGTCACCTAGAGGAGGAATACCAAGTTGTCTTGCCATAAACTCAATTCCGACAAGATAGACTTGGTATTGGGGAGGCATCATGCGGGAAGTGTCCGCCATTGTGGCGGTCATGTACATGGACATTAGGGAGTTCGAGGTTGCCCCCGAGCCCGAGCCCGTCTGGCTTTATTCGGCCCGGCCCTTCCTCCCTCAAGTCGCCTTCGCCGCATTTCTCCCTTGCGGCCGACGGCGCCCTCAAGAGGACCCCCCGGCATCGTCTGTCGTGCCCTCAACCTCTTGCGAGGCAAACTCTTGTGCGGCGCTGCCCGAACCGCCCTCACTAAACGAGTATTGGCCACCCGCCGTGTGCTTCGTGCGCTTCGAGGTCGAGCCCGAGCTGGACCGGACACCGCCGACCTACCTTTCCTCGTCTTTGACGACCTCCCAAACATCGACATGTTTGAATTGTTTGGCGGTGTCGTCGAAGTAGACTCGCAAAGCCGACCTCAGAATGTCGGCTCCCGTGGCTCCGCTTTGGTAATGAGCCGCTTCACTCTTGTAGATGGCGCAAAATTTTTTGACCTCTCTGTTGACTCGGTCAAAGTGAACGCGGAACATCTTATATGTGCATCGGCGGGACCCCTTCGACTTAATCTCGTGGTAGGCCTCGGTGACCTTTTCCCAGAAGCACTTCCGGGATTGTTGATTCCCGACAATGGGATCGTATGAGATGCTGATCCAGGCGTTGTACACCGCCAGCGTTTCTTTGGGGCTGTACGGATGCCGACTTAGATCCTCCTCCTCCTTGTCCGCCTCCGCCTCCGCCCTGGAGCTTCCACCGCCTCGGCCTCCTCCACCGCCTCGACCTTCTTCCGGAGTGGGTTCAACGGAATAATCCTCCCGAATCTGGGATAATCCCTGCGAATACCTCGGCGCGGAGGGACGGGCGTATGCATCCACATCAAAATGGGGTGATTGGTACCCCCCGGCATCGACGAACCGGAACCACCACCCAAGACATTGTACATGCCCCCAGTCGCCGAACGCGTTGATGTCGAACCCGCCGGAGCCGCCACCGCCAGAGTTTCCGTCGCCGGACATTTTGTGATGAGAGGTTAGGTGAAAATTGGAGAGGAAATGGAGATGATTTGGGAAGAATAGATGTGTATTTGTGTGTGAAATGAGGATGAATTAGGAGTATTTATAGAGTAAAAAATGGTAATATTAACGGTAATATTGTCGTTTTTCATTTTTTAAATTTTTTTATTCAAAGTTTAAAAAAAATAATTTATTGCGTCAGCGTGACGATGCCCACTCGCGGCCCGGCGAGTGGGCGTCACGCATGGCGCCCGAGCGCGCCATGTCGCGCTGGCGTGTGGCGAGACGTCTCGCCATCCGTCTCGGCGGGCTGGGGACGAGACGGGGCGCTGCAACGAATCACGTCGCCGTCTCGTCCCGGCGTGACGAATTACGGGCCACCCGCGTGACGCGTTGCGGGTGGCCTAATGATTTTTTCTTGTAGTAACTAGGTGAGGAGCGTGCAATAACTTGTCCATTATCATATTTTAGGATGTCCAATGCCAAAATCGACCTAACAACATAAGACTAAGTGCTTGTTAAGAGACAACCCAACCAAGTTATCTCATACTACTCCCTCTGTCATAAAAAAATAGTCTAATTTGTGGAGACACGAGTTTTAATGAGAAATTGATAAAGTAAGAGAGATTATGAGAAAAAATGAGTAAAGTACGAGAAAAAAGAGAAAAAGTGGAAAAAGATGAAAGAGAAATGTTTCATTTTTAGAAATGAGACTATTTTTCGTGAACATTCCAAAATGACAAAAAAAACTATTTTTAGGTAGAAGTTTTTAATTTTTGTACAATTTATGATCCTATCGATTTTCAAACTTATTTTTGACGCAGATTTAAATAAGTTTGGGGATGAAGTGGTGAATCGTGAGTTTCAATTTTATAGAGTCCATTTTAATGTTTTTTAACTTTATTTTCTCTCATATTTTATTATTATTTCTTCTACTTTATTCTAAACATTTTTTTAAAATTCATGTTTCTAAAAGAAAAACATCTTGATACACTTGATACTGGACGAGGGGGTAAAAGTAAACAAAATGCTATATTTTAGTTAAAATTTAAAGAATATTTAAAATATTATTTGATGATATATTATTTGAAGAATATTTAAAATATTATTTCATGGTATAAGACCTAGCCCAATATGTTATGGGCTTTGAAAGCTCCTGAGTCCTCTGTACTGCCATGGCCCAATAAGTTTTGTGTTGATCCCCATCCACAAGCCGACTTATATGCTTGGCCCAATAAGTTTTGTTTTGGATGTAGCTTATATGCTTCAGCTAGGGTTTTTGATTTCTGAATCCCAACCAAATCAAAACTCGAATCTCCGATTTCACTCATACAATGGGTGGAAAGTGTCCGCACAGGAGTGTGAAGAAGCGCCGCTATTCTCACAAGTCTTTTAGGCGCTCCAAATTTCTTGTGAAGGATATCCTTTTATTGATAATTTCTGAGGAATTTCTGTCGTGCTAGTAGTTTTCTGTTGAAAATATTGTTTCCTTGACTCTGGAGTGCTCACGCGACGACGCCGTTTACGATGAGCTTCAGAAAGGGGAGGAAGAGAGAAAGCCCTTGCCCGTGGATGAAGATCTTCCGGGAATGGGGCAGTACTATTGTTTTCACTGCGAGTAATGTTCTAATTCACAACTTTCTTGTTATTATGACGTATATTGATCGTTATTAAAAATTTGATTTTTCATCCTTTTTGCAGTCGCTATTTTGCTAATGTCTCTGTCAGAGACGAACATTTCAAGACCAAACGGCATAGGAAGCGGTACGTTTGATTTGTTCCATCTTTTATCTAAGACCAAACGTCATATTATCAATTGGTTATTTATTAGTCATATGATAACCCTAGAATAAAATTTTTACCCTAAGCACAAAGAAGAAATGATACATTGCTGAATGAGCTAGTTTAAAACGTTGTTATTCTGAAAGTATGGTGATTTCTCAAGAATCAGATCGGTTTATCTTATTGGATTTTCTGTTGAGTCGCTTGATAGCTAGCAAACTCTAATAATTATACATCTGATTAAGAAGATCGGCATTATCTTTGGCTTGAATAACACAGTATACAAATTTAATGCCCTCTCTCTTTCTTTTTCTGCATATGCTATCATATTTTAGTAGTATATATACATATTTTTTTCTTATAAGTACTCACTTCATACAGATCTATAACGTATAGGTCTAATAACTATTTTTATTAATGATAAATTTTCTAATATGAATCATATTCTTGCCTATCTATTTAATAGAACTAACCAAAATATATAAAACAAACTATTATTAGTGCTTAAATTTGTCAAAACTTTATATGTATATAAAATTCTCAATGTTTTAAAAAACTATAGCTAAAAGGTTTTCAATGCAACCTAGTATGTTGCATATTTTCTTCTTTTGCAGTTCTTTTATGTTCAAGCCTTTTGTTTTATTGCGATTCAAATTCTAGTATGATATCATTCCAAATTTTATCTTGGATTTAATTTTTAAGTTGACATAATACTATTAACTAGTAGTTATAACTTGGAATAAGACAATGGTAAAATCAGAGTATTGACTACAGCATACAGTTTTTTGAAAAATATTACTGCTGTAGCAGTACGCGCATTATGGATGCTAAATTGTATTGGAAATCTTTTAGCTGCCATAACATGTTTGGAAGATGATGAGAATTTTGGCTACGGAAATTTTGATGACTTGGAAGGGCTAATTACAGTTTATTTCTATATATAGATTTTGTTTTGTTCTTCTTAGCATAAATAATATAAACTCATCAGCTTCAATTGCCATTGAATTTCAAATTCCGATTTTGTTCGACTAAAATAATGCAACGAATAGGATTCGTATTAGAAAATTCATCATTAATACAATATTATATTTATATGAAGTTTTGAATTATAAATAAGTAACTATTAGAGTATATATATGCAGAGAGGGCATTGAACTTACATGCATATAGATTTAAGAGTATATCCTACCAAAATCTGAAATTACAAATATCTTAAAATAAAAGTAAGTATTATATGCACGCTAATATTTGGTGATAGCATTGAACTTGTATAGAAATGGTGCCGTCTGGTGTAGAACATGGCCTACTGTGTTACTGAACACAATAGGGGATCCTTGACCAATTTAACTATTTTTAGCATGGAAAAGGACATTCTGGAGTGGTTATTGTAATGATTAAGTGCTCGGTTTTAGAATAGTTGAGAATGGGGTTGCTTATTTAGGTTTAGCAATTGTCATAGTAGATTTGCTGAACTTATGATTTATCAGTAAGGATGAAAAGGATATTTGCAGAATTAGAACTTCAGCCAAGTAGAGAAATACTACACAACATGGTTTTTTTGTGTTGCTTTAACTGACCAACATGCTACATTCAGCACTTGTATTAGAATGCTAACGTACATTTGCTGCAGTGTGAAGGTAATGTTGGGACCTGCACCGCACACGCAACTGGACGCTGATGTAGCTGCTGGAATGGGCAAGCCAGACAATGGCCCCAAGTTAATGGCAATGTAAACTTATTCCTGTGTTTTTTATGTTCCTGAAGTTTGTGTTTGTACGAATTCTAGGCTCCCTGCCTTTACCCCTTGTTTATTACAATGATACAACTAGTGGCTTAGGAGTTAGGGCTGAGAATTCTATTTTTGATCGTATTTTTGTCTGCGAGATACAACAATCTTAATTTTTAGAGAATATAAATCCATAATAATTTGATATTTTCAGAAATTCAATTCTGAAAATCTCAAATTTTGTAACAAAAGTGGAACTGTAAAAATTATACTTACTCTGTCCCTAAAGAATATGTACTTTGGGGTGTGCACGAGTTTTAGTGTAAAATTGGTAAAGTTTGAGAGAGGTTGAGAGAAAAAGGAATTAAAGTATTGATAGTGGAGAATGAGAGTCTCATCTCATTAGAGAGAAAGGACTTTTTAAAATTATAAAGTGCATAAGATGAAGGGATTACAATATACATTGGGTTGGATTATACTTAATTCTGGTTTTTATATTTATGGTTTGAAAAGAAGAATCTTAAAATCCAAAATTTTAAGGACAAAACGTGTAATACGAAAAATTCGACTAGCTTAAAATTTTCAGCGGTCCAAGTCAATTAGGTCTTAGCTTCTAATGTACAGATTCTCATGGCGAATTGCAACTCTATTTGAATTTCTCTCAAGTGTGAATTTCTTTTGAAGTTTGTTTAGTATTCTGATCATGTGTATTTTTTTAGGAGTGGTTTTACTTGTTGTTTTGTGTTGAGGTTCCTCCCTGTTTCCGGCACAATCCCACAACAATCATTACGTTGTCATTTTGCCAATTCCAAATCATCAACCATCTCATCTCCTCCAAAGCATTACCAACACCAAAGTGTTGGGTTATGAGAGAGGTAGGTCGATTCAAGGCCACATTTGTAAGAGCAGTTTAAGGCTATAATTAGATAATCCACAATATATAAACAAAACAAGGCTACATACACATCGCTCACTGCGTAGAAGAAGTGGAAGCATTCCCCAATCTCTGCAGCTGTATCATCCGTGCATACACCCCCTCCGGGCAGTTCTTCAACAGATGCGAATGCGACCCCTGCTCCGCCACCTTCCCTTCATCCAGCACCGCTATCACATGCGCGCTTCTGATCGTCGTCAGCCTATGCGCCACCACAATCGTCGTCTTCCCTCCACACGCCCTCTCCAGTGCCTCCTGTATGCACCTCTCCGACTCCGCATCTAGTGCACTCGTTGCCTCGTCCAGCAGCATCACCTCCGCCTTCCTCAGGAATGCCCGAGCCAGAGCCACCCGCTGCTTCTGCCCTCCCGACAGCTGCACCCCTCTCTCCCCTGCATACGTCTTGTACCCCTCTGGCAACGACGATATGAACTTGTGCGCATTCGCCAGCGTTGCTGCCTCTATTATTTCAGCCTCCGTTGCTGCTTCGTGCCCGTAGGCGATGTTCTCGTAGATCGTTGCACCAAAGAGGCATGGCTCTTGCGGCACCACAGCTATGTGTCTCCTCAATGACTTTAGATTATACTTCCTTATATCCTTCCCATCGATCATCACGCGACCGGACGAAGGCTCATAGAATCTCTGTATCAGGGCGATCACAGAGCTCTTCCCACAGCCACTCGGGCCGACGAGAGCTAAGGTCTTCCCTGCCCGAGCACGGAGGTTCAGGTCGCGGAAGACTGACACATCGGGTCTCGTAGGGTATGCGAAGTCCACGTGCTTGAATTCAACCTCGCCACGGAGCTTATCAGGGACAGTGATGGTGTCTTGGTCATCTGGTTCTATCTCGGTCTTGCGGTCTAGGAGCTCAAACACGGACCGCATTGCGCGGCCTCCCTTGATAAAGTCGGGGGCAAGGGTGAGCGTCTCTGCAGCGCCATTGGCGGAGACCATCAGCACCATAAAGACGCGTATCGTCTTTGAGAAGTCGGAGATGCCATGCTTCACCAGCCAAGAAGCGTACCATAGGCCTAACGCGTAGGAAGCGTAGAGCAAGAACTGAGCAATGCCATAGCCACTCCCAGCTATCTGCCCCTTCCAAAAGCAACGCCTTAGGGGAGTGTTGAGGCTCAAGCTGAATAGGCCGACGATCTTCTCTTCCGAATTGAATGCTGCAACGGTTCTCACATTCGCTACAGCCTCCCCGGCTAGCTGCGTCGCCTTTGCGTGTGAAGCTTCCAAGTCACCGGAGAATCCATTCATGAACATTTTCTGTCCATCCCCCAAAAAACTAAAAGTTAGCACTTTTTTTTGTTACTAATGTATGACTTTTAACTATGAATAAATCTATTTGTACCTGTAAAACAGTTGCTGCAACGACGATGGGGAAGACAGCAACGAGGACGAGGGCGAGGCGCCACTGCAACACGAAGCCAGCAGTGCAGGCAACAAGCATGAGAGCAGAATTCTGCATTATAACAGAAATCCTGTCTCCAATTGCAGACCTAACATTGTTCGCATCCAGAGCTAGCCTAGCTGCAACTCTCGAGCTCTCGTTCTCTTCCTGATCGAACCACGCCATTTCGTTCTTCACGACTGCAGCCAGCATCTTCTCCCTAACACGTTTTGTCAAGTTCTCCCCGACTCTATCCCAGAAGTAATGTTGCATTGTGTTGAAAATGAGGGCAGCCGACGACACACCAATCAAGAGGTAGCAGTATTTTGCAATCTCCCTTATCATGTAGGCATGATTCGGGCTGTAGTAGACGCTGAGAACGGCACTCAGCACATATGCAAAGAATGCACTGAGAGTGCCACAGACGACTGAGCCTATCGAGCCAAACAAGGCATAACTCCACTCGGGCGAATTCATCTTTGCAAGACGCAAGAATGAGCTTGCTTGCTCCTTAAACGCAAGCTTTTCATGGCGATAGTTAGGGTATCCAGCATCTAAGGAGAGGCTAAAGTCCGAGGTGGAGAAGTCGGACAGTCTTCTCGAGTAAGGCGATCTTCCATAGGACGAATTTCTAGTGATTATTGGTGAGCTCACCGAGTTTCTCGCACTAGAAGGCCTGCAGAGGAATCAAACCACATAAATACTAGTAAGTCTTAATTCAATCAAAACTTAAACATTTTAATACCTTGCACTGCTCTTCCTGGCATTATTGAGGGCCGCTTCATTAGCTGCTGCTTCTTGCATTCTGATTAGCTTGGCGTAGATGCCACTCTCTCCCCTGGCTAAGAGCTCATCGTGAGTCCCGATTTCAGTGACACTGCCTTGCTGCAACACAGCAACAAGGTCAGATTTTCGGATGGTGGAGAGGCGATGGGCGATGACTAGAGTAGTCCTTCCAATCATGAAACGGTCAAGTGCCTCTTGCACTAGCTTCTCCGACTCGGAATCTAATGCACTGGTTGCTTCATCCAAGAGCAAGATGGCTGGATTCTTGAGCATTGCCCTTGCTATAGCTATTCTCTGCTTCTGCCCGCCCGACAGCTGGACCCCTCTCTCCCCGACCTGCCACCATCCAAGTGCATCAAAACAAGAAGAGATAACTAGATTTTCTTATTCATGAAATTTAACTTTCTTGAAATTGGCCATTTGTGAACTGTTGTTTTGTTCATTTTTTAGGCAACAAATATCAAATGCAAAGTCCTTATATCTCATTTGACACCCCACTCTTAGTAGTTCTTACTCAAAAAAATATAGTATTTCTTTCTCCTCGTGTTATCCTAGTTTAGTGGCATTAATTCCTTATCCTCTGGTTTGACCATTTCCCAAAAATTAGAGAAATTCAAGAATGAATAGAAAGTAGAAACCCACCTATACTCTGCACATGCATTGTTACTGCAAACCATGTTACCTTTTATTTTTAATGCATGACCAAACATTTCCACACTTATGACTTTAATAGAAAATGTTTAGGTTTGATTGTTGACCAAACAATCCCATTTAGTCCGCGGCAGTGTGTGAGATCCATGGCTTTTTTAATGCAGCATGTGAAGTTGATGAACATTTAAGGTGAAGTGAACATGGCGAAGATTTCAGTAGAGGGCACGAAAACAAAGTCTAGATATCTAACTAACGTGTTGTTAGGTCTCTCTTCAAATCAATCCAGCATTGATGAGTAGGTACACCATAAGCAATCATAATTGAAGTGCAAGCCAAAGATTAATGTGACAATCTAACCTGAGTGTCATAGCCATCTGGGAGCTTTGCAATGAATGAATGTGCGTTGGCAACTCGCGCAGCCTCTTCAATCTCGACTAAACTTGCATCCCCTCTGCCCAACAGTATGTTTTCTTTGATGGTTGTGGCAAACAGAGCAGGCTCTTGGCTCACCAGCCCAATCTGCTGCCTCAGCCATCTCAACTTCAACGTTGTTATGTCATGACCGTCTAGCAGCACTTGCCCTGCAAAAATAAGCTATTATTAACCAACCCTTGATTGAAATAACAATAAGGAAAGATATGGGATGGTGATCATCACCCGAGGAAGGATCATAGAATCTCTCGATGAGGGACACCACCGTGCTTTTACCCGAGCCACTGCTTCCGACAAGGGCTATCGTTTTCCCAGCCGAAACAGTTAGACAGAAATTGTTAAGTATTTGAGTTTCTGGCCTTGAAGGGTAGCAGAAATCAACATTTTTCAGCTCCAATTTTCCGGTTACGACTTCCAGCTCCAGGCCAGATTCACTGTCTGAGACGACGCCCGGCTTGTGGTCTATCACTCGGAAGATTTTAGCAGCTGCAATTCTTGCCTTTGCAAATGCAGCCATGCTGGGAGCAGACTGCCCCAAAGCACTATGAAATTCAAGAAATGTATTAAGTCCAAAACAATATGATATTGAAAAAAAACAAAGAGTGCAGATAGGAGTAAAGAACATACAGGCCACCAATCATGACAGCAAACATGGTTGCAATAGCAAGACCTCCATTAGTATAATGGTGCCTAACCAAGTAGCCTCCATACCAGAGCAGAAGGGCATAGCAGCAGAAAACAGTGAAATAAGTAGCTCCAAGTCCCAACCCTTTGGCCAATCCAATCTTGTATCCGAGCCTCTGAGCAACCCTCAGCGCTGCTGAATACGACTGCAACGCCCTCGATTCTCCCACGTATGCCAATACTGTCCGAATTTGAGCTATAGTCTGCAATATAACATTAGTCATTAGGCCAATCCAACCTTCATGGACTATTATTAATCATGAAAATTTCACCTGTTCAGCAATGTTTCCTGCTTCCGACAGAGCATCCTGGCTCTTGGCGGAGAGCTTGGAGAGCGTGGTGGCGTGGATGCCTCCGATCACAGCGATGAGGGGAACCACTGCGAGAGTGACAAGAGCTAGCTGCCACGCCGCGGTGAACCCCACCACAAATCCAGAAACAAATGTAGCCATGTAGTGCAAGAAATTCCCCAACTGCCCAAAAAAACAATCACAAAATGCCGAATCAAAAACTGGACGACTTAAGTGTTTTTTTTACAGTCACACGCGGAAAAAGATCCTTTTTTTTCACCTTTTCACTAATGGCATCTTGGACCATGACGGCGTCGGTGTTGATGGCGAAAACAACATCGGATGTCCGAACCTCTGTGTCGAAGAATTGAATGTCTTGGTTCAAAGCCGCCTCCAAATACTTGATCCTCATCTTAGTGGACTGCCTCTCCCCCGTCCACATCCAGCACGATATTTCTGCAAACTCATCCATTTACCAATCAATTTTAATTGAAAAAAATGATAAAGATTGAAAATCTCACCTGCCCAAGAAGACGCCCATATCGCAGCTCCAACCACAAGAAAGTAAAAGGCATACTGAAAACCAGCAAGAAAGGAATAATGTAAGTAGCATTTCTCGATATCTAGAAATACAAAGTGAAAAATCTGGGACCTTCAAAACTTGCTGCGTCATCTTATCGACATCGTTGGCATTGGAGCCGAAAGAATTAACGAGATCAGCAAAGAATCTGAGAAACAGAGGCAGCGAGCTGCCATGGACAATCGCACCAACTGTACCGATTCCCATTAGAGCGTAATCCAATCCATCGGCAAACCGGAAGAGGTCTTTGAGCGCAACCGGTGGAGGCGAGGCGGGCTTCTCCGGGTCGGCGGCGCTGGCCTCAACTTCCATGGTGGTGATGTGGTTTTGTTGAAGTTGAGTTGGAGAAGGAATAGCAGCAGCTGATGATGTGGGTGTGGTGTTAGGGAATTTAATAGACGGAGAGTTGGTGTGAGTTTGAGTTTGAGTTTGAGTTTGAGTTTGAGCTGACACCACAATTTCAACCCCTCTCCTACTTTCACTCCATCTCCACTCCTCTTCACTCATTAGTATTATTAAAATTACTATTAGTTCTCTCTCTTTATTATTACGACAAGTTTTTTTTGTTCAACGGCTGCAAATGATGGGACAATATTTCTCAATCTCTATTGAGATGGCTTTATTGGTGAAATGTAGGAGTTGTTTTTTACAGCGTCAGGTAAAAAGAGCAACACACGCACAAGTGACATCAAATTGACAGCTGATAGGGATGGTAAGGTGAGGTGATCCAGAGAGAATGTGAGGAGTGAGAGACTTTGGCACCCGACAAAAAATACTGTATGTAAACTTGAGATTGGGTTTTTGACCAAAGACGGATTCCAATTCCAAAGATGGGTGGATAATATAATAAGCAAAATGGAGTAGTAATTTTGCTTAAACAAATGTTAAAATTGAAATTAGGTGTGATTGCAGTTTTGACGGTGAATAATGTGAGTGAGGCTTCAGGTCCACGCTTGTGTGAAAATCCATCATCAAACTATTCCTCAATGTCTGTCTGTCTGTCTCCTATAAATCCGGCGCGCTTTACCCCTCTCCACCCCATCCTATTTCTCTTTTCTCGCACTCTCTTTTAAATAGTTAAAATGCTGATAAACTAAAATAATAATAGAGATAATAATATGGAAGATAATTTTTTTTACTTTTTCACACTCTCTTTATTTTTTATACTCTTTTCTAGGTTATTCTCTTTTATATTGTACTTTTGCAAAAATAAAACATCTCACTTAGGCTTAGATAGAAGGAATATTTCTTTTTCTTCATTTTACTAGAGGTCAATTTCACTTCATTTAGTTTTCTACAGTTGCAAGGTAACTTATTGCATACAGCATTTTGTATATAACACATGGAGAATAGTACCCTCCAAGTTTCTTGCTTCGTTACTAAGGACATCCACAATGGTCCAATCGCAATCCATTTTGGAGGATGATATGACAATTCTTTATATTTCTTAAAATCCGTGTCAACAATAAGAATGACTCATATTGTGGGACGAATGGAGTATTCATCTAGTATATAAATATATCTCTTTAGCCAAATTCAATGCTCACACCTTTCGCCATTCATCTCAATTTTCAATATTTTCCTTTCAATACATGTATGAATTCCAACAATGACAACAATTCATTGGATGATGAGGTTAACAATCTTATTGTGTTTGTTCAACAAGCTCATGATCAGTACTTATGTCATTATGTGAATTCTCAGATAACTAAACCAAAAACTAGGCGATAGGTTCATCGTGAGCGATAACTTTTTGCGGAAAGGCCCGTTAAGGATTACTTTGTTGAGGAGTCACTAAAGGACCAAACATGATTAATTGGTTCGACGAAGATGCTCCAGGTCGTCAAGCTCCGTTCAGCAGCTAACTACGCAGTCAGAAGTCGTCATATGATTCCGCCACCAATGACGTACTCCAACAAGATCTAGTTGAATACATTTGGGCAAACATTGGCAATAACAACGAATTATACATTTTCGATTATGTACTTTATCGTTTTCAATCAAGTGCAATTTTAGGATTTAGGTATATTTTATGACTTTTAATAGAATATAGTACTCCCTCCGTCCCGGGCTACTCGCCCCTTTCCTTTTCGGCACGGAGATTAAGGAATGAGTGTATAGGAAAGTAAAAAATGACGGCTGTAGGTGAAAATTTTTACTAAAAATGGAAAGGGTGCAAGTAATTTGGGACGCCCAAAAAGGAAATAAGTGCGAGTAGCTTGGGACGGAGGGAGTACTAATTTTGAAATTTTAATAATTTTCTTATCTTAATTAAACTATGATAATAAGTTGCTATTTCGCACAACGCAGTTATTGGATGACCTTACCCACGCTTCCTTTAAAGACTAAAGTTTATTCATTAAAAATCCAAGATTTTAAAAGTATGACGATACTAGGTAGAAAGATTCTAAAAAATTCAATAACTGAAATCCAGGGCAGATGTAATGGAATCCACGGATGCCGTGACAAAATTTAGTAATCCAGGTGCTGTAAATCCTTGATTCATTATTAATTACTAGTATAATATTCTGTGATATTTTTCTATCAACTTAAATCTTACGTACATAATAATGGATAGAAGGTGGAAACGTGTGGTGTATGTATTAGATGACAAATAGGCTAACGACGAAGAGTTATGGACAAATTTTAGTGGATACTTGATTGGATGTAGTACGTTCTTATTCCCCTCTCTCGTCTGCAAAACATAATTATTAGTGGAACAATACTTTCTTTTTAATTTATACAACACTCTTATTATATAACACAATAATTATTAAAAATAATATACTACTAGTTCTTTTCGAATTTTAGGTTATAAATTCAGAAAATATATACCGTGTGAGATGAGATATATTAAAATTTAAAAATGAAGATGCTGGCATGAAAGGAAAAGGGAAGCAAATTATGTAGATACATAAAATTAGATGAGAGAAAATGTTGGGAAAGAATGATGTAAGTTAAGATGAATCATGAAAGGCATGTTAAAAAATAATAAAAAAAAAAATAGTGGAAGGAGTGTGAGAAAAAAAGATGGAAGTAGGAAAGACATGAGTAGTTGATACTACATATAATATATAATTATAAAGGTGAGTGAATACGGTAGAGTTGTTGTAATCACACAAAAGCAATACATCGCCATTATTTGGCACCGCAATCCCTTCATATTCTTTCTTCATTTATTCTCTCAGTCTTTTGTTGTAACACATTATTGGGGAAAAGGTGAAACAAGAAGAGACCAATTAAGGTACCAAAAAGAAGAGGCATAATTCGTCAAAATTAGGGGATCTTCTGTCTTTATAACCTCAAAACAGAAACACATACACTATTGCTATTCCTTTTCTTTTCATACAATTGGAGACCAAACTTACTCAAGTTTAAACTTTGAATTCATTACTCAACCACTCACCTATTAAATTCATTACCACAAACTCAGAACTGAAGATTTTGATATTGAACATTAATCATTCTACCGCTATGTCCACACACAAACATAGCATAGCATAGCATATCAGTAGTGCATAATTTATTTATTTTTTTGAGGTGATAGACGGATTTGATAGTGAAGGCGTGTAACTAATTCAGTTACTCCTTTTCATAATTGTCGAATTTATTTTATGTTAGTCGGTGGGCGATCATTTGTCCCTATTGTTTGATAAAAATCGATTAGATTATTTATTTTAGTACATATATAGGGTCTCAGTGATTGGCTACAAGTAACATACACTATGATATTAAAAATTTAAGGCGTATACACATTTTGTTTATGAACAGGTTTTGGAGAATGAATTACAGTATTAGAATATGTTCAAAATATTTTTAGAAAATCATCAGAAATCTAGTTTGAATATATAGTAGTAGCATATTTCTGCATAAGTATATATTGCAGCATTTGCTTCAGCATCCGTACTTCCTTAGTGGCATCCACACTACTTGTGGGATCTCAAATTTTATGTTTTCTCCAATCATCATTCACGGCTGGAAAATATTCCGTGATATTAGGAATATTGCTGGAAAGAGATCTAAAAACTTTAATAAAAATTAGGTTCAGCATTTACTTTTGAGGATAAAAATAGTATAGGTACTTAATCTTGTGTTTATTTTGAAGGAGTGGAGTTCTTCAATAACTTACTACTATCATTTAAGATAATTTTACTTGATTTTTATCCCATTAAAAATGTGAGATTAGAGAAATCTCAACAATAATCATAAACTTTTTTTTATCAATCATAAAATGTAAAACATGTAAGCAAGTATTTTTAAAAACAATAAAAAAAAGGTTGAGATTTCATTTGGGATGTGATATGAGATATTATAAGAATTTGGCATTAGGTTCAAACGTGATACCATTGCAATATTTAAACTAATATCTTATATATTCATTAGTTATGTTTTTAAAAGAACATATCACTACCGATTGATCTCCCCAACAAAAAAGAGAAACATGTCACTATCAATTTTGGGATTAATAGCTACACTAGTAAAAAGTGCAAGCTATATTAGGAAAAAGTATATTAATTAAATCCTTATCTTAATTTATGAAGCAACGGTAATGTGAATGACTATTTGAAACGTTAAATATCTTTTATAGATAGCTTGAAAGAGAACTGCCTACCATGATAAAAGAATCATAATTTATTTATGAGTGATGATTTAGAGAGATAAGAGCATCCACATTGGGGTGGATGATAGGCTGCTCAATGTCTCGGGCGCGCCATCGTCCGCCACTGTGGGTGCGCGGACGATGGAGCAGACGATACAACACATTTTTCTTAGCCGAGAGTCGAACCCTGGTCTATTGCTTGGAAGGCAATTATCCTAATCATTGGACTACAAACGCTAGTTGAGATATTTTGAAAACTAATTATTAAAAATGCTTAGTGCCTCACTAATGATTTGTTAGCTTCGTTAAAGTAGGCCCCTAAATAGTTTTAGATTTACACGAATTTATTCACAATAAGGTTATATTTAATTAGTATGCTTGGGAAAATGAATAAATAAAATTATGATTAAAAAGTATAATTTGGTGAAACGAGAATTTGCTTTTTTGAGTTATTAAGATGATTAATTTTATAAATGAAATGAAGGGTTTTCCTAATTTTTGTAGTTATTTAAATATTCAAATAAAAGAAAATGCTTAGGGCGCCCCACTACAGGTGAAAGGGTAGGAGGATAAAATGCTGATGTGGCGGTACATAGAGCGGGCTTTAGGGCGCCCCACTGTGGATGCTCTAATGTCTCCAAGCCATAATACCACTTTGCCATAAGCCAAATTATTATATGGACTAATATACCCTTATTTTGAATTAAATAATAATTGAATAAATAAATATATATCAATTAATCATAAAAGGAAAGACAATTCATATCAAATTACTATCTTTTATCTAAATATACATCAATCAAATTATTATCAAAAGTTAACTCATCAAATTTCACTCTTTTACCTTAATATACTCAATCAAAAATAAAGAGATTGACAACTGCAGAAATATCTTCATTCCTCCCTCCGTCGACCAGCCCCCACCGTCTCCGTCGACCAGCCTAGTAGTATATAGATGTATGTTACTTAATTTTTACTTGTTTTTATAATCTAATGAAGGAAGGGTTGTGTAAAAAAAATGAAATTTCTTAATTGTGAAACATGACTATTAAATTTCTATAGCTAAAACGCATTATTTTGACACCATGTAACAATTTAATTCTAGTATACAAATTTAAATTGTTGTTCCCTAACATTTTGTCCATTAATAAAATAAAGCATGTATAAATTTCGAATCTTTATTTTGATGCTATAAGAACTCAAGCAATTAAATTGATTTATTAATTTTATAAATATAAATTCTAGATTCAATAATGTTTTGTAATAATAAAATTAAGATTGAGTATTAAATCTATTAAGTACCTATAAGTTTAGAATTTAAAAAATTTAATTGTATAATGTATTATTTAAAATAAAGTTTAAATTGATTATATTAGATTAAATTTTTTAACAAAAAATTGTGATTGAAGTTAGAAAGAATAATTCAAAAATTTAGCGTCATTGGAACATTTAAAATTTTGAAATTTATGTACACTTCCTAAACAAAATAGTGGAGTATAAAATTAAAGGCAATATAATGATGCAGCCGATTAGGTAGAGAGATTGGAGATTGTGGTGAGATGATTAGAGTATATATTTGCTTAAATCTAGCCATCCAAATAAATGCACACAACTTTCCTAAGCAAATAATTCTTAAATATAAATAAATATTTTATATGCACAAGGGTAATATGGTATATGTACAAAACATTTATTTAAATAAATATATAAAACAATCTAAAATGACTATTTTAACCTCATTATGGCATTGCCATTATGTCTCTAAAACATTTCTCTTTATTTATTTATTTGATAAAACACGAGTTAGACTAAAAATTTAATTAGTTTCCAACCATATTTCAATTTTAATATGCGGCGCGTCATTTTCGCAGTTTTAAATACTCCATATAGTATATCCAAACATAGTTTCGTGCTCACATTCAATTCGATGCAATTAATTTAATAATATTACTGATAAAAACTCACATAAAATAGAAAGCATATAAGAGACGTAAGTATATAAATTGATAGCTAGATACGATATTACAGTTAACTAATGTTTGGATAGGTCGTTTTCAATATAGGTATTATGCTTGACTAAAATAAATTGATAGTCATGGTTAAAACCAGACAACGTGATATACACCTGCGTGGTTCTGATTCTGTTTAATTATTTTTAATTATATTGAGATAATGTTTTTGGTTTTAACATCCTCCGTGAGTCCGTTTAATTTAACTTCAATGTTTTAAGTTTTAATCTCCAAAATATGTGTTTTCAATTCACCCAACTAATTAAATTAGTTGTTTTAAGTTCAGATATTACTAGCTAACATACAATAAACAATTCGATGAAAAGTAATTTAAAGAATTATTAAAAAGAGTTGATAGTAGATGAATTGGAAGAAGAAGAAGAAAGAAGACAAAAAATGTCAATTATGAGCATGTGGTGGAGGAAAAGCAAAAATCTAAAGATTCAATAATTTCTATTAAGATAGGTGTAAAGGGAAGAGGCAGGTGGTCTATCAAGATTACTGGTACGCACTTAAGTTTTTTAACCATCATTAATTAACACAAAATTACAAAGTAATCACCTTCATTATTTAATTGGTGGGGCCTAAACATTAATTTCAGACGATTGTATTTAAATCTCGTAAACTACACATGATGTTGAATCAAGGATATCATACTGTATTTTATTGTACTAACTCATAATTACTCTATTATGACTCGTAAAATGGGGAGGAAAAATAAACAAATTAAAAACTCAAGTTGAGAACAGAGGTGCATGTGATTTTCTATGACATTTCATTTTCTTGTACTCTTGTTTGTGCTAAAGTATGCCTATCTAAATGTGTTTAGGTTGAGTAACAAATATACAATTATTTAATTGCCATTTCACAAATTAAATAACATGGTCTAAAGCATATCCAGAAATTATACGAACATCACATCGACTTCTTCTCTTTTTTTTTCCTTTCTTTTTCATATAATATTTCCTAATTATTGGGGCTAGTATACCTAACAAAGGCCAAAAGATTGTGGAACTAATTCCTGATTAATTGATTGAATAGGAAGGCCTATATTAAAGTGGTAAAATGAAGACTTCAAATTTAAGTAAAAAATATCATGCTTGCGACTTATAAAACACTTTCTCTTTTTTTTTTTAAGAATTTTTGTAGTATAAGTGAACAAAGATAAAATCCCAATAATTGGCTATCGAAAAAACATTTGTTAAAAGAAATTGTGATATAGTTTGAGTCTGTTTCTATCCAGTCATATTTATGATAAAAGCAAAAATAAGGCTAAAGGTTCACTTGTGGTTATGAAGCTTTCCCGTACATAATTAGATCCGAAATATTGGGTGACTAAGAAAGTCCACTCATAATTTAAATGTTTCTTAAACTAATAAGAAATACTCTGAATGTCTGAATCATATGTTAATATCTGAACTATCAAATGATTAGTCAGGTTTAGTATGAATGTGAAATAGAAGAAAGCAAAATTTTTTGGGAAGCATATACTATATTAGAGCATCCACTACGTGTCCCGCGCGCGGCTCGCGTTCCATCCCGGAGGGACGGTTCTGTCGCGGGACGCGTTGCAACGTTCGTCCCGTCGAGTAGCCCGTCCCCAGCCCGTCCCGTAGCCCGTATCCGCAAGACAAGGGACGCGCCGGCCCGTCACGCGCCCGGGCGACGTGGCGCGCCCCCGATCCACTCGCTGGCCCGCGAGTGGGCGTCGTCACGGATGACGCAATAATTCGATTTTTTTTAAAAAAAATCGAATTTTAATAAAAAAAAATATTTTTCAAACGGTAATGTTACCGTTAATTTTTTATTTTCTTTTTTTTAATTTTTTTTATTTATTTACTCTATAAATAATCCTATTTCATACTCATTTCACACACAAACACACATCTATTCCTCTCAAATCCTCTCTATCACTCCAATTTCCATCTTAAATCAACTCAAACAAATGGATACTTTTGAGCAAATGCGTCAATTAATAGAACAATCACTTAAAGAAGATCGACGACGAGAGGCGGAGGAAGCCGCGCCACCCCCACGACGCTCCAGAAAGTACATCAATCGGAACCGGGAGGAAGCCGCCGCACGGTTAGTACGCGACTACTTCTGCGATAACCCGATTTGGGGAGATACCTACTTCCGTCGCCGTTCCGCATGAGTAAACCGCTATTTCTCCACATAGTGAATCCTTTGGCGGCCCGGGAAGAGTTCTTCCGAGAAGGGTTCGACGCGGTCGGCCGTCCCAGCCACACAACGCTGCAGAAATGTACTGCAGCCATCCGTCAGCTTGCGACTGGACAAACGGCCGACATATTCGACGAATACCTCCACATCGGAGACACCACTGGGCTCATGTGCTTGCTCAACTTCTGCAGAGGCGTCCGGGCAGCCTTCAGTGACGAATTTCTCTGGAGGCCAAGCACGGACGATTGTCAGTTCCTCCTCAACCTGCACGAACAAGTGCACGGATTCCCCGGGATGCTTGGCAGTGTCGATTGCATGCACTGGCAATGGAAGAATTGCCTGGTGGCTTGGAGGGGGTCCTACACGAGCGGCCACAAAGGCACCCACCAAACCGTTGTACTCGAGGCCGTTGCCGACTACCGGCTTTGGATCTGGCACGCGTACTTCGGGGTCCCTGGCTTGAACAACGACGTAAACGTGCTCCACCAGTCCGATCTCTTTACCGAAGTTTTGGATGGTAAAGCGCCGGCCATCAACTTCGTCGCCAACAACCGGCCATCAAAGTCCCGGCTAGTTCGTGGTTCATGGAGAGCATGGTCGATATCATGTATACGTGCATAATCTTGCACAACATGATTGTCCGAGACGAAGGACCCTATGCGGGAAATTGGTTCGACCCCGAATCCCCCGGAAGCTCAACCGCAAGTAGTCCGCCGCGAAGTGGAGCGCATCCGTCTATACATGAACGGTTGGCTATTCGGGCAAGAACACGCGACTCTAGCGCCCACACCCAACTCCAAGAGGATCTAATTGAGCACATTTGGGAAAACTTTGGCGGAGAAGATTAAATTATGTCATTTTTATTTTTTTAGAATTTTAATTATGTCTTTTTTTCTTTTTTTTAAGTTTAAGTTGTAATGTTGTTTTAATTTTAATGAATTGTGTTTGTTTAAATTTAATTGGGTTGTAAAAAAAATAAAAAATGAAATTGAATGAATAGTAATTAAGGGACGGTTAAGGGACGGAGCGTTGCAGGTTCCGTCCCTTAGTTAAGGGATGGAGGAAAAAAGGACAGTGGAGCCCTCAAATAGTGGTCAAATAGTAGTTAAGGGACGGTATAGAGACAGCGTAGTGGATGGTCTTAGATTCTAATTGAATACTATGTCTTAATTTAATTAAGTCATAATTCTTTAAGGAAAAATGGTCTGTCCAAATATCCTTAAATTTCTAAATAAGTATGTCAATATTCTATAAATAAGGGAAATAAAATTAGATCACAACATTTCATCCAAATCTCCTTAAATTTTTAATTAAGTATGTCAATATTCTATAAATAAGGGAAGAAAAATTAGATCACAACGTATTTTTTAAAAATAATACTCCCCATGTTCCACAGTAGTTGAGTTTATTCATTTTCTGCACTTGTTTTGAAAAAATAATAATAAATAGTTAAAATGAAGATAAAGTAAATCAAGTGACAAAATAAAGTAAATAAGAGTTTTATCTACATTATTCCGTCTTTTACTTTATCTTTTCTCAACTTTAACTATTATCATTTTTCTAAAACGAGTCCAGAAAATGAAATGACTCAACTACCGCGGAACGGAGGGAGTAGTACCTCTAATTTCCAGAAGCTCATATCTCCGTATGTGAAATTGTCTCCTTTTTAAATTTAAGATTTAATAATTTATTGTTCATATAATATTAAAACTTTGAGTAAGGTTTATTAATTAACTCCTTCCGTCTCATTCAAGATGACCATCTTTCATTTTTGTTTGGCCCAATCAAGATGACCACTTTCTAATTTTGGAAATAACCTCATCTCTTCTTATTAAAATATTCAACTATATTTTTTCTCTCTAATTTATTCCAGTTAACAACACTTCTTCAAATCTCGTGCCACTCAAGAATATGGCCCTCTTAAGTTCGATAGAGAGAGTAGAAAATTGAGATCCAGATATCATGTAAACATATAAAAATTTAGGGATTTTTGTGCAATATAAAAAGTGGATTATCTACATTCTACATAGTGCACCCTATACCTTTTAACAGATTAATTATTAGTACTTGAAATGTTTTGGTAGCAGGTCAGGTCAGCTGTCTCCATAAATTGAACCTGCTCTTCCAGCTTCCCTCGAAGAAAATCTTTTCGATCAAAATTCCCTTTTTAGCTGTATTCCCACCATCATAGCCCCATTATTACGAATTATTGATTAGAAAGTGATTACATATAGAATCAACCTAAGCATCTTTTAGTATATACATTTTACAAAAGCTAGTCCCAAAAAACGAGAAAAAAATACTCTAAAATTAAAAGTATATATACATAAAAAATCATCACAGCATCTCCAAATGGTAATAGGTCGGTCATAGGCCAGTCATAGGCCAGTCACAAACTCCTTCTGCCACATCATCAGCACTAAAAACTCCTCATGCCACATCATCAGGACAAGCAACTGGACAAGTAATACGCTAGCCACAATAAACAAAATTATAAAAAACAAATAATTAACAATCACACAAAATACAGAATTAAATTTACGACACAGATACGGGAAAATTCAATAATAATAGTAAAATTAAAAAAAAGTATATTAATTAAAAAAATGTACATTAATTTAAAAAAACCCCTCTTCCACACACGAGCCCCCCGCCTCACTCCTCGTGGCCGTCGCCGTTGTCGCCGCTATCCAGGACCCCCAAATCTGCGGCATCTGAGCCCGCGTCTGAGCCCTCCAACTGTGCCGAGGCGACATCCAAATCGACCCGCATACTCTCGAGCATTGAGTGAAGAAACCTCTTCTCCACGGGGTCAGTTGTCGCCCTCCATTCAGCTAAGATCTTGTGCATTTGAGCTCGCGTTTGTTGACGCGCGAAGAAGGCGAGCTCGGTTGGCGACTTGCCAACATGGGGGGATGCCGAATGGACCTCCTGGGCGACCCCCCTCGCTACCCATTGCACCCGCCTTTGACCAACCGGGCGAGTGCGGCGAGTAAACGATGGAGGGGACGGGAACTCCTGAACATTTCGGGGAGGTCGTGGGAACCGCCGCTGCTGCCGCTGTAATCACCGGTACCCTCTGCCCGCCCTGCATCCCCTGCCATCCCGGTATACTACCCCCCACTGCCATCCCGGGCATCATCTGCTGCCAAGGGTACATGTTGTAGTACCCGGCCATCGGACCCCATCCACCTCCCACGGGTACCGTGGGAGTTTGAGACCCGCTCGTCACTAGAGTAGACTCGTTGTTTTTCTTCATTTTGCTTTATTGCTCTTGTACAAAAATTAAGTGAGAGAGAAAACTCGTTAAAACAAGCGGTGCGAATGAAAATGACGTGCAAATCGAGTATATATAGTGTTTTAAAAAAAAAGTGTTGGCCGATCGCTCGCCGATCGCCAGCCTACAATGGCGGCCAGCCGATCAGCCAGCGCCAGGTAGGGATGTCAATGTAACCCGAACCAGCGGGCTGGCCCGAATAACCCGATAAAAATACAAGGTTAGGGTTGTAATTTCGCAGCCCGAATTTAAAATCGGGCCATTCGGGCTGACCCGTTCGGGTTGTCGGGTTAGGCGGGCTGACCCGTTCGGGTTACGGGTCGGCCCGTCGGGTTGAAGGCTTCTGCACAACGAGCAGTTTTTGGAACGATCATACCTTTCTCTACAAAGCTCCGATTGAGGCGTGAAATATATCCACGCGAAGCTCTTTCGAAGACGAAGAAAATGATATGTATTAGAGGTTTATCAGACTTCAAAATCGCGAGAAACATTGACTCAAACAGGGCTGCTGCACATCCACATATTTTGTGTACATTTTCTAATCCATTTTCTATCATTTCTCAACAAACATGTAAACATACCAAAATATAGAAATATAATCAAAATAATCCAAGACAACCCTCTAAACCCCATGCAAAATCCAAATACGTCAACCGACTATATAAGATCACGAAAAAAATCACTATGTGGTTCATGGATTCATAAATACTCGTATATAAAAGCTTCCTTTTAGTATATTTCCAATATAATAGTGCAAAGTGTGTTGACGCTGCTTCGTCATTGAATTATGCATACTTTGATGATTCTTAAAACAAAGATAAATTATTATTTGACTTATTTACAGCTGGAATAAATTAAATTTGACCTATCATAATTCAAGAAAACTTAGAGTTACTCCAATTAGCTAGAATCTTGATAATTCACTCTTTAACAATTCAAAATATTTTTGTTACATCTACGATGCACCTCTCACGTTGTGAAAATTTTATTTAATATTTTACGAATTGATTTATGTTTGAATTTTGAAACAAAATGTTGATTTATGTTTTAAATACATAAACATAAACATACTATTGATAGATATTTTGTAAATAATTATGTAATGAATAAGTTATTTAAATTTAAATAACTTAATCTTTTTTAAAAATATTAAAGAAAATTAAAAATATGTATTTCATTGTTGAATGATTAATTAAAAATATGTATATAATTAAATAAAATTTAAAATACGTATTATTTTTTAAAAATATTAAAAGAATTAAAAATACGCATTGGCCCGAATAACCCGGTGGGTTAGCCCGAAACCCAAAGGGTTAGGGTCGGACTTTTATAACCCGAAAAAATCATAACCCGAATAGCCCGTACCCGAATGGCCCGACAACCCGAACGGGTTGGCCCGAATGACATCCCTAGAGCCAGGAATCGGCTAGCCGGTCCGCTAGCCTCTATTGGAGATGCTCTCGTAGCTGTGCTGTGAGCATAAACCTCTACAAAGACTTAGACTTCAAACATTATATTTAGAAAGTAACTCGTCTTTATCAACTATGTTAGGCGGTTAAAATTAAATGGCATCTCACTCAACTAAATTTCGACTATGTGTGAATGGTATACCTAGGCTCTGACAGGAGGAAGACAAATTATCTTATGGAATTAGAATAAAAAGAAATAAAGTGGATATTAAAGAATTTGATACGATTGATTATAGGATTGCTAGTGGGATACCTGCTGGATGGAAAGAATCAGAAAAAGGGGCTGAAAAAATGGATATTTAATCTTGAGAGTCCTTAACGGGAGCAAATCTGCAATTAATGAAACAAGCCCCATTAAATAATTAAGATATTTTATAGTATACTCTGTTTTTTAATTAAATGTCCACATATTACGAAAATTTGCAATTTGTAACCATACTAATCATCATAACGATAAATGAAAAGAATATATACTTTCACATTTTTCAAATTTGGCACTTATGTAAGAAATACTATGAAAAATGATAAGGAAAACACTTAATTAGCATTTACCTACAATATTCTTGAGGGTATCAACTAATAAAGTTAAAAAAAAACTTAAAGAAAATGAAAAAAAAAACGAGACAACAGTAATTAATCGGTGGTACAAAAACAGAAGCAAAACAATTACTAATAAAACTAGAGTGTTTAAAATCTATACAACCAAAATGCAAATAAATTAGATTGACACCCACCCCAACCATCCCTCGAAAACCATCCCCACCCCGTGCTTGTCATGGATCGAGCAGCCACAATGGGCGTCGCTGACCACCCGCGCCTCTCCCCAGGCCCGTCTCCAAGCACCCTGCCCGTCCATGTTGGGGATGCTCTTGGGGCATCATCTAATTTTTGTTAATTTTTCGTTTATTTGTGGTTTTTATATTATATGTATTGATTTAAATTAAAATATGAAAAGTTGTCTATATGTAAACTGATTAAATAAGTCATTTTTCTTTCGCTGTTTATTTTTATAACTATATTCGCCTTATTGGAATTGCAAATTAATTCATGCGAAAAGTGAAATGGTTGTGTGCATATATGACTCTTTCCTATTTTTTGTGTAGAGATTACATTGCCGGTTGATTGATTAATTACATGGATAAATTTCTATTTCTTATTATTTCAAGAGATCTTTGGTGGGTGATATTGTATATTTCATCACAATATACTGGGTGTGGTGTGCATTTATACACAATTATCAATATGTACTTAAAGAATACTACCACGTATTAATAAAAAAAAAATGAAATCCCATTATAATCATTAGTTTGAAGCCCATTATGATCTTTTTGTCATTTGTTCCTTTTAAATTACTCCAAATTCTTCTTCTTTTAGTCAAACAGCACAACTTACCCACCATTGATTGTACGGATTTCCAACCTGGCAGGCTGGTGGATGCGATGAGACTTTATTTCTAATCACTACCTTCTATTAATAAATGATTTGGTCGATTTTTCTTCATTTTTTCAGATGCGATCATTAATTATTCATTTAATTTGAGTGAGCCCCTGCACTATCAAAAGTTTATAGCCAAAATTAAATGTTGTCAATCAATCGGTGCAGTATTGCTTAATTTATTTAGAATGCTTCTCATTTTTTAGGTAAAAACACAACATAGTTTGCGGCATTTTTATACTAGACTCCCGTTTCATTATTGCAAAGTAGTACTACTAGTACTATTTTACTCGTGTATTATTTTTCATTATTTTGCTATTCGGCCATCACCAAAAATTATTCTTAAATTTTTCCCATTGAAACAGCATCGCATTAGTATAATTTGAATCTATTTTAGTTTATTGTGTTTGCATTTTTATATACATTTCTTTTAAGTAGCTAGGTCAGTACCGCATACATTCTTGAATCTTGACTTTATAGTAAGTAATTTGGTTGCTCGATAATAGGAATAGGTGATTTGAAAGAAGTGGTGGGAACAAACACCTGCTTAAATTGACTTGGAATTGGTGGGGAAGAAAAAATGCAGTTTAATGTTGACCTTTTTGTTATCACCAAACCAAAATGATGAAAAACAAATGTAGTAGTAGTAGTACTATCTTTTTGTAGAAATGGTTTTACATACTTATGTGATTTAATAAACCAAATCGTCTTATAGTATATAGGAAGTAGATAAGAAGACTAAAGGCCCATTTTGGTTCTTAATATATTGCGATTTTATGATTTTGGTCCAAAGCATTAGTTTTTGAATTATTCGGTCCCTCACAAATAAAAACGGGTCACATTTGGTTCGAATTTGACGGAACTGTTAAAATTTAACATTCAACGAATCTTAATTCGATTTTGACCGGATTAAGTTAATAATTATGTTCACGGAGCAGGATTCCAGCGCGCAGACGGGCGCGGTGCTGTGCCTGGCGGCGGCGATTGAAGGATCGAGGAGTCCTGACGCCGCGAGCTTGAGGAGGCTGCTACCGAGGATCGAGAAGCTGGCGAGGAGTGACTGTTTCAAGGCGAAGCCGGCGCTTCTGTCGCTGGTGGGGAGTGTTGTTGCGGTGGAGGGAGTGCTGCGTGTTGGCGCATGGAATGTGGTCTGGAATTTGCTCAATTTGTTGGTGGATTTCCTGAGCATTGATGACTGGGCCGCGAGGAAGGCGGCTGCAGAGGCGTTGGCGAAGATCGCCGCCGTGGAGAAGGACTCGCTCTCTGAGTATAAGGCGTCGTGCTTGAAGACTTTTGAGGCCACGAGATTTGATAAGGTCTGTGATTTTAAGCTGATTAAATTGATTGATTTCAATGACCTAAAATTTGGGTGAATTTGCCGAAGCAATTGATTTTTAATAATGACCTAGAATTCAGTTTCTTAGCAATTAGATTTGTGATTGTGTGTGTTGATGAGTATGGATTGATCTGATCAGGTGAAGGCAGCACGGGAGACGATGAATCAGATGACCTTCTCCACGGCAGCGATCTTCGCCAATGCCTCTGCAGTCGTGAACATAATTATTAACAAGATTATAAACTTAATTATTAACTTAATCCGGTCAAAATTGAATTAAGATTCATAGACCGTTAAATTTTAACAGTTTCGTCATATTCGGACCAAATGTGACCAGTTTTTATTTGTGAGGGACCGAATAATTTAAAAGATAATATTTTGGACCAAAATTATAAAATCACAATATGTTAAAGACCAAAATGGGCCTTTAGTCTAGATAAGAATAAAGACCAATCTTATTGGTCCTAACTAAATACTCCATCCGTCCCAATAAATATGCAACATTTACTTTTCGGCACGAGATTTTATGCAGTGTTGTTTTGAGAGTTAATGAAGAGATAGTAAAGTAAGAGAGAAGAAAAAGTAGATATAGTATTGTTTCCATTTTAGGAAACGTTTCATTTTTATTAGGACAACCCAAAAAGAAAAACGTTTCATTTATAATGGAACTGATGGAGTACTAACTAGAGTTTAAGATTTGATTGTTGAGGGGACTAAGGTTTCGTATGGGTTTTATTTAGTCAACTAAAAGATCCATAGAACTTCTTGGCTAGGATAAAACAAGAAATTTTAGAGTGTCCACGATAGGGAGGACACGGCGGCCGCCGCGCCTCCCTATAGTGGAGGACAAGGGCGCCGGGGCGGGACAGCCCTCCGCCGAGTATTCGGCGTGGACGAGGCGGGGTAGCAGCCGCGGCGGGTTACTGCGCGGCCCTGTGAGCCGCGGCGCCGCCGGATTTCCTTTTTTTTAATTATTTTCCGTCTTTCTTTTGATTTTTATTTTTTTTATTTTTTTGAGAGAATGCAGCAAAACTACAGTGAAGAAGAAGATGGGTTGATGAAGGAGATGAAATTTTTGATTTTTTGATTTTTTTTTATTTTTCTTTTTTTTGGTTTTGACTTGAAAAGGGGAGCTGGGTAAATTTAATTAAAACTTTTATTCTAACTGAATTAAATATCACATTTATATATATTAGTTTTAAATAAAATGTGACTAGAATGGGTTAGTGGAATGTGAAGCCTATATAACATTTATAGTAAAAATGAACTGAAATTTCTATTTGTGGACGTACCGAAATAAAAAAATAGGATTCGTATTTGCGGACAGAGGAAGTATTTAGTTATTGTGTGCAATGTTTATGTTAAGATAACTTTTTATCATATAAGTAGGGATGTCAGTGTAGCCCGCAACCCTTGGACTGGTCCGAATAGCCCGCCAAATTTGTAGGGTTAGAACTGAAAATTTCTAGCCCGATAAAATTAAAACCCGATTAGCCGGCACCCGATTAACTCGCAACCCGTTAGGGCCAGACCCGAAAACCCGACGGACTGCTGAAAACTCGATAAAATTGATATTATTCTTTTTTTTACTCTTAATTCGACACTTCATTGATTAATTTTATAATATAGATAACTAAAAAAATATCTTCCAATTTTATATTAAATAAACAAATTACATATTGAATTTTTATTAATATAATAATTGATAAATAAATTATAAATTTCAAATTCACTAAAAAAATAATTAAATTTCTAAACTATGCATTAAAATTTCACGAAATATCTCAAATATTAGTATTTAATCATGTTTATGATTGAGTTTAAGCATATATCTCATATTTATCATAATTAAATATTTTACATTTTATGAATATAACTAATTTTCATAATTATTTATTAGATTGATTGCATGTTAATCATATCAGTAGCAACCCGATTAACCCGTAGGGCTAGCCCGATACCCGAGCTTTTAGGGTTAGGGTTGAACTTTTATAACCCGAAAGAAATTACAACCCGATTAGCTCGCACTCGATAGACCCATAACTCGAATAGGATTGGCCCGAAGCTCGACGGGCTGACCCGATTGATATCTTCGGACTGACCCGATTGACATCCCTACCTATAAGTTATCAAGCAAATGAATAAAATTAATCAATAATAATATTCATTTCGTTTATATTTCTTGCGCTTACTCGTATCTTTGTGAATAACCGCATTGAACCGGATTCTCCTCCTCCACTGATGCAATTGAACCGCGCACGTGTCACCCCCAACACATGTGGCCTCAAACACCTTTTTTTTTCTTTTTTCTTTTCCCCTCAAGAATTGAGATTCATTCTCTCTCGGATTCACCTCCTCTCCCACAAATTTGCAGAACACAAATCTATGGCTGAAACCACCTCAACGCTATGCTTCTCCACCTTGTCTGCCTCGATTCCCTTCTCCATGGACTCCTCCTCCAGAAATTGGACTTCAACATCTTTTGCTACCGCACCTAAATTCTCTTCCCACTTTCACCGTCACCGATCGCCCTACCTCAGCTTCACTCTCAAAGCCTCCGGTTCTTCCCATTTCCTCGGCGACGATACTTTCGGATTCTATCCATGGGAGAATAATGACTCTGCTGATTCCTGTATTTCTCTTTTATTTCTCTCTTTTTTCTCATAATCAATTACTCTTGAAGATTTAGGTATAAATTGTATCGTAAATTTTACTATTTCTTCTTTCTTTTAAATATTTGCTTTTTTGTAGCGATACAATGGGTTTCGGAGGAAAAGATTACGTTATTTACTTCTGACGGGCTGATTCAGATCGGCGGGAATCTTGTCCCGCGCCGTGTTTCTTCGGCTCATGTACGTCTTTCTTAATTCTGATCCATGGTCATTGATGTCATGCCCAATGTTCTTAATTCCATTTGTGGTTTCTGTATAAATGACAAAACATTTTTTGTGTTGAAGATAGGAATGTAATGATCTTCTTAAAATAAATTAGTACCTCTACGCAACGCAGAGCCTGCAAAAGTTTGTTTCTTTATATGTTCATCGACTGATTGATGCTAGTTTATGTCTGTTATATGTCTAGATCCAAATTATACACTCATCTCATGCCATATCTTGCAACTTCTTCTCGTATTAGTTTTTAATCATAAAAATGTGTTGTTATGACTATTAGAGGGGTGTTTACTATTGTTAATACGAGAGATAAATAGATGAAAATACCATCTCTTTTTTTATGGATTAATTAATTTTAACCTGTTTAGTCATATAATCCTTCAAATAATCATATGTTTTATCAAAATCTATCACAACAAGGAAGTGCCCCTTTAGAGTCCCAATGCTCCCCTTCCTTCTACCCTATATCTCATTTATGCGAGTCAAAGTTTATTTGCGGATTATCTAGGGAAGCTATTTGCAGATTTTTTGTATTTGCTTCACAATTTTCATTGTTTCCTCTTAAGTTTAGTATTTTCTAAATTTAGTCTCTCTGAATCTTTTGTTGCTTAACGAATGAACTATGTAATATATATATTGAACTTTACCATGCAGAAGAAACAAGGGAATGCAAAAATGTCCCAGAAATCTCAACGGTATCAGGAGAGCAAGTACATGGATCCAAACCAAAGCCTATGTCTCGGGGCTCTGTTTGATATTGCAGCAACAAATGTAAAATTCTTACCCTTGTGGTGGTAGCATACATTTCAAACTTTGTTTTTTAACCTTTTGACATCGCTCTATACTAGGGACTTGATACTGGTAGACGCCTTTGTATATTTGGCTTCTGTCGCTCCATTGAGATGCTTTGCGATGTAGTGGAAGACACTGTCTTGGAACATGGTGGAGAGGTACAAGTTATTCTGTTTGAATAAAATTTGGAGTTCTTTACTTTTTGGGTGGGGGATTCTAATCTGATCTTCTAATGTGCTCACTTGGATGTTATTTTCTGAAAACCACTGTGCTTGTGGATGGGTGAGGTGCCTGAATTTCATGTGGATTCTGAACCAGGGGAGGCCCTCATGTGGTCGGTGTTACCCCATGCACTTGCTTAGCCATTCCAAGGCTAAGTATCTAGCTCTGTCCTGCTCTAAATGATAATATCTACTATCACAGAAATGTTCTTATTATTATGTTTTAATTTATGTATTTGCTTGAAAAAGTTGAGGTAGAGTCGTAGGGTACTTCAGGAGAACAACTTAATTACATATTACTTCAAGAAACCTATTAGCCGATGTCACTGAAGTACAGATTCCCTTCTCTTGTTCTCCTTTTTTTGATGGCAAAGGCGGCATTTTGGGGGATTTACATAATGAGAAGTTGGGAACTCTAAAAAAAACTCTGACGATCTTTAGCCAAGAGTGATAAGAAAATAACGTGCTAAAAAGATGGTTTGCCTTACTGAAAGTATATAGCATAAATTACTGATACTCGTTCTGGAATTTTTTGTTTGTTTGTGTGTGTGGATGCGGGGAGTGTGATCTGGTTTGGCTGCATGGTTACGATATCCAAAGCAAGATTGGCGTCTAGAATATTAAATTTGCTCAAGTAGGGATATTTATACTTAATTTATATATAGCCTGCTAATGCACTGGTTTATAGTATTACTTGATAGTCCTTCAATAAGGGGCTTGCAGGTGTTGTCATCTGTTGGCAATATATGGATTGATCTGATGAGTATTATACTCAATAATAGATTGTCATATCCAGCAATGTCTGAGACCGCTTCATTAATATTCATAGTTGGGTCAGCTGAAATTCTCCTGTGTAGCCCGGCTCCCAACCACCATAGTCTTGCTACAAACATTGAATGTCTAATTATAAACTTTGATCGTCTTTCACCAAATTGACGTGACTCACCCCATTAGAGTTTGTATTTGAAATCCAGGTAGTGGCAGCGGAGAAGGCAAGCAAGGGAGGGTTGCATGAAAAGCTAAAGATGACTGTTGCAGTGCCGTTACTCTGGGGAGTTCCTCCAGCATCCGAAACCCTTCATCTCGCCGTTAGGAGTGGAGGTGGGATTGTGGACAAGATTTATTGGCAGTGGAACTTCCTGTAAATGATCAAATCCTTCTCACCATATTCTTAAAGTTTGTAAATAACATTGTGTACAAAGTTCCAATTTGTAACTAATTAATCACATGTACTCATACTCTGTCAATATAATTTAACGATTCTTCCAATAGCTTTCTCTCTCTGCATTGACTTTGTTGTCATGGGACATCGACAATTTCTTAAACACTACACTCTCTGCTGTCATTGATTCAGTTCAGCTTTTCAACACAAATTCATTGCATCTCGATGCACTTTATGGTGGGATCAAATCACAGGAGTTTTGAAGTTTCAAACGCATACCTAACATTTGACAAAGGTTTCAACATAGTAAATTAGTCCAATAGCAATTTTGTTTTGTGGAACACAAGACTTTGTTGCCACCTCAAGTCATAAACAATCAAATGTTTCAAAATGTGAAAATTTTCAGAAAGACTTTTGCCCTTAACAGCTGTTCCGAGAGCCCTAAATATTGCTGCCTTCATTACTTAATTTAGATGACAGCTAAGATAATCCTATATTAATCCCGTTTTTCTTACTAATGCTTTATCACTCAACTTTAACAAAAAGTTATGCTGCTGTTTCAAATGTTTGCTGTACTTTAAGCAAATGAGTGCAATTGTACTTCGTTCTTGCCTTTAGAAAATCATTGTGCTCCTCCAACTGCTATATTTTGTAATACTATCTTTTGACTATATTTGCTCTCTCTCTCTCTCCATTTTAGGCACATTATCCCATCTTAGGATAACCAAAGCCCAAAATTGATAGTAGTACTACATTAAAATGTCTCGGTTTGAAATTTATCAAGTTAACTAAAATTTTCAGCAGTGAAGAAATGTAGGCACATATTATTATGAAAAACCCATATTTATTACATGGTGATTTTGTTGCTGTTGAAGAACTAGTCCTGACAAGTGAAACCTTTATAATTCAAGAATATCATTTGATTTCTTATTTTTTTAGCAATATTAGCATTTAAATAGGGAAGGCATCGACAGGGTAAAACTCTCCCTTGATGCTAATAGTTGGCAGCTGCAATAATTTAGGGTTTGTTTCTTTCATAAGCAGACAAAATCGATGAAGAGGTCAATGCATTAGTTTTTTTTAAAAGCTAATTGCTTTTCTTAAATAAACTTATTTCAATTAATTTAAGTTTTATAGGACTGTACTAGCTTTCTTATATCAGCAACCTATTTAATTGTTTATTATAGTATCTACGTCTAATTAGTCTTGGTCTTCCTTCAAGTGGGATTTTTTACTTTTACTGCGTTAAAACAAGTCGATGAAATCAAGTTTAAATAGTGGGTGCATTTGTATTTTGTTACAAAATGGGCATATATTCAGTCATTACTAATCTTATATTGATAGAATAAAATAAAAAACAATTAAGTGAATTTATTGGATTGACTGCACAAGGTTATGACAACTAGTCTTACTGGAGGTAAAGATTATTGAGTTGCGTGAATTGTTCAAAATCTTCATTTTTCTGTGCAAATAAAATCTGCATTATATCTTTGACAAGGACTCAAAATCAATTTTGAATTCAGGGCATCTCAATCATTAACCAATGTTGGTGTTAAACTATATGAAAGCCTGTCAGAACACTGAGATAAGGATTGAAAATATTTAGCTTGAAACATAAAAAATAAAAAATAAAAACACAGGTTCCTTGCACAGGTGTACATGTTGGATTGGATAAAAAATTGCAGAACTAATCAAACAAACTCAGATTTCATTAAAAAACTAGTACTCATATGTTTAATGAATCTTGATTCCAATGGCAAATGCAGAGAGTAAAAGTATTTTAATTTCGATTATGTACTATCAAAACAAAGTTTTTTCTCACAGATAAATAAAAAGAAAAGACATTAGTAGTACAATGTTGTTGCTTGTTCTGTCTTAATCTCATCCACAAAGAAGTTGAGATTAGTGGAAATGTGATTAGTGCAAATCAGCTGCTTAATATCTTCCATGCTGTAATCCAGTGGATTTTCATGACCGAAACAGTTCCCACTTACATCTCCCTTGCTGGGATCATAGAAATTTTGAGTTTCATCATCGACGCTTAAGTAGCTCTGATGATGAAACCCTAATTGGTTGTTGGTGTCTGAGGAGCTGCAGCTGGCTTCGTTGCCTCCGAAGATGACTTGATTATTGTAACTCCGGTGCAACGGGGTCTTGTCTCCAGCGGTGGTGGAGAAAGCCCCAAATGAGTTGTTGGTGGAGTATTGCAATTGATTATATGGTGAAGTGATTTGGGAAGTGAGATTTGGAAGGAAAGGAGAGATTGGTGTTGGCCTAATGTTTCCTCCTAGTAGTTTCTTCTTCAGCTTTGTGTTCCAGTAGTTCTTGATGTCGTTGTCTGTTCTGCCCGGTAATTGGCCTGCTATTATTGACCACCTGCACTCACTCACCACTTCATATATATAATTCCTTCATCAGATATAACAAAAAAAAGATAGGGAGATGAAGAGAGATTACCTGCTTCCTATGCGAGTGTAGAGGCTGCAGATGATTCTATCTTCATCATCAGAAAACTCTCCATGTTTGATGTTTGGTCTGAGGTAGTTGAGCCATCTTAATCTGCAGCTTTTCCCACATCTTTTCAGACCTAATTTTAACATGGAAAAAAGCACTAATTAAGCATTCAGAAGCACTAATCAATTAATTACCAAAAGAAACTAATCCATATGATTAATTAAATTGTGAGAAAAACAAACATATAAATAAATAAATAAATAAATACCAGCTCTTTGAGGGAGAGCAATCCAATTGCTAACAGTAGTGCCATGCTTCTCTATGTAAGCCTTTAGCTTTGCATCTTCTTCAGGTGACCATGGCCCTTTCTTCACATTTGCGTTGTCACAACATGGAGCTCTTCCCATCTCTCTCTCTCTTTCTAGGAAAATATGCTTTGTTTGTTTATAAGACTTGATCTTTGGAACAATGTGATGATGTATGTATATATTATATCCTATTGAGAGAGATACACACAAGTCAAAGTAGATGCACTTAAATTTCAATTAAAAAGTGGTGTACTAATAATCATCTCTCTTGTGTGATTAGAAAAAAAGGAAGCTTAAATAATTTAACCATATATCCCATGTGCAAACACAAAGACATTCACTGTTATCTTCCTTCTAGCTATTGGATTCATATATATGCTGCCAAATTAGTGCCATGCTATTCACAGCTGAAAAAGATTAGTCACTTAAAGCTTCAATCTTTTTTTAGTGATTGGTAGTTTAATTAACATTTATTTATGAGTCAAGTCGTAGCTAGGGCTCGGCGCCATTGTCAAATTGATAGGTCCCCCACCCCAATTTTTTTGAATGCCAATACTAGCATAGTCTATTAATTATTTGACATGCTATACATGTTTGTTTGACCAACTTGTAATGGTTGCTAATTTTGTCAAGCTTTAATGAATGTGCCTGATGAACTCACTATCAGTATACTCGATTATATAAAGTGGTCGGACTACTAATTCAAAGGCATAATACAAAAGGATCATTAATTTTCGAACTACATGTATTATTTTTTTAATTCTTTCTCTTGGTCTTTTTTTCTATGAAAAAGTTCATTTTTAGTTTATGTCTCCAATTATATATTTGCTTACTAATTTGTTAATGTGTATTGAAATGACCCTTGTCAATATTCTGGAGAGGTCACATTAAAAAGAGCTGTGATATTATAAGTTAGGTTAGTAGTATATCATTTGCAAGTTATAGTTTTAAATGGGTCTTAGAAACAATTTCAGGCCTGAGAATTTGTCATATACTAATTCATAATTAGCATTTCTCACCAAAGACAAATTTATATGCTCCAAACAGAGTCATAAAATCTATCCATATCTATCTAGTCTTTTAAAGTAAACACAGGCCATAAATAAATAGCCGTATTGGGCCGAACTGGACCAAGCCCACTAGACTATATGGAACCGATCAGGTTAAAATAATTTGCGGTATAGATTCGTCCAGATCAGAATTGGGCCGGTCCCGTCCAGGCTTCTTAGTCGCATATTCACATATTACTGTCGTCCATATCGTGTTAAACCAATGATTTTAACACATAAAATTTTGGTCTAAATAATGTAAATTGTGAAGCTAAGCAAAGTTCCTTGGCCTAAATCTAACGTGATTTATTTTGATTTTTTTTTTTGCAGAAGTTAATTACTTTTTCCCATGATAATTAATTTGGGATTAGATAGTGTAGAGTAAAAGAGAACGGACCATTTGTTCCACTATCCAGAAACAAGTTATGTACTACGATAATTGTACTTTGTAACGCTGAGATTGAGGAAATGAAATTGACATTTCAGAAGTTTGATATAATGATCATTTATACTATTTTATGGTTATATGATTATGTCATGTAAACCAATTTAAAAATAAAAGTTTTTTATTAGTCTGTCTTGTAATTTTGTATCATTCAATATAATGATTAAGATGCTTAAAAGCACTCATAATGCAGCATTCAACACGGGAAAACGAGATGGCGGCCCGGCAAACTACCTCGCGGCGGCCACCGCCGCAGGTAAATTTTTTTTTAATATTTGTATTTATTTTAGCATTTTAAGGTATCTAATTTTCATAACTTTTTGGTGTTGGGAAATAAACACAACAATCACGAATATGAAAGAGAATGAACACAAGAAATTGTTGACCTAGTTCGATACAATGTGTATCTACGTCTGAGGGCGATGCCAAGCCAGAGATTTCACTATATAATTTCAGAATAAGCATGATTTAACAATGAGGCTCCCTCTATTTATAAGCAACTAGAGAGCCATAATTCTAGTCAAACTAGGAAACATATATCACAAGAAAAAAATACTTCAAGGAAACAAATCCTAAATATGGTAGGAGATAAATTAGGCTCCATAATTAACAATCTCCCACTTGGAGACTAACAACTCCTAAACAACCATTTCCTAGTGATCTCATCCCTTCATCCGCTTAGCATCGTCTAACCTTCTTTTCAAGTTCCAAGGCCAATTGAAGCTATGCATAGCTTCAATTTCTCTAAGGTCACCACCTTAGTAAACATGTCTGCAGGATTCTCACTTCCAAGTATCTTCACAAGTTGCAGGATTTTCATCTCCACTAGGTGTCGGATGTAATGATACTTCAACTCCACATGCTTTGTCCTAGAATGAAACGCTGGATTCTTCGCCAAGAAAATAACACTCTGACTATCACTGTAGAGTATGCTACCCTTGTTCTCCTTCCCAAGTTCATCTAATAAACTCTGCAACCACACCATCTCCTTGCTTGCCTCTGTCGCAGCTACATATTCAGCCTCCGTACTAGACAAAGCAACGGTCTTCTGCAACTTAGAAGTCCATAAAATAGCAGTACCACCATAAGTAAATACATACCCGGTTGTGCTTCTTCTCCCATCAAGATCATTGGACGCCAAGTCTGCATCCACATAACCTGCCAGCTCGACATTCTTGCCATTGAAACATAAGACACTTTCTGTAGTACCTCTCAAGTATCGAAGGATCCATTTAACTGCTTCCCAATGTTGCTTGCCCGGATCACCCATGAACCGGTTCACTACTCCTACTGCTTGTGCAATATCAGGCCTCGTACACACCATTGCATACATAATACTGCCAATTGCTGAAGCATAAGGAATTTTCTTCATTTCAGCACGTTCTTCTTTTGTACTCGACGACTCCTTCTTTGACAGCTTAAAGTGACTGCCTAAAGGCACACTTACTGGCTTCGAATTATCCATGTTGAATCTTTCCAAAACCTTACCAGTGTAAGCAGCTTGCGAAAGATACAATTTTCCTGCGGCCTTGTCACGCTCGATTCTCATGCCCAAAATTTGATTAGCCTCTCCAAGATCTTTCATGGAGAATCATTCAGACAATTGCCTTTTCAACTTATCCATCTCCTTTTGATCACCTCCTGCGATCAACATATCATCAACATATATTAACAGAATAAGATAGCTCTTGTCAAACCTCTTGTAGTAACAACAATGGTCAGCGTAGCATCTTTTATAGCCAATCTCCATCATGAATCTATCAAACTTCTTGTACCACTGCTTTGGAGCTTGCTTTAAACCATACAAGCTCTTCTTCAACTTGCACACAAGTTTTTCCATTCCTTTTACTACGAATCCTTCAGGCTGTGTCATGTACAACTCATCCTCCAAATCACCATGAAGGAATGCCGTCTTTACATCCATCTGATGTAACAATAGATTTTCTGCAACTACCATACTCAACACTAAACGAATAGTAGTTAGTTTCACAACAGGAGTGAACACATCTGTATAATCAATACCGTATCGTTGCTCAAATCCCTTGACAACCAGCCTAGCCTTGTAGCGCTTGCTACCATCAGCTTCACATTTGATTCGATAGACCCACTTGCAATGCAATGCCTTTTTCCCTTTAGGAAGTTCCACAAGCTCCCATGTGCCATTTAGGAGAAGAGAGGCAAACTCATCATCCATGGCAATTTTCCACCTTCGTTTATCAGGGCCTTCTCCTGCCTTTGCATAACACTCGGGCTCACCACCATCAGTAAGTAACAAATAGAAATTAGAGAGCGAGTACCTATCAGGTGCACGTCGTTGTCTAGTCGATTTAGGCAGCGGAATAGTCGGTGGTGGAGTGCTTGGTTCTTCTTCAAGCACCTCTTCAGCATTCTGACTCTCCTTGCTCCCACTCGAGTTTGAGATGTCTAGCTCGACCACTTGTGGCTCAGAACTGCTGGGACTCGACGCCTCCAATCTATCCTTGTACAATACTTGTTCATTGAAAATGACATCTCTACTGCGAATAACCTTACGGTTCTGCTAATCCCAGAGTCTATAACCGAACTCATCGCCTCCATAACCAATGAACGTACACTTAATAGATTTAGCATCCAACTTACTTCTCTCAACGGAACTAACATGAGCATAAGCAACACAACCAAAGATGCGTAGGAAAGATAGATTTACCTCTTTTCCTGTCCAAACCTCCTCGGGTATCCGAAACTCCAAGGGAACTGATGGACCTCTATTAATTAGGAATGCAGCTGTGTTGACTGCATCTGCCCAAAAACTCTTTGGCAATCCACTTTTCAATCTCATGCATCTTGCTCGCTCGTTCAACGTTCTGTTCATACGCTCTGCGATTCCATTCTACTGTGGAGTTCCTTTCACAGTTTTCTCCATGCGGATTCCATTCTCGGATCAGAACTCCTTGAACTTTGCAAGTTCATATTCTCCTCCATTATCGGATCTTAGACATTTCACCTTCAGCCAGGTTTCAGTTTCAACAAGGGCTTTCCACTTCCTAAAAACGTCAAACGCATCAGATTTACTCTTCAGAAAATAAACCCATAGCTTTCGAGTAGAGTCGTCGATGAAAGTTATATAATATTCAGAGCCTCCTAGGGACTTCACAGGTGCTGGTCCCCATAGATCCGTGTGGACCATCTCCAACTTCTGTGTCTTCAATTTTCTGCCTCCTCTTGAGAAACTCACCCTTTTCTGTTTCCCAAACATGCAATCCTCGCACAGGCCAACTTCAACAGTTTTCAGGCCAGACAGTAAACCTCTTGAGCACATTATCTTCATCCCTTTCTCGCTCATGTGGCCAAGACGACAGTGCCACAAATCTGCATTATTTGCCTCACTTGCAATATCAATGCAATCTTTGGAGTTAGTTGTGGTATACAACGTACCCTCCTTCTTACCTCGAGCTACTATCATAGCTCCCTTGGTAATCTTCCAATTGTTGCAGCCAAACGTCACGGTGTACCCTTCTGCATCAAGCTGCCCAATCGAAATCAAACTTCTCTGCAATCCAGGAATGTGTCTGACTCCATTCAGTTTTATCACGGATCCATTGGACGTCACTACCTTCACGTTTCCCTTTCCCACGATATCTAAGGGCTCGTCATCAGCCAGATGTACATTCCCAAAATCGCCAGAAACGTAGTCTTCCATTATCTCCACATTGCTGCAGGAGTGGAATGACGCTCCAGAATCCAATACCCACGATTCCATCGGACTACTGACACTCAAGACCAACGTCTCGCCATCGTCATCAGACGTGGTAGCGTTTGCTGTCTTCTTGTTCTTTTGATCCTTATTCTTATACTTCTTCGGTGCCTCACACTGATTTCTAAAATGCCCAAACTCATCACAATTCCAGCATTTAACTTTATCCAAATCCTTCTTGGATTGGCTCATTCCTCTGGAATTTGATCTTCCACGATTTTGCTTTCCCTTCGATCTGCCTCTATGTTCTGTATTCAGTGCTGATCCCGAAGTAGAAGATCTTGATTTTCTCCGGCGAACTTCCTCACCAATCATCAGATCTCTTACTGTGTCAACTGTTAGGTTTGTCTCTGCAGCAGTAACTGCTGTCACTGTGCCAGCCCAACTCTCAGGCAGAGACGATAGCAAAATCAGGGCATGAATTTCATCATCGAATTTTATATCAACCGAGTTCAGTTGCGAAGTAATCATGTTGAACTCATTGAGATGTTGTTGCACCAGCTTTCCCTCTTGCATTCTAAAATTAAACAATCGTCTAATCAGATGTACCTTGTTTGCCGTTGATGGTTTCTGATACATGTCCTCCAAGATCTTCATCATCTCCTTTGTCGACTTTGCTGCAGTCGTGTGATAAGCCACATCCTTGGACAACGATAGCCTAATCGCGCTCATCGCTTTTCTGTCCAGCAGCTCCCACTCCTCATGTTCCATCTTTTCGGGTTTGGTTTTTAAAGGCTTCCAGAGATCTTTACCGTACAGGTAATCCTCAATCTGCATCTTCCAAAATCCGAAATCAGATCCGTCGAACTTCTCTACAGCAATTTTCTCGTCGATCCCCATCGTGATTTCTGCCTCTTAAATCCTAGGCTCTTGATACCAGTTGTTGGGAAATAAACACAGGCAATCACGAATATGAAAGAGAATGAACACAAGAAATTGTTGACCCAGTTCGATACAATGTGTATCTACGTCTGGGGGCGATGCCAAGCCAGGGATTTCACTATATAATTTCAGAATAAGCATGATTTAACAATGAGGGAACACCTCTATTTATAAGCAACTAGAGAGCCCTAATTCTAGTCAAACTAGGAAACATATAGCACAAGGAAAAAATATTTCAAGGAAACAAATCCTAAACATGGTAGGAGATAAATTAGGCTCCATAATTAACATTTGGGTATTTAAATTATTGCATTTTTCCATAGATATATATTTTTCGATTTCAATAAATATAGTTTTAAATTAAAATTTAATTATTTAATTGGCTAAAAATAAGGTTAATCATTGGGTTTAAAAATTTATGTATTGCCGGTGTTGGAATTGAAATGACAAAAACTGACGTGACAACTGAAAAAATGGGGTTAAAGTTGGATTTTTCAGGACGCATTGTGGATCCTCTAAACCAATATTAAGGCATAATGGAATTATTAATATTATTGCATCTGAGTTTCTAGCGTAATCAAGACAAATATGATTTCACGTTGTTAATTTAAAATTAATATATTAATTTAGATGTTCGGCAAAAGCTTGCCCTTTATAGCATGTTTAGGTCACCACAAGACCACACCGTAAGTCTTAATACCACTTTAACCTCATATCTAGATATCTAGGGGTTGGACGGTATGATATATTGTACGGAAGTGTCATACAATATACATATATACGAAAACATCATTTGAAAATCGGTATATATCGTATACCGATACCGAACATAACAGTACATACTGAATGTATCAGTATATATTGTATGTTCGTTATATTTCAGTATACTGCGGTATACGAAATTCATATCATTATTCTGGTACAATTTTGAAAGTTACGGTATATCAAAAATTTGGTAATTTTAAGTATTTTTTCGATACAATAAGTGCGATACACCGGTATTTCAGTGGTTTTACCCACCCCTACATAGAACAATACTATGGGGACAATGAACCAACCCCCGCTCATGAAATTCAATGGCTTGTAAGTTTAATTCCTCGAGGCCTTCTAAATTGTTATGGCGAAACTCCATCATATCCCTCATCTTCCAAAGCTCAGCGTAAAAAGAGAATAACACAAGCCACTCATAAAGAAATCTCTCTGCATCTCCGCCTACCATCCTCTCAATCCAGACACACTTGATCCACATTCCCACCATTGCTACTAGCTCTCGCGCCTTTGCAAGAAGCATGTTCTCTTTCATTGGCATACCATTTTTCAACTCAAACCTTGCTGCATCAAGGAAAATCTCCTTAGAGTCGAGAAGTTCAACACATGCTTTAACAAAAATTGTCCGAGCTACAAGCACATTACCATGCAACTGCTCAAATAATGAAACCTCCTGCCAAGTTTGAATACCCCTCTCTATAATCTTCCCACCCGAGGTAGTATTCCCATTAGCCTCTATCAACTTAGCAACATTGATCCATAGAATAGACTCGTCTAGAAGGTTTTCAAATTGTTTCCCTCAACATTTTCTTAGCATTGTCGTAACTTTTACACTAGCAAGATTAACCCACAACTCCACATTTATCGTGCAGCAAAGCACAACCTTATGCAACACCATCCTCTCATCTTCCCCATTATTAAGGTTAGCAAGAGCCTTCCAAAGGCTCTCCAAGCCTGGTACATGCTTAATTGCTTCCTTCAATACTCTACTCTTATTTACATCATCTGGCTCAAGCCACACATGCATAATCATTTCGTTCAGCATGTACTCTTGTTCACATCATTCGGCTCAATCTTTGCCACTTGCATCCTTAAGTTCACGGACAATTGAATCCACCTCATTACCACAACCTTGGCAGCAGCGATGCCGGGGATGCCAAGCAACATGCCTCCAACCATATATCTTCACTTTTAGAGTATTCTTCACACCCTTTCATGCCCAACTGTTGAGAAGCCCGAAGCTCCCCTGCTACCTCTTCAAACCTAGCCACTGCAGCCATGATGGTGCTTTGGATTCGTCTTCGTAAATGATTTCATCTCTAATATTTTTTTTCTTATATCAAACATGATGTCCATTTCAGTAGTAGTCGGATAAAACTCCTTTTTCTTCTTACTCAACAAACCATCCTCCAAAACATCCAGTATACCCTCCTACTCCTTGATCAAAAATGTGCGTAGTTCCAATAGAAGCTGCTCTCTTATCTTTTGTGTTGGGTTGCAAATCTATCCCACGTCGGATAATGAAAGTATTGTTCAACTCTAATTAATTTGAAGTCGGGAGTGATGCAAAAGTAAATGTCACGCCCGCATTTTCTAAGGATAGAAAACACGGTTGATCGCGATTAGGGGAGGGTTAAAGAAGCGGGGAAGAAAGGGGAAGACAACGCAACTCGACCATAGCTCGAAACAAATGAGAATAGCTCGAATAAAATCACAGTGTCACAACGATCAACAACTCCAAATGAAAATATCTCAACAATAAACGAACTCAAAAGAAACAATATTTATCTGAAGCATTTCGAGAGTAGAATAATGCTATGTATGAAGACACAACATATTCTAGACATTTGATAGACATTCTTCACTTTTATGCTCAACACCCACCGCGCTCGTCACCGCTCAACCTGCACATAGGGAAAACACATGCAGGGCTGAGTACTTGATGTACTCAGTGAACAAATGCCAAAACAATTTTGTAAAAACAGTTATATCATGCCACCATTGAGTGACCTCGGGGTTTTAACTTGAAAAGGCCCGAGACACTAAAAATCATCTCAAACACAAACTTTCAACTCATCCTCAAATCCTTTTTCCTCATCATTTCAAAACACAACCATTTCTCCTTGAATTATTTAAGAAACTGCCATATCTGTTCTTTAGGGTGCCGTGTAAGGGAGCCACTTTCCACGAGCACGAAAACCGGCCAACCCGTTCGATGACTCACGGTCCTCATCGTGTACACTAGTCCGAGTAGGGACGCACCCTTGCTAGGACCCGAATTCGATTAACTCATAGTAGGGACTCACTCCCCACTAAATAATCATAATCTCAACAACCTCAACCTCAACAACAACATCAACATCAACATCAACATCCTGTGAACGAGAATGTGGCCGCAAACTCGATCACTAGACCGGGTGACTCAAGAGACGGCTCACGATCCCCATTGGTGTACACTAGCCTGAGAAGATACTACTATTGAAAAGATACTACTATTGGAATTCATTGGGCCAATTTTTATGAGAAGTCGTACATCTACTAAAGTTATTGCCTTTCTTAATCACACAATTATATAAGAATATCTTTTCAACCTTAATTTTTGGCTTTCTCTATTAAATCAAAACTTTTTACTTTTTTAAAAAAAAAATACCTTAAAAAGTTAGACAAAGAGTGTACAGCTCTAAAAATTATACTCTCTTTCATCTTCTAAAAGTAAAAATGTTAGGGATGGTATAAATTCTAATATGAATTGATAAAACACGGGATACAGAGAAAATATAGTTAAAATAAGGGAACTTACATTTTTAGTGGTGGTGTGGTGCAGAATTTTAAAAATAAAAGTAGATTGATTTTGATTAATAGATTTAAATAACAAATGACACTATTTTCTAGAAGTGGAGAAAGTCCTATACTCCTTATGGCAAATATCATATAACTTTTAAAAAGTTGAGTTTTTCCCACAAATTTTATAATTGGCAAATAATATCACGAACTTTACCCGAGTTTGTTATTTCCCACAGGCGAAAAAGTTATGACAAATAATATCATCATACGAATATTTTTTTCCTAATTTCTCGACAACAACTTCGAGAGATTCAAGTTCTTCAATATTTAAGGATAGTTTTTCTTGAAGTACACCCTCCAAAATTGTTCTTCAATCCATTAATTTAGCAAGAATTTTTGGTTGGTGAGAAATAACAAACTCAGGTAAAGTCCATGATATTATTTGCTAATTTTAAAGTTCGTGGGAAAATCCAACTTTTGAAACTTCCATGATATTAGTGGCCAATATTCCATATACTTTTAGTTGGATACGAGTTTTAATGCACAATTAGTAAAGTAAGAGAAGTAGAAAGGGAAAATAATTAAAGTATTATTAGTGGATAATGAGTATCATCTATTAAAGAAAAAATAGTTTTTTAAATTTAGAAAATGCATATTCTTGTGGGACGGACTATAAAGAAAAGATTTTATATTCTTGTGGGAGAAATGAAGTATTTTTTTTTTTTTGAAATGAAGTATTAGTTACAATCGTATGAAATCCAAATAAATTATACTACTGTTATATGTATACGCAACTATAACATCATTATAAAATCAAATTTAAAATTATGCGTGTGTAAAAAAAAAACTTTCATTAGTAACTACTTTTGGTACCTATAAATTGATGTTGAAAGAATGCTTATAATATGAGCAAATTGTTAAATAAATCAATATATTCCGTTCAGTTATGGTTCATCTCATACTATTTAAAAATGGAACTATAAATATCAATTTTGAAAATTTTGCAAGTATCTCATCTTTTTTTTTTGGTGGTCATCATATACAACATGACGTATACATATGCTAATTTAAATGATATCGCTAATATAATTAGGAGTAGAATTTATATATACAATTAATAATTATCTAAATCTTAAATTAAGAGCAGATTTTGGTATGTCTTCATAAAGTTTTAAAAATTAAATATTAAATTATAAAGTTTTAATTTTTTTTCATTTGCTAATTCGTGTCAAATAATGTCTTTTGATTATATATACATAAAATGATGTTATTTATTTAAAAAAAAATATATTTTTTAATATTTACCTTTTTGTTATCTCAATAAAATTGGTATCTCTCTCCCTCCTCATCTCTCTCTAACCTCATACACTCACCGCCACACCCACACGTCCCTTTCTCATGTTATAGCCAGTCAACATTGTCGACATAGAAGAAAGAAAAGTTTTAAGGGGAGAGAGAGATATTCAGGAAAGATAAAGTAAAAAAGGACCAAAAAAAAAGAAAAGAAAGGGGAAAACAAAAAAAAATATTTCAATAATGAGATGTCGTTAGTGTTATGACCTCATTTTTTCCTCTCGAAATTTTGTCCTTATAGATAATTTTAGATATATCAACCTCGATCGCTCGAATTAGGAAGGATGATATAGTTGCACATCTTTCAAATTTGGTGATTTATAGTTCTATTTGTTGAAAAGTGTGAGATCGAATAAATTTTGACCAAACATATAATAGTAGTTCCATTTTTTAATACAAGATTTAATAAATTTTGATTAATTTATTTTTTTAGTGTTACTAGAATTTGTCTTTTTTGTCCACATACACATTTTCTGATGATGATCAGCGTTGATTTTACATAATTTAAGAAAATGATTATTTCGAAAATTGTGAAACTTAATGATATATAGTTCCACTTTAAAAAGATTGGAATCGATAAGAATTTGGGCAGGTGATTTATTTGGAATTTACCTTATGATATATTATATCCTTCTCATTAATTATGAAGTGTTTCCCTTTCTGGATTATCTATTTAAAGTGATATTTTAAAAATGAAAATGATATTATATCTATTTTATTTTCTTTCATGTTTTCTTTTAATAAAAGTTACAAAATATCATTACATAAAATTGTGCAGCAAAAAATAAATGTTTGATATTTAGTGGGTATAAATATATAGATAGATATATACAGAGTATTAAATAATGAAATTATTGCAGTAAAATATTGACAGCTGGCAGCATAATAAATGATTCCCTATATTGTCGGTAGATATCAAAATTTGTTGATCCCGTGTACTTGCCCCCCTCGTACAATATACCTTAGCCAAAACAATAGTAAAAATGAGTAGTATAGTACTAGTATCAAATACTACTATTGATCAGTGAAATTATTCGCATGAAATTTTACAGTTGAATGAATTATTTGCAACAGTTTTGCAGTTCCTGCATTCCAATTTAGTTGACTTTGGACACCGTTGGTTATAAATTGTATGTCAAAATATAAAATGAGATACAATTATTTTGCTTTAATTTCAAAAGTTATTTTATGTATGATAATTAATTGAGTAGAGCAGAATTGTGAGATGTGGCCGTAAATATGTAGGAGTATTAAATTTGCATGTATTGTCCCTATTTTGGGATATTGTCCTTTCTGTTCATGAGGATTTAATGTAGTGTAAGATCATAAAGGCAAAGAGATTGTCTTCAACATTTTGGAGCCCAGATGCTGCTCTTTAGGGCTTGAAAGAGAAATGTCACTTGCTCGACTACCTAGGATAATCCTAATTGTAAGTTCAACTTTTTCTTCTTCATCTCAAATTGATTGAGGGGAACAAATTATTGATTGGGTTCTCTTCAATTCCAATTACAACATAAATTTTTCAATTGTCATTTTCGCGATGCCCTCAAACAATTCTCCCCTAGTAATTTCGGCTAAAATATCACCGACACGTAATATGAAAAAGTTGTCTTACTAGATGAGATGGAAGGAAGAAGGCATGTGTGAAGGGAGTATGTACGTCTTTTGGTAATGAATCTCATATTCCACTAAGTCACTTCACTCACATTATATTAAAAACTTGTGGGAAGAGAGTGATCTAATTCTAAGAACAACGGATAAACAAACCTCTCCAATTTGCAATAATATTTTAATAGCACAATATACTAGCACTTAATGTAGATGGATCAACCAGATAATAATGAGAAACTATGACTGAAAATAACAACACCAAGATTTTACATAGAAAACTCACTTCAACGAGAAGAGATAAAACCCACGAGATCCATCAATTTAACATATCCACTATCACCAAGGAGAGAAATACATCAAGAAGTTTAAAATGATATCTAATCCTTAACAATACAACTCAAAAACACATCTCAAGAAACAACTGCTAGTTTCAATATTTATTGACTGGAGATCCAACCATTCAAATTCAATTTCCTTCAGTCAGAATGAAGCTTGACGAGTTTTCTACCTCCAGTTAAAATTTCAGGACGATCAGACAATGTTTGGACCTTTGATCGTGATGAATACCGTGACTGCGTTGTGCTTAAAACGTGATGAGCACACTTTTGCTCTTCAATCCTTCTACACATTTTTCTCTCTCGGTTCTCTATATGCACGACTCTTATGCTGAAGGTAGGGTTTTTTTTTCATCACACATAGGAGTTCGAGATACATTTGGCAAGCGAACTAGCCCAACACAGCCCCTCGTGGCTCGAATACTTAGCTTCCCTCCGACGGGTTCGGCCCGTGAACTAGCCAATGTCCGGCTCGTAGACTAGCCTCCCTCCGACGAGTTCAGCCCCGTAGACTACCCGCCACCCTCAGACGCGTCCAGGCTCGAAAGCTTGCCAAGCCCCAAGGAAACAACCTTGAACAGGCCCACAGGGAAATTAATCCCCAAGTCGCACCATCCAGGAGTCGAACTCAAGACCTCCAGGATGGCGCCATATCCGCCCCCATGACCAACTGCGCCAATGGGCTTGGATTATACTGAAGGTAGGGTTTATATGTTCTTCTTTGACCGATTTAAGTGGTTTAATGGGTCAGTTCCATAACTTGTCATTAGTTTCATTTTCGATCCATCTTCCATACTTGTCACACTTACTTTTTACTACTACTTTAGGTAATAGCTCAACATTCCACTGACTCATTTTATTCACATTTTAGTATAAAATTAATATAAAATAGTAGAATTCACATTTTACTAACTTTTTTCATGCACTTTCCTTTTAACTTTTTAAAACTTGAGTTGCGTCAACTTGTAACAGTTAATGGCAAACAGAAAGAGTAATCTTTTTGCTATATAAATTTTTAATTTAACCTACTTTATTTGTCCTTTTTACTTGACTCCATAATTTAATAAAGTAGTAGAAATAAAAATATTTTCATCCATTCAATTCAAAATGATAATTTTTGTGAGATGTTCCATTCAATGTGATAATTTAAAAAATTATAACATCATGCTCTATATTTTATTTTATTTTATTTTATTTTTATTTCATTCTCTATCTCCACTAATCATATGGTAGTATTTCATAGTCCGTACAGTTCAATTCTAAGAAAAATATTTCAGTTTAAATGAAATGAATAGTACTTATAAGTCATTCCGGGCAAAAGGGGCTGCAAAATGGCGCATACAAATAGGAACTAAAAGTGAAGAATATGGAAATTCGCATGAACGAGGTCCCTCATTAATAAAACTGTCGAATTGATGCCGATTTCAAATGCATATACTTGTATAATGTTCCGTGCACAATTATTAGTTTGGTGTCGTGAGTTGGGTGGTCTATTTATTGCACACGTCTCACCTAAAGGGGAAAGAGCAAAATATGTATACCCATAATGGGATAATGTCATGCCCGCCCACCCTAGGGGTGTTACAAACGAGGCGATCGTGACCAAGGGACAAACATTAAGAATAGCATTTAAGGATAACAGTTCATAAGAAAGGCTCAATTAGCTTAAAAGAATAATATTTATCAGAGTGTATGATACACAGAGTGCAAACTCGACTTTAGCTCCAAACAAATGGGAAAAGCTCGAATAAAATCAGAGTGTCTTTTCAACAATCAGCAATTCGAGATAAAATTATCTCAACAACACTTGGCGGAAGCATTCGAGAGTAGAATACTATTATGTATGAAGACATAATATATTTTATTTACAATCTTCTTCACTTTCATGCTCAACACCCACCGCGCTCGTCACCGCTCAACCTGCACATAGAGAAAACATATGCAGGGCTGAGTACTTGGTGTACTCAGTGGACACGTGCCAAAATATATTTTATAAAAACAGATTTTGTCAGGCCACTCTATGAGTGAACTCGAGATTTTAGGAAAAGTCCGAGAACACTAAACATTTTTCTTTTCCTTTTTCAAAAGCGATCTTTCGATCTATTTTCCTGGAACATATGCCGTATCTGACAAACCCGATTTCACTATCTCTTGTTCATTCATCAGTCCATTCATCATTCATCATTCCTTTCATCATTCATCATATCTTAACATTCAAGTGCCGGGGAAGTGGTTATCTCCCACGGTCTCCCATCAATCCATTCCATTCATCGTTGCATTCAGATAGGCATAGTTCCAAAACAAAATATGGCTTGACATAATCTTTTCAACTTTATTTTCCTCAAAACGTTTTTGAAACATAAATCATTTTTTTGTTCCGTCAAGATCGAGCATCATCTCATATCACATCAACAAGTCGAGCAAATCACAAATCACTCGATAAATCAACACATATATCACATAACATCACTTTCACCTTAATTATTTCACTTTAAGCACATAATCACATCAACATCGAATAAAATTAATAATACTCGCAATCTCAGTTAAAAGAAATTTCGTCACATAAAATGATGCTCGAATCAAAATATTAAAACTAAAGCTCTTGAAAACACTTTAGTTCGAAAGCCCACGTAAAATACTTTTCGTAAAAACTGTAACTTTAACAGAAAGCCCACGAAAAACGTAGTTAGAAAGCCCTACCTCGTTCATTTAAAGCCTTCACGCCGTGCTCCTCTCTTTCTCCTCTCGGTCGAAGGTAAGGCTGCACTTCCCTCGATCAAAACGTAGCGCCGCCACCGCTGCGGGTCCGCCGTCGTCGCGGATCCGCCTCAGCCCTCGACGCCGGCCGCCGCTCACCGTCGAAATCACGATGCCGCTGTTGCTGTCGGAAATCGCGACGCCGCTGCTCCGTCGCCGCCGGGAGACGCTGTCGTCGCCCAATCCCGCCGACGCCGCCGCTGCCTTCGGGCTCCTTCGCCGCCCCAGCATACACCGTCGTCGTCGCTCGGCGTCGCCGCTCCGGCAGCCCCGATTCCACCCCGAAACAGCCCCGTTTTCCCATTAAAGGTTCGTTCTTGATTGTGAAGTAAAGAAATGAAGTGAAGGGAGGTTATATTTATAGAAATTTTTTTTCACAAAAGACAAAAATTCACGTCTTTTCATTTTGATGCGACGAGTAATTAATGCGGCCGTCGTTGGAAAACGTGCCTGATGCGACGTGGTTCTTATCCAACTTTTCGTCTTGATGTGACGCGGTTCTTATCCAACTTTTCGTCTTGATTTATTGTCGAAAGTGTATTTGATACGTGGTCTATTCTTTCGTGTAGGTATCATTTTGGGCTCGTAACAACTGGGTTTCAAATTGGGCTAGGAAAGAATAATTGTTTGGCCCCAAAAGTGAAATACTTCTCTCGATAAAAGAAACAAGGTCGAAAAATTTTCAAGTGCACAAACGACGGTCCTTTCAAGAACACAATAAAAAGGTAGAAAAAGTCGGGGTGTTACAGATAATTTATCAGTTTTGCATAATTATTGATTTCAACGATGTTATAAAATAATGCTCATGTGATTCATTCATAATTTACTTGTAGCGTTAGCATCTCTCTAGAGATACATCAGCAAATTTGCAATTTAAATGGGTACAAATATTGATGGGAATTTAGTCATTTATAGATGTTTTTTTAGAATAACTACAAATAATTAATGTATTCTTTGAGAACTTCCTATATATCCATGGTCACCCCCAACTTAAAATTCATATGCAATATAACAATTCTAAGTCATCGACCAACTTATTCCTTAACCATATTCATCACATTTTTTATGTAACTCATATCACTTTTTATCTCATTCTTTATTAAAGAAATCCATCATTCTTTCACTTCATGGATCCCACTTGTTTTTATCGTTTTCCATATATTTTATATTGAATTAAAAACACAAAATTTATAAAATCCTAAAAAAATTACTCTTCAAAACAGGAAAAGAAATAATTGTGAAACTAAAATATATTTTATGAAAAGCGATAAAATACATAATCTAAATTAAGATCACAAGTTGTTGTGGTCAAACTTTGTCCAAACGAGTTAGATTAGATCTTGTTGTAGTGCGTCGTGGGTGGCGGAATCGCGAGACGACTCCTGAGGGTGTATGAATTCGAGTAATGGTAGCGGCACACCTTGTTGCAAGGGGTTGGACCTTTGACTATTGTGAAGCGCGCATGTAGAACTAAATACTCATTCGACATTTGCTTTCGTGCAAGAAAAACATGTTTTAGGTTTTGAGGGCAAGTGAATGACTTCACAAAGGTCTGTCATCCTTGATAGATACCATCGACGAGATAATAATCTGTGATGTAATGCCGATAGTTGGTCGTTTGAGTGATTGAGCACGTTTATATCGTTGTTCGATCTAGGGACACCAAAAGATGCATGTCAAATCCGGAGACGGTAGTCATAGTATAACAATAAATCATAAAACAAGCTAAATAACTATACTTTGCTTTAATTTCCGTATAAATAGTACGGGGACATTAGCTTCAGTGTAGAATAAAAATTGCTTCGAATAAAAGTACGCGATATTTCGTTAGTATGGTCCTCATAAGAATTTTGATCCAAATTATTAATTTTGAGATATAGCTTATTCAAACCCATTTTGGCATTTATTAAAATAATATGAATACATCCGAAATATTTTCGGAAAATATATATAATTTCAGATTCATTGAATGTATAATTTGAATAAAATAAAGTCGTCATAAATTAATGGAATGATTGCCACTACATTTCTACTTTTTCTCACTATTAGTTAAATTTTGTTTGTATTCAATTCTTGACACTGCACCGATTCTTTAATCTAGTAATAGTTTGTGGTAGGAAAAATACTTATACCACCTTCTTTCGCTGGAAATTGTATTCCCATGCGCATGTAGTTGATATATTGTATTCAAAGAAAATGACTATACTATGGTATAAGCCTAATATATGATAGAGGAAAAAAAGCGTTGGCTCTGAACCTCTCTATGTACTTTAAATCAAATCACATAAAGATTTTCTTGTCCCTACTTAATGAAAGAAAAATTACTCTAAGTTGAATTTGATGTATTTATTGTTTTAGGTAACACGAAGGTCTCCACCTTGGCAATTTACCATCTCTCACTCACAAGTTGCAACCTTAAAATTTCAGACCCCACGAGTGTGGTCATGGCTAGTTAGTAGGAATATTGAGAGAGAGGTAAAAATGTGACAGTGGAGTATGTAATCTGAGTCGTAGCTTTAAAGGATGAGACAATGCTACATGTTGCTTTCAGCAAAGGCTACATGTAAAAGGAAAATTTCTATCATTGTGGAGACATATAATTGGTGTGTATATGCAAATCGGGAATGATTTTACAAAATGAAGATGGGCAAAATTTCTTGTCTGTGTGATTAAGTTTCTACAAGAAATTTTTGTGGAACTAGAATAATTGGGTCATGCAATAATAGACCACAGTTCATCTTCATATAATTCGAATTTGTTGTAATTATTTGAGAGTAATTCTTCATCACCACAAAAGTTGACCTATATAATAGTCTGAGTTACTCGTACAAATGGGGTTGGGCCCACCGTTTTTCCATTATTTATATCCAATCCACACTCTCACATTAAACACTCTCTTGTCTAAGTATAGAGAGATGGCTTCTGCAGTTGTTGTTCTTCTTCTCTTGTTCATTTCCAGTGTAGCCAATGCAGGTGAATGGCCTCCCTCCCCGGGCTACTATCCTAGCTCTCGTTATCGCACCATGTCCTTCTACCAAGGTTACAAGAATCTATGGGGCCCGGCTCACCAGACCGTTGATCATAACGGTGTCACTATTTGGCTCGATAAAACTACCGGTTTGTCTCCAACTCCCATACTACTTAACCCTAAACTCACTTACTTATTTTGTAGCTTGTTGCTTTTGGGATGCTAGGAAGCGGGTTCAAGTCGGTTAAACCATTTCGTTCCGGCTACTTTGGAGCCTCCATTAAGCTTCAATCTGGCTATACAGCCGGAGTTATTACAGCTTTTTATGTAAGCCTTTTCTTCTTTTTTCCTTCTTATTGATAAATAAATAGAATTTTAAAAGTCGCGTTAAAATGGACTTGAATCTTAGACATTTAGCTAGCCGCAGATATTAATCAATCTACCATTAAACCAATACACACACATTTTATTGAATCGGGTCAACTGAATGTTAATTTTGCAGCTATCCAATAGTGAAGCGCATCCGGGATACCATGATGAGGTGGACATCGAGTTCCTCGGGACAACATTCGGGAAGCCATACACTCTACAAACAAATGTTTATGTGAGAGGAAGTGGGGATGGAAGAATTGTTGGAAGGGAGATGAAATTTCATTTATGGTTTGATCCCACACAGAATTTTCATCATTATGCCATTTTATGGACCCCTAAGGAGATCACGTAAGACTCTAATTCAATATGCTTTAGGAGAAATTGGGAGACTCATTTTCTATTCAATATGCTTTATTGACAACACCTTCTTCCATCTAATAATAAATGCTAGCCCATAACAATATGAGGTGTTGGCATCGAAAAAAGTAGTACTACTATAACATGATCCATGCGACATTCTTCAATACTATTAAACCAAATAATTGCAAGGATGTTAGATATGCATACCTAAGGTCCATTTGGGCATTGACAATATCATAATGATATATGATGTGATCTATTTTGTAGCGTTGCACTTTGTAATTATTTGATAGAAATTAAATTTCAGATTCTTTGTGGATGATGTGCCGATAAGGAGGTATCCAAGAAAGAGTGATGCAACATTTCCACTAAGGCCAATGTGGGTTTATGGGTCGATTTGGGATGCATCATCATGGGCTACAGAAGATGGAAAATATAAGGCCGATTACCACTACCAACCCTTTGTTGGAAAATTCACTAATTTCAAGGCTAGCGGCTGCTCCGCCTACTCCCCGCCCCGTTGTCGCCCTGTCTCGGGCTCCCCGTACCAGTCGGGCCGGCTGACGGGGCAACAGGGCAGGGCTATGCAATGGGTGCAAAGTCACTATTTGGTATATGACTATTGCAAGGACTATAAAAGGGACCATTCCCACACACCGGAATGCTTCCGTTAATTAATTCGAATTTAATGCATCACTAGATCTTGTGATGGCTATCTTGATTTCGATATTCTTAAATTTCTTGAGATGTGTTCCTAGCTCCCCTCTTGCAACTAAAAAACGTGCAAGAGTGGAAAAATTTGCTAATTATATTATAATTTTAATATTGTTCTCAGTCGTATTATAATCTTGAATTTCAGAAATTATGTGTATAATGTGAATCACGGAAAATACTGTATGGACAAAACCTTCGACTACTTAAACGGCATCGTTTAATACAACTGGTCAGCCACGCCTTTAATAATTTCACATGTACGCGCAACGTCAATAAATTCAACTACGTAGCATGTAAAAAAATTTCGTCATAGGACAATTGAAAAAAATATGAAAGTTATGATATGTCGTTAAAAACACCTAGTCAATTGATCTTTAATTTTTCAAATGTGTGTGCCACGTCAATAAATCTAGATATGTAGATAGCATGCCAAAATTTTTCCTCATGGAATAATTGAAAAAATCTATAATCAACCATTTCTAAAGTATGAATAAGACTAACCAGAAACTAACCAAACTTTGTGTTTTTTCTAGCAATTTGCCCAATATTTTACCACGCGCATGAATAAATTTGATGTTCGAAATAGTAAAAAATGCCTGATGGATTTCCTACACACAGCTAATTATGATTATGCGTCACAAGTGATGTGTAACTAACACTTCAGTTTTTTTCTTAAAAAAAAAGACTCCAGTTTTTAGTAGTGGAAGGAGGTTAATATATGTTGTGTAATTATTTAATTTTGAAAAAACATTGAAATTCAATACGAGAGTGGGTGAGATGCGATAACAAGAAAATGAGTGAGGCAAGTGGTATTATATAATACGCTATTTTCGCATCGAGTTGAGTATATTCAATTGTCAATTCTCAAATAAAGCAAGATCTTTTTTCAGTGTTTGTCTTCCTGATATGTCAAATTTTTGTTTGTATATATATTTCTAGCTGCGGAAAGTTAAAATCAACGTTATTTTTCATATTTTCTCTGTATGTATATACTACTCCCAAATAATTATTCAATAACGCATATATATACTAACATACAGAGTTTATAAAAACATACTCATTGATGTCATGATGTGGAAGGGGAGTGATCAATGACAATTTGATAGACACATGTATGGGTGGTGGTGCTGCTGCCACGACAACCATCACCATCTCTAAATATCAAATATGTGAATTAAATAAATTATGGGTTACATGTCAAATAAATCCATCCATATATAACTTGGTATTCTTCACTCGTGTAATTAGGGTGCCATTTCCAACTGATGAACTGATTTTCAAGTTTGTTGCATTTTTTATTAGTTTTAGTTTTAGTGGTGGTGGTGGTAGTAGTAGTGTCATTTCTAGTTAAATTTAAAAATCTATGCTGGATAATGTTTGTTACTAATTACAATTCGAAATTGGAGTGTTAGCATAAATATAAATTATATGCAATCAGCCAATTAAATTTACTTGATAATTTAAATAAAAAGGAAAAACGTACACGTTAGTATATTTAATTTTAACTATTTTCAGTTTGGCCAATGTACTGTTTTAGACTACGTGAGGCATCTAATCGTTATTTGTCTTTGTATCATAATTAGTTAGTTGAAAATTAATTATCAAATGACAATTCATTTAGAGAATTGAAAGACAATTGTTAATCAAACATAAATCGGTAAGCCTTCGCCTTCAGGAGACAGACACATATATAACTAGGGAATCCCATTATCGCCAATTATTGTCACTTTATTTATTTTCTACATTCTTCTTCGTCTTCTTCCAATTATAGTCACTTTATTTAGTTTTTTCTGCTTCTTGTTTTCTCTTTTTTTTTCTTTCTGTTTTTGGATAGTTAGTGACGAACCTATGCATTCCCTCACTTTTCGTCTGAGCCACAGTTCCCAAATTGATTGTATTTTAGTAAGGATATTATAATTTGAAAAATATTAAATAATGTGTGGAGTTGGATCTAAACCACTAATTTGATATTCCCCCATCACACAAGAATATGCACTGTTTTCTTTTTAGTCCGTCTTACATTCTAAATTTGAAAACTCTTTTCTCTCTAATGAGGTGAGACTCATTCTCCACTAACAATACTTTAATTACTTTTTCTTTCTACTTCTCTCTTACTTTATCAATCGTGTATTAAAACTCGTGTCAAATCAAAAGTGCATATTCTTGTGGGACGGAGGAAGTACGTTAGTATATATATTAATATATTATAATTATAATACTCTGATTACATTTTGTGGATGATTTATAAATTTAGAATACTTCTTTTCTGAGATAAAAAAAATTAAAATATATTTTTTTCAAAATTATAGTAAAATTTATGTGTGTTCAATATTGTACTATAAATTAATTATTTGTATGTCGCTTCGTCGTAATCATTAAAATTGACAATGTAATGGATTTTGACGACTAAAATTGATGATATAATATTATAGAACTACTAACAAAAAATAAAAATGATCCAATTCCCTAATTAATATAATTATATCATGTACCAGACATCCACAATGTGGTTGCATTCCATAACTTCATTTCAATTGGGAGTTTGAGAAGAAATGAATTCTGGTGTTTCGGAATTGGGATGAGAGGTTGGTGGTTGGAATTTCCTTTCACATCGGGACATATGATTAAAATTTTTACGACATCAGGTTCCAGCGAGCTCAATGCGATGATCCAGCTCGCAACGTGGTGGGTGGATTATTATTTTTACTGGTGCCTTCTAATGTTGTGTTTCACTAGTCTTTGGTGTTGATTTCCATTGATGTATTATCCCTCACATTGTTGTGACTTGTTTTTTTTTTTGCTTGTGGGTAATCAACTTGCTACTGATACTTTTGCTTATAACTTGGTAGTTTGCCGCTGATTTTTTTTAATTTTTTTTTATTTAGACTTGAAGGTAATTTCTGTAAAACTTAGGCCTCGCCCCTTGCGGAGCGCCGGAGCCTAGAGCATGCAGTTTCTCGAACTCAAAAACTGACAAGAAGAAATCATTCTAGCAGCCCATCATACTTTTGGACGAGTAACTATTTATGTCTTTGCTGATCCAATAATGCAATTAAACTTTTCAATAATGATTGTCTGGAAAAAGCATATGACGCTCCATAATATTTAATCATTAAATTAGGAGCCAAAAAGGAAAATTGATAAAAAAGTTGACTAGTTTTTGTTGCGGAATTGATACCACTCTTTGTGACAGCAAAATTATTTGCTAAGATTGGTGTTTTTCAGGACCAACCAATATTGCTAAAACTGGAAGTCTATTTCGGGACCAACCATAAGTCTGAGAAAGAGAGAGAGGACCAACCATTATCACGGCTAGGAATATTCATGATGTTAGGTTGGCAGCTCCTGGTGGTGATCACGAAGAGGCCACATTTACTGGGAGTTCTAAAGTTGTATATGGATGCTTCCCCATAGCAGACATCTGACCGTGCCTATGGCGGAGGACTTATTACAAATGATGCAAGTAATTGGAGACAAATTTGTGGCCAATATTGAGATTTATTCTATTTTGCTTGCTGAGGTTTAGTGTATTTTTCATAGATTAGAGCTAGCAAGAACTTTGGGAGTGCAAATATTAGTATAGAGCGATAGTTGTATGGAAATTGCTATGAACTTTGGGAGAGCTAGTTTTGTAATATTTGTACAAGTATGATTGACTAGATACACATACACAACCTAAAAACATGTCCGGACTAAAATTTTATTTGAAATCATTGAGAAGTAGTGTTATCATAAATCATAAAATCTTTAACATTGGTGCAGTTTGTCAACTTTCCTAAGTAACCGAATACTTGAGTAATAAGGCTAACATCATAAATCCTCAAACATTTACAGAACCTAATTTAACACAAAAATAAGATCACAAAAAAACTAGGGGTAGAGGAGGAGGCGGGCAGAATATAGGCGAAAGGAGTTGTCACTCAAGCAGCCAACTAGTCCAGAACTTGATATGCTGCTATACTTGACATCATAAATAGGGGTATCTTGTGGTTTAAGACGCTCCAAAACCATTAGAGATGGTAACTCTTGAATTACAACTTCAGACCTCAGTTCATCCACACAAGCAAAAACAGGATTCTGGTAAACCCTGTCCACAACTGCACATCTAATCGGCATTCTGATATCACTCACATTGCCATAGCTTGCTCCCACCTTTTGGTATGCTGCACCCATTTTTGTGTAGACGATATGATTTCCCATTATTGCTTGCCCCGCTGCATTAAGCACCGGTTGAGAAACTCCCATCTCCCAAGGTACCTCGATTTTTGGACGAAATGAGGCTGTGATATAATCACTGTAGTTGGAACAAGCAAGAGATACACAAACTCCTTCCTTATCTGATTCAGGAATCAGATAAGATCTGGAACCAAGATAAGGGGTTAGTGGATCCATACAAGCAAAATTTATTCATTTTCAGATAAAGGTTATTTGGCTGCCAAGGAAGAGTAAAACCGAGCAAATATGTATCTACATTGTACAGTTAAGCTGATAAAGTATATTACACCTTGTTAATCTTCATAACAAACTCTTTTTCTCCCAAACTGCATTTTGTTATGTCATTATCATTAATAAAGACATAAGCTCAGAAAGCATACCCTTCTTCACTCCCACCAAAGTTCAATTGGCATAAGCCAAGTGCGGATGCAGTTAGGATACTTCTGCCACCAGAACCGCAAGATGAATCGGACTGAAGAGAATGCATTGTATGAACTAACTTGTCTGACAATCCAGTTAAGGATCCTACATGTTTCGCAGTCTGACGCATGTCAAACTGTAAAACTGTGCCATTCTGCAGCAATTTTATAGTTACATATTAGACCACAAACTAATGATATAACTAATCAAGACAGATGTAGCAGTACCTGCAAGCCTGCGTATAAATAATGTGAGTTGCAAATATCCCAAGAGCATGACCAGGCAGAAGCCTGAAGATATAAACACATCAAATTTAAATCCACAAACTTAACAAATACATAAAGAATATTATATATACTTTAGACAAAGTAAGCAAATAATGCAAAAAATAAAAATAATGTTATCATATCTGAGGCTTTGAGGCTTCAATAAAAAATAGTGCACCCAATAGCAGGCTTCCCCAGAAAGGATACTTTAGATAATTTAAAATTTTTACTCATTTCATCCTGGCCTACTACTGATTTCATATTATTGTCTTACTTGATCATCAAAGCTATACTTACCACAAGAAATAAATAAATGAAAACATGCTACACGGATATCAGACATCCAAGAAGCATCAGAACTTAAATCTGACTCATAGGAAAAGTGAGTTACCGGTAGATCATACGTAATTACAGTGTTGTTGCTTTGCGTGCTGAAACATCAATAACAAAAAGAAACATAATCAGTGATGACCACTTCTAAGAATTGCTAAATATGATATCAGAGAGGAAAATGAATATACCTAAGAACTGATAGTTTCTTTCCTAGGGATGCTAACAGCACAAGTCCACCATGAGGGGAAACCTTTAGATCCTTAACAGCTTTGGTGGTCTCAGCAAGATGAATGTCCTCCCTTTCTTGGTCAGAAATCAAGCTCACCTATTAAAACCCAAAACTGAGTTACACAGATATACTAACCGAGCATAAGATACTGATACATCCAAATAATGTGAAAACTGAAAAGCATTACAAACTACCTATAGTGTAGTATGTTCGCATAAGAAAGCATCATAACAGGTAGACAAAACATTAAAGAGTACATATTCATTATCCAGAAGACCATGAAAGCAACTTTACTTTGGTCAGCACATTGCCTCCCCCCATTCCTGAAAGCCTTCGAGCAAATAATAAAATTTTATTGGAAGAATCTACACCAAAGAGGCGGGCACCTTGTATCTGAATGTCCATCTGAAAGTATCAACAAACCATTATTCCAAAATTAATAAATGCAATTAGTGTTGCTAGGATGAGTGGTAAAGTTAAATCTTCACAAAAACCATAGAGGAGGTAATAATAAAGAACATAAAGATATTACAGTGATTTGTCTCCAATCATTTTTCTATCTGTTGATATTAGAAAATATAATCAAATATTTGTCCCCAATTAACTTCTGCATTGGACTTTGATATTACAGTGATTTGTCTTCAGATCATATACATCAAGCATTACAATTTGTTACTTCTCTTGTAAAATATAAATGTCTTCAATGCACATCGATGTGAAACCAATTAGTTGAAACGTAAAAGACACTGAAGTTCATCGCATTTTAGAGCATAAGTTAGACATGTTCTCCCCCATTAAAATTAGACTAAATTGCAAAACCATAAAATTCAATCAAGAATTAAAACCTGCATTTCAAATTTATGAGATCCTCCACTGTGGAAACTAGGGATGGAATCAACTCCTGCAGGTAAACAACAGAAAGATGATCTATACAGGAATAGGAACCTAAAACAGATAGATTAATTATCTAACTACCAAACTATATGATGTAAAGCTACAACCATTCAAACCTCTTGGATAATTCGAATGTGATGCAGATGACCCAGATGCCCTGCGTTCCATATCTTCCAAAAGATCCTCTAAGTCAGAAGTCCTCTAGAAGACCATAATTTCACAAGTACAAAACGTCAGTAATGCTACTAATGCTTGGACAGAAGCAAAGTGATAACAAAAAGCTAATGTAGTAAAAGGCCTCATATCAAGCAATCCGTGTAAATGTTTGTTTCAGCATCCTATAACCGAACCTGGTGTGAATACAATAAAATAGTGCTAATAACATATGCATGTACACACCTCTTTGAGATATTGCACTTCCTTTCGCAGACCAGCTTCTCTCTTCTTCCATTCTATTTCCTTTTTGCCCCAGTCAGCACTCTACAAAGTTTTGAGGACAGGTAAGGAGCATTATATAATTAGTATTAGGACAAACTGCCAATTTTCTAAACAAATAAATTCCATATAGTTGAACTCCTCTTAGATAACCATGAGTCTGCACAATATGGAACATAGATGTGTATTAATACTGAGTTTTACAAGGGTGGCATCAGTTAGGTTAATGCATCAGTGACAACAAATACTCAAAGTGGATTTAAAGTTGGATTTTCTGTTCAATAACCACCATAATCCATATACATAATTAATACATCTAACGACAACATTAAATGAGTCTAACACAAACAACGAAATAAACAAAATATTGCCCCAATGTCACAAAAACAGAATTTTTCTTTAACTGGTCAGCATTAGTGAAGAATACTCTTCAACATAAATTAATTTAGTAGTATATTAAGGAACTAGTAGCAGCAAAAAATAAGCAGGAATCCAAGGTTGCTGCTTTTGTAGAGCCATTTTGTTATAAAAGTAAAATTTCAAGTAGAGTGTGAAGTGGTTTATGAAGACTGTTTCTTCAATTTCCTTTCTCACCTTTTTCTCAAGGGACGAACATTTTGCTTCAAATGATATTACTCTCTGCGGAGATTGAATAAAAGACAAGTCACAACCAAAATCAACCAACCCCAAATATAACAATAAATTTTTTTTCTCTAAATGGCACCTTTTGAAGATGTTCATCAATAGCAACAAGCCGAGTTGCATAAAGAAGCCTAATGTCCTTTATCCTGCATTTCGTTTTACAATGCGGACACTACAACACAGAAATACACAATCAGCAAAGAATTTACAGTATGGATATGTTGATGTATGCAAACGAAACTGAAAGCACCTTGTGCGAGCCTTGACGACCCAACCATTTCTTGATGCACGATAACCCATATATGTGCCCACATGGCAAACAACTACATACTCAGCAAGATGAACATAAAGGTGAACAAGAAAATTCGCTTTTTACAATTAAAGATGAGATCAACAAAAACAACGAGTAATTACCAGGCATGGTGGTCTCCACCAGAGGTCCAAGCCTCAAGGCAAATGGGGCAAAAGAGGCCATCAATTTCGCCCCTATTGAACTCTCCCAACAATCCATCATCATCACCATCACCCTTTACCAACGCCGTCGAAACCCCTTTATTGCAACTGACGCCCTTCTCCGGACTGCTGCATTCACGTTCAGGCTCTGCAGCATCATCACCGCCATCCTCAGAGGCCGTATCGTCAACAATCACAACTTCGTCCCCATGATTGTCGTTGATCAAGTGAGCCGGCGTCGTAATGGTAATTCCGGCCGCGTCATCTCCATCCTGCTCCTCGTCATCGCGATCGGATGTTGGCAGCAGTTCAATTGCGTGGCCTGCCATTACCTCCATATTATGTATGTAGTCAGGATCAATACTCATAATCTTCGAACAATTTGGGCTGAGCTATAGCTAAGGGGAGTTGGAGTAATGGAGTTAGGGTTTGAGAATTGTGGCGTCCCCATTGAAATGAAACCGATAGAAGGGAACAATAAAGCGGGAATTTTTTCTCCTATTTCAGAATGTGGAAAAATTGCGCTGCATTTAAAAACAGAATAAACTTATTCATAGTTTGGGGTTAAAAATCTGCTTTATCATTATTTTCTAATTTAATAAAATAATATTACAAAAAAAATTTTAAAAAGAAAAAAGAAAAAGTTAACTAGTTTGAGGCTTTTGGCCTTTAATCCCTGAAATACTATTTCATTGCAAATAGAATCAACCAATTTCTAGTAAATTCAGGTTCAGTCTCCGGAATACTAGAAACAGTCAACAGAGCCCTCATCAATACTACTTAAAAGTGACAGTTGGTTAAAATTACTTTAACACCCTTCTTGGATGTGCATGTATACTAGCTGTATTTAGAAAATTCTCTAATTGGATGAATTGTGTCAAAAATTCTTGGAGGAAAATTGGTCCAATGAAATGATAGCTTCCCAAATAAGATTTGGAACAATTATAAAGTAACATTGAATCTGCAAAATGAAACATAGAGAGAGAAGGGTGAGAAGAAGAAAGAAGAAGGAGAAAGAGTGCATCGAGGCGGTTGTGCAGACCCCCAATCATCGCCAGAGCGGCGGCGGACGGCAGCAGCGGCTGTGGCGTGATAATGAGAGAGAAAGGTGAGAAGAAGGAGAGAGAGAGAAGCGCGGCGACGCGGCACAGCCGGGACAGCACAGTGGTGCGCTGGGTGAGACGGCGAGAGAGATGCCGAAGATGAGGAGTAGGAGGCGGCGATGCAGCTTTGCAGGAGGGGTGACGACGACGTTAGTTGGAGCATGTTAGTATCATTTTTTCGGTGTTACGGTTTTGCGAAAAATAAAAATGCGCAAATTGATAAATGAAGTGTACATAACTTTTTACACCTTCTCTTTGTTAAGTTTTTTAAGAACAATGTATAGGATTACACTTTTTATGAAGATTCATAATTATTTATGTTAATTGTGATTTATTATAAAATTTCCAATTATATTGTGAATTATATCTCCAGTTGATATGTTAGTTTCTTTAAAAAGCTACAAATCTAAAGTGTTTGTATTAAAATGATACTACTAAATAAATTCCGGTATCAAAATTAATAAGCTTCATCATTTTTTTAACTATGGTATTTATGTCTATTTTACCCTTATAAAAATAATTTAAACATTTTTGTTTTACAATTTAATGCATAATTGGTAAAGTAGGAGATATATATAGAAAGAATTGTTTTTAAAAATATTGTTAATGGATAATAAGTCCCACCTAATTAGAGAGAAAAAAGTTTTTAAAATTAGAAAGTTCATTATCAAAAAAAAGAACAATATTGCATAACATTAATTGTTGTTGTGTATAATAATATACAATTTTATATATAATATATTAGTTTAATAAATTATGTTGAAATTACTTATAAATATATATATTTATATTCAAGATATATAATTTATAAATATATTTATATTTAAATTACTAGAAGTACACATAGTTTTAATTTAGTTGATTTTGATTTATTCTACGTGACATAATTTTGTTTACAACTTTGAGTTCTATTTCTTTTTTATAATTTAAAAATATTATTATGTACTATTGAATTTAATTTCGATGAAAATAAATTTATTAATTGTGATTTTTTATTCGTTTTATCATGTCTACTAAATTCTAAAAAAATATATTTTAGTTATAAACAATTATGTTGCAATTTTAAAACTTATGAACTACTGGATTGTTATTGTTTTTCTTATGTTTTTGTTTGCATTTATGAATACTTATGTTTTGTTAATCAAAACTAGTGAACTATTTATTCGTTCAAATAGTTTGTTTTTTTATATTTTGTATATCTTATTTTATATGAATACTTATATTTTGTTAATCGAAACTGGTGAACTATTTATTCGTTCAAATAGTTTGTCTTTATTTGTATGTCTTATTCTATTTCATCAACATATCTCCTCTTTTGTTATTTCTTTTATTTTATACTACTATACTCATATCAAATATTAAAATAGTATACAATCATCTGCTAAAATATGAAATGTTTCATAGAGAGTGGGTTGAGAGAAGTACAACTATCTTTTTGTTGTTGTTTATAATATTTTTAATTGTTTATAATATTACAAATACTTATTTTAATTAGTTCTTATCTGTAAATATATTTTTATACTTATTTACTCTATATTATTTATTTTAGGTTAATATATCTTTATTATTTAAAAATCTATTGTCATGTGCATAGTACATGTGTTAACACTAGTTTATTGACAAACCACGGTCTTGTCCTTCCACCTATGAAAATTGCAAATTGCTCTCTAGTTTCTACTAGTCGTCAAATTGCAAATTCCACCTTTGAAAATCGCAAATTGCAACCGCCGGCGAGATGTACTAGTCAATCCTTGCATCCATTCACACCCTAAGCAGTGAGCGATCCGACGACGGAGGTGAAAGTGATCAATGATCTGCATCCTTTTATAACTTCTTTAGTAGTCAAAGTTCGTTGTGTTTTTGTTCATGAAGTCGGCATGCTAATGAATTGTGTAGTGGCACACGATTGGTCATTACACATTTAGGTGATCATGTTGTAGAAGACTAAGTCTAGAGATGTGATAATCAAGATCATAAAATGTTGATTCCTTGGATGTCATTAATAAATTATGATCCAATGCTGTTATTCAAATTTCATTGTCGACAAGTTTTTTGGTTGTGTTGTATGGCATGACAATCAACAAAAATTAAGATTAATCTCTTGCTCATGTAAGATTATTTTTTTAAAAATACTCCATCTTTAGTTGTGGGCAATTATCCCTCTGTTGCTCATGTTAGATTATTTTTTTAAAGATACTCCATCTTTAGCTGTGGCCAATTACACTCCCTCTGTTCCTGAAAAGTATAAACTATTTTCTTTTAAGTCCGTTCCTGAAAAGTAAACCGCCGGCGAGATGTACTAGTCAATCTTTGCATCCATTCACACCCTAAGCAGTGAGCGATCCGACGACGGAGGTGAAAGTGATCAATGATCTGCATCCTTTTACAACTTCTTTAGTAGTCAAAGTTCGTTGTGTTTTTGTTCATGAAGTCGGCATGCTAATGAATTGTGTAGTGGCACACGATTGGTCATTACACATTTAGGTGATCATGTTGTAGAAGACTAAGTCTAGAGATGTGATAATCAAGATCATAAAATGTTGATTCCTTGGATGTCATTAATAAATTATGATCCAATGTTGTTATTCAAATTTCATTGTCGACAAGTTTTTTGGTTGTGTTGTATGGCATGACAATCAACAAAAATTAAGATTAATCTCTTGCTCATGTAAGATTATTTTTTTAAAAAATACTCCATCTTTAGCTGTGGGCAATTATACCTCTGTTGCTCATGTTAGATTATTTTTTTAAAGATACTCCATCTTTAGCTGTGGCCAATTACACTCCCTCTGTTCCTGAAAAATATAAACTATTTTCTTTTAAGTCCGTTCCTGAAAAGTAAACCGCCGGCGAGATGTACTAGTCAATCTTTGCATCCATTCACACCCTAAGTAGTGAGCGATCCGACGACGGAGGTGAAAGTGATCAATGATCTGCATCCTTTTATAACTTCTTTAGTAGTCAAAGTTCGTTGTGTTTTTGTTCATGAAGTCGACATGCTAATGAATTGTGTAGTGGCACACGATTGGTCATTACACATTTAGGTGATCATGTTGTAGAAGACTAAGTCTAGAGATGTGATAATCAAGATCATAAAATGTTGATTCCTTGGATGTCATTAATAAATTATGATCCAATGTTGTTATTCAAATTTCATTGTCGACAAGTTTTTTGGTTGTGTTGTATGGCATGACAATCAACAAAAATTAAGATTAATCTCTTGCTCATGTAAGATTATTTTTTTAAAAAATACTCCATCTTTAGCTGTGGGCAATTATCCCTCTGTTGCTCATGTTAGATTATTTTTTTAAAGATACTCCATCTTCAGCTGTGGCCAATTACACTCCCTCTGTTCCTGAAAAGTATAAACTATTTTCTTTTAAGTCCGTTCCTAAAAAGTAAGAACTTTTTAATTTTGGAAACATTTTTCTCTTTAATGAGGTAAGACTCATTCTCTATTAGCAATACTTTAATTACTTTTTCTTTCTATCTCTCTCTTATTTTACCAAATATGCATTAAAATTTGTGCCAAACCAAATGATCATACTTTTTGGAGGGAGTATAATGCTATTTCTGGAGTCACTATTGAACAATATATGTTCTTAGTTATATGTGTTTGAAGTTTTTTTTATCAGACATCCAAAATATTTTAATAATTATTTATGAGTTAATTTTAATATTTTTATTATTATTTTGGTGTATAATAATTTGATAATCCATTCATCCCAACTAAGTTAATGAATTGGAGACAAAAATTAAGAAATTGTGTTAAATAAGTTAAATGATGATAAAACACAATAGGGGAGATAAGAGATAGTAAATTAAGAGAGTGGATAAAGTAAGAATGATTAGATGTTTAGTTTTCTGCCAAAAAAAATATGACTCAACTTAATTGAGACACCCCGAAAAGGAATATGACTCAACTTAGTTGGAATAAAGAGAGACAGAGAGTATAAATTTAGGAATGAAATACTATATGTCATGTGTCTCATGGGTGATGAGATACTAGTTTATGCAGTACGAAGCATATAAGCAATTGACTCAACTTATTTTAACACAAGCAATACCCACAAGTGTACGAGGCTAGTGTAACAATTAACAAGCAAGAGTATCGAATCATACAAAGACAAATTTATACCAACTTAAGTACCACAAACCAAGTTGACTACTATCTAGACAATAAAACAAATTTATTTTGTTGTAACAACTTAATCTATAAAGTGTACAAATTCTCGAGTGGTGGGGGATATGGCACCCTCCGTCGCCATTTGGTGACAAAGCATCCGGTAGAATGCAACACTACCTCTACCCAAACCTAACTAAACTTCCAACCCGGTGGCTCGGGTTAGTCAGGTACGCCTCTTTTTAAATATGATCAATTTTTTTTTTCTGATGTTATGACTAGATGTGCGGGAATGAAGCATTTTTCTTTTAACGTTTATGATGACAAAAAATTTGAGGTTACTATGCAAAGTGGTTTAAACGTAGCTATCAAAAGAATAGGTAGAATGACCGTTCAACGATCTACCGTTAGGCAATGTTTAGAGAAAAAGGTTGAATTAGCACGTTATTTAGTTAACTTGGGCCACAAAGTGAACATTTGCTCAGATGTGTGGACTGATTGTTTTAACCGCCATTCATACATGGGCATTACGGTTCACTTTGTGGACAATAGTTGGACTTTAAACAAGCGTTTAATAGGTTTTAGAGAATTTAAAACTCCACACACTGCACCCGAAATTGCTTCTTTGATTATACAAGTTTTGAATGAGTTTCAATTATGCAACAAGATATTTTCTATTGGTTTTGATAATGCAATTGCTAACACCGCAAGTATTAGCGAGTTGATTGCGGCTTGTTCTCCGGTAATTGGAGGTAAGTATTTTCATCAAAGATGCATATGTCATATTTTAAATTTATGCGTATAAGATGTGCTTGAATTATGACAAAAGCATGTTAGTCCTATTAGAACTGTAGTTAGATTAATCCATCAAAAGCCAGCTATTGGCAAAGCATGGAAGAAATATTGTCATCAAAAGAATGTTAGATACTATAATTTTACTATGGATGTGTCTCATAGATGGAATTCAACATATGATTGTTTGAATTCCACTTTGACGCATAAAGATTCTTTATGTGATTTTTTTAGAACATATCTCGTACATGATTTATATCTTCACATAGTTGTTGGGAACATAGTGTCGCTTTATTTAAATTATTCAAATATTTCAAAAATGCTACTGTTGAATTATCGGGTGTTTATTATTGCACCGATGTACGTGTTTTAGAGCATTGCATGTATATATCACTTGGTTTTAAAATTGCAATGAAAAATGCTTCATCTTCACCTGAATTAATGTGTGTTTTATATTATATGATTGAAAAATGGCTTAAGTATTTTAGTGAGATTCCAACCGTGTTTTTTATTACAAAGGTATTGGATCCAAAATGGAAATTAGTCGGTACCTCTATGATTTTAGATTTTTATTATAACAATTTGAGTTCAATTGATCTTGGCCCCCTTAAGCAATCCAATTCGATACCAGTGACGAATTTTGAGTAGACCTCTCAGAAACCTTTCAAATAACCCTCCCGGACCGGTCCACTATCCAACATACCTTCGAGTTTAACTTGCGCGCTCGCTGCACCGAATATGAAACCAAGTATAACAATACCCACCAAGTCAGAAGACCCCCCATCCTCAACAACATAACTATGGCTTTGCATTTCAAGCCGATTATGATGACCCCGACGCGCAATCCCAACTAGCCGACCTATACAGCTACAGCACCGGCGGAAGGTCCTCGGGTATGGTAAGTGAATTAGATTTATATTTCGATTCAGTCTTTTCCTTTGGTGATGAAGGTCCTACTCCTCCCGCCTAAATCGACTTCCTCGATTGGTGGGGAACCCACGAGAAAGATTTTCCCATCCTTGCGTCAATGGCCAAGGAGATTTTTTCTGTTCCGGCTTCCACTGTCACCGCCGAGTCCGCTTTTAGTGTTGGCTCGCGTGTGTTGGATGAATCAAGAAGTAAGCTCCCGGTGAAAAATATGGAAGCCGTGATGTTACTTGATGATTGGGCCAAAGCCGACGTCAGAGAACAAGAAAATGATTGGGATGATCGTCAGGAGGGATCACAAGATGAATTCACCGGGGATGAATCGTAGGCCAATCGTCAACCGCCGTCGGCCAAGCCAAATAGGTAAGTAAGGTAAGAGAACTACGTGGGCTTTGATTCCCTTTTGCAAATGAGCATTGGGGATACGTAGGCACCTCAACTTAAATTTTAAATTTAAGTTGAGCTCAAGTCCTTTTTCCTTTATTTCTTTTTTTCCCATTTGTTCTTACTTTAAAAATATGCAAATACAATTACATAATTGTATTTGTATATACTCTAGTCGATGAAGTAGATTTCTCTATACGGCTAAATCCGGGAAACTTTTGACAATTCTACTATAATTGTTGATTGTTAGACTAAACTCAACATTTAAAGTTGAATTGCTAAAGGTGTCCTTAATTTAGTTATGTAGAAAGATCTCCTTCGCCGATTAAGAGTATATATACTTATAAGTTTTTTTATAAGAACTTCTACGTCGTTTTTGTCATTTGTAATTAGCTTCGTTGTTGACTAGTAGTCTCGTTTGTATTTATATTTTTGTTTGAGACTTCAAGGCCTCAAGGTTTTTCGATTTGTAATTGTTGTAACGTGTAATATCAATAAAATTGCAACTTTCATCGTATTTTTTTGAATTTTAGTTACGCACATTTCATACATAAACAATTAAAAAAATGCAAAAATAAAATTGGACGAACCGCCGAACCGGCCCGGAATCGGCGGTTCAGGCCGAAAACCGGCGATTTCGAACCACCGCGTAAACCGAACCGAAACCGCCGGGACCCTTGGCGGGCCGGTTCCGGTTCATGCATATCTTGAACCGTGAACCGCCGGTTCATGAACCGGAATCGGCGGTTCCGAACCGTTGTGCATGCCTACGGGATACACCATGGACCGTCAGAGACCTTTTGTCTCCCGTTATGCGTCGGGGTGCGTCGGGGTCCAGCGGGGACCTTTTGTCTCCCGTTATACGTCGAGGTCCAGCGGGGACATGACGTGGACCAGGACCACCAGAGTCGCGGTCCGTCGGGGATAGCGTGAAGTTTGAGGTGGTCTAAAAAGAACAAGCGGGACTTGAACCACGCTCAACGACCAGCTCTAAAGAGCAGGCCAAAGACCAATTGCCAAGGCACAAGGCACACGGCGCCCGGTGCACGGGTCACGGTGTGCGGCTCGCGGCGCGCGCGTGTGAGCTCTGTCACCCATCTTATTCCACAATAATTATTACACATAATAATTTATCTTATTAAATACTTCATCAAAGAAGTTTATCATCCCCGATGTGGGATAATTAACACTCAGTTAATTAATCCCTTAATATATTATTTTTTCACTCACCGGGAATCGGATTTGAGAAAATGAATATACTACGGTCATCTACTCGGAACGTAGATCGACGCTATTGCATTTAATATCACAAAGCTAAATGTCTTGTAACATTTATTATTAGTCAAAGTCGTTTGACCAAGCACGATTCCAACACACCCCAACCCTGACCATGTTGCTCAAGACCTTCACAGGCAACCCTGACCATGTTGCTCAAAACCTTCACAGGCAACCCACTAACTTCCTTTTTTTGCTCTTCCATTCCCTTTTATACTCTTCACATTCGTTTTTCTATGTTTTTTTCGTGAAATTCTTTTTTATTCTAGTAGTATTTGTCTTGAATCTTGAACCAGAGTACCTACATTTTGTGTTTTATGTTTGAAAATTTTGTTAGTACTTAGTATAGTAGGAAGTTTGTTAGTGAATGTTGGCCTAATTGGATGAAAATTTGAGCTTATTATGTTCTTGCCCCTGTTGTTTTTGAGTAATGCTAAAGTTTTGTAGATAAATTCTGCATTACGAGTTACACACTTTATTTCTTTTGTATAATGTTAGAGCATCCACATTCGTGCTCTTGCCAACGAGCACGGATATAGGCCCATGCCCACTTTTTCTGCCTGCTCTTAGGCAAGACCACAACACCCACATCCGTGCTCTTCCGCAAAGACGAGCACAAGGGTCCCACCATTCCATTATTCAATTTAAATAAAAACATTTCCACAAAATTAAAATACATTAAAAATACCCAAAATAATATTACAAAATACATTAAAAATTAAAAATTACATAATTAAAATCCTAAAAAATAAAAATTACATAATTAAAATCATAAAAAATAAAAATTACATAATTAAACTCCTAATCAATAAAAAATACATAATTGAACTCCTAAAATAAAAAAACCACTACTCGTGACCGAATTTCGCCCAAATGTGTTTGATTAGGTCTTCTTGTAGCTCACGTGGGTTCGGGTATCGCGCATTGTGTGCCTTATTTCGATCCTCTTACCCACCGACGTATGCACACCTCGGCGTAGGGGAGACCTCGCGCTTGAGCTTCCGGCTTCATCCTCGTCGTAAAAGCTAGCCGCCATCAGTCCTTCGTCGGCTATAATCATGTTGTGTAAGATAATACACGTGTACATGATGTCGGTGATATTTTTCACATACCACAGCCGAGACGGGACCTTCACAATGTTGAATCGGGCTTTAAGGACCCCAAAGGCTTTTTCAACGTCTTTTCGCGCGAACTCTTGACGCTCCACAAAAAGAACCCGTCTCGGGTCTTGCGGGTTGCTGAGCGTCTTCACGAAAGTCGACCACCTTGGGTAGATACCATCGGCGAGATAGTAACCCATGCGGTATACATTTCCGTTGACGGTGAAGTCGATCGTCGGTGCTACACCATTCAACACATCATTGAAGAGGGGTGAAGAATAGAGCACGTTCAAGTCGTTGTTGGATCCGGCAACACCGAAATATGCATGCAAAATCCATAGGCGGTAGTCGGCGACCACTTCAAGGATAAGTGTTGGGCCGCCGTCTTTGTGGCCGCTTATGTGTTGCCCCCTCCAAGCAGTCGGGCAATTCTTCCACCTCCAATGCATGCAGTCAATGCTGCCAAGGATACCGGGAAAGCCATGGATTGTTTCGTGAAGACGAAGCAACCGTTGGCAATCATCGGTGGTGGGTGCCCGAAAGAATTTGATAAGGCTTGTTTCATGCATCTACTTTACGTATGAATTCTCTGAATTCTAAGGTGCTAATATGCATTTATAAGTCCAGGTGCGTGAAGAATCTGCCAAACTCAGGAATGAAAGACGATTACTAGAGCAGAGAGAATAGAGAAGAAAAGTGAAGAAAAAGAGCAAATTCCGTGAGGGTACAATCGTCAAATCAAGATGACCGTTGCCCTAGGGATTTGAGCCACGCCTATAAATACCAGGAAGCTTACAAAGAAAGAGGAGACGAAGTTAGAGAATTTTCCTTAGTATTTTTGGGCTCACTCTTCACACACTCACTCGCGCACTTGGTTCCATGGAGATTTGGGGTAGTTAGTGGTGGTTTGTTTTTGTTCAGCTGAAGGTGTAACACCACTCCGAGAAGGAGTGAAGAAACAATTTACTTTCTGCACGTACTATTTCCTCGCCGATTTCCTTGCCGGAAATTCGACGATTGCTTTGTGACTCATTTTAGTTTAGGTTTAGTCTAGTTTAAATTTCTATTTTCGTTTGATTCTATCGTTTACTGCTCTTATTTCTGCTTTGGGTGCTTTTCGCAATTGTTTTGTTGATCGGAGCTGATATTGGTGTTGATCGGAGTTGGATTTCTGAATTGAGGTTGAATCGGAGTTGGGATGATGTTGAGAATGGTGGATCTAATTTGTTTGGTTTTGATTCTGGTAGATCTAGCTTAGATTTCTGTTAATCGTTTGAATCTGGAATACGTGTATTCGGATCTGCATGGAAAACTCTGTTACCGCTTGTTTACTTAGTCCAGTAGTTTAGATCTGATAGCTTTCAGTTTAATTGAAGTGTTCGGCATTTGATTTGAGGTATGCTCTGTTTTTTTCATGTCTGCTCTGTTCATTCAGTGCTCGTTTGTTGGAGAAGATGAAGTCGATCGGTAGTTGTAATCGTACTGCTTTAGTTTGTTAATCGCAGCTTTCTGTTAGTAGCTAATTCGAGTAATCTGTTTTGCTGTTTACTTTTGTTTGCCTTGTGTTTGGTTAATTTAGGAAACTCTTTTACTTGATCCAGGAATTTTGCGAATACTCTCAAATTACTGTTTGATACAAATCATGCATGCATTTACGTTTTACGTACTTTCAATTCTCCAGATTTGGTAGTTAGCATAGACTAGATTTTATTTCCCAGGCCTAGTAGTTTAAAACTCGACCCTCATGTTGCGTGGCAGCAGCCAAACCCCTCCAAAGGTTCTCTCTATGCATTCCAACCCTTCCGTCCTCGTGGATTCGATCCCGACTTCCCTATACTAACCAATAGTGTAGAGGGTTGAGGTTTTGAGGTAAGGTTGTTACAACAACGACTGTATTTTGAAGGTTCACGATCTCCTAGACCCTGTGCTCTAGTGAATCATCTGGACCTAAGAATTAGGCGCACACACAGCGTAACGAAAACCATGCAGCTTCAAATGGCACCGTTGTTGGGGATGGATGGCGTTATTTATGTTTGCATCTAGAGATTTTTGGTGTATATAGTTTTTTTTATTCGTTGTTTTTCGTTTTGATTACAGTTTATGCACAGAGGCTCAGAGTCAGGACACTGGAGCAACTCATTTGGTTGGAGAGACACTCAGACTAGTTGGCAGATTAAGAAGACAGTCTCCCCTGTTACTACCCGATCTGGGTTGACAACAGGAGATCCAGTCCAGCTGAGTTCGGAAAGTGAAGACGACTTAGTCCCACCCATCAAGGAGAAAGTTGAGTCAGCTACAGACTCAGAAGAAGGAACCGTCAGAATGGCGGCTGAACCATACAATGATCCAGAGATTGGCTCGCTCAATGCTCATTTGAACGGCGAGCCGGCACAAGCAATAGTAATGACCCAAGCTCAGAGATTGATAGACATCAAGACCAATGTACTGGCTATCATGCCACACTTCTATGGCTGCAAGATAGAATGTCCCTACGAGTTTCTACTTGAGTTTTGCAAGCTCTGCAGCATTCAGAAGAGGCCGCCTAACTCAACTGAGGAAGATTATAGGCTGCGTGCTCTACCATTCGCACTAAAGGGAGAGGCGAATACCTGGTTACTAAGGTTGCTGGCAAATTCTATAAGCTCATGGGCAGATTTCAGGTTACTGTTCTTGGATTACTTCTTTCCATCGAACAAGACGAATGCAATCAAGAAGGAGATTCTGGCATGCCGACAAGATTATGATGAGGCGTTGAGTTAGTATCGGTCATGATTCAAGGGTTTGCTCGATTCATGCCCTAATAACTGAATGTGCGAAGCTGAGGTCTACAACATCTTTTATGAAGGGGCAAATCCGGAGTCCAAGGATTTATTAAACTCCTCGAGCGGGGGAAATTTTACCAAGAAATGAGTAAGTGAGGCCCGAGAGATTTTGAGCAGGCTGATTGATGCCAAGAAGGCGTACGACTCTCCTCGCACCATCCTTAAGAGGGGGAGTGTGGAAGCAGTGAACGTGCAAAGTGAAGACCGGATAGATCAAATGATAGATAAGCTGGAGAAGGCAATCCTAATTGCCTTGGTAAAGAGCAATTCCCTAGACCTAGGAGAGAAGACCAAACAATTGTCTGGTCCAGAGGGAGTGTATCAATGCTATAGTCAGCAGAACGAAGGAGATTGCCAAGCTCAAGCAAATGCAATGGGAAGCTGGAATCCAAACGGAAGTTGGAACCCAGGCAGGCAAAGGGATGCTCCCTGGAGGGATCACCCAAATTTAAGATGGTCTGACAACGATCCGAATTTTCCGCCACCACAACAAGGAAACCACTATGCAAACCCTCAGGAGCGACAACCGAATTGGATTAACATATATCAGGAGGGGAACAATTGGGGCAATCGGCAGCAGAATGACCAACCCAACTGGGCAAACAGGAATCAGAACAATCCAGCCAGTTCTTATGTGCCACCACACCAGAGGAATTATCAAGGCAACAATCAGAACTCTCAGCCCAATCATCAAAATCAACAAGGACAGAATCCACAGTATCACAACACAGGAGGTCCAGGTAATTTAAGGTCGAATAAGGGACATGGTCCAAACCACCCTCAAGACCCGAACACCAGCCAGCCGAGTACCAGACAACCGAAGAGCATTGAAGAATTGGTGAGTGATCTGGTGAACTCGCAACATCACATTCAGAACAACATGCAGTCCAACAATGACGTGGTTCATAAGCTTCAAGATGCGCAGACTGAGCAGAAGGCGGCCATGGACATGTTAGCGAAACAGCTCTCTCAGATCGCAACTTCTTTGAGTGAGATGCGCGGGGACGAAGGAAGAATACCTGCCTCGGTTAAACCACCAGATAGGGAAAATATCAGCCAGATAACCCTGAGATCGGGGCGAGGATATGATGGGCCAATGTCACGACCGCTCTAACAAGGGGTACCACAACGCGGCGATCGTGACCGACATGCATGGACAACAATTTAAAAGAACACCTTACTTAAAAGATTTTAAGGTAAATTTTTTTTGAAAAGACCTAAGATAAAATACTTAAAAAAAAGGATAACGGAAATATTAGACTTAAGAAAACACAACAATTAAATAACTAAAGTAAAGCACACATTAACTCAAATCCCGAAGAATACCATTTTCAAAAGACGACGTAAACACACGTTTAAATCCTAACACCACCATACATGTTCAAACACAAAAACATAAAGATCAAGGTCTTAAGACACGATTTAAAACATAGCAGCGGATAAATAAGGTTCAAGAGAGTCAAGGATCACGCCTATGTATGACGACACAACGTATCCTAGGGTCTTTAGCCAGCTCAACATCCACCGCAACATCCCGCTCAACCTGCAAAATTTTTAAAAGAAATTGCAGGGCTGAGTACTTGTTGTACTCAATGGGCTCATGCCGAAAACATTTATATAGTTATGTCATCCATACCAGTGATCTCGAGTTTTATACGTAGTAAAGAAAATATCACGAGAACACAAAAATATTTCATAGACTGGCCAGTCAAATAATCTCCCCACTTTTCACATCAATCCAACAATCACAACCACAGTGCGACGGAAGTGTGGCCACACTATTCGCCCACGAGACCGGCCGACTTGCAAGGACGGCTCACGATCCCACCAGTGTACACAGCCCGATAGGGTTTACGGCCCTACTCGGACCCGAATTCGTTTCACAAAACAGCCATATAGCCTAACGGAGTAAACTCATACGAACTAGGCATCAGGTACACAATCTCATAACAAAACAGTCCATGGCATGACATAACAGTTAAACCACCCTTGTATCTCCACATAATATTTTTCGGAAAAATAAAGAGGTTTGAAAAGAAAGCCCACCTCGTTCTCTTAGCAATTCACAACCCACTTAGCAACTCTCGATCCTCGAGTTCACGACTACACAACACCCTCGTCAAAGACAACACAATTAGTTTCCCCCAACAACATATTAATATGCATGTCCTATCGATTCTCTCGTCGTTTTTCTCAAATCCCCGACCCAACATACGTCACAAAGATGGGAGAACACATCGTAACACATTTCGATTTACCACACGTGATCACATCATTTAGACACGTTCCTTGGACATACATGCATCATACAATACTTTTAGACTTGAAAATAAGAGATATTTTAACAAGGCAGAAAACTGGCAGAACTGCGCGACCGTTTTGTAAAAATCACCATAAATTCACCCGACCTCAAAAGAAGCTAAATTTTGGTCACAATACAGAATACACATTCAAGTTCATACATGAAAATTTTCACACCGAAATCACGTCATTTAGTCAGTCATATCACATATTGAACTCTCTGGTCGTAGCATACAATTTCCGACAGTATTGCGCAGTTCATTTGAAAAATTCACCATAAATTCATCCAATGCCCAAAAAGGCTGAAAATTTAACACGACTCAGAAGACACTTCATATTTTCATATGGTTCAAGAATCACATCAATCTAAGGTCATTTGGTTAGTCAAACAGAAAACGAAACATTCATGGCGAGAACTCACGTTTCTGGCAGATTTGCGCAGTCAACTTCAAAAATTTATTAAAAATTCATTTTTCGATAAAACAGGCTGAAATTTACACGAGACACAGAAAACAACTTGAAGTTTACTAAGTAAAAATTTCGTAGTAAAATTCGTTTGTTTGATGGATCGAATACAGATCATAAGTTACTGGTTGTGCATCACAGATTTCTGGTTCAAATTCGGGATTAGGGTTTTTTAAACTTCCACAACACAACCACCGATTTTTCATGCTCGAAAACACATAATCATGCTTACACGTTCTTCATACACATACTTGCATACAAACTCATATTATTCACCAATTAATTCAATCCAACACACATGATTCCAATCAACAACGTAAAAATCAAACAAGTTCTTATGAACACACAATTTCCCTCCCGTTAAAACTTGCGATCTATCAAACCTACACTCTCTACATGCATGTAGGACTCAAAACATGGTTCAAAAGTGAAGGAGAAGAAAAAAGTGTGCAATTATACCTTCCTTTACAAAACCAATCGGTAGAAGAGAAGAACGAAGCGATCCGTCGGAAACTCTCGAAGGTACTTTCAATGGATGCAAGAATAAGCTTGAATGGAAGATTTTTGGAGATGGGAGAGTGGAAGAAGAGTGAAAAACGTGTGGGAGAGGGAGAGAAGAGAGGGGACGATTTTTTTTGTAGGGAGAATGGGGGCTAGGGTTTGTTTAATTGCTATTTATTTGTTAGGTTTAAAATCCCACACATAAGGAATTAATTAAATTGGAGGTGATATATAAAAAATGAAATTCCCACAATTAAAATAAAAGTAGGCGTGTGGTTTGAAGGTGGGGAAGTCAAAATTTTGTGATTTAATTACAAGGAAATATAGCAATATTTACTTGGAGAGAATATATTCATAATTTAGGAAATAAAAATCATGAATACAAGGGAACAATTAAATTAAATCTCCAAGTAGGAAATAATAGGAGGGGGCCGAAAATTTAAGGAGAAATTGTACAAGGAAATTATTTAAATCCCCAATTAAACAAAATAGGATTTAAATTAGTAATTTCTTTATAGGAAAAAGGCTCCCATAAAATAGGCAACAATTAATTAAATTCCCACAAGGAAAAATAATGCAAAGGGGCGTGTGATATGGAGGAAAAATAGAAGGAAAATATTCACATCCCTAATTAATTAGACATGGGAATTCATTTGAATAAAATGGGGTTCCACAAAATAGGAAACAAATAAAATATCCTCCATATTTTATTGGAGGGGCCGAAATTATTAGGCTAAAATAGCCAAGGAAATGTTCCAACTCTCTATTTATTTTGGGTGAAGAAATAATATGTGGTATGATTTAATTGGATTTAATTTAAAAGAAGAGAGTCAATAAAGCACCAATTAAATCAAATGAAAAAAAATAATCCAATCTCCTATTGGAGATTTTCGAAACTCCCAAGGATAAAAGGATGGAGTTCGAATTTCATGTAGTGTAATTTAAGGTCCATTGGTTTGGATTTAATTTGGAATAATGTCCCAAAACAATTAATTAAATCCACAAAAAGAAGTACTATTTCAATAATTTGGGAGGGCCGAATTTTTCAATGAGTTGACTTGAGAAAGAATAAATGCATGATCCTATTAATTATTTCCCCACATTGGAATAACATAAATCTCAAGCTCGTCATTCCATAATAACCACGTCAATTTTTTTCACACAAAGCACTTAATCACATAGAATCAAACGTTTCAGAATTCCCCAAAATTCCAATTACATGAAAAGAAGTCACAAAAGTTTGGGATGTTACATCCTTCCCCTCTAAACAGAAATTTCGTCCCGAAATTTAAACGTCTCACACAAACAGCTCGGGAAACTTTTCTTTCATCCTATCTTCTAACTCCCACGTAGCTTCCTCGGGACCATGGTGCTTCCACAACACCTTCACGGACGCTATCGACTTGTTTCGAAGCTCTTGTACCTTCCGATCTAGTATTGCTTCGGGCCTTTCCTCGTAGCTCATGTCGGGGGTTAGGATCACTTCCTCTTGGTGAATCACATGTTTGGGGTCGAACACGTACTTGCGCAACTGCGACACGTGGAATACGTTGTGCACGTTCCCAAAGCTGGGAGGTAACGCTAATCGATACGCTACAGGACCTACTTCGTCGATGATCTCGTACGGTCCCACAAAACGCGGTTTCAGCTTGCCTTTCACTCCAAATCTCACAACTCCTCTCGTCGGGGACACCTTCAGGAACACTTTGTCACCAACGTCGAATTTGATTTCCGTTCGACACACGTCAGCATATGATTTTTGCCTAACTTGAGCTTCCTTGATCCTTGCACGGATTCGACGCACAATTTCGGTCATCTCATTTATGGCGTCGGGTCCTAACATCTTTCTCTCGCCAACTTCATCCCAATAAAGTGGGGATTGACACTTTCTGCCGTACAAGGCTTCGTACGGAGCCATATCGATCGTCGCTTGATAGCTATTGTTGTAGGCGAATTCGACCAATGGTAGAACCGTTTCCCAACATTCTCCTCGATCTAAGACAACTGCTCGCAACATATCTTCAAGTGTCTGAATCGTCCTCTCGGACTGCCCATCCGATTGCGGGTGATATGCAGTGCTGAAGTTCAGTTGTGTGCCCAATTCGCGTTGCATACTCATCCAAAACTTTGATGTGAACTTCGTATCGCGGTCGGATACAATGGTCTTTGGCACTCCGTGCAATCGCACAATCTCGTTCACGTAGAGCTTTGCTAGTTTGTCCGCGCCATAAGTAATCTTAATCGGTAAGAAGTGCGCGCTTTTAGTAAGTCGATCAATGATCACCCAGATCGCAGTGTTGCCCCTCTGTGACCTTGGCAAACCCGTCACGAAATCCATAGCTAGATGCTCCCACTTCCATTCAGGAATTTCGAGCGGTTGCAACTTCCTATATGGCCGCTGGTGTAAAGCCTTCACTTGTTGGCATGCTAGACATCGTTCCACATATGACGCTACATCCCCTTTCATCCCATTCCACCAAAACCGTTGCTTCAAATCCCGATACATCTTCGTGCTTCCGGGGTGTGCGGTGTAAGGCGTGTCGTGCGCTTCACTCAAAATCTCCTCTTTTAGCACCTCATCGCTTGGCACACACAATCGTCCATCGTATGTCAAGGCATTATCCGCCTCCTCGAGGTAATGATCAAGCTTCTCGGCTCTCACTTTCGCGCGTAATTCCTCCAACTTTCCATCACGTCGCTGGGCTTCTATGAGTTTGGTTCTCAAATCTGGCTCAATCACTAGTGTCGCCAATTTTGCACCTACTGTCTCGGGCGCTTTCACTATTTCCAAACTCATCTTGTCAAACTCGTGAATTAAAGCTTCCTCTTGCGTTAGGAAATAAGCTAGTTGAGGTTGGTTCTTCCTACTCAAGGCATCGGCGACCACGTTCGCCTTGCCTGGATGGTAATTAATACCGCAGTCATAGTCTTTCACGACCTCTAACCAACGTCGTTGTCGCATGTTTAGCTCCTTCTGCTCGAAGAAGTACTTGAGACTCTTGTGATCGGTGTAGATTTCGCATCTCACTCCATAGAGATGATGTCTCCAAATTTTCAGTGCATGCACCACTACTGCTAACTCCAAATCATGCGTCGGAAAATTCGACTCATTCGGTCTCAGATGTCGGGAAGCATATGCTATCACCTTCCCATCTTGCATTAACACACATCCTAGTCCTACTTTCGACGCATCCGTATAGACGGCGAAGTCCTTGTCGGGTTCTGGTACCGCTAGGACTGGTGCTGTAGTCAAATTCTCCTTCAATAATTGGAAACTCGCCTTGCACTCTGGCGTCCAAACTACCTTAATTAAGCTTTAGTAGTTGCGTCATCGGTCTCGCAATCTTAGAGAATCCCTCGATGAATCGTCGATAATATCCCGCCAATCCCAAGAAACTGCGGATTTCACTTGGCGCTTTCGGCGATTTCCAATTCTGTACGGCCTCGACCTTTGCTGGGTCTACTTGAATCCCGTTTGCCGTCACAATATGACCAAGGAAGTTCACTCGAGTCAACCAAAACTCACACTTACTAAACTTGGCATAAAGTTTATCCCTTTGCAACGTTTCCAACACTATTCGTAGGTGCTGTCCATGCTCCTCTTCGTTCTTCGAGTATACCAACACGTCGTCGATGAAGACTAACACAAACTTGTCAAGATACTCGTGGAAAACTCGGTTCATTAAGTCAATGAAAACGGCTGGGGCGTTGGTCAGCCCAAATGGCATCACGACGAATTCGTAATGGCCATAGCGAGTGCGAAAAGTAGTCTTAGGCACATCCTCTCGTCGGACCTTTAGTTGATGATACCCTGATCTCAAATCCATTTTCGAGAATACGTCCGCTCCTCGAAGTTGGTCAAACAAGTCATCAATCCTAGGCAGTGGGTACTTATTCTTCAAGGTCATCTTGTTGAGCTCACGATAGTCGATGCACATCCTCATCGTCCCATCCTTCTTCTTAACGAACAAAACTGGCGCTCCCCATGGTGACACACTGGGTCGAATGAAACCAAAGTCTAACAGTTCCTGCAACTGGACCTTCAACTCGGCCAACTCCTTAGGGGCGATTCGGTATGACGCCTTTGATACTGGCGCTGACCCTGGTTCTAAATCAATGGTGAACTCCACCTGTCTGTTGGGTGGCGGTCCTGGCAAGGCTTCGGAGAACACCTCGGGAAAATCTCGCACCACTGCCACGTCTTCCACTCTCAATTCTTTCTTTTCTTCCTCATTCAAGTATACCAGATACGCCGGACGCCCTTTTCTTATCATCGTAGTTGCTTGCAAAGCAGAGATTATGGAGGTTCGTCGGTTCATGGAGATCTCATATAAGATAGTCGGCTCTTCACCCGGGGCTTGAAATGAAATCTGTCTCTCTTTACAGTGAATCGTCGCGTGGTTCTTGGCAAGCAAATCCCTTCCCAAAATAAGGTCAACGCTCTCCAAGGCATGACGTGCAAAAGTCGAGCTACTACTCCTAACTCTCCTAACACAAACTTTAGTCAAACAGTCCTATCTTGGATATGAACCGATTTTGAATTGTAACAATTAGTTATGATCATCCCCTCGGAGCTTGAAAGAACATAAGATAGGTCATGAATATGGGATGGAATCAAATTAATGTCAACTCTCATAGTAGGCTACCAAAAGATAATTTAGTTGTTCGACCAAATTTGAAAGGTCCACACATCAATGGATAATGACTTAAAGGGTTGAGGAAAAGAAATAATCAGTTGCATGATGATTGAGAAATGTAGGCAGTTGTCACAAAGCGGTACTGATCATGGTTCAAGGAAAATTATAATATGGACTGACAGAATCACATCAATGGGTTCATGAGTTTGTGAAAGGCAATCAAAGTCAAAGGGGCTATTGAAAACAAAAATCAAGTGGATTAAGTTTGTTAAGGCAAGGAACAAAATGTAGGCCTTAACTTCATTTGGTAGAAAGAAAGGTTCTATTATGGAAAGGATACATGAACTGAACCAAAAAGAATTTCACTCTGTAAGAAAGAACTTCACACAGACATGGTGACAAAATAAAAGGCTGAACAAAAGTTCGAAGAAGAATATCCCATAGAAAACATGTCTGTGAAACGTGATTATATTGAAGGACGTAACTGCAAGCAGCCTTAGGAATGAAGCTCAATAGCAAAGGCTCATAGAGTCAAAGTATGGTCCGTATAAATAATAGGTCAAAGAAGACTACAATCAATCCAAGTGTCCAAAGTTATGAAGGCAACACCATTTTCCAAGAACTGAAAGTGAGTTATGACTCAATGGAGGAAAAGAAGCAACATGCATCACTTGCAAGGGGTGAATGAAACAAGCTGTTAAATAGACAATGGCTCACGGCTATTTGAAAGGTCCTGAAAGATAACTTCTTATAATCCAAGTAAGAACTGTTGATTAGAATAGTTTGTTCCAGCTATTAAAGTCGCACCTCCTTGTTCATCTTTCGCAAGCCGAAACTGGTAACATCGCTCTAAGAATTGTGGATTCCACGCTGAGATTCTTCGTGTCCTTGCCACTAACAACGATAGTTGAAATCGATATCTTCATGAAATTCTTTGCCTGTCATAATGTTTATCCTCGTAGGACATGGTTATCATCCTCGTGCTCCTTAGCAGGGTATGGAGATCATCTCCATCGTGCTTCCACTTACGCAAGATTAAACTATACTAATTTAAAACGCGAGTATGATCGCTCGTCGTTGCATGAAAATATCTCTTAGCATCGGTTCTTCTTGTCTCGCACCTTGACTTAAGCGTTTGCCTAAACTCTCATATTCTCGTACGTTTCATTGCTCGGAAAAGCAATTGTTAAGTTTTCAACTTAGAACTACGATTCACGCGGTCAACTAGGCTTATGTTTTAGGTACTCTAAGTTCACAACACAATTCATCATCTCATAGATCATCATCTACTTCAATTTACGTCATTCATACCTCAAGATAAACACACCACATTTTCACATCCCATAGCAAAACACTTTCTAACTTCACATTATATTCAAAACTTTTGAAACAAATTTTCTTTACACTTCACACTTTCCTAAAAATTTTCCACATCTCACTTTTAAAGTAAAAGTTTTGACTCAAACAAAATCGTAATTTCGCATCAACTTTCATCATTCGTATAAAACATTCCATAGAATAACACATCATACCTCGCACCTCATAACATATAACATCACACTTCCACAACTCAATTTCCGAACGAAGTAAAATTTTTTTTGTCAAAACTCATTTTTTTTTAATAATTCATAAACACAACATTTTCCATTGATCAATTAATTTTCTCGAAAGAAAGAACTAACATATTTTCATTTAAAGTTCGAAGATATTTTTTTTTTCAAAAATTCCGACAACTTTCCACAACATAAACATTTTTCCTTAATCAAACTCCACTAGAACAAAAAGTCATTAATATTGCAAAACTCATAACACATTTGTATTCCAAACAAAACACTCATGCACTTCACATATATGTTTGAAACAACATTTTTAGATTACTCATCTTTTCAAAAAAAAAAAATTTCAACATTCTCAAAACAACTCATTAATTTTCATCTTTCATGTAAAACACACCATATTCCCATAATCACATGCTTACGTCATAACACTTTCACACACATAGCACATACTTAAATCATCAGGCCAATCTTGCTCATGCTTCACATAATCAAACCATAACAATATCACATTCAAACATACAACACGTGCTTAAATCATCTTCTCAATTCATGCTCATATACCACATGTTCACACTATCACAATATTGTTTTCACCCATAATACACGCGTTTAAATCATCATGCTCACATTCAACATATGTATGTCATCATATCATTTATTCTCGAATTTCAACATGAAAATAACATCACATCATCACGTAGTTACATGCTCATGCATTCTTTTGCCCAAAACATCCTCATCATATCGTCAATTTTATACATCGTTCACACATTTCATCAACACTTAAAACATACCTCACTTTCCTTGGTTGAGCGTGATGCTTTGGATGTTGAGCCTTCGTGACACTTCTAGTCAATAAGGGTTCACTAACTTAGACTTAAAGTGAAAGAAGACTCTCGGACCAGAGCGAAAGAACAAAGCTCTGATACCACTCTGTCACGACCGCCCTAACAAGGGGTACCACAACGCGGCAATCGTGACCGACATGCATGGACAACAATTTAAAAGAACACCTTACTTAAAAGATTTTAAGGTAAATTTTTTTTGAAAAGACCTAAGATAAAATACTTAAAAAAAAAGGATAACGGAAATATTAGACTTAAGAAAACACAACAATTAAATAACTAAAGTAAAGCACACATTAACTCAAATCCCGAAGAATACCATTTTCAAAAGACGACGTAAACACACGTTTAAATCCTAACACCACCATACATGTTCAAACACAAAAACATAAAGATCAAGGTCTTAAGACACGATTTAAAACATAGCAGCGGATAAATAAGGTTCAAGAGAGTCAAGGATCACGCCTATGTATGACGACACAACGTATCCTAGGGTCTTTAGCCAGCTCAACATCCACCGCAACATCCCGCTCAACCTGCAAAATTTTTAAAAGAAATTGCAGGGCTGAGTACTTGTTGTACTCAATGGGCTCATGCCGAAAACATTTATATAGTTATGTCATCCATACCAGTGATCTCGAGTTTTATACGTAGTAAAGAAAATATCACGAGAATACAAAAATGTTTCATAGACTGGCCAGTCAAATAATCTCCCCACTTTTCACATCAATCCAACAATCACAACCACAGTGCGACGGAAGTGTGGCCACACTATTCGCCCACGAGACCGGCCGACTTGCAAGGACGGCTCACGATCCCACCAGTGTACACAGCCCGATAGGGTTAACGGCCCTACTCGGACCCGAATTCGTTTCACAAAACAGTCATATAGCCTAACGGAGTAAACTCATACGAACTAGGCATCAGGCACACAATCTCATAACAAAACAGTCCATGGCATGACCTAACAGTTAAACCACCCTTGTATCTCCACATAATATTTTTCGGAAAAATAAAGAGGTTTGAAAAGAAAGCCCACCTCGTTCTCTTAGCAATTCACAACCCACTTAGCAACTCTCGATCCTCGAGTTCACGACTACACAACACCCTCGTCAAAGACAACACAATTAGTTTCCCCCAACAACATATTACTATGCATGTCCTATCGATTCTCTCGTTGTTTTTCTCAAATCCCCGACCCAACATACGTCACAAAGATGGGAGAACACATCGTAACACATTTCGATTTACCACACGTGATCACATCATTTAGACACGTTCCTTGGACATACATGCATCATACAATACTTTTAGACTTGAAAATAAGAGATATTTTAACAAGGCAGAAAACTGGCAGAACTGCGCGACCGTTTTGTAAAAATCACCATAAATTCACCCGACCTCAAAAGAAGCTAAATTTTGGTCACAATATAGAATACACATTCAAGTTCATACATGAAAATTTTCACATCGAAATCACGTCATTTATTCAGTCATATCACATATTGAACTCTCTGGTCGTAGCATACAATTTCCGACAGTATTGCGCAGTTCATTTGAAAAATTCACCATAAATTCATCCAATGCCCAAAAAGGCTGAAAATTTAACACGACTCAGAAGACACTTCATAGTTTCATATAGTTCAAGAATCACATCAATCGAAGGTCATTTGGTCAGTCAAACAGAAAACGAAACATTCATGGCGAGAACTCACGTTTCTGGCAGATTTGCGCAGTCAACTTCAAAAATTTATTAAAAATTCATTTTTCGATAAAACAGGCTGAAGTTTACACGAGACACAGAAAACACCTTGAAGTTTACTCAGTAAAAATTTCGTAGTAAAATTCGTTTGTTTGATGGATCGAATACAGATCATAAGTTACTGGTTGTGCATCACAGATTTCTGGTTCAAATTCGGGATTAGGGTTTTTTAAACTTCCACAACACAACCACCGATTTTTCATGCTCGAAAACACATAATCATGCTTACACGTTCTTCATACACATATTTGCATACAAACTCATATTATTCACCAATTAATTCAATCCAACACACATGATTCCAATCAACAACGTAAAAATCAAACAAGTTCTTATGAACACACAATTTCCCTCCCGTTAAAACTTGCGATCTATCAAACCTACACTCTCTACATGCATGTAGGACTCAAAACATGGTTCAAAAGAGAAGGAGAAGAAAAAAGTGTGCAATTATACCTTCCTTTACAAAAACCAATCGGTAGAAGAGAAGAACGAAGCGATCCGTCGGAAACTCTCGAAGGTACTTTCAATGGATGCAAGAATAAGCTTGAATGGAAGATTTTTGGAGATGGGAGAGTGGAAGAAGAGTGAAAAACGTGTGGGAGAGGGAGAGAAGAGAGGGGACGATTTTTTTTGTAGGGAGAATGGGGGCTAGGGTTTGTTTAATTGCTATTTATTTGTTAGGTTTAAAATCCCACACATAAGGAATTAATTAAATTGGAGGTGATATATAAAAAATGAAATTCCCACAATTAAAATAAAAGTAGGCGTGTGGTTTGAAGGTGGGGAAGTCAAAATTTTGTGATTTAATTACAAGGAAATATAGCAATATTTACTTGGAGAGAATATATTCATAATTTAGGAAATAAAAATCATGAATACAAGGGAACAATTAAATTAAATCTCCAAGTAGGAAATAATAGGAGGGGGCCGAAAATTTAAGGAGAAATTGTACAAGGAAATTATTTAAATCCCCAATTAAACAAAATAGGATTTAAATTAGTAATTTCTTTATAGGAAAAAGGCTCCCATAAAATAGGCAACAATTAATTAAATTCCCACAAGGAAAAATAATGCAAAGGGGCGTGTGATATGGAGGAAAAATAGAAGGAAAATATTCACATCCCTAATTAATTAGACATGGGAATTCATTTGAATAAAATGGGGTTCCACAAAATAGGAAACAAATAAAATATCCTCCATATTTTATTGGAGGGGCCGAAATTATTAGGCTAAAATAGCCAAGGAAATGTTCCAACTCTCTATTTATTTTGGGTGAAGAAATAATATGTGGTATGATTTAATTGGATTTAATTTAAAAGAAGAGAGTCAATAAAGCACCAATTAAATCAAATGAAAAAAAATAATCCAATCTCCTATTGGAGATTTTCGAAACTCCCAAGGATAAAAGGATGGAGTTCGAATTTCATGTAGTGTAATTTAAGGTCCATTGGTTTGGATTTAATTTGGAATAATGTCCCAAAACAATTAATTAAATCCACAAAAAGAAGTACTATTTCAATAATTTGGGAGGGCCGAATTTTTCAATGAGTTGACTTGAGAAAGAATAAATGCATGATCCTATTAATTATTTCCCCACATTGGAATAACATAAATCTCAAGCTCGTCATTCCATAATAACCACGTCAATTTTTTTCACACAAAGCACTTAATCACATAGAATCAAACGTTTCAGAATTCCCCAAAATTCCAATTACATGAAAAGAAGTCACAAAAGTTTGGGATGTTACAGCCAAGTATGAAGAAAGATGGAGAGTCCATTCTCACTCCATTAGAAAAGGAAACCGGAACAGGGGAAACTGAAACAGGGGAGGTCGGAACATGGAGTGCCAACCAGAGTACAGACAGTGAGAAAACAATACCCTGGACAGCTGACCAACATCCCCCAGGTCCAGGAGTTGAGGAGGAGATAGAAGAAATCAGTAGAGAAACTGGAGAATCTTCCAAGGGAAACGTTAGCAACAGTAACAGGCAAGTGAAACTCTTCCCCCACTGAGGTGAACCTAGGAAGAAGAACAAAGATCCAGCGGACTTCATGGAAATTTTTGAGAAGTTGGAAATTAACCTACCGTTTCTTTAGGCTCTTAAGCTTCCCTTCTTCAGTAAGTTTATCAAGGAATTCATTGCTGGGAAGACCAAACCCAGCGGGAAGATTGTGATTGGAGAAACTGTGTCAGCCGTGATCTAGAAGAGAAGAATGCCTTCCAAGGGTACTGACCCAGGTATGTTCACTCTCCCTATCTCGATTGGGAACATTAATGTTGAGCATGCCATGTGTGACTTAGGTGCTTCGATAAATGTTTTACCGCTTTCGCTTTATAAGAAATTGGAGGGAGTAAGGATGGTGGAAACAAAGGTGGTAATTCAGTTAGCTGATAGGTCATGCATCAGTCCTGAGGGCGTTTTAGAAAATGTAATCGTTAAGGTGCACGATTTTCTGTATCCTGCTGATTTCTATGTAATTAAGATGAGTGAGTACCAATCTGCTGAGTCTAGCGGAGTGCTTTTAGGAAGACCATTTTTACGCACCGCTAATTAGGGCTGGCAAAATATACCGAAATAATGAAATACCGCACTTACCGTACCGAAAAAATACCGAAAATACCGCATTTTCGGTATACCGCATTTTTCGGTACGGTATGATACCTTACCGTTAGATTAAGGTACGGCAAAGGTATGAATTTTGCATATACCGCAGTATACCGCATCATACCGCATTATACCGCAATTACGGTATATACCGCAAAATTGCGGTATATACCGTAATTTTGCGGTATATACCGTTAATAATTATATATATTTAATATATTTATTATTTATAATATTATAATATTTAATATATTTATTATTTATAAATCAAACAAGTATGATTTGCGGTATACCGCGGTATACCGCAACACGGTATGGTATACCGCAATGTCGGTAAGGTAAAGGTTTTCAAATATTGACATACCGAATTTTCGGTATACCGCAATGCGGTATACGGAAAAATTCGGTAAGGTATAGGTATGACATTTTCTCATACCGCAATTTGCGGTACGGTATGCGGTATGACATTTTCGGTGCGGTATACCGTACCGTGCCACCCCTACCGCTAATACAATCATTGATGTGTTTGATGGAACCATTTGTCTAGATTATCATGGAGAGAAGTTTACTTTTAACATTGATGAGGCTATGAAAAAGCCATTGGATATAGAGAATATGCAGGATGTGGATGTAATTAACCCCCTAGTCCAAGAATTTCTTGAGACAGAGTTGATGCAGGATCAGGTGGAAAATTCAGAGTTGAGTCATTCCATCGGCAAGGAGGTAGCCAGATGGTGTGAGACAGTCAACACAGTGGGAATGACTGATGAAGAATTAGCAGAAGCAATTCTGGAGTTTTGTGAAAGTCCCAATTTTGCCAGGTCTAAGGAATTAGCTTGTGTCGCTAGTGGGGAACATTTACCAGCACCTGAAGGATTAATAACCAAAGAGCAAAAGAAGAATCCATTACCCCAGGAGACAAGTGCAACGAAGAAGGAACTGAAGACATTACCCCCAGGCCTCAGATATGCCTATTTGGAAGAGAACGAGATGTTCCCAGTGATTGTCAACAGTAGCCTAACCAGAGAACAGGAAGACGAGTTACTGGAAGTCCTCAGGAAGAATAAGACCGCTATAGGATGGACTCTATCAGACATGGTGGGGATCAGTCCTGATCTCTGCATGCACCATATCCGCCTGGAGGATGGAGCCAAACCTCACAGAGACCTACAGAGGAAGCTTAATCCGAATATGAGAGAAGAGGTTCTTAAAGAAGTACTCAAGCTGCTATCGCCGGGTATCATATTCTATTCCAGACAGCAAGTGGGTAAGCCCGGTCCATATGGTACCTAAGAAGTCAGGCATCCAAGTGGTTACAAATGAGAAGAATGAGTTGGTGCCCATGAGATTAGTAACTGGGTGGCGGATGTGTATAGATTACCGGAAATTGAATGAGGCTACGAAGAAGGACCACTTTCCGTTACCATTCATAGATCAGATGCTGGAAAGATTGACAGGCAAGAAGTTTTTCTGTTTTCTGGACGGATACAGTGGATACTTCTAAATTTACGTTGATCCGGAAGATCAGGAGAAAACAACCTTCACATGCCCGTTTGGGACATACGCATATAAGAGGATGCCCTTTGGATTGTGCAATGCGCCATGCACTTTTCAGAGGTGCATGATGAGTACTTTCTCAGACCTGTTGGAGGAGTGTATCGAGATTTTTATGGATGACTTCACAGTCTACGAGAATTCTTTCGAAGCTTGCCTAGCCAATTTGGATCGAGTATTACAGAGATGCACAGAGAAGAATCTGGTACTAAATTTTGAAAAGTGCCACTTCATGGTACATGAGGGAATTGTTCTGGGACATGTGGTCTCGGAAAAGAGTATTCAAGTGGATAAGGTGAAGGTAGACGTGATCTCAAAGCTTCCATATCCTGCGAATCAGAAAGAGATAAGGGGATTTTTGGGTCATGCTGGATTCTACCGGAGGTTCATTAAGGACTTTGCAAAAATCGCACAGCCACTTACCCGCCTCCTGCAGAATGACGTAGACTTCAACTTTGACGAGGCATGTCAAGGGGCCTTCCAACTTCTGAAAGAAAGACTTTTATCAGCCCATATCATTAGAGCTCCAGATTGGAATTACCCTTTCGAGGTAATGTGTGACGCCAGCGATACGCGGTCGGAGCAGTCTTAGGTCAAAGAATTGAGGGGAAAAGCTACGTGATCTTCTATGCGTCCAAGACCTTGAATCAGGCCCAGAAGAATTATGACACCACGGAGGAAGAGATTAAAGGAGATTGGGATGACAGACAGATTGTCCCTCTAGGCTAACCCCAGGATTTGACACGCAACAGGCGTGGGAGCTCATCACGCACAAACGTGGTGGGCGTTTCAAAACTAGCATATCACGGGGAGTCCACATCACCAACCACCTCCTTCACTTTGCCCAGATATTCGTTGGCTACAATCTGATGGGGCAAGTCAGCTCCACCCTGACAACACCAGAGCTTTACTTTACCTGTTGTATGTTAAAGGGGGTGAAAGTCCACCTCAGCTACTGGTTGGCCCAAGCGTGCCATTTGATGACTACCCACACGTCCCGCCAACTCTTTACTTGCCACCTCCTTGGAGATTATCTACAGCGTAATATCACGATGACGATCGCGAGGTCGATGCCGTGTCTGAAAATGTGCGATCCCCCAGAGCAATTTAATTTGGATTTCTTTTTCAATAAGGGGCTCTTGTACACAAAAGACGGCGTAGTCTATTTCTATGAGGTTGACCAGACTGAAGTAACAGGCTGTCCTAGGATTGAAGGAGCCGCTAGGGGTGCACTCAAATAAGATGACCGAAACTCTGACCTTGATGATGAAGATGGTCAACTTCATGGATCAGAGAACCGCTCGACCTCCACAAGGCTTGCCCCATGGAACTACTCCCCAGAAATCCACTCCGACTGCCCCAGTGACTATGCCGGTAAAGAAGAGGAAGGAGCCCGCCCCATCAACTGCCAGTGAGCCCATCGTCCCATCAGCTAAGAAACAGAAAGAAAGAGAGGAAGCCGTCACCACCACCACTACTTTTGCAAGTAAGGAGATCCCGAGGCCACCCCAGCCCATGGCCAGGAAGGATACTGCAACACCACCACCAAGATGAGCACCCCAGAAACCTGGTCCCCGCAGGGGCCAAGGACAGAATTAGTCAAACACCCTCCAGAGTAACCAAGTAATTTTTAGTTTTGTTTTAAGTTCTTTTTTGTTTTTCAGTTTTAGTTTTTTTTAGTAAGCGTGCTAGGTTGTTGTTTCTGTGCCTTCTCCCACTTAGGCCATGGCTTGGCCTAAGTGTGAGAAGTTTGTATGCCTAGTATGTTGTGTTTCTTGTATTTTTCTTGCGTAGCTTCTTACACTTAGCCCATTACTTGGCCTAAGTGTGAGAAGATTGCTTTGTTTTTGTTCGGTGTGTTTTTTCCTTCTTACACTTAGCCCAGTTCTTGGTCTAAGTGTGAGAAGTGTGTGTCTTGTTGTTTTTCTGTTTTTTTGTTTTGTCGCCACTAACTGGCCTGCTTTCTACTTCATGAGGATTGTTTGGAGACAAGCATAAATGAAGTGGGAGGGGGGAAGCAGTTAGTGCAGTCAGTGTCTTGTACAATTGTGTTAGGTCTAGGAGTTGTTAGTTTTTTTTAGGTTCCGTGTTTTGCATAACTGGTATAATAGATAAAGCCCCTTAGAAAAAGTAATTGAAGAGGAAATACATGCTGATTTGTGAATCCTTCTTCCTTAATAAATCTAAGTCAGTTGGAAGAAGTAAGGACGATAGAAAATACGTGAATTTAAGCTTACTGTGAAGCCCTCTTTAAAGTGAGTTATATGCCTAGAGTAGAATACTTTCTACTAAACACTTAAAGAAAAAGAGAGTGGCTGCCATTGATGCTAGAGGAAAAATGACATAGATAATAAGGACTAAAGGCAATAGGAATAACCATTTTGAGCTTTATTCTTTCGAACCTGCTGAACCTGCCTCACTGGAAAGGCACCCCTTAGTGAACTCTTTGGGCCTGTACAAACTGAATCCATTTGTTGGAACCTTTAGCCTTCAAGCCATGTGAACAAAGGGGCAGGGATGGAGTAGCTCGATGGCAGGGGTATAAGACAGATTGAGAAGCAAAGGAAGAAAGAAAAAATATGTTAGAAATAATAAACGGGCAAGGAAAGTTTTACCTGACCCGAGAAAGATAGTTAAGATATGGGCAAAAAAAAGAGATATACAAGTTACCAGGCTCAAGAAAAAAAGAAGTTGAAAAATGGGCAGGAACAGTTTTACCTGGCCTAAGAAAAAAAGGACAGAAAAATTTTGTGGCCCAGATAAGTAGGGAAAATAAGGCTAATTAGCCAGGGGAACATCTCCAATATGCTGTGAAAGATAAAATCATACATGGGAGTTGTTACTGAGCTTTGCCCCTAAGTTCACATGTCCGTGTCATGTTTAACCTATACTGTTGAACTTAGATCCTTAGGATTCTCACCGTTAAACACTATGACCCCCTAACCCATTACAACCCAGTGAAAGACCTTAAGGAACTATTCTATGGCATCAATCATAAGGCATCAATGGTATGGCAGAATGAAGAGTGAATGATCATTACGTCCCTGGTGAGGAATGAGTGATCGTGTGAACCTAACAGAAGCAAAAATTTTAGGCTATCTTGACGAACTGACAGCTTGACTAAGATTGAAAAAGGGAGGGGGAAGAATCTGAGGCTGTGAAAACATGAATTGACCTTAATCTTGTGGGGATGGCTGCTAGGAAAAAAAAACCAGTTTATGCGCTTATGTGTTTTTCTTTTCTCTGTCTTGTGTTTTCTGCGTGTTTTTTCTGTGTCTAGGTCTAGGAGTTTTTTTAGGTTGGTTAACAGGGGAGGATGCATTGAAACTTGCCTTATTTCTTTTTCTTGTCTTTCATACTTGAGGACAAGTATGGTTTAAGTGTGACTAGTTTGATAAGGCTCATTTCATGCATCTATTTTACGTATGAATTCTAAGGTGCTAACATGGATTTATAAGTCCAGGTGCGTGAAAAATCTGCCAAGCCCAGGAATGAAAGACGATTACCAGAGCAGAGAGAATAGAGAAGAAAAGTGAAGAAAATGAGCGCATTCCGCGAGGGTACAATCATCAAATCAAGATGACCATTGTCCTAGGGATTTGAGCCACGCGTATAAATACCAGGAAGCTTACAAAGAAAGAGGAGACGAAGTTAGAGAAATTTCCTTAGTATTTTTGGGCTCACTCTTCACACACTCACTCGCGCACTTGGTTCCATGGAGATTTGGGGTAGTTAGTGGTGGTTTGTCTTTGTTCAGCTGAAGGTGTAACACCACTCCGAGAAGGAGTGAAAAAACAATTTACTTTCTGCAATACTCTTTCCTCGCCGATTTCCTTACCGGAAATTCGGTGATTGCTTTGTGACTCATTTTAGTTTATGTTTAATCTAGTTTAAATTTCTGTTTTCATTTGATTCTGTCGTTTACAGCTCTTATTTCTACTTTGGGTGCTTTTCGCAATTGTTTTATTGATCGGAGTTGAGATTGGTGTTGACCGGAGTTGGATTTCCGAATTGAGGTTGAATCGGAGTTGGGATGATGTTGAGAATGGTGGATCTAATTTGTATGGTGTTGATTCTGGTAGATCTAGATTAGATTTCTGTTAATCGTTCGAATCTGGAATACGTGTGTTCAGATCTGCATGGAAAACTCGGTTACCGCTTGTTTACTTAGTCCAGTAGTTTAGATCTGATAGCTTTCAGTTTAATTGAAGTGTTCGGCGTTTGATTTGAGGTATGCTCTGTTTTTTTCATGTCTGCTATGTTCATTCAGTGCTCGTTTGTTGGAGAAGATGAAGTCGATCGGTAGTTGTAATCGTACTGCTTTAGTTTGTTAATCGCAGCTTTCTGTCAGTAGCTAATTCGAGTAATCTGTTTTGTTGTTTACTTTTGCTTGCCTTGTGTTTGGTTAATTTAGGAAACTCTTTTACTTGACCTAGGAATTTTGTGAAACTCTCAAATTACTGTTTGATACAAATCATGCATGCATTTATGTTTTACGTACTTTCAGTTCTCCAGATCTGGTAGTTAGCATAGACTAGATTTTATTTCCCAGGCCTAGTAGTTTAAAACTCGACCCTCATGTTGCGTGGCAGCAGCCAAACCCCTCCAAAAGTTCTCTCTATGCATTCCAACCCTTCCGTCCTCGTGGATTCGATCCCGACTTCTCTATACTAACCAATAGTGTAGAGGGTTGAGGTTTTGAGGCAAGGTTGTTACAACAACGACTGTATTCTGAAGGTTCACGATCTCCTAGACCCTGTGCTCTAGTGAATCCTCTAGACCTAAGAATTAGGCACACACACTGCGTAACGAAAACCTGCAGCTTCAGAATTCATCATCGAAAGCTGAACGAACTCCCTCGCAAAATTTTTTAAGACAAAGGATTCCAGTGGACTCACCGACATGCAAATACTCGTCAAAGAGGTCGGCGGCCGTTTGCCCAGTAGCGAGTCCTCGGATGGCACACTTACACTTCTGCAACGCCGAGAGACTTTGCCGACTGGCTGCATCTGGACCTATTTGGAAGTATTCAACACGGGCGGATAATGTGTTGATAATACGCATAAACAAGCGCTTTGACATGCGAAAATGGCTCCTAAAGTAATCTTCCGAAAACCGGGGCTGGTCGGAAAAATAGTCGGCAACGAGCCTTTCGTGGGCTCCCTCCCGGTCACGATGAATGTAGCGGCGAGTTGATCTAGTTGGTTGAGGAGGAGGGGCGGGGGTATTCGCTGCGACATATGCTTCATAAGCGGCACGGTGTTGTTCGTAGTATTCTTGTTCTTCGCGCTCCGCTTCCGCAATGAGATGGGTGAAACCCATTTGAGGTTTTGAGTGAAAGATGAAGGTGTAGATAAGTTGTATGAAAAATATGAATGAGAGATGATTTGATGTGAAAAATGGATGGTGAATGTGTGTATTTATAGATGATTTTGGGGGAAAAAATCAAAAAATAAAAAAAATACAGAAAACGGGCAAAAACGACCATTTTTTTGGGATTGTGAAATTTTTTTTGTATTATTTTTTATTTAAAAAAAATAAAAAAAAATAATTTTCCAACGGATATGCCGTTGGCCAATCAGAATGCGCCACGTCGCCTGCTCGCTGGCACGGACGTGCTCGATGCATCGAGCAGCGCCGTGCCAGCGGCGGACAGCGTCTCCGTGCCGCTGGCACGGACGGACGGACGTGTCCCTGCTCTCCGATGTGGATGCTATTACACCCCTTTAATGTTTGAGATTTTTTTAAGATAAAGTTGCCTTGTGTTTATTGATAGAGGGTAGGTTATGGAGTAGTGATGCTTTAATGTCTACTGCTTTTTACTGAGGGCATGGGTCCTACACCAGAATTTGAGTCTTCCGTTGACCGCGGCGGCATCCAATGCTCGTCTCCTTTGAAAAAAAACAACACAATCTAATTCCAACATTACTAATTTATTTATAAAAAACACTAATTCGAAATCCATGCAGGAAAGTGAATGGCTCAATTTGGAGACGAAAAATAAGACATGGATCTTAACCACATTACCTCCAGGCAAGAATCTAGTGGGCTGCACTTGGATTTTCAAACTAAAAAAGGATGTTGATGGATTGATAGCTAGACACAAAGCACGTTTGGTTGCTTAAGGTTTTTCACAACAAGCAGATTTTGATTTCACTGAAACCTTCAGCCCGGTGGTTAAGCCTACCACAATCAGACTTATTTTGAGCATTGCTATCTCCTCTAACTGGTGTGTTACTCATTTGGATGTGAATAATGCTTTTTTGCATAGAAATTTACAGGAAGAGATCTATATGCGCCAACCGCCTGGTTTCGAGCAAGGATCTCCTCATTTGGTTTGCAAATTAAATAAAGCCATTTATGGTTTGAAGCAGGCTTCGAGGGCCTGGTTTTACACAGTTCAAGCTGTGCTCCTCTCATTGGGATTCTCTCAATCCAAGGCAGACACCTCTCTTTTCTACCGAATCAGAAAATCTGAGACCATCTATCTTCTTATTTATGTCGACGACATGCTTATTACGGGCAGCTCTCCATCTGGTGTCTGTCAAGTTATCAAGCTTCTCAGTGAGCACTCCTCTCTAAAGGATTTAGATGAAGTGAGACACTTCCTTGGCATTGAGGTCACTCATACTGCTAAAGGAATCCACCTCAATCAGAAAACCTATATTAAAGAGCTTCTTGTCAAGCTTGGTATGCAGGAAGCAAAGGGCTCTCCCACACCTATGATTTATAATTTGAAGGTGTCCAAGGAAGATGGTAATCCTACTGTTGATGGAACTCTTTACCGAAGTGTTGTCGGTGCGCTTCAATATGCCACAATTACCAGGCCTGAGATAGCTTATTGTGTTAACAAAGTGAGCCAATTTATGGCTTGCCCACTCGACACACACTGGAAGGCGGTGAAGAGAATTGTGAGATACTTGGCCGGGTCCTTAGATTATTGAATACACGTCATGAAGACAGGCAACAACATCTCGGCATTCTCAGATTCAGATTGGGCGTCTGACCCCGATGATAGAAGATCAGTTTTTGGATATTGCACCTACTATGGAGCTAATCTCATTTCTTGGTTCTCTAAAAAGCAATCTATAGTATCGCGCTCGAGCACTGAGGCCGAATATAGGAGTCTAGCTCAAGTCACCTCCGAAGTTAGTTGGATGCAGAATATTCTTGGTGAGTTGAAGCTTGCACCGAAAGTGGTTCCAGTCATTTGGGTTGATAACCTAAGTACGATTGCTTTGGCCAGCAACCCTGTCCTACATGCTCGTACAAAACACATCGAATTAGACATCCATTTTGTTCGAGACAAGGTTGCGGCAAAGCAAGTGGATCAGCGACATGTTCCAACCGGTGATCAAATTGCGGATATCTTCACAAAGCCGCTTGGATACCAATTCTTCTCGAGGCTGAGGAATAAGCTCAATGTGTGTCCCTTATCCTCGATCGAATTGAGGGGAAGTGTTGGAATATCAACTGATTTGAGAGATGAAGCACAAAGTCAGGAGAAGTTATGCAATCCAAAACCATCAATCAAAGCCACGATGGATAAACTGATTTGTGTGGACAAACTGAACACACGTCTTGAATGTGCAGCAAGTGGAGAACGTGGTCTCAGTTGTGGTGTAGGATAGAATCAGTTAAATGTAGTTGTAACTTCCTTGTATGTGTATAAAAAGGGTTGATGCATCATTAATGGCATATACAAGTTTCTGACAATTGCAACACTATACTGTGTTTTTTACATTTATCTAAATATGGCTTGCTTAGCTTATATGTTGTGTTCAAGCTTGGCAGTCGATTCCTAATATGGTATCAGAGCCATATTAGGGATCTACCACCTCTACTCCTCTCATACATCTTACCTTCTTTCTTAAAATATGACTGACTCTACAATGAGTGGAGCGACCCAAGATCAGTCATTTCCTCAATCATCTCCCATTCTTCCTCAAAATCATCCAGTGTCTATTAAACTATCAGATGCAAATTTTCTTATGTGGAAACAACAAGTGCTTGCCACTGTTCGTGGCTACGGTTTAGAGGAGTACCTCATTGAAGGAGATCATGTTCCTCCGCGCTATCTGCTCGACGAAGAAACTGAAGAAGCGCAACCAAATCTGGCATATGCAGCTTGGCATCGTCAAGATCAACTTCTCTTTGTCTGGCTACAATCTTCCCTCTCTGAGAGCACCATGGTGATGGTTGTAGGACTTGATTCCAGTCATAAGATATGGAAGGCACTAGAGACTAATTACTCTAGCCAATCAAAAGCTAAGATAATGCAGTATAAACTGCGATTGCAGACCCTCAAGAAGGAGTCCCTCTCAATGCAAGAATATCTCAACAAAGTCAAGACCTACTGTGATCTTTTGGGATCAGCCGAATGTAAGGTCTCGAATGAAGACCACATTCTCCACATTCTGGCGGGACTTTGATCTGAATACGATTCGGTCATGGTGACGATCACCTCAAGAGGCGATGTCTAGAGTGTTCAAGATGTAGCAGCTTTATTGTTGAGCTTTGAGTCTAGGTTGGATTCATCCAAGGGATCCAACATAAATACTGATGGTACACAACCAATTGCGAATGTTATGCAGACTACAGGACATAGATTCGATGGCCAATCTCAGTCAAACAGAGGAAATCAACAACATGGTCGAGGAGGTTTCAGAGGAAGAAATTCTAGAGGAAGAGGAGGTCGAGGAGGTAGATTCCCGGGAGCTAGACTTGTATGTCAACTCTGCCAAAAGCCCGGGCATGGAGCTGACCGTTGCTGGCATAGGTTTGAGCAAGGTTTCTCACCTACTGGGCAGCAGAGAAAACCTCAACAGCAGCTTCAACAATCCAACTTTTTCCCAGCATCACCTTCTGCTAATATTGTGCATCATAGAGCTGCTCCAGCTCACCACATCATCAGTAATCCAACCTCTGAGTACTATGATAGAAGCACCTCCATCTCTTGGTATCCAGATTCGGGTGCTACAAATCACATATCAAATGATCTCTCCAACCTAAACACAAGTGCTGAATACAGTGGAGGTACCTCCCTTCAACTTGGTAATGGTCAAGGTATTGATATCTCTCATATTGGTCAATCTGTTTTTCTATCCTCTACAAATCCAAATTCTAGAACTATTGTCATGAAAAACTTGCTCTGTGTTCCTTACATCACTAAAAATCTTCTTAGTGTTGCTCAATTTACCAAAGATAATGATGTCTATTTTGAGTTTCACCCAAATGTTTGTCTTGTGAAGGATCAAACCACCAAGGTTGTCATCCTCGAGGGCACACTTAGACAAGATCTCTACCATTTCCATCTTTATAAGCCAAAGAAGCCATCTCATGTTCCTGTTTTTCCACAAGGCAAAGGCATTTCTTTTCCAGCTGCTTGTACAGTCATTCTAGGAGCACCTGCTAATATAGCTTCTTCTTCTAGTGTTAAGTTAGATTTAGATCTTTGGCATAAAAGACTAGGCCATTGTAATTTTCAAGCTGTTGAAAAAGCCTTACATACTTGTAATATTTCTTTCAATGCTACAAAATCCAGTTTATTGTGTCATCCTTGTTGCATTGCCAAGAGTCACAAATTACCCTGCTCTCCTTCTCACACTCAATACATTGCACTGCTTCAACTCATTCATAGTGATGTTTGGGGTCCTGCCCCTCTTCTATCTAGAAATGGCTTGATATGACCACGTATGCCGGGCATCAAGAGTCACTCCGAAAACGTGAGCCGTGGGTTGATTGGGGTCCAATGATGGCCTCCCAAGGATGATAGGAAAGAAGAACGCTCGGATTTGAGGACAAATCCTTCCAAAGAAGGATAGGATGATACGACCACAAGTTCCGAGCCTCAAGAGTCACTCGTACTCCATGAGCCTTGGGTAGATTGGGGTCCAAGAACGATGAAAAGGCCATGACAAGGAGCTAAGATATAGTTGGGGTCTGATTCAAGCAGTGATCTGACAAATCAAATGATGTCCAAATTCTATTCCAAGGCAACCGATGTCTTCGACTTCGAAAGAGGGTCGCGTGAGTATGTTTCACGCCTCGAACGGAGTTCGGATGAGAGAGATATGGCCGTTTGAAGAAAGCCGCGCCATGCAGAACAAAACGCGCGGGCGGGCGTTTTCCCTTATGCAAAACGCCCGGTCGGGCGTTTGTGTCCGATTTTAAGAATTTAGGCAGAAAATTCGCCCGGTCGGGCGATTTGCCGTTTTCTAAACGCCCGGTCGAGCGTCGGCACTGTTTTTGCCAATTTTTCACTTATTTTGGGTCATTTTCTTGGGTTTCCAACCCTAGCTATAAATACCATTTGTGAGATATTTATTTGGAGACTTTTGATGAATGTTATTATGAAGACTCCTTTGAGAGCATCTCCCATGTGAGATTTCTATCCAAATTCCTACATTGTAGGTTGCTTGTTTTATGTTCATTTGGCTAAATCAAGTATAGGTATGCATTTATGGTTGTGTAGTCATGAATGTGGAGCCAATGGAGTATTTGCTTTGGGTGAAAGTAGCCTAGGGTTGCCCACATCTTCTTGTGGGAGGTCATAGGTCCTCAAAGAGGATTCCTCCTTCTTTACACTTTCTTCTCACCTTCTTTTCTCTCCATCAAAATCCATTTTGAGCCTAGTTTTTTAGGCTAGGCTCTTTATCTTTACTTTATCTTTGAAAACACAAAAAAATTGGAATCAAACACGAGTTTGGGTGTTTCTTGGGCACATGGAAGGATTCCCTTACAAGGAACCTTATCATTTGGTATCTAGAGCCTAGGTGCCTACCAAGTGTTTGATTTTAAACCTCTATGAAATTTCCTTTTCCTTGTTTTTTCTTATTTCTTTTGTTTTAGCCTTTGCTTGTTTATTGGTCAATTGTTGTAGGATTGAGCTGATTTTTGGTGTGCATGAACCTTGAGATATGAACTATTTTCCTGAAAAATCTCAGCCAAAAATTCCGTCATTTGATAGGTCAAATTAATGTGTGAAGTTGTTGCCCTGTTTTGTTCCATAGTTTGACAGATTTGGGGAAAACGTAAAATCGAGGGTCTTCTCGAAAACCTGCTATATTGGGGATATTTTCCCCTCATTCTAAACCCTTTAATCTTGTTATCTACTAAGTTTCATCAATTTTGGGGTTGGGTAGCCATATCAAAAAAATTTCCTAAAGATCAGCCAAGAGTTACATAAATTTTCAGCTCAACTAAGTTTGTTTGTTAGCTTCCTTAGGCATTGAACCTTACTTTCACATGCTTGATTGGCTTTACTAGCTTGGTTATATTGCCTATGTGTATACCTTGATTGATTTGTCTGAGCACTTGCATTTTGGAAGTTGGATATTGAGAGTGAGTGAACCTAGCCCTCACTATATTCTAAGCCTTGTTCCGAGTGACATTGGTGAGTGAATTGGGGGTGGGATTATCATTTGGGAAGTGAGCTCTTACTAAAATCTCTTCTTGTTGTGTGGGTGAGTTGTGTTTTTGCTAACCACACTTGGACTAGCTCCTAGTGTATTGTTTGTTATTTGTGTAGGTACACCTTTATGGATGTTTACACTAAGGTCTGTGATTGGCAACTTAACTCATTGAGGAGTGAAAGGAGGATAGCTTGTGATAATTGGGGTCGAGGAGAGCAAGAGTTGGAATATGAAGAATGACCTCATCAAGATTATAAGTGCTATGGAGGATATAGTCGAGAGAGGCATGGTAGAGGTGATTATGTGTCAAGGGGGCATGATAATGTAACTAATAGAGGGATTAGAAGGGAACGAGTCTCAAGGCGTTATGAAGAGCCTCCTCGTAGAAGCAAAAATGGAGAGTTTTGTAGAATTCCGGGGCTTGAGAGGGAAATTGAAAGAGAAGTTCCATGTAGTGTACGGATTGGTCCTTTTGATCGACATGGTGGTGGGGACGTAAACCAAACATTCACCTCATTCAGTTGTAAGGGCACATCCTCTTCTTTCCATACCCCGAAGGTGCCTCATGGTTTGTGTCTGGATGCCTCATCTTCATCGATTTTAATCCAAAGTGATAGAAGAGAGAACCGAGAGAGAGAAAAAATGCTTGAGAGTGAAAGTGAGTCTAAAAAGCCAAGAGAGCGTGATAAAAGACAAGAGTGTGAGGTGCAAAAGTCAAGAGAGAGTGGTTGGGGTGAGAGAAAAGAAAAATATCAAATGAGAGAAAAACCACAAGCACAAGTGAGTAAAGGGTGTTTGTTAGATTCTAAGGCCAACCTTGGGTGGGCACCTAATGAACCTTTGCCTCTTGCCCTTGGTGAGGAAAATAAGTTTTTATCCACTAACACCACTTGTATGTCTTCTTGTGTTGATGACTTTGTAGTGAGTAAAGTTGAAGACATGGAAGTAAAGTATCAAGTTGCACATGGCTTGGAAACTATGCCCCCGGAAAAGGATCAAGAGGAACGAGGGCAAGTGGATGAACTCCTTGCCCAAGGTTCAAGTGCACTATCTTTATCTACTTGTGATGATTCTTTGAGTGTGATTACATTAGAGAAGTCCCTTTGTGTTGATAGATTTGTTAATGATGATTTGTGTAAAAAGTGGGCTCATGAGCTTGAATCTTTGGAGGATAAATTCATTTTTGCCTCACATGTTGATCCTTTTGGGTTAAATACTAGCATTGATAGACATGACTACTCTCTTGTGAAATCTACCTTGAATGTTGGAGTGACTTCCTTTCGTGCCAAGATGCTTAAGCTTTCATTTGTTGGTAACTTTGAGCTTCATGAGTATGTAGATGAGAATAGTAGGACGAAGAGAAGTGACATGGATAGTGACTTTAGAACTTGGTGTGGGCTATGTTTTCAATGCAAGGTGGTTAGACCCTTCAATGGGATTGGAGTGTTCTATGGCCGTTTTGTGAAGGATTTTTCCACTCATATGTCTCTTGTAGATTGTGTTGTGATTAATGGCATAACAATGTATCGTTTTCATATTTGTGTTCATGCTTTGAGATTGTTGGGGCAATTGAGTGAAATCCTTTTTGATAAAATTGGTTTGTTGATTGACATATCTTCTTGCAAGCTTGATGTGAATTGTCATGAACCTACTTTATGTGTTGGACAAAAGTTTGTCAATTTGAGGAAGAGTATTCCTTATTTGAGCAAGAATGATGTGTTAATGATTATTGATGGTCTTCCCTTGTATGATCTTGAGGTTAGAGATTTTGTGCTTAGGTTTTTCTTGGTGATATTCGACTATGCACAATATGAATACCCTTTCTTGTGTACCTTTATCCCTAATGTGAATGTCAAATCTTTTGTAAAGATATTCAAGAATTTGGGCATAGATAGTGTAGGGATGATTGAGCCAAATAGAAACAAAGTGATTGGGGTATGTGTGTTTTGGCATGTTAGTTGTTTTTATTGCATGTCAATCAAGCCTTTCAACGTAATTGGGATGTTTTATGGTCCTTTTATTAAAGACTTTGTTTCTAGTGGTCTTGTTTGGGATTTCATTGTTAAAGAATGTAAAGGCTTATGTGCACCCACATCTAGTGCCGATATTTTGAAATTATTTGAGTATTGGCATGAAGGATATCTTGATGAGCTTGATGTATTTTGTTATGGTGATCGCTATTTGAAGTGTTCTAATATCCTTGGTCACATGTTAGCTATTGAGAATGTCTATTTGCATGAAAACCTACATTTGTCGATTGGTAAGCGGAATAGATGCTATATATTCTTGAATGAGATTGGTTCATTTGATCATATTGCTATGCATGTTAGAATCATCCACGACAAGGGAATTGAGAATGTGATGAATTGGCTTATGCTTGGTTTCTATTATGCATCAATTAACCCAATCAATGGAGTGGTAATAATTCATGGAAACCTTGCTAAAGACTTTTCTTCATATGGTTGTGCTTTGGACATGAAAGAATTCATGAATTATGTTCTCATACTTCTTGTTACATGGTCTTGAATTTGATGAAGCATGAATATGTTAGTTTGCCGTTTGGTTTTGTGCATGATTATACCCACCTTATTGGTGTGATACCATATTTTGGATGTTGTGGTGGTCTTAATCCCTTTTATCGTATCATGATACTTGATTGGTTCATGTTCACTCTTGTAGGTACGCGCGGGCGAGATTTGAGGACAAATCCTTTTCAAGGAGAGGAGGATGATATGACCACGTATGCCGGGCATCAAGAGTCACTCCGAAGACGTGAGTCGTGGGTTGATTGGGGTCCAATGATGGCCTCCCAAGGATGATAGGAAAGAAGAACGCTCGGATTTGAGGACAAATCCTTCCAAAGAAGGATAGGATGATACGACCACAAGTTCCGAGCCTCAAGAGTCACTCGTACTCCATGAGCCTTGGGTAGATTGGGGTCCAAGAACGATGAAAAGGCCATGACAAGGAGCTAAGATATAGCTGGGGTCTGATTCAAGCAGTGATCTGACAAATCAAATGACGTCCAAATTCTCTTCCAAGGCAACCGATGTCTTCGTCTTCGAAAGAGGGTCGCGTGAGTATGTTTCACGCCTCGAACGGAGTTCGGATGAGAGAGATATGGTCGTTTGAAGAAAGCCGCGCCATGCAGAACAAAACGCGCGGGAGGGCGTTTTCCCTTATGCAAAACGCCCGGTCGGGCGTTTGTGTCCGATTTTAAGAATTTAGGTAGAAAATTCGCCCGGTCGGGCGATTTGCCGTTTTCTAAACGCCCGATCGGGCGTCGGCACTGTTTTTGCCAATTTTTCACTTATTTTGGGCCATTTTCTTGGGTTTCCAACCCTAGCTATAAATACCATTTGTGAGACATTTATTTGGAGACTTTTGATGAATGTTATTATGAAGACTCCTTTGAGAGCATCTCCCATGTGAGATTTCTATCCAAATTCCTACATTGTAGGTTGCTTGTTTTATGTTCATTTGGCTAAATCAAGTATAGGTATGCATTTGTGGTTGTGTAGTCATGAATGTGAAGCCAATGGAGTATTTGCTTTGGGTGAAAGTAGCCTAGGGTTGCCCGCATCTTCTTGTGGGAGGTCATAGGTCCTCAAAGAGGATTCCTCCTTTTTTACACTTTCTTCTCACCTTCTTTCTCTCCATCCAAAACCATTTTGAGTTTAGTTTTTGAGGCTAGGCTCTTTATCTTTACTTTATCTTTGAAAACACAAAACAATTGGAATCAAACACGAGTTTGGGTGTTTCTTGGGCACATGGAAGGATTCCCTCACAAGGAACCTTATCATGGCTTCTCTTATTATGTTACCTTTGTTGACCAATATAGTAGATATACTTGGCTTTATCTGTTGAAATCTAAGGGAGATGTCCTTACTGCTTTCAAAAATTTTAAATCCTTGGTTGAGAATCAATTGAATTGTTCGATTAAAGCTTTTCAAAGTGATTAGGGAGGGGAATGTCAAGGTCTTACAAGTTTTTTGCAGGAAAATGGCATCCAGCATAAAGTTTCATGCCCATATACTCCGCAGCAAAACGGTTTGGCTGAACGCAAACATCGACATATTGTCGAAATGGGTTTAGCCTTGCTAGCTCAGTCATCTTTGCCCTCGTCATTTTGGGATGATGCCTTCACCACAGCTTGTTTTCTCATCAACAGGATTCCTGCCAAACCTATACTTTATTCTTCACCTTTTGAAAAGTTGTATCGCTGCAAACCGGACTATCATCAGCTTCGGGTGTTTGGATGTCTCTGTTATCCCCATGTCAGACCATATAATAAAAACAAGCTCCAATTTCGTTCAGATGCTGCCACATTTCTCGGATATAGCTCCCTTTACAAAGGCTATAAGGCACTTCTCTCGAATGGTAAGACTATTATTTCTAGAGATGTTATTTTTGATGAGTCATCTTTCCCTCACAACAAATCCCCTCATACATTCCGTTCTCCACTAAATAGCTCCAATTCTAATTTCTTTGTTTCTCCTATCATTTCACCCACTCATACATCAACCCCTGCTCCTCCTATAATATCACCCACAGCTACATCAGCTCCTACATTTCCTCTCATTTCAACAACAGCTACATCAGCTCCTACCTCTACTTCACCTACTGGTCCCACTTTATCACCATCTCCAAACATTCAGACCACTCCTCATACTCCTGTATCTAATGATCTCCCTCTCACAAATTACACTTATCCTTCTCCTGATCCCACTCTCTCAAATACTGCTTCGTCATCTTCCGCTCCTCCTACAGCTCCCACTCATTGTATGGTCACAAGGGGAAAGGCTGGCACCTTCAGGCCCAAACTCTATCTCCATACTACGTCTTCGACATTGGAGCTCTCTCTCGTTGTCCCTCGATCTTACCATGCTGCTCTCTTGGTGCCGGTGTGGAAGAAGGCTATGGAAGAAGAATTCTTAGCCCTTCTAAAAAATAAGACATGGATCTTAACCACATTACCTCCAGGCAAGAATCTAGTGGGCTGCACTTGGATTTTCAAACTAAAAAAGGATGCTGATGGATTGATAGCTAGACACAAAGCACGTTTAGTTGCTCAAGGTTTTTCACAACAAGCAAGTTTTGATTTTACTGAAACCTTCAGTCCGGTGGTTAAGCCTACCACAATCAGACTTATTTTGAGCATTGCTATCTCCTCTAACTGGTGTGTTACTCATTTGGATGTAAATAATGCTTTTTTGCATGGAAATTTACCGGAAGAGATCTATATGCGCCAACCGCCTGGTTTCGAGCAAGGATCTCCTCACTTGGTTTGCAAATTAAATAAAGCCATTTATGGTTTGAAGCAGGCTTCGAGGGCCTGGTTTTACATGGTTCAAGCTGTGCTCCTCTCATTGGGATTCTCTCAATCCAAGGCAGACACCTCTCTTTTCTACCGAATCAGAAAATCTGAGACCATCTATCTTCTTATTTATGTCGACGACATGCTTATTACGGGCAGCTCTCCATCTGGTGTCTGTCAAGTTATCAAGCTTCTCAGTGAGCACTCCTCTCTAAAGGATTAGAGAAAGTGAGACACTTCCTTGGCATTGAGGTCACTCATACTGCTAAAGGAATCCACCTCAATCAAAAAACCTATATTAAAGAGCTTCTTGTCAAGCTTGGTATGCAGGAAGCAAATGGCTCTCCCACACCTATGATTTCTAATTTGAAGTTGTCCAAGGAAGATGGTAATCCTACTGTTAATGGAACTCTTTACTGAAGTGTTGTCGGTGCGCTTCAATATGCCACAATTACCAGGCCTGAGATAGCTTATTGTGTTAACAAAGTGAGCCAATTTATGGCTTGCCCACTCGACACACACTGGAAGGCGGTGAAGAGAATTGTGAGATACTTGGCCGGGTCCTTAGATTATTGAATACACGTCATGAAGACAGGCAACAACATCTCGGCATTCTCAGATTCAGATTGGGCGTCTGACCCCGATGATAGAAGATCGGTTTTTGGATATTGCACCTACTATGGAGCTAATCTCATTTCTTGGTTCTCTAAAAAAGCAATCTGTAGTGTCTCGCTCGAGCACGGAGGCCGAATATAGGAGTCTAGCTCAAGTCACCTCCGAAGTTAGTGGGATGCAGAATATTCTTGGTGAGTTGAAGCTTGCACCGAAAGTGGTTCCAGTCATTTGGGTTGATAACCTAAGTACGATTGCTTTGGCCAGCAACCCTGTCCTACATGCTCGTACAAAACACATCGAATTAGACATCCATTTTGTTCGAGACAAGGTTGCGGCAAAGCAAGTGGATCAGCGACATGTTCCAACCGGTGATCAAATTGCGGATCTTCACAAAGCCGCTTGGATACCAATTCTTCTCGAGGCTGAGGAATAAGCTCAATGTGTGTCCCTTATCCTCGATCGAATTGAGGGGAAGTGTTGGAATATCAACTGATTTGAGAGATGAAGCACAAAGTCAGGAGAAGTTATGCAATCCAAAACCATCAATCAAAGCCACGATGGATAAACTGATTTGTGTGGACAAACTGAACACACGTCTTGAATGTGCAGCAAGTGGAGAACGTGGTCTCAGTTGTGGTGTAGGATAGAATCATATATGTAGTTGTAACTTCCTTGTATGTGTATAAAAAGGGCTGATGCATCATTAATGGCAGATACAAGTTTTCTGACAATTGCAACACGATACTGTGTTTTTTACATTTATCTAAATATGGCTTGCTTAGCTTATATGTTGTGTTCAAGCTTGGCAGTCGATTCCTAATAGCGGGGTCGTCATGTATGACGGGCAACCCTATCTACGACTGCTGGCGTTGCGACCCCAACTGGCAGCTGAACCGGCAGCGCCTGGCCGAATGTGGCATCGGGTTCGGGCAGTAAGGGCGGGCGCTACTACGTGGTGACGGATTCGTCCGACCACGACCCCGTGACCCCTCGTCCGGGCACGCTCTGCTACGCCGTGATCCAGACGGAGCCCCTGTGGACCGTGTTCGCGTCCAACATGCTGATCCAGCTCTCCGAGGAGCTCATCTTCAACTCCTACAAGACCCTCGACGGGCGCGGCGCCAGCGTTCCACATCATCGGCGGCGGATGCCTCACCCTCCAGTACATCAGCAACGTCATCATCCACAACGTCCACATCCACCACGGCTACCAGTCTGGGGAGACCAACATACGCTCCAGCCCCACGCACTACGGCTGGCCCGGCAAGTCCGACGGCGACGGGATCTCGGTGTTCGGGGCCAGGGACATCTGGATCGACCACTGCTCGATGTCGCACTGCAAGGACGGGCTGATCGACGTGGTGATGGGGTCCACGGGGGTCACCATTTCGAACAACCACTTCTCGCATCATCACCATAACGAGGTGATGCTGCTTGGCCACAGCGATGACTACTTGCCTGACTCCGGGATGCAGGTGACCATCGCTTTCAACCACTTTGGGAAGAAGTTGATACAGAGGATGCAGCGGTGCAGGAGAGGCTACATTCATGTTGTCAATAATGATTTCACGAGGTGGGAGATGTATGCCATTTGGGGCAGTGGGAATCCCACCATTAACAGCCAGGGGAATCGTTACATCGCCCCCTATGATCGGAATGCTAAGGAGGTGTGTAGTGTTTTTTTTATAGGCAAATGAACATAAATTTAAATATTGGACTCAAACCCGAAACCTTTTGGCCCCAGACATTACCACACTGCTACTAGGCCAACTCACGTACATAGCTGCATTGTTTTTTTTGCTTTGCTGTGCACGGGACAAGGTGTAACGTTTTTTTGCAGGTGACGAAGCGCGTGGATACAGCGGAGGGAGATTGGAGGGGGTGGAATTGGAGAAGTGAAGGTGATATAATGGCGAATGGTGCCTACTTTGTGGCTTCAGGGCAGGGTGTGGAGTCAAGTATGAGAAGGCATACAGTATAGAACCCAAATCTGCCGCATATATTGACCAGATCACTTTCAATGCTGGTGTGCTCGGCTCCAGGTCCCTTCTCTCTCTCCTTTACCCTTTTTGTTTAAACTAATTTCAGCTACCCACTAATTTGAGGACTTGCCTGCTGCTAATTGCGTATATTGATATAGTGATATCTTCATGAATAGCTCAAATTATTCATTTGTTGCTATTTGCATGACCAGGCGCAACAATATGGGCAAGTGGACAGCCGGAAACAGTACTTCTGGAGGTGATCTAGATGCCAATTCGGGCATATTCGAGGACTAAGATGAATATTCCGGGAGCTGGATGCCTTGCTCTGCTCATTCTATTCTCAAAACTTTTCTAACAGCCTTATCACTCATTTTGTTTCTAAGCATCAAATGATTGGGACGAATCCAAAAATGTGGTTTTCCTCCCTACTTATCAGAAACATTGGAACTTCATTACTCTTCACAAAACATCATCTTTAGGCCACAACCCTTTTACTACTTTTAAATGAGTCAGAAAAACAAAAACTAAGTAGTGATCATTATCCCAAAACTAAATTCAGCTTAATATTTTATTTACTCGTTATATTCTACTCTATTAACAAAAGTTGTCAAAGTTAGGAAGCATTTGCAAAGTAGGCTAGATACCAAGAACAGCCAAAAATTTGCAATTTATTTAATTATTTTGGCGTACTTGCACGCCTTGTACTTAAAGGGTGTGGTGAAATGAAATAATTTGGTTGCAGTTGTTAGAAAGAAAAACGAGTAGGTTTGGGTATTCTTTCTTTAAAGTCATGAAAAATATATGACTAGTTGGATATTGTAAGGTCTGAGAGAAAATCGCGTTTATAGACGACTTGGCCTTTAAAATAACGCAAATGTACCCATTTTGTTAACAATTCCATTTATGGGAAAAACGCCGATGAAATTGGCGTGTTTATAAGTAAAAACGCCAGTGATATTGGCGTGTCTATACGCAAACACGCCAACATAGTTGGCGTTTTATACTTGTTCCGTATTTTGAGCGTATTCTTTCCAATGATCATTACGTTAAAACACGCCATTGGTGTTGGCGTGTAGTATATAGAACACGCCAATGACATCGGCGTGTTTAAAAGAAAAGACGCCAATAACATCGGCGTGTTTAACCAAAAAACGCCAATTTGAGTGGCGTGTTTTAACAGGCTGATATAGCAGCATCCACCCCCAAATCGCGAAAACATCACAGCCACACCACACTATGCGATTTTTCTCCAAGCAGCGCCAATCTCCGCGAATTCGCCCTCCTCTCCGTGATTTCGCCCTCCATTCATCAATCGGTGCTATTCTTCCCCAGATTCATATATTTTCTTCGGTTAGTATGCTTATCTTTTACATTATTAGTTGAAATATTGTAATGAGTTGTGAATTGAGTTGAAATATTATGCATTTTGGATTGGTTGAATGACATTATTGTTGATTATTATGTTGGATTGTTTGGGTTTAAGTGAATTTGTGTATAAAATTGATTATAAACCTAAACCCTAGGGTTGTTATAGCTAAAAAATTGGGCAAATTGTTTTGGTTTATGTGGGTTTTGGTTGATGTATGTTGATTAGTTTGAATTGTTAAATTTGTTTATATTGTTAGGTTTGTCAAATTGAAATTGGACAAATTGAAATTGTTAGGTTGGACAAATTTGTAATTGAAATTGTCAATTTTGTGTAGATGAATTGTGTTATGATTTTGGATGTAAAATGTTGTCTAGGTGAATTTGTGTATTGTGAATTATTTGATTTTGGTGTTCCATTTTGTGAAATTGGATTAAATTGTATGTAATTATTGAATGCTGTGTAGGTAAATTATGGCATCATCTTCGACTTCTGCTCGTCGGCTTGCGTGTGGTCCTGCGGATCCTTCTGTACTATATCTTCAGAGACAACACGTCTCTAATAACAAATGGGCAGGAGTTCCATCCGAATACGTACGCTGCCGACGATATGAAGGAATAATTTGGAGTGTTCCCATACATCACCGTGTTTTGGCACTAGTGGACCAGATGGGGTTCGGCGGTTTATTGAGGTGTGGTCAGCCAAAGGAAATTGACCACCATCTGATCACCGCTTTGATTGAACGTTGGAGGCCAGAGACTCACACGTTTCACTTCCCAGTCGGTGAAGCGACTGTAACATTGGAAGACGTGGAGGTTTTATGGGGCCTGAAAGTTGATGGAGAGGCTGTGACGGGTTACATCCCCCCGACACAACCGGGATATTGGCAGGACAGGTGTTTGGATTTTCTAGGATTCATACCAGACGCATCCGAGCTGAAGGAAATGACTTTTAAGCAGACAAGCTTATCTCGTCAATTGAGGATTGAGCTGAATGATGAGCACGAACACAACATATATGCTCAGCGGGCTCGTATCTACTGTCTGCTATTACTTGGTGGTCTGATGATCCCGAATGCCACCGGAAATAAAATTCCGTTCTTCTACCTGCAATTTTTCATGGATATAGAACGGTGTTCTACCTATAGCTGGGGTGGTGCGACGCTTGCTTGCTTGTACCACAATTTGTGTGAAGCTGCCGTTGCTAAGAGGACGGATGTCGGGGGAGCCTTAACTCTATTACAGCTGTGGGCTTGGGAGAGAATCCCAAATATTAGACCGAGGATGCTAGATCCCGTGCATACAGACTATCTACCATGTGCAAGCGCGTATGTTGTTCACTAATTCATTTTTTAAGCTTTATGTTCATCAATCTTCGTGTTATTCGCTCATAATTTACATTTTGTAGATGGAATGGTCCGGCGTCATATGTAAAAGCACCCGGACATTGTATTGAAAATTTCCGAGATCAGTTTTCCATGATGCATGCCAACCAGGTACTTCATATACTTATAAATTGTTTTTTGTTTGTTGTTTTTTATTGAAATTAATTTGAAATTTGTGTTACATGTAGTTTATTTGGATGCCTTATCTCCAACGGCAGTTGCCGGAAAGTTGTGATGCCGGTCGTCCTGTATGGATGTCGATAACAACGCTTATTTGCTGGAATCTGGCTGAGCCACACCTGCCGCACCGAGTGTTGCGCCAATTTGGGATTGTCCAACCGTATATCCCGCAACTCCCCCAGTTCCACGGTACTGATTTTGCGAAACAGGATCGTCGTGGAAAAGCTGGTCGAAATTGGGTTGATTGGCACGCCAATTATATACAGGAGTGGGACAACAGGCACTTTTTGGTGTGGACTGATCTGGAGTACAGTGATGAGCCTGTTGCAACCGAAGAATATATGTGGTTTATTTAACCAAACCCGGCGTCCATTCTGAACAGGGCTTCCACGAAACGGCATCTTCTCATAGATTCGCGGTAAATTATTCATACTTAACCAAACCCTAGTTAATTATTTAAATTCATATTATGATATGTATTTAACTTTGATAATTGTAGGTGGAGACACTTCACAACGTGCGCCACTTTCTAAGTGGCCAAGATACGACAGAACATCCGGCTTTGGGAACCATTTCGAGGATGATTGAAGAAGGACTGCGGATATCCGGGGAGGCTGAGCGGATGGACTACCGTCCTTCGCAGCGCTCTGCAATGGACGTGGACGTACCCGTAAGGCAAAAGGCAAAACGACGAACCAAAAAGAAAACCGCCTGCGGAGAGTCGTCATCTCAGCCCGTACACCGCTCCGATGATGATTTTGTGGAACCACCTCCACCTAGATCTGCAGTTCGAGGCCGTCATTCTGTCAGTCACACCGGTGGTACCGGAGAAGATATTGGCCTCAGTGATGTCCCCACTTCTCCACCGCGGTCGTCTGTGCAAGATGACTTTTTTGGGGTGGATCTAGAGAACGCTGTTGTTCAAGATACTCCTCCCTCAAGGATCCCTAGATCTACATCCAAGATTGGGAAGGGGATACGGGGTTTGTTTATGCGGAAACGGCGAGATGATTAAACTAATTTGATACTTTCTATTGATATTGGTGGTTTTTCATTGATTTGAACTCGTTATATTAGTAATTTGATAAATCCTCTTTTTACACGTATTCATATTGATATTTTGAACTCTTTATATTACTTATTGGTCGACGATAGGAACAAACACGCCATTCCCAGTTGGCCTTTTCGAGGCGCTAAGATTTTGAAAAAAACGGCACTCCAATTGGCGTTTTTAACTTGGGGAAAATTTGGCCAAAATTCCCTACGTCGTAGTGGACATTCTGCATAAACACGCCACTGTCGTTGGCGTGTTTTAAAAAATGCCAATATTATTGGCGTGTTTAGTGGAAAACGCCAACGAAGATGGCGTTTTTACCTTGGGAAAAATTTTGCCAATTTTTCCTTCGGTGAAGCGGACATTCTGCATAAACACGCCACTGTCGTTGGCGTGTTTTAAAAGACGCCAATATTATTGGCGTTTTTACCTTGCGCAATATTTTGCCAATTTTTACCTTGGCTTCGGATAATTTGGACGAGTAAAACGTTACAATGTTCAATTCAGTAAATAGCTACAATTATAAACAGAACAATGTTCAATTCAACTAAATAGTTGTTACACATTCAATTGTCTCGCCTTCTCCGGGTAAAGAAGCTACGGATACCCTTCCCGATTCTGGCGGTGGAGAGTCTAGACGGAGGAGTATCTTGCACAACGACATTCTCTAAATCAACCCCGAAAAAATCGTCTCGCACAGAAGACCTAGGTGGAGAATGTGGGATATCACTGAGCCCAATGTCGTCGCCTGTACCACCAGTGTGGCTGACAGAATGCCGACCTCGAACTGCAGATCTTGGTGGAGGTGGAGGCATAAAATCGTGATCGGCATCATCAGTGTGGCTGATAGAATGACGACCTCGAACTGCAGATCTTGATGGAGGTGGATGCATAAAATCGTCAGCGGCATCATCTACCAACTGAGTATCCATCCTTGAAGAAGCATTCGGGCAGTTGCGTCTGTCGTGCCCTGGTTGACGGCAATGTTTACATCGGCGTCGGGCGCGTGGCTGGTCAGCTTCACGAACATCCATCTGATTAGGAATCCTAGTAGTACGATATCGACCTCGACTTTTAGGCATTAACTGGGCTCGTGAACATTGCAAAGTCCATTCAGGCACAGCCCAATAATCTTGGTGTCTGATTGGATTGAACACCGTAGAATATTGGTGTACCCAAACACTTGTGCGGTATACGTTATCAACAAGCGACAGCATGGGCTCGTTTCTAAACCGCGCAACTGCCGCTGCATGTGAACATGGAAGTCTCCACATCTGCCACTTTTGACATTTGCAGTTCGACTCCAAGTACTTTACCTTCCACTTATTACCGCCCTTTCCACCAATTCGACGCTTTGTTCGAACCACGTAAAGCCCTGCAATTGTGTTTGGGACTCTCACATTATGTAATTGACCTTTTACATCATTTTTGCACACCTTTCATGGGCCCACGGGGTAAGTGGTGTGGCACACTGTGTTGATGCAATTGACCGCTCATTAAACCATTCTATTGTCCTCCAAAATATCAGATCAATGCAAGCTTTAATTGGGAGTTGTCTTGCGCCTCTCAACACATTGTTGTAAGATTCAACCATATTAGTGGTCATCTCACCCCATCTTTTGTGTTTGTCATACGCCAAACTCCATTTTTCTAACTCCACGGCATCAAGGTACTGCACAGCCTCGTTGTTGATGGTTCGAAGTAAACGACGTCTGATCTTAAACTTGCGTTTCTTTGTAGCAATACCAATTTTCCAAACAAGTTTTTTTACCATGATGTCTTTGTGATTCTGCAAAACATTTTTTCTAACATGTACCAAGCAAAATCTGTGATGCCCCACATTGGGTTCTTCTTTCCATATGGGAGAATTCATTGCATCTATGATTCCCACATGCCTATCAGATATTACACATATTTCATGCTTGGCTACGTGAATTCTAATACGTTCCATAAACCAATTCCAACTTTGTATGGTTTCCTCATCAACAATGGCATATGCAATAGGCAAACATTTCTTATTAGCATCAAATCCAACGGCAATAAGAATTTTACCTCGATATCGTCCACGTAGATGAGTTCCATCAACGGTTAAAACTGGTTTGCATAGTTGAAAAGCCTCCACAGCTGGACCAAAAGCCCAAAATACGTACTTGAAAACCTTGTTCATATCGTTGCTTAATCTTTCATCATGTAACCATTCGACAATTGTGCCAGGATTTTGTCTTTGCAACTCATTCAAATAACCTGGTAAAACTTTGAAATTCCACGCCCACGAACCATACACAAGCTCAATAGCTGTCCTCCGAGCATACCATGCTTTCTTGTAACTAACTTTCACATGAAATCTATTTTCAATATCCGCCACAATTGCTTTTACCTTGTAGCAAGGATCGTTTTCTATCTGATGTCGAACACTCAACGCTATCATACCCGACGAAAGATTAGCGTGCCCATTATAATTACGATCCCCCATGCAAGGATGAGCAGTGCTAAACACTCTAATTTGCCAGTGTTCATCATGCTTCCTCAATGTTGCTCGGCACTCCCACAAACATGGCGGTAAGGACTTATCTTTCGGATTTCCTTGTGGCCACTTACAAACTGCATGCCATCTCTTTCCTTTACTTTCAACAACTGTATATTGTCGGATTTTTTCCAAATGCCAAAAAGTCACAGTTGACTTCAATTCCAATTTGGTTTTAAATTTAGTATGCAAACCGACATTGCTCGGATCTTTTTCACTCCAATCATGCACATTGAGATCATCAGACTCAAAGTTTTTTGGATCAAAACTATCATATGGACCTGGTAAGGTGCGAAAATAGTTCATACCAGGCCGTGGGAACTGTGGAACTACTCTTTCTCGTACTGCTCTTCCTCCAATTGATGTTTCTCCAACCACTGTTTCTCCAACCGGAATGGATGTTCTTGGAGCAACAAATTGGTCCTCATCCGACGAAGCACCATCTGAATCTGTACTATCCGGATCGACATCTTCAGAATCATAAGGTGATTGTGAATCAAGAAAGTCGGCTTTATCAGGACCAATTATGTCCTCAACCACATCACAGTTGTCACTGTCCCCTAAATGCACGCCTCCAATATCAAAATCTTGTGTTGTATCGAAGCATGGTTCTTGGCCTCTCGTTGACGTACCAACATCAAAATCTTGTGTTGCAGCGACATATGGTTCTCGGCCTCTCGTAGACGTACCAACATCATTACTCATGAGATGATGACTATGTTGTTGAGTAATTGACGAATACTCAACATACAATTCAATTTGACCTCCTGTAGTCATACTCTCACTAAACATTAGTGGCATGTATACTTCTTCTAGTAAAATACCTATATACGTGATTGAAGATCCATAGAATATATGACGTTTCCATACTATTTGAAGTTTGTTTTCAAATATGTTTATCCCCATTCTTTCACAAATTGTTTCCACAAGCTTTTCGTAGGAAATACTTTCATCCAACATAATTAATCCTTTTGCAAAAGGAGGATCATATGAAATAACTGTTCTGGGAATTATATTTCCACCCCAATATAAATGGACACACCACGTCATACTATCTGCATTAATGTCAAACACAAATATTGGTCAAAAATATTTCTTTACAGTACACTACAATATATACTATCATAACAACCTATCAAATATGGGTAAAAAATTAGATATACTACAACATATAATACCATAACAATTGGTCAAAATATTTCTATTAATTACAATACAATTTATAATACTATAAAAATCCATCAAATAATTATATAAATTACACTACAATATATACTATCATAATAATCCATCAAATATTGATATTGGTAGACTAATGTTTGGAAGAATGAGTTAAAAATTAGCTATACTAACCGATTGCGAGTACTAATATTTGGAAGAAATGAGCCAAAATAGAAATCTACACGCTTCAATTCACCACCGGGTTGACCCGACCAAGGCAAGCGTTTTCGCGTTTTTCAGCTTTGGGAAGGTTTTTCGCGTTTTGGGGAGGGAGGAAATGTGATTAGGGTCTGCGATTTTGGGGGAGATCTGAGAAATATGGTTCAACCAAAAAACGCCGATCAGGTTGGCGTTTTTTACGTTAAACACGCCAATGACCTTGGCGTTTTATATCGTAAAGACGCCATCAAGATTGGCGTGTTCAAATTTAAGTATTTTGGTTAAAAATACGAGCAAGATACGGTGCCATTGTAAAACGCCAACTATGTTGGCGTGTTTGCGTATAGACACGCCAATATCACTGGCGTTTTTACTTATAAACACGCCAACTTCATCGGCGTTTTTCCCAAAAATGGAATTGATAACAAAATGGGTACATTTGCGTTATTTTAAAGGCCAAGTCGCCTAGAAACGCGTTTTTCTCTAAGGTCTGATGTCTCCCATTGTTTGCCAAAAGATAAACATCATCTCTTGTACGTCTGGGTTAATTGTATACTCGATCAACACCTTGACCTATAACGATAACATAAGCCTAATACTATATTGCAATGCATAATTAGTGCACTTACTAGTGTTATCCTAATTAGCACTTTAAGCAATGTAGTATTTCCTACTTTTTTGAAACAGAACATTGATCAAAAGTAGCACGCTTGCACTGTGGCTAGGAAATGACAATTTTTGCATGATTTTGGTTAATTAATTAAAGTACTTAATATTATACGCTTCATCAGTTAAAATTTATAATGTCTATCTTGGTATGGAACAAATTATTGGATTTGATGGTAAATGTTGAGGAATTGTATTTGGACAATTGATGTTGACAATGACAGTGGCTGAACTGAAGCCCCTCCACAATTTTTACTTTTATTTTCTTGATATGTCTGTCTTATGGTTATTCCTATAGGCCTTAGACTCGCCGGAGAGCCGAAGAAGAGGATGTCGAAGAAGACAGAAATTGGAGTAGGGATGAGTTAAAGACCCGAAATGTATTTATATAAAAGAATTATTGGTAGCATGAAATGCTTAGGAGATTACATTAGTTGATTGATATGTTTATAGTAGTAGATTGTACATATATATAAAATCCATTTTGTATAACTACATAAATATCATTCTCCACCCCAGAGAGAAATATCCCAGTTTCCGGGGATCCATTCTGGACTGTAAATGTTGCAGTCGAAGGAGCCATCCGTAGGCCAGTTTGACATCCACTCCGTCAACCTGGCCTCATAAGGTGATCTCATTGCATCACATAAGTCATTCTTCATTGGACTTTTCGTTGCACATTCTGGTCTCATGCTGCCATATTCTGTGTATCACAACCATATATATCCACTCAAACCGAGTCCACAATGATTGGAACTACATAAAGTTACTGCAGCTTACCTTTCTCCACTAGTGGAGCTTTCTTCTTTGAGTAACTTCTCCAGTAGTTCTTTATCTCGTTATCAGTTCTTCCAGGCAATCTTCGACCACCTGTTTCCCCATTTCTGGTGAAGTTCGATGATGATTCGCTCTTCCTCAACAGAGATGTTGCCATTCTTTAAATTGGGACGGAGATAGTTCATCCACCGCAGTCTGCAGCTTTTGCCACTCCTCCTTAGCCCTGCATGAATAATTGATTATCTGTTCTGAATTAGCAAGTTGATGAGTCGGCGAATTTTTGGTGATGATGAATGCTCGTAAAAATAAATTACGACACAGAGAATTTTACGTGGTTCGATTTACTGAGGTAAATCTACGTCCACGGGGAGAAATGGGGGCAGGTTTGTATTGCTTGATCTGCCAATTACAGCTTACAACACAGACTTGCTATATGATTATTTCTCTAGAGAGATTCTAACCCCTTTCTACCAGGTCTAAGTTCTATTTATACATTGAACTAAGATCGTGGCTTACATCATCACTCTAGGTCGTGGAGGTCGTGTAGGTCATGGCCTAAGATCGTGGCCTGAGTTGACGCCACGTGGTAGTGGGTGTGTTGGAAGTTGTGGAAATCCTGCATGGGTCCACTAACTCCTTGTTCGGTCGAAAACTGAGACCGAACTGCTTTGGTTGCCGATCTGAGAGTAGAGCTTGATGCCGACCTAAGAGCAGAGCTTGATTGGTTGGCTTTTACCGAGCTGTAGGCTGAGGCCGAACTCTTTGGTAATGCCGGACTCATACTCTTCCTTGGGCTTTGGGCTGATGGGCCGTCACTGCTGTTGGGCTTGTTTAGTCCGTACCCCATCACAAGTAAACATATTTATGATAATGAATATATACCCGATGCTTTGGCTAATGCATCCCATCTTTTATCACCCAAAACAGCAACAGAAGCAGCTAGCTGGTCGTCTTCTTCCTCGTGCCAAGGCCCTTTACGCAGTTCAGCTCCCTCCATAACCGTATAGTTGATAGCCGAGTTGCGATGAGTTAGTCCCAGCAGCATATATCTATGTACTAATGCAATATAACAGGGATTAAGAATAACCAAGAAAGTTGCTTAATATATAGGAAAATGAGGGTGACCAAAACATATTACATTAGCAGAGAAAGCGGAGTACATGCACTAGAATATGTCACCACCATTTGCTTAGGTTTTTCATTCTGTTACATCAATCTTTTGGGCTGCAGACAGTATTTTGTCACATCTTGATTATAACAAAAATGTTGATGTTATAAAGTACTCCATTTACACATAATGCTTTTAATCCTGAAGCTCAAACAGATTGATTTATAGTCATTGTTATCTAAATGCAACTTGATAAGTAAGAACCACCTTGTTTTGGTAATAAAATGTTAGTACCTCATTTCAATATTCAACGGCTAATATATGCTCACCCCCACTACCCCATATAGTGACACTATTGTGATTAATTGATTGCCAAGTTCATGAAACAAAAACCAAGTAACACATTTTTGACACGTCGTCTTAATTTTCAAGTGATCCACTAATTAATATTGAGATCAAATAGCCTCTTCACATTATTTTAACATGGCCACGTAATAATAGAGTAATGAATAATGCGGCGTCAAATATAGTGTAATATAATGAACATTGGCGATGTTATAATTTCCATTTATCTAAATCGTGCTGTAAAAGGAGAAATGTTGATCCGAATCAACAGTGATATTCTTGTAATATTACAAGACTACTATTGTTTTGCCTAAAATATTCTTTCTGATTGTTTAAATATTGAATTGATAGGAACATAAAATAAAAATTTATGTTGCTCTTAATTTCAATTATAATTAATTTCATTATTATTTTTTTATTTAAAGCCTTTTATTTACTAAGTAATTAATATTATATATTTCATATTAAAGCACGTGCGTCTAAAATATTTCCTCCATCAGCCATTAATTCACAAGTTGACCCGTGAGTTTAAAAAATGTAGAAAAGGTGGGTGGAAAAGTTGGTGGAATGTTTCATATTTTCTAGTATGTTAATTTTATAATAAAATACATGTAAAATAAGTTAATGTAATGTGAGGTCAATTACTAAAAGTTGTAGTAAGAGGTAACCGTGACGGATCCAAAAAAAATTAGTACTCACATGTAATGGCAGACAACGGGAGTATCATTATATCATATGTCCCCTTCCTAGTTCAATCACTAAGCTTCGAATATTTCCAAATTAATAATAAAAATAATCCAAAAGGTTTTATTGATGATTTATGGCATGACTGAATAGCGTGTTTGCATATTCATTACGTAATCAAGTCGAATATTAAGTACACGATATTGCATGTCAGATGCAAATATAATGCAGGATCTTCACATAATATGATTGGAGAATGCAGCTTTTATCAGGTTGAGTTGTATATATAGGAAGCATATTACTACATTCAAACTCAATAACAAATCAACTAGTTTGAATTAATGGAAAATAAGATAATCACTTCCCTTCTTCTACCTATATGTTGTTTTTCCTGTAAATCATTATTTCTCCTTATCCTCAATTTCTATTTATTTCTTAGCTAAAAGTGCATAACGCAAAATATACATTGAATTATTGTTGCAGGGGTTGTTGATTCGGCCATATTCACCGTGAGAAACAATTGCCCATTCACAATATGGCCGGCAGCTCTAACCGGAGCCGGTTCTCCAGCCCAAACCGGGTTCGAGCTACCACCACAGGCTTCAAGAGCTCTCGCCATTCCAGCTCCATGGTCCGGTCGAATCTGGGCCCGGTTCCAATGCTCCAACTCTGGCCGATTCACCTGCGAAAGCGCCGATTGTAACTCGGACCAAATTGAATGCAATGGCGCCGGTGGCACTCCTCCTGCCACCCTAGTGGAATCCACACTAGCAGGGGACCAAGGCAAAGACTTCAACGACGTGAGCCTTGTTGACGGATTCAATCTGCCAGTAGCGGTCGCCTCTGCCGGAGGAAACTGCCCGCCCACGAGTTGCCCGGTTGATATCAATAACAAAGGCTGCCCCAATGAACTGGCGGTGAGAGGGGGGAACGGCGGGGTGGTTGGGTGCAAGAGTGCGTGTCTTGCACTCAACCAGCCACAGTATTGCTGCACCGGCGCGTATAGCAGTCCGGCAACGTGCAAGCCCACAAGCTACTCGCAGATATTCAAGTCGCAATGCCCGGAGGCTTATAGCTATGCTTACGATGATCAAACCGGCTTACTTACTTGCCCAACCGGGAACGACTATCTCATTACATTCTGTCCTTGAACAATTCTTAAATTCATATTATACTATAACTAAAGTCGAGTTCTCTTTAGTTCAAATAATTTGAGTACCCTCAATCTAAAGAAGAAAAAAAAATAAAAGACATGATAGTTTATATTTTTCCATTATTTTCATTCATTGTGAATCAAATATAAACAGTGAGATAACTTTCATTTCAAACAAACAAGACAAAAAATAAGTGATTCCATTACTACTATCATTCTTAAAATTTATACTATCATTCTTTTTATAAAGAGACGGGAGTAGTATTTATAAAGAGACGGGAGTAGTATTTATGTAGTAGTAATTTTGTTGGGGCGATGCATGTAAAAGATCAAATAAACCCTGTGTGTTTAAGACCAATTATGAGAGCATGCGCAGCGGTGGCGTCCGTTGCCACCGCCGTCCGCGCCGCTGGCACGGACGCCATCCGCCGCCGCTGCGCTCCCGCCGCTGGCACGGCGCTACTCGATGTATCGAGCACGTTCGTGCCAGCGGACGCACACGTGGCACGCTCCCATTCGTCAACGGCGTAGCCGTTGTATTTAAACGTTTTTTTATTTTTAGTTTTTAAAAAAATCGATGTGTTTATTAAAAAACCGATAAAAAAGAAAAAAAAAGGGCACGGCCCCAAAAAAAAGAGATGCCGGGGAGAACCGGGGGGACACCGGGGGAAGGGGGGGCAGGGGGGGCCCCAAAAAGACACACTGTCATCTATAAAGACCCCCAATTTCACCCCAAAAATTCACATCAAACTACACAAACTCTCATCATCATTCTCCAATATCCATTCTCATCTCCATTCTCTCATATCCATTTTCATCTTCATTCTCTCATACCCTACAACTTCACTATGTCCGGCCAAGACGATAACCCTTCGGGCTCCCACGGTTGGAACCCCGAATGGTTCGGTTCACAACCGTTTCCTAGTCCGGAAACGGAATATTCGGCCCCTCCTCAAACCCAAGATTCGGGCGTTACGGGTGGCTACCGTCCATACCCAATCGACGACCAAGGTGCCTCCGAAGGGCGCTACGGGTGGACACCGGAGCCTAGGCCTCGCGCCCCTTCCCAAATGCCGACTCCTCCATCTCGCGCCGGTGTCCGCACACCGTACTCACCGGCGGAGATGGAAAGATTGTTCAAGGCGTACTTGGAAATCTCCGAAGATGCGGTGGTTGGAACGAACCAATCCGGCGATCACTTTTGGTTGCGCGTCTCTAGCCGGCACAATGCAAACCGGCCGCCGGGAACGATCGAGCGCAACGAGAGTATGGTGCGCAACTGCATCGGCCGAGCCAACGAAGAAATTGGCAAGTTCAACGACTATTTCATCCAGGAGTCCCGGAATGCCGGGAGCGGCCGAAGCGAGGTCGACATCATCACCGCCGCGCTGAGCATCTACCAATCCATGAACGGTAAGTCGTTCAAATATCTTAACGTTTGGCAGGAGACGCGGACGCACCCGAAGTATAAGGGAGGCATAACATCCTCCTCTAGCGGCTCCTCCAAACAATCAAGGTCGGTAGCCCTATCCGACTCCGGCTCGGAAGAAGTGGCTAGCCAACTCGCCGGAGCTAACTTGGGTAGCCCCGACGCCGGACCGAGCGGTTCCCAACGCCGCCCCCAAGGAAGGAAGAAGGCGGCGGCCAACCGTCGTCGCGGCTCGACTCCCGAAGCCACTCCCGAAGCCGCTCCCGCTCCCTATGTGCCACCTCCACCCCCGAACAACTCGCTGTGGATGCTCTTAAGCCAACTCAATATGGCCGATAGGTCATCTATGACCCCCACGCAACTTGAAACACATGAGACCATGATAAAAGGTCTCCAAAAACAATTGGGGTTGATCCCGCCGGATGCGTAGTCTTATTAGGAGTTTAATTATGTAATTTTTAATTTTTAGGATTTTAATTATGTAATTTTTAATTTTAAGGAGTTTAATTATGTAATTTTTAATTTTTAGGATTTTAATTATGTATTTTTTAATTTTATTTATAATTTGTAATATTTATTGTGGTTTTTAAATAGATTTTAATATTATGGAAATGTTTTTGTTTAATTGAATTTTATATTAATTGTGCTCGTCCTTGCGGAAGAGCACAGTTGTGGGTGTTGTGCTCTTGCCAGAGAGCAGGCATGAATAGTACCGCCCGAGCCCACAACCGTGCCGCTGGCAAGAGCACGGTTGTGGATGCTCTGAAGCTAATCCAAAATTATTAGCAAATATGAAGAGGAAAGTTACGAGGAAATAATGAGTAATGGGTTGTAAATACCGAGTACGAAGGATTAGTGCCAAAAAAATCCATAAAAAAGTTACAGAAGTCAAAATAAAATTGTGCCCAACTCAAAAGAAAACACAGAGACAGAGAGGAATTAATGAAAGGCAAGGGGCTAGGAAAAGGAAAAGGAAAAGGAAAAGGAAAAGGAAAAGGAAATGGAAATGGAAATGGAAATGGAAATGGAAGATATCAACAATCTAAGCCAACAAATGACCAAAATGTAATGGTATCGCTCATTTGATTCAACTCTTTAATGTACAGGCCTCCACACCAAAAATACAGCACATTCAGGTTATTAGATAAAAAAAATATTGGCTTCCTTCCTCCGGATGCGCTGCTAGCAGCACACTTGATTATTTTGCTAGCGATCAATAAATGACTTGTTCATAAGATCAACGGCTGAATCCATAAACTGCCACCACCATAACAAATAACTCTATTAATTAACAAACATGGCACACTAGTTTTAAGGTGTTTTTTTGTTGAAAAAAGCAGATATCAACACATCCATCCTTTCCAGGACAGAAAAGGCTTTGTTTTGACAGCATGACATGGTTTCATTAGGAATAAGGAACAATTAGCAGACCCTGTGAAAGCCAACTGTTCACTAATTTTCACAATGATCCATTCATCTACAAGCTACTCTATATAGACTAGCACAAAATATGATCTTCTTTCCCTTCTCTAGTACACATCTAAAAGGAGTATCACATGAGCTAGTTCAGCTTAAATTTTCAACATTGTGAATAATCCAAACACTTTCTCTTTTTTTTGTTCATGTTATAATAACATGTAGGTGATTGGAACTTACTTTGCCAATTGATTTGAGTTCCCGGCCAACTGGTTCCATAAACTTCAAGTCCAATTCTATAGGCCAAACCTGCAAAAGTATAAACAAACGAGACTAACATATTAATATATAAAGTTCAAATGAGGCGTTCAAACTTCATGACAAAAGCAGTCCACAATCATGCAGACTTGGCATGTCCATAAATGGATCTAGAGTGAAAGTACAGAAAGTGAAGTAATCAAATCAGCCAATGATAGAGCATTCTCCATGATAGTTTATATCAACAGCATGCAAAGTGGATAGAGCACAAAACAAAAGGACACAAGAGCGATACATAAATTCATAGACTGCAAGGTTCTAGCATTATAATTTTGCCTCTTAAAAAATCATCTGATAGAGCCTAACTTAGGCATGCACAAACCGAACCGAACCGCCGGTTCACAAACCGGAACCGGAACCGGCGCGGCGGTTCCGAACCGGCAGACGGTTCGGCGGTTCATGAGGGCCGTTTCAGGTTCAAGAATTTTAGGAACCGGAACTGGTGGCTCGAACCGGCGGTTCAAATCAAATTTTTTTAAAAATTAATTAATTTTTATATTTAAAAATCAATCAATTTTCACAAATAAATAAATAAATACAAGAATTTTATAATAGCCCATATTTATTTGTTGGGCCTCTGAATTCTAAAAACCATCCTTGGTTATTTCTATTTATAGAAATATCCTTGAATATTTAGTGTTTCACTTTAAATGTGGGACAAATATGTTCGAAGTATTTTCTCTTATAACTACATGTTTAGCTCATTCATTCATCTTTTTCCAATGTGGGATACAAAACTTTCTTTTCCCTTCTACTTTTCTTTATTTTTTTACTATATTTTATTATTCACCAATTTTATCTTTATTTTTGTCATGATTCTTTTTCTAAGACAAATTTATAGATAATAATAGCATCAAATAGAATAGTTTAATTAAATATGAATGTTGCATGTTGCTCATAATTTGTATATTTATATAATGTGGATGTGTTCAAAAAATATTTGGATTTAAATGTGCTCACTTTTAATAATTCTAAGAAATCATTCTTGCTTGTTTCATTTTTATAGAAACATCTTTGAATATTTTGTGCTTCACTTTCAATGTGGGACAAAATATGTTGAAATATTTTCTTTTATAACTATATGTTTAGATCATTCATTCATCTTTTTTCAACGTGGTATACAAAACTTTCTTTTGTTTTCTATTATTCTTTATTTTATACTACATTTTATTATTCACTAACATTATCTTTATTTTTGTATGATTTTTTTCTAAGACAAATTTATAGATAATAATAGTATCAACTACAATAGTTTAGTTTGAATAGTTTAATTAAAATTTTTTTCCTTTTAAAGGAGGATCAACGATGGTTCCCCATCTACCCCCGAAGTGACTCGGACCCCCGGCCTAACGGTCGGAGGTGAAGCGTCTTACCACCGAGCTACGCCTCGTTGTCAAGGTGGGAACCAACTGGTCCACCGACCTCCCAGGCACGGGTCCAGGCTTTTTCACCTCCCCCAGCTCCTGGATCCAGGCCAGTGAATCCACTAGCCCCAGGGGAAATTAATCCCCAAGCTGCGCCTCCCAGGGGTCGAACACGTGACCTCTAGTTTAATTAAATTTGAATGTTGCATGTTGCTCATAATTTGTATATTTATAGAATGTGGACGTATTCAAATAATTGGATTTAAATGTAAGCATGTTGCTAATTTTTCTCAATATATTGATTAAAATGTGAAAAGAACAATTAATATAATTTGTATCATAATAATAAAAATAGATAACTAAAGAATGATTTGTATAGCGATATAATATAGTCTATATATTTATATATTAATAGTAGACTAATAGTATGATTTTGTATATTAGCTATTATTCTAATAGATGTACTATAATTTATATTAATAAAATTATTATTAGTGAATATATTCTTGATTGATAAGAATAAACAAATATTGAGTAATATGATTTGTATATAGATAAATAATCATTCATATAATAGTTATAGCTATATTAATACAATTTGTAATAATTATTCTCTTAATGTGTATAATGGTATTTATTAGTTAACATATACTCCCTCCGTCCCACATAATTTGTCCCACTTCAAATATTCCATTTATAGAAAAAAATTAAACCCTTCCTAATTACAATCAGGCACCCCAAATCACACAATTAATGCAATTAATCTACCAAATATCTCCTCCCACCGTCTCCCCCATTTCGCCTCCCCCATTCAATTCGCCTCCCCTTCAATTTACTCCTCACACCGTCTCCCACATTCAATTCGCCTCCCATCAATTCGCCCCCCATTCAAGACACTTCCCACCGTCTCCCCCATTCAATTCACCTCCCAGCCGTCTCCCTCATTCAATTCGACTCCCATTCCAATTCACCTTCCTCATTCTAAAAACCCTAGATCTACACTCATTCCTCCACCATTCCCACCGCCTCCACACAACTCGACTCCCCTTCCACTCCCAGTACTCCCTGTGAAAACCCTAGATCTACACTGATTCCTCCACAACTTCGACCGCCTCCACACAAATCGATGGATGCTTATCTCGACTCTCCTACTGGTTTTTTATCGGTCGATCTGGACGATCTCGTCGTCCCAGACACCCCGGAGCATCTATGGGATTCTGACTCCGCCTTCGACGCCGGAGCCCTAATTGACACCGTTGTCCCCGAAACCCTAGTTGATTTCGCCATACCCGTAGATGTGTTGCCTTCTCACTCCGCCATTGAGTACGATGACTGTGGTTGCCCCTACTACGGGCCACCACCACCAGCCACCCCCTACAACTGTGGTTTGTAATTGGGTTGGAGGCAGTCTCTCATGACTTCCTTGTTCACTGATTGAATTGGCTTTGTCTCCAAGGTGCCTTTTGCTCTGTTCTTGGATTTTCTCTGTGCTGGCTCTTTTGTTGTGAATGGAAAGATGCCTGTTTTTCCATCAAATATGACATCTCCATCTTGTCCAAAGTATGGTCTGCACACAGCACGCATAAACATCACCTTTGTGATAAACCGCTTTGACTTACATGACCTATATGGTTCTTCTTCATCTGGCAGCAGGTAGTATCTATCCGTAGCCTTAGTCATGAAAAACCATTTTTCATCTATGTGCACTACATTGTGCATTGTGTGGTATTTGAGCATACCATTGTGCACCAGAGGCTGAACATGAATGAGAGCCCATTTCATTCTTGCTAACTTGTTTGCGGCAGTAAGTTGGGGCTTCACAGCAGCATTTGTGTGTGGCCGCAGTTCCCCTGCTTTCACCTTTCTGCCCACTGCACTCTTACTTAACTCCAGTTTGACAGCCAGCTTGCGGATGGTAGATCTTTCAAGGAATGAAAGAGCTCTTACTCTGTTTGAATCAAGTTGAACTCTATCTTTGCGTTTGAATCCTTTAAACACGATCTTGTATGCTCACAGGTACTCCAAGTTGGATTTGGTTGCTGGCCTCTGCCCAGATTCTATGCACTGTTTTCCTGCTCACTCTAAAGTCCTTTGCTGTCTTCACAAAACCTCCATATGCTACTTTACCTTCATGGCTCAATTGTAGCAGCCTTTGAGCTATCAGATTTTTGGTGTCCACTCCTACAATGCACGAGTTTTTGTCGCCTGCGATATCTCCGGCACTGTCTCCAGCAGCATACTCCGTAGCCCTATGATGAAAATTTTCTGAGGGCAATACTTCTATAAATCTCCTTTTGTTGTATAGGTAATCCTTTGTAGCTAGTGGTAGTTGGCCATTCCCTAGTAAGTTCCCTCCAAAAAAATTTGTTTAAGTTTAGTGGGATTTGGGATTTCCCTCCCAGAAATCCTCTGTTGTAATCTTCATTAGACTTTTATTGAGAATTTGTAGTGTGTGGAGTTGTATAGAAGAGGCCATTTGGGTTAAAAAAACTGTGCATGTGTATAATCTGGAGCCTTGACAATTGAGCACCTGGGATTTAATTTTGTGCACATTAAAACAGTAATTACAATTAAAAAATTGAACTTTCCAAATTTAATTATCCTCAATTCATCACTAATGCAAGATTTTCATCAAAATAGAAGAAAAGTAAACAAGGTGGGACCCCTTTTTCACTACATACCTTCATTTAAATCAAAGTCAAACAACATTTCTTAAAACCAGTGCCAGGTCAAACTGACCCGAATTATGTGGGACAGAGGGAGTACTACATAAACTTACACACAAACGAATCGATAATGATAAAGGATTAAAGAATAATACTTAATATAATAATATTTGTTGTTAAATTATAATTATAATAATAGAAAATAGTCTAGATATAAACAAAGATGGTGGAAATCTACCATTTAGTAACAAATAATGACTTTTATCCCACATGGAAAGAAAGAGCAACACATCCAAAAACATGTAGCTATAAAAGAGAATCATCCAATACATTATCTTTCAACTCAAAGGCTCAAGTCCAACATTATAAGTTGTGACTTGTAGTCTCGGTCAAATAAGACTCAAACGAAAAAAAAAATAAAAAAAAATATTTGAACCGCCGAACAGGCCTGGAACCGGCGGTTTTGAACCGCCCCATGAACCACATGTTTTTTTAACCGGAACCGCCTACAACTTTGGTGGGCCGGTTCAGGTTCAATGAAATTTTGAACCGTGAACCACCGGTTCCGGTTCGGAACCGACGGTTTTTGAACCGTGTGCATGCCTAGCCTAACTGCAGACCAAACTGTGTTTGTTACTGGACATATTAATTGCAGTAGAAGTTTTAGATATCCAAAAGGTCAATAATCATAATGTTACTATCGAATACTAAGATATCCTCAGCCAGGAGAATCTGGAGACATTCTATCAACAATGATATTTGATTCTACAGCAAAAATCTATGCATACATAGCAGAAAAAATCACTTCATCTAGTAGAATGCATATGCCTTTTCAACTAGTAGAATATCTATTCATGCTTCTTTTCCTCAGCATATGTCCACTTTCCATGTTAGCATTTAGGATTCTCAAGGAAACTTGAGCTAGGAGTAGAAGAGGATGAGTAACACACGCCTCAAGACCCTTGACTACTCTTACGCTTTGAATTGACCTTTAGCCTTAGATATATCAGTCACTGCATAAGAAATATATTCTGAGGTATAGACATAGCACTGCTATATCGTCCAAGGCTCGTTCGATTAATTCATGAACAAGATGAGCATGTACCAGTTCACAGCAAGATATTCAGTCGCATTTACACATATATCAAACAACACACCTTATTACTGCAATTATGTCAATAGTCGCATTTACACATATATCAAACAACACACCTTATTACTGTAATTATGTCATTTTACGCAACAATACGACTTCCCTCCATGGTTTATGTAAAGGCAAATCTCAGCAATAACAGGTAGAATTACTTAGCATCTTCTATTTAATCTATTGCAGTCCCAACTCCCACGTCAATTAGCCACACATATGCATGCAAATGAACAATGAAGATACGAATTCCTTTTCCATATTTATAAAAGTTTTAACATGTACAAGAAAAGGCAGATGGCTAAAGAGGAGGCACCTTGAGACCAAGTAACTTGATGGGTACAGTTTGACCAGGCACAATGCAGTCCGGCCCTGCAGCTTCAACCACAGCCTCTTTCCCTAGGCCACTCCCAATTGGATCATCATGCTGAGAAATGATATCCAAAATCACCAAGTGCTTACCACAAGAACCAGAGTATATAAATGTAAAAGCTACCACACCTTTAAGATTATCAAGGAGAACATACAAAGTAAAAATACTTTAGATAAAAATAAATAACCAGCATTGCAAATTGGCAAGAAAACGCCCCATAATCTTGAAACATCCTCCCCTTCCCCATCCCAAAACAAGGTTGTTAAACAGCATATTGGTGAATGTCTAGTAGAAAAACCGTAGAGCCCCGCCTCTGTTAAAGATGAATTAGAAAGTTTGGATCTTTCCCTCATCTTTGCTTTCCATAATTAAAAGCATATGAAGCGTTTGATACGTAAAACCTTGTGATATAGTAAGAGTTCCAATGAACATATACAGGACATACAGGATTGTATTAAACCATGAATTTTGGAAAGAAGACTACGCAACACACCTAAACTTCAAGAAAGGGAAAAATAAAATATTAATTAGGCAGCAAGAAACCTTCATAACAGAAAGGGCAAATTGAGAATAAGGATTCTGAGAGAGGCGGAGAATGGGAGAGTGGTGAATTTTAGGAATAGGTTTTGCAGCCGTCGACGCCCTCCACGGAACATCTTTCAGCAGGGCAGTTCCTTTCACCGACATCTTTTTGCGTAAACAAATTCTGTAGCTAATTTGTGATGAGAAATTACTGGTTTTTGTTGGAGTACGAAACCACGAATAAGATTTGAAGATAAGAATTTGGATTTTGTTTTAGTTGAAGAAGAGTGTCCAATGTCGATGGATTGGATATTGATTTTTTGGCGAGGAAGAAGAAACGGCCTGTAGGCTATCGAATACGATTAAGCGATTTTCTGTGGTTATTCTCAAAAGATATTTTTTTTATATTTATTAATATTGTAATAGTTGAATTTATGAATTAATTTTTATTAATTTAATCATATGAAATAAATTAGGATAAAATATTAATTGAAAACCTGATGAATCTAATGCATACAAAAATGTAGATTTAAAAATAAGATGAATTAAATCAAATTGGATGACTTAAGAAAATCTCAATCGAAGAACAGAAAAGACAACATATGGCTTCATTGAAGAAGATGATGAAACTGAAACCGCCTCTCCTCATTTTACTTGTCCTCGTTCTCGCATTCTCTTCTTCCCCCACATACAAATGCTACTCCTATAGTGATTTGTTATAATAAAAACAACTACTTTTACAAATGTGAGAACTGAGAACTTTGCCTATAGTTGTTACATACGCTACTAGTTCAAAAATATGAAAATTCCGCTCCCTTTGGATTCCCATTTAGTTGTATTCATCTACATCAAAATTCAAGGAGATGCTTCCTTCCATTGAGTAGATCTTCACTATGAGCATCCACAATAGACAATAGTGGACTAGCCGGCGCCCTAGCTGCCGGCGAGCGGCTACGCGCTCGGCTAGTCCACTGCTACAGTAGGCTAACCGAGAGGACGAAAAAAACCCTAGAGCTAGGGCGTGGACGAGCGCGGCTAGCCGATCGCTAGTCCATTATTGCGTGGACAAGCGATCGACTAGTCGATTTTTTTATTTTTTTTATTTTTGGTTTTTCCCATCTCATTTTTTTCTATGTTTTTTTTTCTTCATTTCATTGTTGTTGTTTTTGGTATTTTTTTCTTGGGATGGCTATTAATGGGCTAGGGCATTGGCTAGGTTGTTGGAAGGGCATAATGATGTGGCAGAAGGAGTTTTTGGCTGAGCTATTGCTAGGCTGTAGCTAGGGCGAAGCTATTGTGGATGATCGGATTAAAAATATTTAAGCGCTTCCCCTTTATTTGTAGTTGGATTATTGATTTATTTCCGCATAGGAAGTACTCCATCCGTTCCATAGTAGTGGATGCATTTCTTTCCGGCACCGAGATTAAGAAAAATTATGTTAAGTGAGTTAAGTAAAAGAATAATAAAGTAGGAAATGAAAAAGGTAGAGAGATGAAGAGAGAATAAGGTAAAAGAGAGCAAAGTAAGTGAGAAGAAATGTGTTGACTTTTATTAAAAATGAAAATGACTCCACCACTACTATAGAACGTACCAAAATGACAAAATGATTTCCCTACTATGGAACAGAGGGAGTAGTATTTAGTGGCAGACCTACAATGGAGCCTGGGGTCCGATGGAACCCCCAACAGTGATATGATCAATTGCTAACTCACTTCTTAATTGTTAACTACAACTAATTTAAGATCATAGGATTTTGTAGATCTAATAATGTATAAATTGCCACGTGTAATTTCGGTTTTCATTTTTTAATATTAAAAAAATATGAATAACTACCAAAGTTTGGGTTTTGAGTCATGTCAATATAGTATAGTAAACATATCAATACAAAGCCTTAAGTATGCCAACATAATTTAATATTGACATTCTACCCATATTATGTTGACATTTTATGACATTTATGTTGATATTTAGCTATTTGTCGAAAATTTTCAAAATTCATAAAAAAAAATTCAAATTTTGACTTCGAAACATATGCAATTGAGATCTCGTTAAAATCATTATGAAAAAACCATTAATTTGATATATGTTGTGTGAAAAATTAATTTAAATTGAGATAGTTATATGAATTTAAAATTTTGTGATATTTTTCTTAAAGTTAGTTATAACTAATTTGTTGTTAAATAATATTAATACCCTAATTGACATATTTTGTTCATTATGTTGATACTAGAGGCTAAATGATCTTGAGCCTTGATTTAAAGATCTAATGTCTATGATTCAGTTGTAGGTAGCAATTCTAGGATAAGTTAGCAATATAACACGTTACAACCCCAAACATTTGTAAGTGTTATTATATAGTACTAGTATATAGTAGTTTCAAAAGATGAATAAACTCAACAATCAGCGCAAGTTGTGAGGCAACAGAGTCCTCTATTTGATATTCGGGTCGACTCTGCTTGAGGTCAATTTCTTCTGCATTCTGCTTGAGGTCAATTTCTTCTGCATTTTTAATGCTTTCATTCACTGTTTCACTTTAATGCTTTCATTCACTGTTTCACACAGTACCAATTATTCTGTATGCTTCCCATTTTTTCGAATATAAAAGCTGGCAATAAAATATTATCCTTATTTGTTGCTCTCAATAATATGATAAAAATATCATCTTATTATTTTTTTTCTTACTTTATTTAATTTATTATAAAATAACACTAAATAAAATTTTGTGTTGAAAAACAAATACACACGCTTCATTTTTTTTTGCTTCGCACACACTTAGCAATAAAAAAAATTCTCCTTATTTATTACTCCCCATTAAAGAAACAACATCATCCATAATGTTTTTTCTCTCTTACTTTATTATTTCTTTACTTAACTTATAAAATAGTAACACTAAATAAATTCTCGTGTCGAAAACACATACTCCCTCCGTCCTGCAATAAGAGTCCTATTTAGTTATGGCACAGATTTTAAGAAAGGTAAAGAAAAGTTTGTTGAATAAGTTAGTGGAATATGAGTTTCACTTATATAATAAAATGTGAGTGAAATAAATTGGTGGAATGTGGGACCTACTTTCCATTTATGGTAGAAGTAAAATAAGACTCTTATTGTGGGACGGACCAAAATGGCAAAATAGATCTCTTATTGTGGGACAGAGGGAGTACTTTACATTTAGTGGACAAAGAAAGTTATTGTCACCATCATTTTATCATTCGTTGCTTATTATTCATCTATATATCTTCGCAACTTTCTACCAATCATGCCATAACTACTTGCGATAAGGTAAATATTGAAAAATACTATACAACTGTTTATAGTAAATTGGACCCCAAAGTTGAAATCTTGCCCGTCTATTATAGATGCTTAAGCTCCACATCCTTAAATTTGATCTAATGTTTATTCAAATTCACTCAAACAATAAGGAAATAACAAGTTCTATACGATAAACCAAACCAAGCACAAGTTATTCATCAAATACGCAACTCCCTACAATATTGATGTAAAAATCATTGAGTTTGAATTTCATTAAATACGAACATCTATGTTTTGTTTCATGTAACTTTTGTTAACTAACTTTACGTGGTACTACTTTAACGAAAAATCTAATTATATGTGTGTGTCCATCGGCGGATCCACTAAGGAACAAGGGGTACAACTGTACCCTCAAAATGTGTTATTACCAATATATAATTATGTAGATAACCAAGCAAGTTCCTTAGCCCATCGGTAGAATCTTCCTCTACCAATTCAGTAGCCCAAGTTCAATTCTCATTCAGTTTTAAGTCTTTTTATGTATTTTAGCAATATAATAAAATATTATTCATTTATTTTATTTATTTTCAAATTAGTTAATTCTCTTGAAAAGTATTTTAATTATTTTTAATGAATTTCATTTTCTCTTCTAATGCGTCTTTATTTTGTACATATGTTTCTAATTTAAATGTCTTATTTTGTACATATATTTCTAATTTAAATTCATCTTATACATTTATATTTAAAACAATTTCTTATCTTATAAAGCATTATGCATTTAGTTATTTTCTAATGATTGTTAATATTAAATTTTTGTTTTAATTTATTCTATTGTATTTTATTTTTTTATTTTCTATTTTTTTAAATAATTGAAACATTGCTCAAATAGCCAAATGATAATTTATTGGTAAAATAACCCACAAAAAGATAAATTATTAAAAGGTAATACACTATATATGCCAAAACAATTTATCTATAATATATAAATCTATGAACCTTTATTTTGAATAATGAATGTCATTTAAGTAGCAGTAACACTAATTTAAAAATAATTCAAAGTATAATCTTAATTGAAAATAAAAATAAAAATTTTGATTGAGAGAATAAATTAAAAAGAAGAAAAAGGATCGGATTTTGAAACTTTAATTCACTATAATTATTTATCGTACCCCCAAACCGAAATTCCTGGATACGTGACGTGTGTGTCCCTACCAATGATTCCATTGAAGTTTTATCTCGTTAGAATATTTCTACATGATTGGCTTACGTGCGTTATTTACAATACTAATACAGCCCAAGATCACATCTATTTTCTTCATTAGTATGAGACCTATCGAAAATTGGGTACAACTATGGTAATTTCGTATGACATGCAATTATTGCAATCTTATTTTTGTGGGGTCTTTAAATTGAGAAAAAATTCTCTTAGTCTAGGTATACCAGATGGCAATATGCCGTGGTACTCCCCACCAATATTATATTGCCAAATGGAAATACACAAGGCATCTACTTCCATCTAGAAGCATAAATAATTTGGAAAGAAAAATGCATTTTCATTTATTAAGGAAACTATCCCTAATGATATACATTTTCTTTTTATGTGTACACTAAAAAAATGAATGATATTATCGTATCGTATTGCACCAACAATTTATTAGTTTAGACTGCTTTTCTTTTATATTGATATATATACATAAATTCAATTTTTTTATTTAATGGATTTTTTTATTTGATGTAGGCATAATTTAAAATTTGTTAGCATTGCACACAATAGATTTACTATTTTAAATAGATTGAACTACATAAAATGTCTCTGACGTTTCCATTTGTTTCACTCCAGACCCCTAATAAAAAAAAATATCACCACAAGTCTCTGGCCTTTAACATAATCACATATCGTATATTTGTAGTCATTTTTCAGACCAAAATGCCCAAATGCCTTGAAGGGCATTTCAGTCATATTACCAACACATGCAGGCCTACTCTGCACTTTTGCAGACATTAGCTCTGCACTTTTGTCAAATCAGTACATGCAGCAGTGTAGCTTGCAAATTGACAAATAAATGAAATAAATAACTATTGCAACATATATAGTTATAAAAACCTGCTGCATAATTTGCGCTGCTTCATTCACCAGATCTGAAATCTCGATATGTCGGCGGGTGTGGCCGGCGACGGTTTCCACGATGGAATATTCGAGGGATGCATCTCCGGCAGAGACATGAACATCGAGCGGCGGCCGTACCATAAGAATTGCAAGTGCGCCCTTCACAAAGAGCACGGCCACTGCAGCCACGCCTCTCGCCACAACTCCATCTCCTATCCGATCCGAAGGACGTGGAGCGAGGGCTGCTTGGCGCTGATGAATCTCTCTTCTCCGATCACCGGCGCCGCCTCTCCGTGCCACAATTCACCCTCCTTCGTTACCGCCGCGGCGCAGGGAGATATGACGAGGACGCAGAAGCATTTGGTCCTGTACAAGGAGGAGGACGAAGAGGAAGAGGTCGATTAGTTTTTTTTTAAAAAAAATTCTCTCTTTTTGTTCTTATTAACATTGATTAGTGCATATTTTGGGAAATTCTTTCAATTGTCAGATACAAGAAATTATATATTTTCATATTTTTAGAAAAAAAAACCTTCTGCATAATTTATTGAACTTGCAAATTTTGGTCTTCTAATTTTGAATTGGGCAAATTTTATTGTCTGAAATTCAGTAAATTATTACTAATAAATTTAATATTAAACGTTCGTTGAATAATAAGGATTAAAATTCACGAGCTCGTCATATTCTATTTGTTCACTACCCATAATTTTGAATCTTATGATAGTTGATAAAAAAAACAGCATTAAATACTAAACATTAACAATTTCAAAGAATTAATTTAATAGAATAATATAAGTACTACATTAATTATGAACGGATTAAGAATAAAGTATATTACCTTAGAAAAACACTATTTCACTATTTTAAATTTTACGTGTAGATTTTTTTTCAGTTGGGTAAACACTAATTAATTAAACAGTTACGACTTACGAATCCAAATCATATGGAGTGTAACATATATTTTGAATTATACAGATATTATTAACTAATTAATAAAAATTAGCAGCATATATTGTGAAATTTTTGAAATGTATTTGTTAAATCACGAATGGAGTATGGTATACGTGGCGTGTATATGTGGTGTCTCTATACACAGACCGACGCTGACTCACAACCATCATAACTGACGGCTGACGCACAGACGTCAAATCGCGTCAGGTTGCAGGCCGCCATTGCAGAACTCCATGTGATATGCCCATAACGCCCTTTTAGGGCTAAAGGGCCTTTTAGTCCCAAAAAACATGATATGTGATTATGTTAAAGGCCAGAGACTTGTGGCGATATTTTTTTTAGTCAGGGGTCTGGAGTGAAACAAATGGAAACGAGACATTTTATGTAGTTCACTCTTTTAAATAATGATAATGTGTTATGTTAAAATATTAATTAAGACAGCTATATATATAATGATAATGTGTTATGTTAAAATATTAATTAAGATTGCTAATAATATAAGATGATATGATGGATTTTATACAATAGAAAAAATATTTAGTACCAAAATTCAATATGAATTTTAAGAAAATAAAATACTACTCGTACTATTTATTACGGTATTCAAATTAAGGATTACAATCTTATTTCATGCAATTAAAATGAGATTATATTGTTTAACATCAACTATAAAATTAAGAAGAAAAAACTTTAGTAGACATAATTATGTAGTCTATTATAGTTACTTAACAATAAAAAAATTACTATAAAATAACGAAGAGAAGACTTAAATATATATATAAAGAAATAATCTATTAATTATAAACATAGCCAAAAACATATTAACTTGATTAAAAGTAAAAAGGATGGAGCTTGCGTATATACATTGTGTGTATATATGATTATATATACTCATATGGGAATTGTAAAAGTTTCCTTAAAACATCATATTATACCATTATAAGCATTTGGCGATGTATGCTATATATTTCCATTTAGCAAAATAATATTGGTGGGACATACCACATCACATTGGCATGTGGTATACCTAGACTAGGGAATTTTTTTCTCATTTAAATTGATTATCGTAATGTTATTTATAGTAATAAAATAGTCTATTAAAGTGCAATACATCATAATTATATATTTGTTTAAAAAAATAGAATTAAAAAAATTCTAGTACACCTTATTTTTGAATCAACTACTCCATATAATTTTTATTAAAAAAAATTGCCAATAAACTTTAAAAATAATTATATACTTTGATGTAATAAATTCTTGATAGCAGCTACAAAGTTGAAATAAAGTACATAAGATTAAAATTAAAGAAACAGAGAATATGTGAAACAATAAAAATGATACTAAATGAAATGGAGCACCAAAATTGGATTCTGATTCTGATTAATTTTAATTTTCTGTCTTCCATTCTGATTATGTATGCTTTACTTTAATTTTCAAATTATCAATTATGATTCGTTTTATCCAATTAAGGTTAATAATTAATTTATTAAGATTTATAAAACTTAAATAAGGATATAAGAGTAGGAGTATAATTTTATAACTCTTCTTCAAGTATGTATGTGGATAATAGCATAAGTACATTTATGGGTTAGGATTCACAAAACGGTGGAGTTGATTTCAGGTTCATGATTGAAACTCCGGCTGTTTTTTAGTAACAAATTTGACAGACACCCACCCCCCAAGTGGGCGTCAATTTCAATTTGATAGTAACTCATACCTTATTCACACCTATGAAAGATCCATATCTACAATCTGCCTACATTTTTCAAACTTCTGAACAAAGAAGCACGCTTTGAAAGTCTAATAGCAGCAGCGTATTGATTTTGGGCCATGAATCCATTCATAATATTGTTTTGTCTTGATTGAGAACAAGTGGGCAAGACTAGCCGACAAGAGTTGGGATAGATTGAAATGGGTGGGGCGCTTTTTCCATCATACACACAAAAAGTTGATTGCATTAAGCAACTAAATAAGCACTACTGCCCAATCCCTTTCCATTTTCCATCACATGATATCATACTTTCACTTTTCATAAACACTTCATTGCTAATTCACATTTCTTGTTTCTTTTAAACTTGGATGGTGCAAGAACAACTTATGGAGTACATTCTTTTGCAATCATCAAAATAAGTATGCCATTGTGTGAACCGATTATAATCTTGTATCAATTGAGTAAATGGCATTGCATTTTTATCTACAATACCATAATATCCGTAATAAAGTAAGATGAGAAACAGAGGACGACTCTGTTTCCAATTGTTCAACCTTCGGAAATTTGCTCATCTCTAAACTTCTTGTATATGTCCCCTCTGTAAAACTTCCTAGTCCTCACTACCAAGATGAAGGAAACAATGCAGCCAACCATGGTAGTGGCGGTGATGATGAGAAACGCGAGCTTGTAACAGGTGACGCCGGTGCACGACAGATCCTCCCCGTGTCTCCTCGTCAGCCCTTTCGCCGCCAACTGCTTCATCGCCTCCATATCGTACAAATGCCCCGTGATCCTCACATTGAGAATGTACGCCCCGAGGGGGCTGGCCCCCCCGCCCAATGTGTAGAGCGTGGAGTAATACTTGAGGCCAAAGATCTCGGATATGATGGCGAAGATCAACGGCCACTGCGCCCCGAAGCAGAACCCCATGATGATCGAGGACACGTAGAGAGAGTTAGGCACGCCGAATGCGATGAGGAGATGGCCGGAGCACGAGACAAGCAGCACCAGCGTCAGCATCAGCGGCCGCGGGAACTTGTACTTGGCCAGGACTATCTCCGACACGAATCCCGCGGTGACTCGCCCGAGGTAGTTCCATATGCTGACCAGCGACACGAACGTAGTGATAGTTTTCGCCGGATATCCCAACGCCCTCCCGATCTGCCCCAGGTTGTCGATCGCGGTCAGTGTCCCGCCAACGCCGAACGTGATTGCCGTAAACAGAATGATCATGTCGATGCTGAAAAGCGCCTGGAGTATGTTGTAGTCCTCCCCTCTCTCCGGCGGCTTCAGCACATCTTTCCACCACGGCGTCGCCTCCACCGCCGTGGCAACTTCCTTTTCCGGCCTAGCCTCCTCTGTGATCACTTTCACGGCCGTCGCCGGATCAGTCACTGCTTCCTTCCTTCCCTTCCAATTACTGAGCTCTTCTCTGAAGACGACAGCGAGCGGGGCGAAGAGGAGGATGAGGACGACGGTGGCGAAGCCAGCGTATGCCGGCTGAGTGAGAGTACTGTGCCAGTTTTGGAAGATGATTGCGATCATGAGGAAACCGGCGAGCCCGAGAGATATGTAGAGGAGATGGTAGAAGACGCGGACTTCGTTCTCCGGCTTGGTATCGGCTTTCATCAAACGAACTGTTGGCAAAAATACAAGAGAGACAGCGGCGGGAAGCCAGGCGATGAGCAGGATGAGGGATTTGGAGTCACCGGCGTAGAAAGCGTGATAGAGCTGGGTCATGATGGCGCCGCTGAGGCCGGTGAAGCCCTTGAGGAGGCCGATGACGATGCCCCTGCTCTGGGGGAAGTTCTTGACGCAGGTGACGAGGGCGCCGGTGTTGGAGAAGGTTTGCGAGTTGGCGCCGACGCAGATGTAGAGGCAGATCTGCCAGACAGGGGGAGGGGAGATGCGGTGGGTGGCGGCGAGCCAGATCATGAAGTAGCCGGAGAAGTTCATGGTCATGCCGATGGCGAGGACGACCCAGGGAGGGGTGAACTCGTTGATGATGCCGGACATGATGCCGATGTTGCCGCCGAGGTCCTTGAAGAAGCTGATGAGGTTGAGGGTGGTTTGGTCGTAGCCGAGGGAGGTTTTGAGGTCGTTGGAGTAGGCGCCGAAGATGTAGGTGGCGCCGGACATTGACATGATCAGGAGGCACCCGAACACCATGAACCATCGCCCGCGGAGCATCTGCATCGCTACCACTCCGACGCCGCGGCGGATTAGATCCGCCTCCACCATTTTGATTTTGGTTGGTTTGTTGTTGGTAGCGGATAAGAATGTTGTTTGGAGTTGGGAGTGTTGAATATTCGATCATGAATTTGTGGATAGCTACTTATACTACTCTAAGCTAAATCATTTTCGTTTTATTACTCCTACCTTTTTTCTTGGAGTAGCTAGTGTTTGATTGCTATTGGTGTACAGATAGGTGTGGTGGATGGAAGCAAAGATTGACTAGTAGATCTCGCCTTTGCAAATTACTGTATTATCCATTTATGTATTTATCTTTTATAATAAAAACTTTTTTTAATAATTAATACTATCCGATCTCCATGTCTCAATAACTATTAATACTATCCGATTCCATGTCTCAATAACTATTTTTAACAATTAATACTATTCGATTCCATGTCTCAATAACTATTTTTAATAATTAATACTAATATACTATCCGATTTCCATGTCTCATGTCATAATTTTCTTTATAATTTATCTCATATAAAATGTCATCTTTTTTTTTTATCAAAAAAGCTTTCTCTATTAATATATAAAAAAATAGTAATACCCCCGTCCCACATTATACTCCCTCTGTCCCCGAATAAGAGTCGCTAATTTCCATTTTGGGTCGTCCCTCATTAAGAGTCACTCTTCATTTTTACCATAAATGGTAGTAGGCCCCACATTCCACTAACTCACTACACTCACATTTTATTATAAAACCAATATAAAAATGTAGGTCTCACATTCCACTAACTTTTTCAACCAACTTTTCTCTACATTTCTTAAAATTCGTGCCCGGTCAAAGAACGACTCCTATTAGGGGACGGAGGGAGTAAATAACTAAAGTCTTGTAAGTGAATGTACATCTACTTTCTTATTCTTGCATTGTTGACAAACTTATATTTCATTGGTTTAATTGGTATATTGATGTGATTATTCTTGAGTTATGTTGTTTGAATTGTCTATTCTCAGCCAATTAATTGTTACTCTATCCGTCCCATAATAGACGGCACACTTGAGAACTGACACAAGATTTTAGGTGATGTTGTTTTGTGTGTTAGGTGGAGAGAGAAAATAGTATATTTATATTAGAGTAAAGACCATAATTGGTACTCCCTCCGTCCCTGAAAATTTGTCCCATTTTCCTATTTCCGTCCGTCCCACAAAATTTGTCTCATTTCACTTTTTACCATTTTTTGTAGTGGACCACATATTCCACTAACTCATTGCTACTCACATTTTATTATAAAACTAATATATAAAAGTAGGATCCAAATTCCACTAACTTTTTCAACTCACTTTTCATTACATTTCTTAAAACTCGTGCCGAGTCAAAGTGGGACAATATTTGGGGGATGGAGGGAGTACTAAACATATGGCTATTTTACGATTCTGGTCCCAGACATTACGTTTTGAATTATTGCATCTCATACATTTCAACTCGGGCCACAATTAGTCCAAAATAGACGGATCCATTAAATATTAACGGTCAACGGATTTTAATCGGATTTTGACCCATTTACAATCTTTAAATGTGATTATTAGCTCCTAAATTATACCCTAAAGGCCTAAATTATATCTTTGACATACAAATTTTTTCCAAGCTGTGTTGAAAAATGGCAGATTCCGGCGATTCGAAGCCGACCTTCCTACTTCATCGTAGAAACCATCTTTTCCCCTCCAAAATCTCTCTTCCTCGACACTGCTCCTTGCTTCCGTGCATTTCCCATTCCTGAAGACGTGCTTCAATTTCACACTTCTCCCCTCTTCTCGTCGTTGTTCTTCTTCGAGAACATGGACACGATGGAGAACGGCACCACACCACCGCCGATCGCGCAGAAGCAAGAGTCCGACGACGGATCTCGGCTGAAGTCTTAGCTGGATCAGAATATTGTGAAATTAAGTTTAAATCGAAGACAACAACAAATTAGGATTCGCCGACGGAGTCAGAGAGCTCAAATCCCAATCGATTACACAGAAATTCCAGACAATGATTTTCCTCTCCAAGTTCAATTTGTTGTAAATCTGAGCCATTTTCATTGAATTTCTATGTTCCATTTTATAGGAATTCGGTCCATTTTTGTTGGATTTTTTTTTGTTCCATCTTCGATTTGGTTCAATTGTTAGGGTCGATTCGGGTCCATGAGTCAAGGTTGTGACGATTTCGGGGATAAGAAGTACTCCTGGACAGCTGAGCTTGGGATTGCGGAGAAGCACAGGAAGGAAGAACAAATGTAGTACAGAGATCAAGGGTGGCGAAGATGAGAAGAAAACCTACAAGGACGTAGATGAATTAAAGTATAATTGTGTACCTGTAATTAAAGTTAATTAGAGCATCAACAGTGGCGGGGAATTTCCAGCTGAATTCTCAAAAACACCTCCTGCCACGTCATACGGACTTCCCACTGCACTGCCACGTCATAAGGATTCCCCACTGCACAGTGGCGGACATCCCGAAGGACTTTCCACAAATAAAAAACATTTAATGCAATAAACGAGAATTCCTTGCGGACGTCTGTGGGAGTCAACGCAATGACGGACGTTCGCACGGAATTCCCCGTGGAATTCAGCGGAACACCGCGGAACTGTGAATTCCTCGACGGAATTCCGTATCCGTGCATGCCACGCACAATGGCGGACGTCCGCCACGGAATTTCCGCACTCCGGTGGGAATTCCGCGGTGACGTCCGCCACTGCTGATGCTCTTAGTAAGTTTCAATAATATTAAGGATATAATTTAGGAGCTAATAATCACATTTAAAGATCGCAAATGGGTCAAAATCCGATTAAAGCTCGTTGACCGTTAATATTTAACGGATCCGTCCATTTTGGACTGATTGTGGCCCGAGTTGAAATATATGGGATGCAATCATTCAAAACGGAATGTCTAAGACCAAAATCGTAAAATAACCATATAGTTAGGACCAATTTTGGCCTTTACTCTTTATATTAATGTGAGAGGATTTTTTTTCCAAAAAAGGAAATATGACATCTTTTGAGGGACAAATTAAAAAGGAAAGTGTAACATCTATTATGGGAAGTAGGGAGTACTATTTTGGAATTTGATGTTTTTGATGAGTTGTGTAGAGAAAAATAGGTAAAAATGGACAAAATAGCGGATTTGGAGCTTTCAGGCAAGACACCCATCAAGGCAAGGCATACGTACTCAAGCGACGCCCGGACGGTGACAAAAGAACAACATGAAGTGTCTAGAGAGTTTTACTCGTTCGGGTCCTCTGGTGACCACGCGTCACCCGGGAAAGTCAATTTTGCAAGCCATAAAAGAGTCCAGGGGCATCCACCCGTCTAGGTCATAATGTGGTCAACTGACCACCCGGACGGGTATAAAAAACGTACCGTGAGGAGTCCAGAAATATATACTCGGCTGGGTACCCTTTTACCAACAAAGCCACCCGGACTGGTTCGACGCACAGATCCATTTTGTAACGCCAAAACACGATTGAAGAGAAAAATAAAGTTAAAAACGCCTAGGTTAGAATACTCAGTCAGCAGCCGCCTCCTACACTTCCACACACCCCCAAGAACAACTTTTGAGAAAGAATTGAAGATTGAAGACTTCAAAGCGGAAGATTGAAGTTTCCACTCTATAAATTCATTCCACATGAGTATCTAGTTTGATTTTACTTATGTATTTGATGGAATCCTTTGTTTTTAACTTGGTTTTCATGAAGAACATGAGTAGCTAAACCCTTTTTGTAGAATTCTTGATTATTTTTTGTCTTAGTCCTTTCAATGTGTAGGATTAATTAGATTAATCGGGAGATGAAATAGTTAATCTTGAAAGAAGAGTAAATCACACATTAATTCAATAGAACTCGGGATAGTTGAGGTTTTGAGTGAGGTCTTTGATCTTTTTATGCTTTTGGAAGTTAGAGGTTAAGTGTTGGAATGAGACATCATTCGTAGCACCTAATCTACAGATTTTTCGCCTCGGGAGGGGATTTAATCTATAATTGTGATCAACTTAATAACTCTAGAGACACTTAAAGGTACTTAAGACAAATAGATTGTGGATAAGAGCTAAGAATTGTGCATCAGATACTTGATTCTAAAATTTTTCCATATTATCTCCTTTCATCTTGTTTATTTGTTCTTATTGTTTATTTACTTTTTATATGCTTGAAGTAGTTGTTACAACAAAATAAATCTATTTTTATTGTCTAGATAGTAGTCAACATTGGTTCGTGGTACTTAAGTTGGTATAAATTTGTCTCTGTGGGATACAATACTCTTACTTGGTAATTGCTACACTAGTCTCGTACACTTGTGGGTACTACTTGTGTTAAAATAAGTTGAGTCAATTTTTTATATGCTTCGTATTACATAAACTAGTATCCCACCCGTATGACACATGACATATAGTATTTCATTCCAAAATTTATACTTTCTATCTCTCTTTATTTCAACTAAGTTAAGTCATATTCCTTTTCGGGGCATCTCAATTAAATTGAGTCATTATATTTTTGGCAGAAAACAAAACATCTAATCATTCTGACTTTATCCACTCTCTTAGGGAGTGTTTGGTTTACTATTTCTCTAGAAAAGAGATACCTTACTTTTGCAATTTCCTTTTCGGACTTTGGCATTTTTAAAAAGGTGTTTGGTTCGATTATTCCATGATTAAGTTAACATTTCGAGTGTTTGGTTTATTATTAATTCACCATGAGTATAATACACCTTTCCATTTATACCCTTAATATTTTTTTGTATTTCCATTTTTATCCTCAGTTAACCCTAGCACATATATACCGTCATTCCATTCTCAAATTCTCAGTCTTGCGCCTCCTGCTTCTACTCCTTTCCGATTTCAGTGCTTGTGGAAAAAAATCAGGTGGAATGACAAACTCTACTGTGCGATAAGTAGTCTCCGGCTAAATGCTGTTTACATTTCGAGTTACTTCGCTGTTTATTTTTTCTTATTCTATTGATATGTCTGCCAAATTAATTACAACAAGCATCTAGGGTTTGTTTCACATTTTATAGTTCTAATTATCCAGTAACAATATTATTTTGATCTATTGCCATATGTTTGGAATGTCGATATTTATTTCATCTTTTTGTGTTTCTATTTGAAGCCAATGTCAATGGAAACGAGGAGAACCCAATTCAGTTTGGAGGATCCTGAGAGTCAACAAAGTATGACCTCATTTTTGCACTTTTACGTAGCTTCAATTCGACTTGTTCAATATATTTGTATTAGATGCTCCTGTTTTATGAAATTGACCTACCTCATTTACTGTTTACCATATGTATATGGTATTTACCTTGAAAATATTTTTCCAATCCGGCCCCCCTCGGAGACAATGTTGGTGTTAACGTTCCATGAAATGCCACTACCATCTTGAAGGCACGGTAACGATGCTTGAAGAATCGAAAGCACTCATACACATCGTGGCACGTGAAGGAGATCCTCGTGTCAACAGTGAGAACACCGGTTACTTGCTCGAGGAGATCGTAGTGCATGACTGAACCATCCCACTTGGTGATGAGAGACAGCATGAGAGAGTCATTTTCAGAGGTCCAGATTGACTTGTAGAAGAACACAGCTTGACTTGGAATATTGTCCACTGATAAAGCTAATTTCATGCATAGGTCTAGGGGATAAATTCATGAAATTACAGGGTCTAACACACGTCTTAAGCCAGGTGTGTAGAAGAATTTTGCCAGGTCCAGGAAAGAGAGAGGACAATCACTTGGTCCGAGGAAACTGGCGAAAAAGTGAGCATTGTGGAGGAAATTGCAAGACGGAGGAAATCTCGGAGCTGAAGGGTAGAATGGAGATTTCTACGAAGGCTTCTAGAAGATTATGTCCGTGCCTATATAAGGAAGGAAGCATGCATTCTAGAGGGACCTTCTCGGTGGAGGCCTCGTTACGGATTGTAGCTAGGAGCTCACTTTTCTCTTACACACTTGGGTTCTTTTTGGGAAATTCGGGGGTTTTGGGTTCACTTCCTATTTACAGTAGTTTCATTTGGGTGTAACACCGTCCTGTCGAGGGCGAAGAAACAAATTCCAATTTATTTCTCGTTATTTTGTGGATTTCACCGAGCTTCGCTGTTCGAAGCTCGGCACTCTGTTTACCCTTTATTCTGTGGGTTTATGCAAGCCATTTTCCATAATGTTGATGGTGTTTGTTTCTGCTTCAGTTACTGTGTTTTTCTGGAGTTCGTGCTAGTACTTGTTTTGGATGCTTTTCGCATTTTCTCACTGAATCTGTGTAGAATTGTTTGAATTGGTTGTTGATCGGAGTAGATCTTTAGAATCGAAAGTTATGGGGATGATTCTGGTTGTTGTAGGACTCAGATCGCTTGGATTCGGAGTGGATTAAGCATCCGACGAGAGATCTAAACAGAGTTGGTCTAGCCTTCGTGTTTTTATTTCGCTCCGTCTAGTTTATGTAGATCCGTGTTATTTCCGGTTTGTTGCAAGTTTCCGACGACCAAACTTTTATATTCTGTTCGAATCAGGGTATGTGCTCTGTTTCTTTCATCTTCGTGTCTGATTCAGCTAGAGAAATACATGTCGTTGTTAGTTAAATTCCCAGTTCGTTATTTGCAGCTTTTCTGCCGTACCAGCTATTTCTGGAATGATGGTCCCCACTGTTATTCGTTTTCTGTCTAGCTAAATTAGGTAGTCGTTTACACGGTCTAGGAAGTGAATTTAATATCTAGTAGTCATGAGGACGTTTGATCTCAGCATGTTTACGGTTTTCTAGGTCTAGTGTTACATTTCTTGCCTAGGTCTAGTTGTAGTTATACCTCAACCCAGTTTGCGTGGCAGCAGCCGCCTTTGTCAAGAGTCTCTAAATGCTTTCTTACGTGTCCGTCTTCGTGGGATCGACCCCTGCTTCTCTATACTAATCCATAGTATTCGGGTTGAAGGATCTTTTAAGGGGAGTTTTGTGTATACAACGACAGAGTATTCCGTGTTCCATTGAGTTCCTAGACCAAGTGATCTAGTGGGTTCATAGGACTTGGTATTGCATTTTCACACACATACACACATTACTCTCTCTCCCTTCATCCACCATTGTGTTTCAAGAAGAGATGTGTCGATTGATTACATCTTTGATAATGTCCAAGATTAAGTAGTGGGGTGTGATGGAATATTGTGGTACATAGATTAGTCATATATTGATCACATCATCCTTTTTTCTTGGCTTTTAACCTGCACCCGAGAATCAAATTTGGAGCAGCTTTGATAATATGTACAAAAGGGGTTGAGTGTAGCAGCTTTAGCTGGTTGTCTTGGAGCTCTTTTACAATATTCACAACTCACATGAATTGGAAAAAAATTGAAGACTACCTAAACAATTCACGAGATTAGGAATATAATCTGTAGTGGGTTTGCCTACATAAGATACAATGAGCTGGTGAAATCGGAGGTAAATAGCAGCACCCTGTCCTTCGGTATCTTAGCACTCGGAAATAATGACTACACTTCCTGTGAACGAGTATCCAATGTAAGTATTCTATCATTAAACATCTTTTATCTTGTGTAGAGCGTTTGTAAATCTCTAACATAGTCATAATCTCGTTTAACAAACAAGCAGGCATATCAAACCCTCATTTTCCAAGATAATTTGCCACAGTGATGGCTAATTTCATTTGGTGAGAACCTTCTATCTATATAAATTACAAATTTCAAGATCCGAAAGTTTAATATGATAGTTCAATGTAGAAGTTTCCCCAACCTTTGTTTGATATGTACGGAGCTTATATTCCTACTCTGTGTAATCTACAAATGTCGAATGGCACAACATCAACAGTTAGGATAACCAAAATCGGAGAAGAAGCTTACCTCAAAGACAATTGGCGTAGTTTCTGTTACACACACACCGTCGAGATAGGGGACACCCTATTCTTCAGCCATCACGGAGGCCCTCATTTCAAAATTCTTAGGTTCAAGAGGAATGGATGCATGCCGGATAGTGACATAATTGGTACAGTTAGAAGATCGTAGTTAATGAAAAATTTTCTTTGTTGAGTTAACATTAACCACTTATGTGTCCCAATAAGGGCCTGCAGCGGGGTTGATTGGAAGCAGGCGATATTACCCGTCAGATACAGAGAGCGGTGACAGTGATCCTGAAGAGGGGTTGAGTGGAAACCGGGGTTACTACCCATCAGATACGGACAGCGAATACAATGATCGAGATGCATTCACGTGTGTGCTGATAGCATCTAACTTTGAGCATGGTTTGGTAAATTTCTAGTTCATTGCAATAACTAATTTCGTATGTGTATTTGTTAACTATTGTACGACATACATTTTGTAGATATTACCCACCATATGGTGGAAGACACACATTGACGACAAGGATAGTATTGAAGAATTCACATTTTAGGTTGATGATTATCCTTGGACAATGTTTGTGACAATCGAAGCCGAAAATGTTTGGATTAGTGGAGGTTGGGAGACATTTTCCCTTGCAAATGAGCTTTCTGTTGGGACTGTGTGTAGGTTTGATCTGCTTCCCTAGCCGGCAAAAACCTTTAACGTCACTTTCTCGAGGTAGCCGTTCATGTCAATGATATTTACATGGGAAAAAATGGAAATCACGTGTTGGGAACATAGTTAATTGTTCGTCTTAAATTAAAATATGTATTTCCTACTTTAAATAAAATTTATCAGCTTATTAAATATATATCCTACATTATTTTACATGTTGGCTTATTTAATCCTTACTGCTTATTTAATATATATTGGCATAGAAATTTTAAGTGGGTATCTAAGGAGATAATGTTAAATTAGTCATCAATATAACTTCTAAAATTTCATGTCGTCACTCGAGTGTCACATCTATCTCAGAACAAATAGAGTAAATTATAAATAACTAAATAGTCTTGTAAGTGAATGTTCATCTACTTTCTTATTCTTGTATTGTTGACAAACTTATATTTCATCGGTTTAATTGGTATATTGATGTGATTATTCTTGAGTTATGTTGTTTGGATTGTCTATTCTCAGCCAATTAATTGCTACTACTCCATCTATTTCATAGTAGTGGAGGCATTTCTTTTTGGCACGAAGATAAAGAAAAATGTGTATAATGTATTAAATAAAAAGATAATAGAGGAGGAGAGAGGAAAAAGTAGAGAGAATAAAGTAAGAGAGAAGGAAAAGTAACTAAGAATAAATGTGTTAACTTTTACCAAAAAAAGAAATGACTTCATTATTATGGAACATACCAAAAATGGCAAAATGACTCTACTACTATGAAACAGATGGAGTACTATTTTGGAATTTGATGTTTTTGATGAGTTGTGTGGAGAAAAATAGGTAAAAATGGACAAATTTGTGGATTTGGAGCTTTCAGGCAAGCACTTGTCCTGGCAAGGAATAGGTACTCAAGCGATGCCCGGACGGGTGACAAAAGAATATCGTGGAATGTCCAGAGAGTTTCACTCGTTCGGGTCCTCTGGTGACCACATGGTCACCCGTACAGGTCAATTTCGCAAGCCGTAAAGAGTCTAGGGGCATCCACCCATCCAGGTCATACTGTGGTCAACTGACCACCAGGATGAGTATAAAAAACATACCGTGAGGAGTCCAGAGATATATACTCGGCCGGGTACCCTTTTACCAACAAAGCCACTCGAACGGGTTCAACACACAGATCCATTTTGTAACGCCAAAACATGATTTTTAAAGTGCAAAATAAAATTAAAAAATGCCCAGGTCAGAATATTCAGTCACCAGCCGCCTCCTACACTTCCACCCACCCCCAAGAACACCTTTTGAGAAATAATTGAAGATTAAAGACTCCAAAGCGGAAGATTGAAGTTTCCACTCCATAGATTTATTACACATGAGTATCTAGTTTGATTTTACTTACGTATTTGATGGTATCATTTGTTTAAAACTTGGTTTTCATGAAGAACATGAGTAACTAAACCCTTTTTGTAGAATTCTTGGTAATGATGTACTAATTTTATAGTTTTTGTCCAATTGATTTTGTTATTACTTGCTCTTGTAGTTGTTTGATTATTTTTTGTCTTATTCCTTTCAAATTCTTGATCATCACCACTTGAATGTGTAGGATTAATTAGATTAATCGGGAGATGAAATAGTTAATCTTGAAAGAATAGTAAATCACACATTAATTCAATAGAACTTAGAAGAGTTAAGGTTTTGAGTGATGTCTTTGATCTTTATATACTTTTGGAAGTTAGGGGTTAAGGGTTAGAATAGACTTCAGTCTTAGCACCTAATCTATAGATTTATCACCTCGGGGGAGCGGGGAGGGGGGATGGGGGATTTAATCTATAATTGTGATCAACTTAATAACTCTAGTGACACTTAATCTAGAATTTGTACACTTTATCGCAATAGTTGCAATATGCATGAAAAGTCTCTTCTTCAGAGTGCGGATCATGAGGACTTAGAATCACCACCGGGACCTTCTTGTAGTGTTTGACAAAAATATCAGATTTTAAAGCTTTTTCCGTGTTAGTGGGTGGAGGGTGAGGCATCTCCTCATTTTCGCTAGTGCTAGACGAAATACGAGAATGAGATCTATCATCGTTGTTGTCTGAGTCCGACGATATAGACACGTCGTACTCGTCATTTTGTTGGGAACGACCACCCCGCCCCCACCTTGATGCATTTCAGCGAGTAGCATGACCATCCTATGATCTTCTTCTATCTATAAATATAATATAAGTTAGAAGTTTAATTAGGAACACAAAAAAAATTAAAAAACTCAATCTTATGAAATTATGAAATATGAATTGTAAAAATAATTTTTCATTACTTTCTTGCATGCGTTCAGCCTACACTCTGGAAACCTCTTCCATAATTTCTCGACGACTAGGTCTCCTTGATTTTGAGGGACGACTAGTACTTTGATCTTGGGCAATTCCCTTGCCCCGATCACCACGTCCTGGTCCACCACGAGACGAAGACATAGTGATAAATGAAAGTAGAAGGGATGGAATATGTATTGAGTATGGAATAAGTGGTAAATTACGAGCACAACAACAAATATAGTAGTAAGTAGAAACTAGTAAACAACTTGAAGAAGGGGTTTGGACTTTGAATTGAATCTAAAACTTTCAAAACTAATACCTTAGCATGGAGATGGATCCCGTTGCTATGTTCGCCGTCGCCACTTTTCCCCGACTTCAACACCGACGTGCCCACTGTTCCCCGCTGGCTCCCCGTCGGGTCCCCGCCATGACCACGACTCCCGTCGAGTCCACATCATTACCTATGACTACTGATAAGTCGTATTCTAGGCCTTGGTTACCGGTCAGTATGATGTGCGTAATTGATTATATCTGCAAAACAGTTGCTCAAAGTGTGCAGGTTGTGTGTTCTAGCCAGTAGGCAAAGCTTCAAATACTTCAGGTGAAAAGGGCGTCAGGACGATTACGTACTGACCAATATACATGCAAAAATGACTCGAGATGGAGAAGAAGGATAGCTGGGACTGATCAACCACAATTAAGGGCAAAGAAGTCATCTCACCACAAGATTTTACCCTAAAATCAAGGGTAAGCCTCCCTATAAAAGGAAGCCACATGGAGAGAAAAAAAAAACTCAATTCATTCATCATCATCATCACTCTTAGGTAGAATTCTCTCGGTAGTTCAGTCCTTCAGCCCAGTCCAGATTCTCGTTCCTCGCCACAACCATGGTCACTTGAAGATCATCAGTTCGCCGGAGTTCCATTCTCTCGTTCCAGTCAGCACGATCGTAGTTAGCAGTTTCATCTCCCGGAGTGGCAAAAACAATCTTTATTTGCTTTCTAGTTAATCTTGTTTGTTTTCTCTACGTTGGATCTTTCGCATTTCCAGTATTTTGCTTATTTTGAAGTCTTGGTTGTGATCCAAACGTTTTCTAAATGCTATGAAGTTGTTTTCCAGCATCGGTTCATGTTTGTTTTCACTTCTTTCTGCCTAGATAGCTTAGGTCTAGATGTTACGGTAATTTCCAGTGAGGAATCGCATGTTTTAACTTCTGTAGTTAATCTCTCTGAGTTTGCAAGTCTAGATAACTGTTAGATTTTAGATCTGAATTAGTTAAGTGTGAAAACCCAGTTTACGTGATTTCTGCCACCCTGCATGTTGACCAGTAAGCATAATTGCAGTTTTAGCGTTTGATCTGTTGATTTGAAGTTTTAATTGTAGATCTGTGTTCTTGAAGTTGTTAATCTGTGTTTTTATGGTGATGAATCTGGTTTTGCTGGTCTGATTCGATTCACGTTGAAGAAGACAACATCTCCATCCAAGTTTGGGATCACTTTTGCTTTTTGACAACTTTTTACTTTTGTCCTTACCTTTCAGCTGCGACTTTTCAAATCTGCAGGCCCAGTCACCTAACTACCACTACCTTCTGATATTCTGTTTAGCCCAAAATAGAAACCTAGTACTCTTCGAATATTTTCTGTTTCACCATGTCCACGTACACAGCTGCATATCAGAATCCTCTCACGCCTACTAGCCAGTAGGATACCACCTTCAATTTCTTGCCTAGGTAGAGACTCAACCCAAGCGTGGTAGCTAACCAAACCTTTCCAGAATATCACCACAATCACTCCAACCGTCACCATCTTTGTGGGATTCGACCCCTACCTTCACTATACTACCCAGTAGAAGAGGGTTGAGGAATTATTGATACCAGGTTTTAGGCTTAGCAGGGGATTGTTTCATCCTGATCAGTAGGATACACCCTTTGCTTGAACGACACCTACGCAAACCTGCTCTTTCAACTACCCATAACGCCATGAGAAATTACTAACCCGTTTGGGTTGATTGGTGCATCCACCTTTGGTGGCACCGATGGTTCCACATTAAGTGGTTCCATAGGATCCTTGATAGGATCGATTGTTAGACCTTTCGAGGTCAACACGGGTGTTGGGGCCTTCGGGACCAACACGAAGAATGACGGTTCCACTTTTTGTGGTTCCGCGAGATCCTCCAATGGATCGTGTGTTGAGTCCTTTGGGATCAACACGAGTGTTGGGGCCTTTGGGGCCAACACGCAAATTGACGGTTCCACTGTTAGCGGTTCCTTGAGATCCTCTAACGGATCAAGTGTTGAGGCCTTCGGGATCAACACGTGTGTAGGGACCTTAAGGACCAACACGAGAACTGGGGTTCCACTTTTAGTGGCTCCATAGAATCCTCTAATGGATTGAGTGGTCGGGTCCAACACGAGATTTGATGCCTTTGGGATCAACACGACTGACTCCAATGTGGGGGAGAGACCTCGTGAATATGAATGGTCGGTAAGTCCTACGGGACGTCTCCTGCCGTTCCCATGGATAGGGTCGTTGGGCGTGTCCCATTGGTCTCAAGGGACGTCTCCCATTAGTCGGGAGACATGGGAGACGTTTTGCTCCTTTCCGTGCCTTAGAAAATGTTCGAAGACATTTGGCACACATTGTTCCAAAGGGACGTCTCCCGTTCGTCGGGAGACATGACGGACATTCGACTACCGTCCGTGGCATGGGAAATGTAGGGAGACATTTCTCACCCGTTCTGCCTTCAAAACGTCGGGAGACATTTTGCTCCCGTTAGTGCCTTAGAATATGTCGGGAGACGTATGACACACATCTGTGCCGTGGGAAATATTGGGAGCAAATTTTGCACCCGCTGGTCTCCTGTTCGTCGGGAGACATGGGCTCTCATCCGTGTGTTGGGAAATGTCAGTAGACGTTTTGCACCTTTACATCCCCTGTGAGATATCGGGAGAAATTTTGCACACGTCTGTCTCTTAGGAGATGTCAGGAGCAAATTTTGCACCCGTCGGTCTCCCGTTCGTCGGGAGACATGGGGAGACATTTGGCTCTTGTTCAGATGTCGGGAGAAAGATGAAGCCACCAACCAAGAAGCTTGGTGGAGCCAAATTTATCAAACATGCCAAAGGCAACGTAGCCGTCGTGGTAACTGAAGAAGTCAACCACGTCGAGAACAAAGGTGGTTGGTATATCGACACGTGCGTCACTGCCCACGTGTGTGACGATAGAAGTAAGTTCTACACTTACAAGACTGTTGAGGGGAGGAAGCTCAACATGGGGAACCAAGCCTCGTCCAAATGTCGACTTTGGAGATGTGGTCCTCAAGATGATGTCCGACGTGACAATCACTCTAAGAAAATGCTACATGTCCCGGACATACTCAAGAACATAGTTTCTTGATCAATACTTGTAAATAGGGGTTTAAACTTGTATTTGAGTCTGATAAGTTCTTTGTGTATGAGTTAAGTTCTTTGTGTATGAGTTTGGAAAACCCATCGGAAAATGTTATGCAACCGAAGGTTCTTTTTAAACTAAGAGTATCGGCTATTCGCCGCGTTGAAAAGCCATTGGCTAATAATGAAAATGCAAATACTTCCTCCTATTTGTTGCATTATAGATTAGGACATGTGAATCCTAATGCTATAAAAGTTTAGTAAACTTGGATTTACTAAAGACAAAAGAAGTCAATACCCAAAACAAATGTGAAACTTGTCTTGATGGGAAAATGACTAGCTTATCGTTTCATTCTATTGAACGAAACATGAAACCCCTTGAAAATTCATATTGATGTATGTGATTTAAAATTCGTGCAAACTAGAAGTGGTATAAAATACTTTATCACGTTCATAGATGATTGCACAAAATGTTGCTATCTTTATTTTTTAAGAAGTAAAGATGAAGCAATTGAAGTGTTCAAAAATTATAAGAACGAAGTCGGGAATCAACTTGGATTGTAAAAAAAATGATTCAAAGTGATAGAGGAGGTGAATACGTAGCCCCGTTTGAGGAATTATGCAACACAAGTGGTATAACTCTTCAAACGGTTGCACCATATTCACCACAATCTATTGGTGCTACAGAACGCAAGAAATTGAACTCTTAAAGAGATGATAAATCCGTTACTGATTAGTTCAGGGATGCCCCAGAACATGTGGGGGAAACTGTTTTTGATAGCCAACTACATCCTAAACAAAATCTCACTCAAAAGTAAGGATGTTACTCCTCATGAGTTGTGGAAGAGAAGGAAGTCATCCTACAAATACCTCAAAGTGTGGGGGTGTTTGACAAAAGTGATGGTTCATCTGCCGAAAGAAGTTACAATCGGTCCTAACACGGTTGATTGCATCTTTATAGGGTATACACTTAATAGGAGTGCTTATCGATTTGTTGTCTACAAGTCTAAAATACTGACTGTGACCGTAGGAATAACAATTGAGTCAAGAAATGTAGTATTTCTTGAAAAATATATTTCCTCGCAAAGAACAGGAAAATGTTGCACCCAATTCTGAGATGAGAACTGAGGATGAAGCCACTAGTTCTGAATCAGTGGATGAAGAGCCAGAATCGCACAAGCGAACAAGCCTCGATCCAAACGATACAATACTAAGACGTGGTAGTAGGGTCAGTACACCAAAGACAGTTGGTCCTTACTATATTGCTTTTATGTTGGATGAAGAACTAACATCGATAAAAGTAGTCTTTGCTGGCCCAGACAGGCAGCATTAAAGAGAAACTGTTCAAAGCGAAATTGATTCAATTTTGCTAAACCACACTTAGTTGTTGGTTCATCTACCCGAAGGTGCTAAACCTTTAGGATGCAAATGAGTCCTTAAAAGCAAGTTTAAGGTCGTTGGAACAGTTGATAAGTATAAATGATGACTTAAGATGAAATCTATATGGAACAACCTGAAGGTTTTGTAGTACCTGGACAAGAGAGAAAGGTTTGCAAACTGGTTAAGTCCTTCTGTGGATTGAAACGAGCGTCGTTGCTTGAAATTTGATAGTGTGATGTTATCAAATGAATTTAAAATCAACGAATGTGACAAATGTGTCTACATTAAGAACACTGATAATGGATACGTTATAGTGTACCTCTACATTGATGATATGTTAATCATGGGTAGCAACATCTAAGTGATTAACTATATGAAAACCATGTTAAAGAGAAACTTTGACATGAAGGATATAGGTCTAGCCTATGTTGGAATGAAAAATTCTAATTCAAAGGAATCATCTTGACACAATCTCATTATGTTGAGAAAGTACTAAAGTGATTCAATGCCTATGATGGCATATCGGCTGAGACACCTATAGAGCTCAATGTTCACTTGAGCAAGAACAAAGGCGAGCCTGTTGCACAAGAAGATTATGCACAGGTCATTGGGTGCATTATGTATTTGACTAATTGCACTAGACTTGACATTGTTTGCGTAGTGAACAAGTTGAGTAATCTAGCTGATCCGCTAACCATATAGTTAAATCGTGATCAAATGAATAAATTGTTAGAGGGAATGGGTTTAAAATCCACAAACTAAAGAATTGTCATAATGGTAACCCAACCATGATGACTGGAGATCCCAAGAACTTGGTTCAATGGGAAAACTAAGCTATGAGAGTTCGTGTGAAACACTCATCTATATTTATTCTCTAGAGAGCAATAGAGTGTTGAAAAAACTTGCCTAGTAGTGTGTAACACCCGTACTTTTTATAGTACTTGGAACAGCATCAAGTTACGACGAGACGGATAATAAATTGTCTAAACGAAAGGAAACGAACAAAAAGATAAGAACTTGGGGCCGATCCAAATAAATATAAAGAAAGTCCAATGTGTTATTTTACAAAATGGCTTTGGGCCATGGAAAATAGAAAAATGCTGTCAAATAAATAAAGTTGGGCTTGAATGATTTACAACAAAATAAATTATTTTGAGCCTAATTCTTTCAAAAAAATGTGGGAGCAAGCCCAACACTTTTCTTCCTTTTCTTCCTTTCCTTTCTTTCTTTTTCCTCCTTTCTCGGCCGGTCCTCTCACATGGAGACTCTCCATGTTTCCAACTCCTTCACCTTCCCTCCTCCACCTTCAATTCTAAAATCAAAAGTCACGCAAATTAATACATCAAGATCCTTCATTTATCTCCTCTCGTACCCTTTCACTTCAATATTTCCAAGAAAGAAAAAAAAGATTTGTGAGAGAGAGAAATAACCGAGAGAGAGCCGAGAGAAGGGGGAGGAGGAAGAAATTGCGTCCATTTTGTTTCAACACCCAAGTTTACGTCGCAAGGTATATTTTTTTTTCCCTTTTTTCGAATCATGAACTGTTAGCATTCGTTCATAGCATTCGCATCACATAAAACCAAACAAGAAAATCAACAATCAACTAATCGAACATCGCCGTAGTTAATCGAATGCGGAAAGAACATAATTTGAGTACGAGAACTTAGCTTCGGGACGTTTCGGGGCTGTTCGGAGTTGATCGGGGCTGCGCGGTGTCTGTCCGGCGGCTGGACCTCTCTGCGATAGCAGGGGGTGACTGCTCCGGCGGCTGGGTTACTTCCGCTCCAGCAGCGACGACTGACAGCGACGGTGGTAGGACGCCGAGGACGAATCGGTGACAGAGCAGCAGCGGCGGCCGCGAACAGCGAGCGACGACGAGAAGCAGTTGCGGCACCGTCGACGCGTCGGGTCCCTCGGCTGATTTGGAGCCGTTGATTGGGTGGTGAGCAGCGGCCGGCGACGGGAAGGAAGTTGGCGGAGGCGCCGCTGGGTTCTGTCCCCAATTAGGAACTTCTCAAATGTGAAGTTTTGGAGAAGAGGGAGTTACGATGGGGATGGGGAAGATGTGGACTTAATGATTTGGACCTTTTTAATTAATCTTGGGCCAATCTATTGGGCTAAGTCTCATTTTAAATTAGATTATTGTTTTATTTGGGGCTTTTAAATTGGAGGTATAAGGTGGGGAAATAAGTCTTGGGCCTTCTAATTAAATCTTTTGGCCAATAATTAATGATATATCTCAAGTCCGAAATAATTAATTCGAAGGAAAGTAATTGGTGAAAGTGAGTTAAGCGCTTAACCAAAATCTTGGGATTAAATCCTATATCATGGAGGAAAATATTAGGAGTCAACGATGAAGTTATAAGCGTAAACGGCCGACCGGCGCCGCACGCGACGCCTTGGGCGGCCGCCGAATAATCGAAAATGCGCGAAAAACTGAGAAAATGAACTAAAAGACTTTAATTAGAGTGCATGCATTCTAAATGTTTTCGTTATTGAGATTGATGTGTACTTTAATTGTTTTTCGAAAAGGTGGTTCGCACGCTCGTTAAAGTCGGATCGAGAAGTTATAAAAGGAAATTTCTAAGCTAGTGAGATGGGCTCTATTACTTAAACGCTTTTATTTGCAATGATATGTATATGTTGAGATAGGGGTGGTTTGAATGTTATGTCATGCCGTATTTTATGTTTTGAATTGCCTATCTGATTGTCTACTAGGATAATGTCCTACTAGACTTTGATGGTTAACGAATTCGGGTCTGACTAGGGAGTGAGTCCCTACTCGGACTAGTGCACTGATGGGGATCGTGAGCCGTCCTTTGTGGTCGGCCGGTCCAGTGATCGAGTTTGTGGCCACATTCTCGTTTCACATGATGGTTCAGATATGGTACATGATGGAGGATAACGATGATGTTTGCATGTGCATGCACCTTTTTAAGGAATGATTTTAGTGTTTCTCGGCCTTTTAAAGTAAAACCCGAGTTTCACTCAATGATGGCTTGACATAACTTTATGGATAAATGTATTTCGGGCATGAGTTCACTGAGTGCATCAAGTACTCAGCCCATGCATATGTTTTCCCTATGTGCAGGTTGAGCGAGGACGGGAGGCGGAGGATGTTGAGCATTTGGACAAAGACAGGATTCAATAAACGTTCCGGTTACTATTGTGTCTTCATACATAGTAGTAGCTAACTCTCAATTGCTTCCGCTACGTCAAGTTTTTTTTTTTTAGCTCCCATGTTTTCTTTATTCTGTTGAACTATGTCTCCCATGAACTTTGTGATTCGTGATTTCAGACTATAATTGGTAATAAAGTTCATCTTTTGATCTACATATCATACCCCTTGATCGTTTCCCCCTTCTTCCCCGCTTCTTATTTCCCCCATTAGTCGCGATCCACCGTGATTTCTATCCTTAGGAAGTGCGGTCGTGACATGGTGAGGTTAAGTCTATGACTTTTAATGATCCATAAAGGATATCGTTGAGATGAAGTTCTCAAAGAGACCGAGTATGGTAAGATACTTAACGAGGAATCACCTATGTAAGTGTGAAGTGGGGCCGCTTCAAACAATACACTTATGAATCCAAAGTGGTGTCCAAGGCCTGAAATGGATGAGGTTGAGGTGTTTAAGTGTTAACATCATTGTCTCTATGCACGCCGTGGAGGAATAGTTCAAAGCATCGCGCTGCTAGTCCGCCTGTGTATCCGATGGAGTTGACTATGGATGATTCAAAGCCAAAAACTACCTATCCTTATGCTTACATACCTCTTGAGGGTTGAGCTTGTGTCTGCATACATATGCATTTGGCAATTTCCACTCATGTGGGGGATTGTTGGAATCGTGCTTGGTCAAACGACTTTGACTAACAATAAATATTACAAGACATTTAATTTTGTGAAATTAAATGCAATAGCGTTGATCTACGTTCCGAGTAGATGACCATATTATATTCATTTTCTCAAATCCGATTTCCGGTGAGTGAGAAATAATTTATTAAAGTTGGTCACAATAAAGCTAAAAATGAGCTATGAGAAAAACTAAGGGATTAATTAACTGAGTGTTAATTATCCCACATCAGGGATGATAAACTTCTTTGATGAAGTATTTAATAAGATGAATTATTATGTGTAATAATTATCGTGGAATAAGTAGGGTGACAGAGCCCACACACGCGCGCGCCGCTGCCCGCCCGTGAGCTGCGCACCGTAACCCGTGCACGTGGCACCGTGTGCCTTGTGCCTTGGATCTTGGTAATTGGTCTTTGGGCTGCTCCTTAGAGCTGGTCGTTGAGCGTGGTTCAAGCCCCGCTTGTTCTTTTTAGACCACCTCAAACTTCATGCTATCCCCGACGGACCCCGACTCATGGTGGTCCTGGTCCACGTCATGTCCCCGCTGGACCCCGACGCATAACGGGAGACAAAAGGTCCCCGCTGGACCCCGACGCACCCCAACGCATAACGGGAGACAAAAGGTCCCCGACGGTCCATGTTGTATTCCGTCGTGTAGTGTGTCCAGATGCATCGTGTCTCTTCAGCTCCCAATGGCTAGTGCACCAATCAGTAACCCCCGCCGGTTACAGTTAAGCCATCATGGCACACATAATGGCTGTTGACTCCATCAATGCCCAATGGGTGGACTTGACCTATAAATAGGCAGTCACTCCATGCATTGCATACAATTGAACATACAACAAACACAAGCATTCTTGCAAACACGCTCTCTCCCTCTCTGCATAATCTTCCCGTCGAAGCTCCGCCCCCGCTTTACTCCTGTTCACCGGAGCTCTGCTGCTAGCGGTGCTGCTACTTCAGAGACGAAGTCGTTTTATCTTTGGGGACGATACGCCAAACCGATAGCACTACCGTGGCGTATCTCGTCTTTCGGAAAGAGGACTCATCGACTCGGCTTACATCTTTACGGTTTATTGTTTAGTTTCTAATTTGTTATTTCAATTCAGTTTATTTCCGTTTAATTTCTCCATTCTTCATTGGGTTGTATTACGCTTAGTTAGTTTATCTTTGTATCATAGTAAATTTTCACCCAACAGGGTGCTGGCCGGGAAGAGTGAGGTTGTACATTGCGGAGGCACGTTGGGGAAAAGAGGAAACAAAGAAGAGAAACAGAATGCAGCTTCTGGTGAGCATCTCCGAGAATGTGCAGCTTCTAGTTTGGTAAAATCTGGCGCATTGGAGAACAATGTGCTCATGCTCCAGCCGCATTGGTAGAAAATGGAAGAAGGCAGAGCACAAATTTGAACAAGAATTGAAGGGTTGTATGTGAATGGTAAGGCCACCCGCAACGCGTCTCGCGGGTGGCTCATATCTCGTCCCGCCGAGACGAGAAGACGGCGAGACGTGTTGCAGCCCCCGTCTCGTCCCGGTCTCACCGAGACGCCCGTCCCTCCGAGACACCTCGCGGGCTGTCTCGCTACGCGCTTGCGCGACGTGACGCGCTCCAGCGCCATGCGTGACGCAATAAATCATTTTTTTTTAAAATTGAATTTAATTAAAAAAAATAAAAATAAAAAATAAAAAACAGTAATATTACCATTTTTCGACCGTTTTCCTTTTTTTACTCTATTAATACTCCTATTTCATTCTCATTTCACACACAAATACACATCAAATCCTCAAAATCATCTCCATTTCCTCTCCAATTTTCTTCTAACCTCTCATCACAAAATGTCCGGCGACGGAAACTCTGGCGGTGGCGGCAGGTTTAACATCAACGCGTTTGGCTACTGAGGGGGAATGTACAACGTGTTGGGTGGTTTCGGTTTCGGTTCGTCTACGCCGGGCACCCAGGGCTCGTCGACGCCGGGGGGTACCAACCACCCCATTTTGATGTGGAAGCATACGCTCGTCCCTCCGCCCCGAGGTATTCGCAGGGATTATCCCAAATTTGGGAGGATTATCCGGATGAACCCCATCCGAAAGGAGGACGAGGCGGTGGAAGCTCCAGGGCATTCGACGCCGTGGAGGAAGAGGTGGAGGCGGCCCAGGAGGATGAGGATGTAGGCCGGCATCCGTACAGCCGCAAGAATACGATGGCGGTGTACAACGTCTGGATCAGCGTCTCGTAGATCCCATCGTCGGGAATCAACAATCCCGGAAGTGCTTCTGGGAAAAGGTTACCGAGGCCTACAACGAGATCAAGCCAAGAGGGTCCCGCCGCCGCACATTGAAGATGCTCCGCCCTCACTTTGACCGAGTCGACAGGGAGGTCAAAAAATTCTGCGGTATCTACAAGAACGAAGCGGCTCATTACCAAAGCGGAGCCACGGGAGCCGACATTCTGAGATCGGCTTTGCGAGTCTACTTCGACGACACCGGCAAAGAATTCAGACATGTCGATGTCTGGCAGGCCGTCAAAGACGAGGAAAGGTGGGCCAGCGGTGTGAGGTCCAGCTCGGGCTCGACCTCGAAGCGCACGAAGCACACGGTAGGTGTCCAATACTCGTCTAGTGGGGACGGTTCGGGCAGCGCCGCACAAGAGGCTGCCTCGCAGGAGGTCGAGGGCACAGCAGACGATGCCGAGGTGTCCTCCCGTGGGCGCCGTCGGCCGCAAGGGACCAAGGCGGCGAAGGCGGCTAGAGGGAGGAGGGGCCGAGGCGAATCAAGCCAGGCGGGCTCGGGCTCGGTCTCGGGCTCGAACACCCTATTGTCTATGTACTTGACCGCCACGATGGCTCACACTTCCCACATGACGCCTCCACAATACCAAGTCCATCTTGCCGGAATTGAGTATATGGCAAGACAAATTGGTATTCCGTCTCCAGGTAGCTTGAGTGCACCGCCACCGCCTTCGGGTGATGATTCGCCGGCGGAGTAGTTTTTTTAACTTCTATAAAATTGTATTTTAAATTATGTTTTTTTATTTATTTTGTCACGAATTTAATTATGTATTTTGTTTAGGATTTTAAGTTGTATTTTTATTTTATTTAATGAAGTGTGTTTTTTTTAATTGAATTTGTTGGGGAAAAAAAATAAAAAATGAAATTGAATGAATAGTAAGTTAAGAGATGATTAAGAGACGGATAAGAGATGGAGGGTTGCAGATTCCGTCTCTTAGTTAAGAGATGGAGTGAAAAGTATAATGGGGCCATTACTAGTTAAAGCATGAGATGATAGCGTTGCGGAGTATTGAGTATTGTTGTAAAACTAGTGGACCACCCCAACTTTGAATCTACAATTCCATCCATCTCTTTAACTGCTGTGTTTTTCAACTCCCTCGATCAAAGCTCCCATATTTGCCACTCCTGTGACCTTTTTCAATATGTTAAAATTAAAAAAACGTTGGTGTGGGAGCCTCATTTTGGAATTTTTGACTATGCTTCCAATTGTAGAAACATTTACTCCGTCCGCAAAATATTGTCCATGTTTAACTCGGCGCGTGTTTTAAGAAATGTGAAGAAAAGTGACTAGAAAAAGTTAGTGGAATGTAGACCCCGCATCTATATATTAGTTTTATAATAGAATGTAAGTGTAATGACTTAGTAGAAAGTGAGGTTCGTTTACCAAAAATAGAAGAAATAAAAAAAGCAAAGTGTGCAACATTTCACGAACGGACCAAAATGACAAAATTGGACAATATTTCACGGACGGATGGAGTATAAAGGATTATTCGTGATTATCCTTTTACTTTTTTAACTATGCGAAATTTCACGTTTTCCTTCGATCTTTCTTCTCATCCGCGAATGATAGTAATAGTCCATATATGACACTCCTATGTAGTTACGCCTACTTCAATACATTGGGTTCAGTTAGTATTTTTTGGCATTTATTTTAAGTAGATTAGTACAATTAATTATCAATTCGAGTTGGTAGAGAAATGATTTAATTTATATATACAGTTATACACTACTTAACCTATTGTTAGGTTTTTATCAATAATTACTTCTATTGAAAAGTTCAAAGTAGTAAACTACTAGTACCATTTAAGATGAATTGTGGAAGGTTATTGTAGTTAGGAAGAAACACATATATTTATATTAGATCATTTTTGTGTCGAGACTCTTAGGTACATAGTGCATATACTTAGATGCAAAATTTAAATTTCGTAGTTTTAGCATTTTAATAGTTAGGAATTTAATATTGGGTCCAAACCACTATTAATAGTTATGGCTTTTTGGTATTGACGTCTCCAAAAACAGTTGCAATGTGAACAATAGAGATTGTGAAAGAGAAATAACTAAACAATGAGTGATAGAAATTAAAGATAGATAAGGTGGTTGTTGTTAAAAGCAGACGTCGAAAGAGCAAACAATGTTGGAAAAAGTAGCAATGCTCCGCCATAACTAGTGTATTAATTACACTTTTCATTGAGGGCTAAACATTGTCACAACAAATAAACTTTTAAAACTTTGCAGCGTGCAACAAAAATTGAAAGTTGTGTGAAAAAAGAGTCATTTTGCAAAAAATGTAAATAAATAAAGGCATTTTGGCTGGTGAAGTAAAAAAGAGAAAGGCATTCTGCAAAATTGTGTAAATCTGAAAGCAGTTGGTGAAAAAAAACCTAACAAGTTTAGAACACATGAGATGCTAATATGATAATAAATAGTTAGAGTGAAGGGAAAGTAAATTAGTAGTATTGTCTAAATTCTAAAACAAAGTTCATTACGATGAGCCGGCGGAGATGCGTTAGTTGGATAACTGGGAGGAATTACTCTGATTTCAAATCATCTTCAGTATCTCTGCAACATATAGCATTCACCATATAAGAAAATGTTGAAAATTCTAAATCATTAAAAATTAAACAACATTATGGTTTGTGTGTGATAGAGAAATTAGTCACGATCGAGTTAAAATCAGCGTGATCATGATTAAAATAGGAAGGCGGAGAGAGGTTAGGAAAACATGAAAATGGTGTTTTGATATGTTGCTAATGTTAATAAATGGAATAAATGTCTTGGCCAAGTTTGATAGAGTAAGAAAAAGTGTTAGATTTGATTGAATAGTGTTTGGGGATAAAAACCACATTCCTTATTAGAATAACCACAGTAAGTTAATATAAAGTTACAAGTAATATATAACGGCTATTCCAACTCTACTATTATGAAGCCTTTAGAAAAGTGTCTTAAAAATAAAACCATAATAGTTTAGTCAAAAACTGACAATATCATATTTAAATAAATTCGGATGTGCATCGACGATTTACTGGTGCAAATCATATCACAACGGAAAATTAGTAAATTTGCGAGCAATGTGCAAGTGTTACCCCCAATAAGCCTTTTAAAAAGTGTCCCACAAACTTACAATATTATACTCCCTCCGTCCCCAAAGAATATGTACTTTGAGTTCGGCACGGGTTTTAATATAAAATTAGTAAAGTAAGAGAGATGTAGAGAGCAAAGATAATTAAAGTATAGTTAGTGGAGAATGGGTTCCACCTCATTAGAAAGAAAAGACTTTTTAAAATTAGAAAGTGCATATTCTTATGGTACGGACTAGAAAGGAAATCGTACGTATTCTCGTGGGACGGAGGGAGTATTAATATTAGGGGTGTGCATTCGGGTTTCGGTTCGGTTTTTTGCCAAAACCGAATTTAGTTCAAAATTCAAACCGAACCTAACCCGAAAACCCGAAAAATCGAAGCCGAAAAACCGAAAACTGAACTTTAACCGAAAAGCCCGAACAAAACCGAAAACCCGAAAAAAAACCGAAAAACCTGAAAAAAATAAATATAATATAAATATATATTTATATATGTGTATTTTATTTTATATATACTAATAGAATATTTATATATAATATAAAATTAATAATACATATAATATATATTATATAGTAGAATATATTAAAAGAATATATATATTATATATAATATAATATATTAAATTAATAGAATATATATATAATTCGGTTTTTCGATTTTTTTCTTCGCCCGAACCGAACCGAAAAATCGAATTTTTTTTATTTTTAAAACCGAACCGAACCGAAAATCCGAAAAAACCGAACCGAATTTCAAAATTTCGGTTTGGTTCGGTTCGGATATTCGGTGTCCGGTTTTTTTGCTCACCCCTAATTAATATAGTGATGTGCATCACACGCTCTACTTGACAAGTAATTAAACATCAAATGCAAAAAAAAGGCCTGTCGACTTGGCCCAAGAGACGAAATCGAATCCAGCTAGGCCTAGTTATGTTAAGAACGGATTCTCGGGGCCTAAAGTTGGGTCAATGGCCTGCAAATTCTTGGGCCCAAAAATAGTTTTATTTTCTCATTCTTATTTTCACAAATAGTAATGTTTTCTCATTTGAAAATGCCATATATGTGTCAGCTCTTAGAACTTAGAAGATTTCTGAACCCAATTTTATTAAATTTAATAAAAATAGACCCAATTTTTTATTAAAATTAATAATAATAAACTTCATGAATTACGAAGAAAAAAAAACCTTCATGAATTACGAACTCATCTCATGCTGAGAAAGAAGATGAAAAGTATGTTCGTTATTGGGCTTTTAGTAAAATAATAGACCAATAGCCCATTAGTATTAAGTATGGGTTAATTCTTTTTGGGTTCTAGAGCACATTAGCCATTCCATCTTAATACTGGACTTTTGTTAGCTTCCCAGTTTGTGAGAAACGCATGACCGTCATACGTCGTCCTTTAATGAAACGCATCAGTGTCATGCGTTTTAACTAACGACGCATAACATGTTGGATATTTTAGTGTAATTGGATTAACTTGATTGATCAATATGATCATAATGAGACATCAAATAAGTTGGAAGTGCACACTTGTTTGAATTCGTTATGATTGGACGGGGGTTCGGGGGCAGCGTCCCCGAGAGCGGGGTTCAGGGGGCGGCAGCCCCTGGCTGGGGTCGAGCTGATGTTATTTCCATTAAAGTTGCTATACAAAAATCTTCATCCGGAAATATAATTTCCGATAATTGAAGGACTAATTTGCAATTTTAGAAACCCGCCAAAAATCAGTTAAAATAGGTTAACTAATGAAGAGACGCAATGTTCCGTGAAGAGACGCGATGCTTCGTTTCTGCATCTTCTTATTGATCATTTTCGGTTCTAAGATCGGATCGAGAAATCAACATACGAATCTTCTACATACCTGAATTGTATCCGATCAAATATTGGTAGAACCACCAAATTGATTTGATCTGAAAGTGTTTCACGCCTTTGAAGATATCCAGATTGTTCAGATTTTGTTTAAACTCCCTAACATAACAGTTATGTGTTTTTCATTTTTTTTTAAATTTTATTTGAAAAATACCATATAAGATTTCTGAACCAGATTTTATTAAATTTAATAACAATAAACTTCATGAATTACGAACTCATCTCATGGTTCTTTGGCTTTTAGCATTTGGAATTGCCTGTATCGGATCCACAGTCAAAATTGGTCTCCCTATCTATTAAATTGGTCTCTCAATAATTAATGGTACATACGTTATCTAACCACTGCGTGTGACCCTCCATTATGACAAATGTTGCATGTCATTTCATTAAGTACAGTACTATATTATCAAAACAACCGAGCTTATATATAATCACAGAAAAACACGAATGGAACAAAGATAATAATATCAATATTGTTAGTGGCACGGGGCCACTGGGTCGATGAGGTAAAAATCCGAGGTGTGGGTCGATGAGTCGACAGGGAGTGTGCCCCACGAATTTCTCTGTTATTTAGTACTACTATTTATAGTATTTTAAAACCTAATATAAATACTTATGTCAATATGATTTTTTTTACACAGGGTAGAAAAGAATTATTGACGGAATTTTAGTTGCTGCAGTTATTTTGATAATTATTTAATAAATTCTATTAATTGAGTTATTTTGGGGACAGGGAAAAATTGGCAGAAACAATAAATTTATATAGGGAAGAGGAAAAGTAAATTTTTTAAAAATGATTTAAAGTAAAAATGATTGATCAAAAAAGCTGGACTGCATACTAAAATAGTAAGAAAAAGCAGAGAATTCAGCGTAGAAAAAAACGAGTCACGCCCCAGATCAGTCGCCCAACTCGCCCCCTTCGTCGCTCCAGTTGCCCCCCCTATCTCGCTCGGCCCACCCATGTTGGGGCGAAGCCGGCCTCGACCTTGGCGACCCACTCCCGGGTCGACAACACTGGATAATATAGTCATTATTCACATTTCTCTCAAAACTGCATAATTAGGTAAGAACAAAAAACACAATCCTCAGTCCCTCAGCTTTCTTGATAATACGTTATTCCTTCGTTTTATTCAGTGAAGGAAACGACGCGTATGAGGTATCATAGTCTATTATTCTTTACCTAAAAAAGATATTGGTAATTTGCTGTCACTGCCGGTTTATTAATATTTATATAGCTAAATCGAGTTTCACACTATGACACACGACAACTTTGAGAAACATGGAGGAAATTTCTAGTCCAGCACGACGCGCAACCAAATTCAATTATTTTTCGTGTTATAAATACTAACATAACATCTCCTGGTCATTATTCAAGTTCTAAATTAACAGGAATTCTCATATATAATCCCATCTGCAAATAGTTTTTCTATCACAAAGATCAAGAAAAGAGATACAAAATGGAGAGTAGAATTACATCTCTCTACATTCTGGCCCTCCTTGTTATTTCTTGTATTGTTCTGTTTTGCAATGCACAAGAAGTAGGTATGTATGCAAAATCACCTTCCTCTTAGAATTCTCAACCATTGTTTTGATTTTGATTGTGACCTTTTTTGGTTACAGAGAATGAAAGGGAGTTTGACTATGGGGTAAAAAGTGAAAAGGGTCCAAAAAATTGGGGAACGATGAAGAAAGAATGGGGTGCATGCAACAATGGCACTTTGCAATCCCCAATAGATATGTCAAATGAAAGAGTAAAAATAATTTCAAAGCCGGAAAATAGGATTTACAAAGTTGGTAACGCAACTGCCAAGAATAGAGGGCATGATATACAAGTAAGTTTATTTAATTACTATACTATATATTGGTATGTTAAAGATCAAAATATAAGCATATATATTTATGTTGATGCAGATTGAGTAGAGGGGTGGCGCTGGATCACTATTCATCAACGGCACCGATTACCCTCTCCGGTACGCCCATTGGCACTCTCCCTCAGAGCACACTATCAACGGCTGAAGGTACTTTCTTGTGAATATTTGTGTGAGGGTTCATCGATGCACACCAGAATTCCACATTAGTACGTGTCTCGTCTAGTGTTGATGGTTGTTAACAACAGGTACGACATGGAGTTGCATTTGGTGCACCTAAAAACAGATCCAAATCTGACAAATAGGATAGCCGTCGTCGGAATCTTGTACAAGATCGGAACGCCTGATCAATTTCTTTCCAAGGTACTAACAAGATATTATAACTAATTAATTTATAATTGAGAAATTCTCTAATTTCAATTCCTTATTGTATCAATATTCACAGTTGATGGCAAATATATCTTCGATCGTTGATAACAAGGATGAAGAGAGTGCTTTGGGAATGGTGGACCCCAACGATATACAGTTTGGTAGCAAAAGATTTTACAGATATTTGGGGTCACTCACAGTCCCTCCATGTACAGGAGGAGTTATTTGGACCCTTAATAAAAAGGTATATTCCATATAACTTTAATTAAACCACATTATTTTTCATAATTCATTATTTAAGTGTGAAGTTGAATCATTTTAACGATCTTTAGGTGAAAACTGTTTCCAGAGATCAAGTTAGATTGATGAGAGAAGCTGTTCATGATGTAAGAGATGATGCAAAATTGGATTATTCCAATTTGATTCTATATATATTTATAGTTTTCTTGTTTAATTTGACAGTACGCGGAGGAAAATGCACCTTTATGGCCCAGGGGATTCCAATTGATTCAATTTTTACACTGTATTATTTTGACATAGGTAAACATAATAGTAGTAATGATTTTGATGAGCTGTGAATTTTGATGAGTTTCTTTAATCTAGTCCAATTTCATCTTTTAGTTAATCCCCTGATAATAGAGAAGTAATGAATATATTGATGAATAGAATTCATAATCACGTTAAAGATTACACGGTGATGAGTAGATTAATTTGTACAAAGGCTAAGGCTAGGAGCATCCACATCCGTGCTCTTGCCAACGAGCACGGATGTGGGCCCGGACCCACTTTTTCTGCTTGCTCTTAGGCAAGAGCACAACACCCACATCCGTGCTCTTCCGCAAGAACGAGCACAAGGGTTCCACCATTCCATTATTCAATTTAAATAAAAACATTTCCACAAAATTAAAATACATTAAAAATACCCGGAATAATATTACAAAATACATTAAAAATTACATAATTAAAATCCTAAAAAATAAAAATTACATAATTAAAATCATAAAAAAATAAAAATTACATAATTAAACTCCTAATCAATAAAAAATACATAATTCAACTCCTAAAATAAAAAAAACCACTACCCGTGGCCGAATTTCGCCCAAATGTGTTTGATTAGGTCTTCTTGTAGCTCAACGTGGGTTCGGGTATCGCGACATATGCTTCATAAGCGGCACGATGTTGTGCGTAGTATTCTTGTTCTTCGCGCTCCGCTTCCGCAATGAGATGGGTGAAATCCATTTGAGGTTTTGAGTGAGAGATGAAGATGTAGATAAGTTGTATGAAAAATATGAATGAGAGATGAATGAGAGATGATTTGATGTAAAAAAATGGATGATGAATGTGTGTATTTATAGAATATTTTGGGGAAAAAATAAAAAAATTCAAAAAAATACAGAAAAACGGGCAAAAAAAACAGCCATTTTTTGGGATTGTGAAAATATTTTTTATTTTTTGGTATTATTTATTATTTAAAAAAAATAAAAAATGATTTTCCAACGGATATGTCGTTGGCCAATCAGAACGCGCCACGTCGCCTGCTCGCTGGCACGGACGTGCTCGATGCATCGAGCAGTGCCGTGCCAGCGTCGGACAGCGTCTCCGTGCCGCTGGCACAGATGGACGGACGGCTGCATGCTTGCCGATGTGGATGTTCTAAGCAGCCTAAGCTGAAGATGGATTTACACAATGTTCCTAAGGGCATCTCCAGTGGCTTTCGCCCAACAATAGCCCAGCAATAGCTCAGCCACAAACTCCTCATGCCACATCATCAGGACAAGCAAATAGCCCATCAATAGCCTAGCCACATCACCCCTAATTATATAAAACAAATAATTGACAATCACACATAATACGGAATTAAATTTACGACACATATACGGGAAAATCTAATTATTTTATTTAAAATTTAAAAAAGTACATTTAAAAAAATTACATAATTAAAAAAAAAAAACTAACGCTGTGCAATCCTCCGCGGCCACAACTATTCAATTAAATCCTTTTGGAGTCGAATATGAGCATGCGTTTGGCGCATGTCAACATGTGCTTGGAGGAGGCCGGCTTCATCGTGCGGGACCCCATTTCGTACGTTGGGGGCGGCTATGACGTGGCTTGGACCGGCTTCATTATCGTCGTTGGCCCAACTAGTCAGTCGTACACCTTCATCTTCGACAATCATGTTGTGCATGATAATACAGGCGTACATTATATCAGCAATGCAGTCGATATGCCACAAACGCGTTGGACGCCTAATTGCCGCCCATCGAGACTGGAGCACACTAAATGCGCGCTCCACGTCCTTGCGCCGACTCCTGGCGTATAGGCCTCTAACGCTTCGTTCATTCGACGGCCGTACTCCTCATCATCCCCACCACTACCACCACTACTACCACCAACGTTGCTCATTTCCAGTTGTTGATCTTGTACAGAGATTAAGATAGAGAGAGTACTCGTTAAAACAAGTGGTGCGAATGAAAATGACGTGCAAATCGCGTATATATAGTGTTTCGAAAATTTAAAAAAAAACATTAAATTCGCTCGCCGATTGCTCGTCGGTCCTGAGCCTGCAATGGAGGCGAGTGCATCGGCGAGCGCTCGCGAATCGGCCAGAGCTCGCCGATTTTTTCGCCGAAATGGTGCTCGCCGGTTCCAATTGTTCGGCGAGTGGACCGGCAAGCGCCGGAAATCGTCTAGCCGGCCCGCTCGCCGCCATTAGAGATGCTCTAAGTAGTGAAAGATATGGATGTCAATCGGGCCAACCCGTTCGGGTTGTCGGGCCATTCGGGTACGGGCTATTCGGGTTATGATTTTTTCGGGTTATAAAAGTTCGACCCTAACCCTAACCCTTCGGGTTTCGGGCTAACCCACCGGGTTATTCGGGTCAATGCGTATTTTTAATTCTTTTAATATTTTTAAAAAAATAATACGTATTTTAAATTTTCTTTAATTATATACATATTTTTAATTAATCATTCAACAATGAAATATGTATTTTTTATTTTCTTTAATATTTTTAATAAATATTAAGTTATTTAAATTTAAATAACTTATTCATTACATAATTATTTACAAAATATCTATCAATAGTATGTTTATGTTTATGTATTTAAAATATAAATCAACACTTTGTTTCAAAATTCAAACATAAATCAATTCGTAGAAAATTAAATAAAATTTTCATAACGTGAGAGGTGCATCGTAGATGTAACAAAAATATTTTGAATTGTTAAAAAGTGAATTATCAAGATGCTAGCTAATTGGAGTAACTCTAAATTTTCTTGAATTATGATTGGTCAAATTTAATTTATTCCAGCTGTAAATAAGTCAAATAATAATTTATCTTTGTTTTAAGAATCATCAAAGTACGCATAATTAAATGACGAAGCGGCGTCAAAACACTTTGCACTATTATATTGGAAATATACTAAAAGAAAGCTTTTATATACGAGTATTTATGAATCCATGAACCACATAGTGATTTTTTTCGTGATCTTTTATAGTCGGTTGACGTATTTGGATTTTGCATGGTTTTAAAGGGTTGTCTTGGATGATTTTGATTATATTTCTATATTTTGGTATGTTTACATGTTTGTTGAGAAATGATAGAAAATGGATTAGAAAATGTACACAAAATATGTGAATGTGGAGCAGCCTTGTTTGAGTCAATGTTTCTCGCAATTTTGAAGTCTGATAAACCTCTAATACATATCATTCTCTTCGTCTTCGAAAGAGCTTCGCGTGGATATATTGCACACCTCAATCGGAGCTTTGTAGAGAAAATTATGACCGTTACAAAAACTGCTCACGGTGCAGAAGCCTTCAACCCGACGGGCCGACCCGTAACCCGATCGGGTCAGCCCGCATAACCCGACAACCCGAACGGGTCAGCCCGAATGGCCCGATTTTAAATTCGGGCTGTGAAATTACAACCCTAACCCTGTATTTTTATCGGGTTATTCGGGCCGGCCCGGGGGTTCGGGTTACATTGACATCCCTAGTGAAGGAATAAAGGAATAACACACCATCTTCGGCTTCGTGCATGATGTGTGGTAGTTTGCCTCAGACGTTATCCCACAGTGGATCCAAACCAGCAACAGATCAACAAAAATAGGTCTTTTCCAATAATTCTACATAATTAAACAAGCCAAAGCTTGATCTATTTTCTCACCATTTTGTTCCATGACACACCTGAGGCAGTCGAGATGTGCGGTATGGCAACGTTGCCAAATTTAGAGATGTTAGGCTATATATATCCAAATTTTTCATTATTTAGTAGTCGACAACTTCAAATATGAGAAATAAGATAAGTAGTACTGTACTAGTATTAGTATATGATAAAGATTTGGTTTATAAATTGATTGGCGGGACTAAGCTAAACTTTTTTTTTTACATATGGGATAAAAAATATACAAAAATAGAAACTTCACTTTTTAGGCTTTTTCAATAAATAGAAACTTTCTATTTTTCACTACTTTTTCTTTTCATCTATCTTACTTTATTCAGTTTTTTTCTCCCTCATTCTCTTACTTTATCAATTTTAAATTAAAATATGTGCCATTTCGGAAGTTTCTTATTTTTAGGAAACTAAGAAAGTATAAGAATAATTTTGTCCAATCATGACTGAATGTTGCATTCATTTGAATTTGTTTGGAGACTTATGCAGGTATTAAACTATTAGTGATTGAGTTCCTTTGTGGACGGACGTCTGATCAAATTGGAGCCATATACAGAAGATTAGCACATGCACAAGAATGGCACACAAAAATCAAGAAATGAACTATTATTAGAGCATCCGCAACGGTGGCGACGGTCGCCACCGCCGTCCGGCCAGCGAGCAGCTGACGTGGCGGCACGGGATTGGGCAACGGCATAGCCGTTGGGACATCCGTTTCCTAGTCCGGAAATGGAATATTCGGCCCCTCCTATCACCCAAGATTCGGCCGTTCCGGGTGGCTACCGGCCATACCCAATCGACGACCAAGGTGCCTCCGAAGGGCGATACGGGTGGACACCGGAGCCTAGGTCGACCGCCCCTTCCCAAACTCCGACTCCTCCTACTCGCACCGGTGTCCGCACACCGTACACTCTGGCGGAGATGGATAAATTGTTCAAGGCGTACTTCGAAATCTCCGAAGATGCGGCGGTTGGCACGAACCAATCCGGCGATCACTTTTGGTGGCGCGTCTCTCGCCGGTACAATGCAAACCGGCCGCCGGGAACGATCGAGCGCAACGAGAGTATGGTGCGCAACTGCATTGGCCGAGCCAACGAAGAAATTGGCAAGTTCAATGGCTATTTCCTCCAGGAGTCGCGGAATGCCGGGAGCGGCCGGAGCGAGGTCGACATCATCACTGCCGCGCTGAGCACCTACCAATCCTTGAACGGTAAGTCGTTCAAGTACCTCAACGTTTGGCAGGAAACGCGGTTCCACCCGAGGTATATGGGAGGCGTAACATCCTCCTCTAGCGGCTCCTCCAAACGGTCAAGGTCGGTATCCCTATCCGACTCCGGCTCCGAAGAAGTGGCTAGCCAACTCGCCGGAGCTAACTTGGGTAGCCCCGACGCCGGACCAAGCGGTTCCCAACGCCGACCGCAAGGAAGGAAGAAGGCGGCGGCCGACCGCCGGCGCTCCGCGACTCCATCGGCCCCCGCCCCCGAACCCGCACCCTATGTTCCACCTCCACCCCCGAACAACTCGTTGTGGGCCCTTTTGGCCCAACTCAATATGGCCGATAGGTCAACTATGACCCCCACGCAACTTCAAAAGCACGAGGACATGATATTGGGTCTCAAAAAACAATTGGGGCTGGTGCCGCCGGATGCGTAGTCTTCCTCGGGTAATATTAGCCAATAATCATGTATTTTTTTATTTTTAGGAGTTTAATTATGTAATTTTTAATTTTTAGGATTTTAATTATGTAATTTTTAATTTTTAGGATTTTAATTATGTCTTTTTTATTTTATTTGTAATTTGTAATATTTATTGTGGTTTTTTAATGAATTTTAGTATTATGGAAATATTTTTGTGTAATTGAATTTTAAATTAATTGTGCTCGTCCTTGCGGAAGAGCACAGCTGTGGGTGTTGTGCTCTTGCCAGAGAGCAGGCAGAAAAAGTGGGGTCGGGCCCACAACCGTGCCGCTGGCAAGAGCACGGTTGTGGATGCTCTTAGTGGCTATTTTACTTCATATTCTCTCCATTCCAACTAAGTTGGATCACTTCTTTTAGACACGGAAATTAAAAAATTGTGTTGAATAAGTTAAATGATAATAAAATAAAATAGGAGAGAGGAAAAAAGTAGGAGAGATAAGAGAGTAAAGTAGGTGTTGAAGTAAAGTATATGTTTTGTTTTTTTGTCAAAAAAGGAAATGACTCCACTTTATGCGAAGTTCCAAAAAAGAATATAACTCAACTTAGTTGAGACGGAGGGGATATTATTTAAGTATCAATTTTAGTAAACAAAATAGGTGCAAAAAAATTTATTAAGCCAGTTGTTTTATTGCACTATATCGTTTTAGGAAATTGATTATATTTTCAAAAAACTAAGAATTGATTCTGTGTAAAATAACTCACACAACCATCAAACAAATAAAAGGTGGTACATGATTATCAAATAAGTAACGACAACAAATTGTTATGTTAGAGTTCATGATATCAAATAAGTAACACGGTACAAAAGTGGTGGCGCGTTAAATTCATGGTATCATTGTCTAATTAGAATTCAAATAAAATAAGAAACTGTCCATCCATAATTGCATTAAAATTTTGAAAAAAATTTATCACATGATTTTATTACTGTATTTTATAAGTTAAAATGAGATTCATGTAATTTCTTCCAAAACTCTTTATATATATGTATAGGGTAGTGTTAATCTCCTTTTCCTCCCTTAGATTTAAGTTCCTTCTTAATGTGGGTCGTTGGATTTGGTGGATGGAGGGACAGGATGAAATCCCATTTTTTAATCTCGTGTTGCATTATATGGTGGATTTTGTGCATTATATGGTGGATTGAGTGCATTATAAGGGTAAACTAGTAAAACAACCAAATTGAAAACCGCCCAAAACAGAAGGAGTGAATTTTCAGCGAGATTTTGATACAACCTTCCATCTACTCACTCTCTCTCTCACTCCAAACGTCTATCCCTCTCTCTACGTCTCTGCAATTCGTCTTCCCATTTTCCACCACTCTTCAAACCCTAGCCGCCACTGTTTTTCGTCGGGTATCTCCAGAAAGTGATCGTTTTCGTCGGTTTCACTCTCCAACTCTCACTCCGGTAGCGCGCGAACAAATTGTTGAAGGCGTCGACAAGGTAGGGTTGCAAAAGGTTTCTATGGTGTTCGATGTTAATTTGAAGAAAATGGGGTGAGATGAATTGTTGATGGTAAATTGATGTGATTTCCTTTTGAAATTATGTATAGGAATCCCACCGGATCAGAAGCAATTGATTTTCGCCGAAAAGCAGCTTGAAGATGGCCTAACAATTGCTGATTACAACATACAAAAAGGTAATTCTCTCTCTCCATTTCTAGATTTAGTTATGCTGTTACGCTCTGTATTCTGATTAGCGGAGTGATGAATAATTCTGTAGAGCCGACTCTGCATTTGGTATTGAGGCTTAGGGGAGGTATCATTGAGCCTTCGCTTATGGCATTGGACAGGATCTACATCAAGTAGTCTTCGTTGGCGCATTCGTCGACAAATTTTGTAAATGGGTGGAAGGGTGAATGTAAAATTCTTGTGTGCATTATTTGATTGTTTGGGTACATTATTAATTAATGATTACACATTATTTATCATGTATTATCCATTATTTGACTGCTTGTGTATATGAGTGATTGGGTGGATGCAATATTCATGTGCGCATTATTTGATTGAATATGTGCATTATTTATCTAGTAGTATACATTATTCATCATGTATTAGGCATTATTTGACTGCTTGTGTACATGGGTGATTGGATGAATGCAATATTCATGTGCGCATTATTGGATTGAATCTGTCCATTGTTTATGTAGTAGTATACATTATTTATCAATTATTAGGCATTATTTGACTGCTTGCTGAGGGACGTGAGTGAATGGGTGAATGCAATATTCCTATGTGCATTATTTGATTGAAGTTGTACATTATATAGCTAGTACGTTACATTATTTATCAAGTAATAGGCATTATGTGACTGCTTGTGTACATAGGTGCATGAGTGAAAACCAGAATTCCCAAATCTGCTTGTATAATATTCCTTTGTGCATATCTGATTGAATTTGTACATTATTTACCTAATAGTATTAATTATGTATCAAATATTATGCATTATTTGACTGCTTGTGTACATATGTGAATGGGTGAAAGTCATTTTCCTTTGTGCATTATTTGATTGCTTCTGTACACTATTTATCAAGTATTATACATTATTTACCAAGTATTATGCATTAATTGACTGCTTGTGTACATGTGTGAATGGTGTATTATATGTACATTATGTGTATAGATAAAAACTACTCCCTAGCCGAGATGATATCTAAACCCTAGATGAATAAGTGAAACTCGTGCATTCAATTGGTCATCCTCGTTTGACTTCTTCTTGCCTTCCCTATTGCATACAACATAATACGAGGTTGTAACGTCGTCCATCTCTAGGGATTGAAATTTCTGACCGTTGTACATTATTTAGCTATTTCTATGCATTATTTATCTTGATTTATGCATCATTAGACTGCTGTTGTACATGATTCTAAGAATGAATGCAATATTTGTATGTTCATTACTTGAGTGATTCTGTACATTATTTGACTATTTGAATGCATTATTTATCATGTTTTATGCATCACGTGGTTGCTGTCGTACATACTAGACCCTAGCCCCTAGGCTTGTTAAACCCTTAGGGAAAACAAGAAATGTGCGCCAAACATCGAAACACGACACAACTTAAATTAAACGGGTCAGGATAAATATTCATTTCATATTACAAATAATGCATGACATAAACTAAACTACGCATTATACTACACTAAAATGTTCTTTATGTATGTCTGTTTTAAAAAATACCTGCGCGCTATGCATGTGCAACCCGAGATGAATTACTGCAGCTCATGTATTTGGACAACGTTTTTAAGACTTAAAACATACTACACCCTAGCCCCTGGGCTTGTTAAACCCTTAGGGAAAACAAGAAACGTGCGCCAAACATCGAAACACGGCACAACTTAAATGAAACGGGGCATGATTTACCTTTTTGTAAATTATTTACCTTTTTTTATGCATTAGTTATCATGTGTTAGGCATTAAAAACCTGCTGTTTTACATGGGTCAATGGGTCAATGCAATAATTGCATGTTCATTATTAGATTGAATCTGTACATAATGTTGATATTTCGATGCATTATTTATCATGGTTTAGCCATTATGTGACTGCTGTTCTACATGGTGCAAAGAGTGAATGCATTATTTGTATATTCATTACTTGATTGAATCTGTACATTATTTGGCTTTTTCTATGCATTATTTATTAGTACATCATGTATTAGTTTTTAGACATTATGTTGTATCGCTATTACATACAACATAATACCATGTTGTAACATTGTCCACCTTCCGCATCCTTTGTTTGCTTATATCAAAAACAACAGCGACGCCATATAATCAAAACCAGACAAAACGGCTAAGAAGATCAATACATGGCAGTTAACATATCATGCATTATATATTTAATACCATGCATTATCTATAAACAGTTGGTGCATTATGTGTTGCTTACAATATGTAAACCCTTAAGGACGGACTAATACTCGCGGTCTTTCGTAGAGGTTGTGTTGCTTACAATATACTACACCCTAGCCCCCGAAATTGGGCAACCCTAGGGGAATGAATGAACCATAAACCCCAAATAATCAAAACCAGACTAAACGACTAAAAGATCAATACATTGCAGTTAACATATCATGCATTATATATTCAATAACATGCATTATCTATAAATAATTGGTGCATTATGTGTGTCGGCTTAAACTACTACCCTAGCCACGCCAAAATCTAAACCCTTAAGGACGGACTAATACTCGCGGCCTTTCGTAGAGGTTGTGTTGCTTACACTATACTACACCCTAGCCCCCGGAATTGGGCAACCCTAGGGGAGTGAATGAACCCTAAACCCTTAACGACTGACCTATTCATGAAATTCTATAACATATACAAACAAACCCGCTCATAAAACCTATACATTGCCGTTCGCATATCATGCATTATATAATCAATACCATCCATTATCTAATTACATTTGACGCATTACTTGTAGCGGTTTAAACTACTAACCTAGCCATACCGAAAATTAAATCGTAAAGGAATGCCTCATACTCGCGGTCCTTCGTAGAGGTTGTGTTTCTCACAGTATACTACACACCTAGCCCCCTTAATTGGGCAACCCTAGGGGAATGAATGAACCATAAACCCCACATTAAAAAACTGGCAATCATGTTTCAATATAAAGCTACGCGCTATTAATGTGCAACCCCAGATGAATTATTGCAGCTCGTGTATTTGGACAACGTTAATTAGACTTAGAACATACTACACCCTAGCCCCTAGGCTTGTTAAACCCCTAGAGAAAACAAGACACGTGCGCCAAACATCCAAAACACGGCATAAGTTAAATTAAACGGGTCAAGATAAATGTTCATTGCATATCACATATAATGCATTACAGAAACTACACTCTGTATTATACTATACAATATGTAGATTATGTATATCACATATAATGCATCGTCGTCTTCGTCTTCATCGAAATTTCGATCGACAACCTCGTGTTTGACGTGAGGATTTTGATTTTTCCTCTGATAATTCCTCAGCAGATCTCTCGCCACCTCCTCGACGCGGCGGTTTTGATCCATGACGGGCGCCATGAGCTCTTCGTTGATCACGCTTCTGATGCTGTTCATGTTGTTATGATTCTTCGTGGAAACGTTGCGATTTGGTGATGATTTGTTGCTGATTTCTGATTGTAGTGATTTGTGGCGGCGATCATCGTCGACAATCACGCTGACCGGAGATAATCTCACGAATCTCTTTGCGCCGACGGAATGGTTGCCTCTAGACGACGGCGTTTTGCTGAGGCAGGATCGGGAGAACGACGAAGCGGAGGAGCACGTCGATGCGTTTGTGGATTTCAGCGACGGCGACACGTCACCGCCGATTTTGCTCTTCTTCATGTTTCCGCCGGCGAAGAGCGAGTTCAGGAATTCGGCGAGTTTGCCGCCGGGGAAAATCGGCTGCTTCACCTTCTTCAATTAAACCCGGACGAATGGAGTAACAATTCAACGAAATCTGCATAAAATATTTTGCTAAACTGCTAGAATACTCTACCGCTGAAATCATGGAGCATTCCATAACTAACTTCAAATGCTAATGTCTATTAAGCCCTTTACACGTTAAATATTAAGAGAATTAACTAATTTCAGCCAAATATTTTACCCATCCGATCACTACAAATCCATGGATGAGATTAAGAAGGAGATTGGATTAATAAGGGGAAAAGGATTTGAATACAATCTTATATGTATAACTGAATCATCAGTAACAATCTTACCACAAATTTAATACGACCCTTCCTATGAAACGAAAACCAACAAATATTATTCAAAAAAAGAAATATTTTACAACAGAATAAATCAACAAATAGAAAAAAACGAATATTACCTCAAGCTTTGAACATCATCAAGATCTAAATCGACAAATCTATCAATATAAAGGACGAGTTTTCATAAAGCAATTTAGGAGTTTTATATGTGGCACTTACATTATATAGAAAGAAGAATAAAGAATTAACGAATCTAATTCAAATCCATGACCTGATTATAATAGAAAACAAAATAAATTACAAAACCATTGAAAGCAAATTAATTAATGTTTTATAAGCAACAATTACATTATATAATTTCCTTCATTGATATGTAGATGGTCATGTGCCCAACTAATTAATATTTGACAAGCAGAAATATCAATGGTTCACATCCAAGTATCCAACTGCACATGCCAACTATAAAGTTATTTTTAGAAAATATTCATTAAATCACTTTTATAGAATATTGCCTAATCTTTAAATAAAGAAATTACCAATATTTTTGGTCACCTATGTATAATGTTACATACGTGTTCATCATTTTTTGGCAACAATATAATCATACAACACTTTGTTAATTTTATTAAAATTTGAAGTTATAATCTTCTTTTTCTTATATATTTATGTATAAAAATGTATATATAACTGAAAATTACACTAATAAAAAGAATGACCAATTTCGTTTTTCTACTTTTTAGTGCATTTAAACGGTTATATGTTTACTAGTAACTTAATATGAAAATAAAAATTAAATTATAACTATATAAGTATATAAATAAAGGTATATTTTTATATAGAAGGAAAAAATATTGGTAAATTTCATACTATTTTAAAATTATGCAATACTATTTAATTAAAAGTGGTTTAATGAATATCTTCTAAAAATAAGTCTATTAGTTGGTATGTTTAATTGGATGTGAGCTATTTATGTTTTCATTTGTTAAAGATTAATTGATTGGGCATACCATTACTACCTCATAATGCCACTTTAGTTCACTAAATATATTTTCTTGACCAAAAGCCCTAATATTAGGTTAATTCCTATCACTGCTGCTTATAAAATGTCGGCTAATTCGGCCATGGATTTGAATTCGATGCATTAATTATCTATTTGTAACCGCCGCTTATAAAATGTCGGCTAATTTGGTCATGGAAGTACATTAATTCTTTGTTCTTTATTTGGAAAACTTCCCTATGACCATCTGCCATATAAATGGATGACATTATATAATGTAACTGCCGCTTATAAAATGTTGGCTAAGTTGCTTTCAATGGTATTGTAATTTAGTTCGTTAGATGTATTTGAATTCAATGTCATTAATCATTTATTCTCATCGTATAATGTAATTGTAGCAAGTAAAATGCCTCAATTACTGTCTCAAAACTCATCCTTTATAGGGTAGTGATAAATTAACAAAAATTTTATATACAAAATTGGACATTTTAGGTATTTTACATATAAAATAAAGTTATAATTATTAATTGTTTTCATGTATTACCGAGTTACCCATCATTTAGGAAAGATTAATTAAGTCTTCCGTAATCAATTGCATACTTCAATTAGGTAAATAATACTAAGTAGTATATATCAGTGGCATAATTTCTTCTTCCATTAACAAGAAAGAGCATATTTCTCAAAATTTAAACTCCCCCCGTGCAAACTAAATCATGTATATATATACATTATTCTCGGTATTTAAACTCTACCCAACAAACTAAATCATGTAAATTATGTAGATAATATACATTAGTTGCATAATTTCTTCTTACATAATTTAAGCTAGAGTGAACTGCACAAAATACCCCTAACTTTTCGATGTGTAACAGCAGACACCCCTAACATCTAAAAATCACAACACAGGTATCTAACAAAATATATAATCACGAATGAGGTTTTTTCGGACCATAGTACCCTCAAGGGCTAAAAGGGCAAATGCGACCTTTTGCGTATTACACTTGCTGCATGCACTGTGGATGACTCCGCCTCTGTGTGATGTGACCTTGAACATCATTTCACATGTCCTCTCTCTTCTCTTCCCAAGGGACGCCTTAATTTGAAATTTTTGTTTTCGTTTGAAATTTTAGTTTTTGTGCCTTAGAGGAATGGGCCTGCAATGATATTTTAATTTTTGTTAATTAAACTCCTACAGCTTTTTCACTCTCTTCCATTTCCCTCCATTTCAATTTCATTCACTTCGTCATTTTCCCTCTCATCTCTTATCTCACGCTCCATTTTTCATCAATGCCGCCAAAACGGAAGCGAGGCACCGCTGGAGCTTCCTCCTCCGGTGCGTCCACCTCCCGTAGGTCTTCACGGAACAAAAAGAAGACGCCAGCGCCACCGGCTGAGGCATCATAACCATCACCTCCGGCATCACCTAGACACGGTCGCGGACCGGAGATAGTCGATGTAGACCTAGAAACATGGGACATCCGCGATCCTCTTGTTGTGATGTGCTCCTCAACAACATTTGTGAGACATTCAATTCGAAGATTGCATTGGCGCGAGAAAAGTCAATTATCAGCATGTTGGAGGACATTCGAACAAGTCAAATGGAAAGGATACAGATCAGAGGCCAGTGGATCAAAAGCTACGATCACGCAGTCCCTCCGGTTATCAAGGAGCTTGTGGATAAGTGGTACGCGCGGGCTTCGTCGTGGAGGGCTACATGGAACAGACAGTCTTCGTACCAAGTATCAGGGCCGGCTGGCCAATATGTTGTCAACATGTGCGATTTTACATGCTCATGCAGATTGTGGCAGCTAACCGGAATCCCGTGCACACATGCTATCGCCACAATCAACAAGATGTGTGATGATGTGACGCGACACATCTCCCGATATTATTTGAAGACAACAATGATGATGCTGTACGAGAATGTCCTTTACCCAATCAATGGGGTGGACAATTGGCCCAAGCATACTTCTGATGGTGTGTTGGAACTGGCGCCCCTGAGGTCAAAGCGACAGCGTGGTAGGCCGAAGAAATTGAGGCGTGAGGAGCCACAGATTCGTCTTCATGCTGATGGAAGTGAGTCATTGCGCCGAACATTCGTGATGAAATGTCGCCGGTGCGGTCAAGAAGGTCATAATAGGAGGACATGCAGCAATGATCCTCGGACAGATGCTCATTCTCAGGTTCAGGAGACTTCGCAACAGAACGAGTCGCGTCAGCGTGAAGAGAGTACTTTGCTTGCGGTAGTATTCAGTAAGCATCTATCACTATATTTTCTACTCGTACGCAGTGTTTTCTCTCTCGTATATACTTACTATATCATTAATTGTTGCAGCCTAATGTTTCGGATTAGGGACCTAGCAAACGAACCAGGACTTAACCTCAGAGATGTGGCCTCCGCGGTGATCAAGATTGACTAGCCTTACGTACTCTTAAAAAATTGGTGCTGGTTTCTGATGGGTGAACCCTTTGTATGTTACAATATCCGTGTTTGGTTAATATTTTGGTTATATTTTGTGGAAAACATGATATGATTTGTATGTTAACGAAGTGTTGTTACAAACTGGTTTGTAAAAAATGACTAGTATTTGTGGTGGCTATATCTCATGAGTGGCATCTGATCCAGTTGCTGATGAGTAATTTCATTCGTGATTTCAGTCATAGTTTAGTAACTTCATTCGTGATTTCACTCATAGTTTGTGTACAATACAACGGTTGTGATTTCAGTCATAGTTTAGTAACTTCATTCGTGATTTCACTCATAGTTTGTGTACAATACAACGGTTGTGATTTCAGTCATAGTTTAGTAACTTCATTCGTGATTTATGGCATATTTGAAAACGTCTTCATTCCTGCCTTAACAAATGATGAATGAATGAAAACAAAACGTAATGTAATCTATCAACATCCGAATATAACGGAGGAGTGAACACGACATAACATAGCTTTGTTATAACAAAAGTAGCAAAATTACAATGATTAAAAACAAGATTGTGATTTTTAACTTTCGGAAAGTGTTGCCGTTTTAGCAATTGTTAGCGTCAATGCTTCACACTCTTCAGTTTTCCTGCCCAGTTGTAACTTCAAGCCTTCAAACTCCACAGTTTTCATGCGCAATTTCTCTTGAATAACACCCTCAAGTACCGATTTCGCTCGAAGTTCAGATTCCAATCGGTCACGCTCAAGTTTGGCTCTCTGAAAGTAACTGTCTTGACTTGGGGATAGACTCGCATCAAACTATCGAAAAAACTTGCAATCATCTTCCTGCATAATACTTTCTCATAAATTTTGCCAACAGAATTAATGGGAAAACGACCAAAAAAACACGAGTTTAACCTTCCATATTGGGCAGCGATAGTAACGTCTACCGGGGTTAGCAGCCGTCCTTGAAGTCACAAGCTCTGCCTGAAGATCGTGATTACAACTCACTATTTCAGGACGAGGCCAATCCCAACTGAAGCTGGAACCGAAGGATTCAGTAGAAGAAGAAGACATTTCAACACGCCCTGAATTCAATTCAACAATACAAAATTTCAAATCAGAAATGCAATATCGTCGAAACATGGCCCATGGCACAAAAATTAAAATCATAATTCCATCTGCCCAACTGTAAACTTCATCCAAGAATTGCAAAATATTCAACTGCCCGACTGTAGCCTTACAGACGGAAACCCTAGCCCAAATCGAGATTCAATCGCCTAAACCCTTGTATACAGTACATTTAGGGGATTCCATTCCAGATGAAATACCCAAAATTCCAGTTACCGCACATATGAAATCCCCTAAAATGTGGATACCACTGTAACCCTACAGCCACAAACCCTTGCCGATCAAACCGAAGTGGAACGATGGAAAGATGAAATGTGATTGCAAAATACACACGTTACAACTTACAGATAGCAAACCGAAATGTAAGGAAGTGGATCAAGGGAAAGAAGAAATGTAACAAGGTGGAACGCGAGAAAGATGAAAGGTAAAATGAAGTGGAACGACAACGAGAAAGATGAAATGTAAAATGAAGTGGAACGATAAAGATGAAAGCAATCATACTAAGAGGGAATGTGAAATACAAACGCAAGATGGAAAATTAGATAATTGATGTTTGAAGGGACGTCTCTTACACATCAGTCTAGATGTGCAGATAGAGTCAGAAGCTATGCAGCCAAATGGACTATAATGCCCTTCAGCCCATTTGGGCATTTTCGTCCGAAAAATGGCAAAATATGCACTGTTTGTGATTATATATTTTGTTAGATACCTGTGTAGTGATTTTTAGATGTTAGGGGTGTCTGCTGTTACACAGCGAAATGTTAGGGATATTTTGTGCAGTTCACTCTTTAAACTAAATTTAAACTCTCCCCTACAAACTAAATTATCTTTTAAATTATCTTTCGCACTATTTATTTTATTATTAAACGATCTTTACACTTCTAAGTTATAAAAACGACTACATACGTATATAATTAATTTCTTAGTATTAGCATCCAATGAAACACAAAATAATAATAGTCATTCACATTCAATTATTTTAAAATTCTAAATTATAAAAATGACTCTATGTGTATATTAATTTCTTAGTGGTCATCCAAATAAATAATTATGGTAGTTTGCATCTAATTATTTTATTATTAAATAATCTTTAAAATTCTAAGTTATAAAAACGACTTATGTGTGTATAATAATTTCTTAGTGTTGTCATCCGAAGAAATAATTATAGTCATTCACATCCAATTATTTCATTATTAAATCATCATTATATTTCTAAATTATAGAAATGACTAAATGTGTATATAATTAAAATCTTAGTGTTATCATCCAACTAAACAATCGTAGTCTACACGCATATATAATTAATTTCTTAGTAATATCATCCAACGGAATACAAAATAATAATAGTCATTCTCATCCATTTATTTCATTATTAAATCATCTTTAAATTTCTGTGTTATAAAACGACTACATGTGTATATAATAATTTCTTAGTAATAATTATAGTTATTCACATCCAATTATTTTATTACCGTATTAAATAATTCTTAAAATTCAAAGTTATAAAAACGACTACACGCATATATAATAAATTCCTAGTGTTACATCAAACGTAGTACAAAATAATAATAGTCATTCGCATACAATTATAAATTATAAAAATGATTACATACGTATATTAATTTCTTATTGTTATCATCCAAGGATAATAGTCATTCGCATCCAATTATTTTATTATTAAATCATATTTAAATATTTAAGTTATAAAAACACTACGTGTGTATATAATTAAAATTTTAGTGTTATCATCCAACTAAATATATCGTAGTAGTTCGCATCTAATTATTTTATTAATAAATAATTCTTAAAATTCCAAATTATAAAAATGATTCATGCATGTATACTTCATTCTTAGTACTAACATCATAAACATAATCGTTAGCAACCTTTTTATGTCTTTACTATATTATTCATATAATTTAGAATTGGCGTATAGTAATGTAATAGCATAAGTCATGTTGTAGCTTGGGGTGTCCATTTTCTCATTTTAACTTTTTTTATTAATTTATAGGAGTATATGAAATTATATTAATTTAAATTATAAAGTAACATTGTTTTTTGTTCATGTGTTTACTTTTGTTATATTCTTATAATTTTGTAAATTTCAATGTTAATAAGTGGCCAAGTGGGAAATTATGTACTTTATGTCTTGTTCTTTTCGTAAATTTATAATAAAAAAATAATTTTGTTTGTTTTTGTTCTTTTCATAAATTTCTGTAAAATTCAATTTAAAATTATTAAATAATAATATTTATATTCGATTTTTAAATTGTTGAAGTGTCATCTAAGAATAAGAAATAATTGCAGCCTGATATGATTCAAACCTAAATAAGAAGGAACACGAAGTAGATGGATCAAAATGGCTAAGCAAACTATTTGATGCAACACTATTTCCATATTTTTATTGTAGTGATCTTCCATATGTTCGCAATTTCATCAATGAAATTTAACAGTGATTAGACTTTACAAATATATAACAAAAGGGTAATTAGGTAAAGAAATAATAGCTAATAAAAAATCGGTTTAAATAAAAACCGGTTTAAAATGTAAGAGCATTTTGTATATACAATTTTTGTTAATTTATCTTTACTCTTCTTTATATATTGATAAATTTAGAGTAGTGATAAATTAACAAAAATTGTATATACAAAATTGGACATTTTAGGTATTTTATATATAGAATAAAACTGTAATTATTAATTAATTTAATATATTACAGAATTAACCTTCTATGATCATATAGGAAAGATTAAGTTTTCCATAATCAACATTTACATATTTAGAAAATGATTTACTACATCAATCAATTGCATGATTCCTAATCGATTCGATTGAATCAATTTTTATTTAATTTGGTAGGTAGCATTCATTAGTTGCATAATTTCTTCTTCCATTAACAAGAGGATGATATTTCTTCATTCCATTTTCTCAAAATTTAAACACTCCTCTACAAATTATATTCTCTTTTCTCCCCTACAGATTATATTTATCTTTTGAACTGATTTCTATTCAATTTGGTAGATAATTAGTTGCATAATTTCTTCTTACATAATTTAAGCTAAATTTAAACTCTCCCCCTATAAACTAAATTATCATTCGCATCCTATTATTTTATTAATCATCTTTACAATTCCAAGCTATAAAAAAACTACATATTTGTCATCAAAAGAAATAATTTTAGTCATTCACATCTAATTATTTTATTATTAAATCATCTTTACAATTCTATATTATAGAAATGACAATATATGTATATAATTAATTTCTTAGTGTTATCATCCAGCACAATTGTCACAACCGCACTTCCTAAGGATAGGAGGCACGGGAAATCGTGACTCGTGGGGGAAATAAGAAGCGGGGAAGAAGGGGGGAATACAATTCAAGGCGTTGCAACTTAACAATCAACGATGAAATTCCATTTATTCAAACCAAAGGTCAAACCCGAAAGTACATAACGAAAATGACAGAGTTCAACAATTCAAGAAAAATAACAGAAATTCTTAAAACATTGAGTAGCGGAAGCAATTGAGAGTTTAGCTACTACTATGTATGAAGACATAATAGTAACTGGAACAGTTATTGAATATAGATCTTGATTCGTCGCTCAACATTCCTCCGCCTCCCGACCTCGCTCAACCTGCACATAGGGAAAACATATGCAGGGGCTGAGTACTTGATGCACCCAGTGAACTCATGCCCGAAATACATTTATCGTTAAGATATGTCAAGCCATCATCGTGTGAATCCCGGGTTTTACTTTAAAAGAGACCGAGAAGCACAAAAATCATTCCTTTAAAAAGTGTCCGCGCGGACTAACATCATCCTCCATCATATACCATATCTGAACTATCATGTGAAACGAGAATGTGGCCACAATCTCGATCACTGGACCGGCCGACCTAGGGGCGGCTCACGATCCCTATCAGTGCACTAGTCCGAGTAGGGACTCACTCCCTAGTCAGACCCGAATTCGTTAACTATCAAAGTATAGTAGAGTTTTATTCTAGTAGACAATCAGATAAGCACTTCAAAACATAAAAACAGCATGACATACTATTTTAAACCACCCTTATTTCACCATAAACATATCATTTCAAAATAAAAGAATTTAAGTAGAAAAGCCCACCTCAAACGCTTCGGATTTTCGTAAAACTTCTTCGTTCCGACTGTTAACGTGCGTGCGAACCACCTTTTCGGGAAAACACATAAAATTCATATCAAATCTCTGTAACGACGATAATTAGAATGCATGCACTCTAATTAAAATCTTTTAATTCTCTTTCTCGATTTTCGTGCATTTTCGGTTATTCGGCGGCTGCCCAAGGCGTCGCGTGCGACGCCGGTCGGCCGCTTACGCTCGTTCTTTCCTTCGTTGGCTCCTTGTATTTTCCATAACGTCGAAAATAATTTCTAAAAAATTATTTAAGCGCATACTTTAATTTCTGTAATTATTTACCGTTGAAAAAGTATTATTTCATACTTAGGTAAATTATTCACTCTTAAAACAAGAACTTACGGAACTATTTAAATATTTTCCCCCGATTAAATTTTAATTTTCGGCCCAAAAGATTTAATTCCTTAGCCACCTTATATCTCCAAATTAAATTAGTGAGCCCCAACAATTTAAAAGAAGAGCCCAAAATCAAATAAATTTTTCAATCACTTATGAGGCCCAACTAAAAAAAAACACATGGCCCAAAACTCTATCTCCTTCCCCACTTCTCTCTCTCTCCTCTTATCTTATTTCTCTCTCCCCGACTCCCTCTCTCTCGGCCATCTGCCCTACGACGAAGCCCCGCCGCCGTCGCCCTCTCTCCGGCTCGACGCCACCGTCGGGGTCGTCGCCACTGCACCGTCATCGAAGCTGCTGTGCCGTCGGAAAGTTGCTGTCCGTCGTGGAGTTACCGCCGCTGCTGCCTCGCCGTGACACCGCTGCTGCCGCGACGCCGCTGCTGGGTCGCCACGACGCTGCCGCTGCTGCCACGGGGAAGAGGAGCTGCCGCCGTCGCCACCGGGAACCAGCGGCGTCTCTGCCGTCCACCAAAAGCCGCTGCCGGCCGCCGCTTTCCCCGATTTACTCCGAACAAACCCGAAACCACCCCGAAACAACCCGCATGGTACGTTTTCATTACAAAGTTACGTTCTTTGAGTCTTTCGATTACATACGGCGATCGTTTGGTTGTTTCTTAGTTGGTTTCTTACTTGAAGTGGTTATGGAAGAAATATGGTACAAAGACATATAATATGCATGCAAAGCTAATAAACAACTCATGCTTTAAGATAGAAATGGATTATACCTCCAAAATGGGTGAAAATGGTAGAGGAAAAACAAAGGATGGTGGCCCAAAACTTCCTCCCTTCTTCCCGTCGACTTCCTCTCGGCTCTCTCTCACTTTCTTTTTTTTTTTTTTTTTTGCTAAGTGTGAATGATGAGAGGAGTTAGAGGTGGAGTTATGGAAGTAGTGGTGACTCTTGGGGTGATGGAGTTATGGTAGAAGATGGAAGGGGTGAGAAGTGGAAAGTCTCCTCCTTGGGTTGAAGGCCGTCGGCCATGAAGGAAAAAAAAAGAGAAGAAGAAAGAAAGAAAAAGAAAAAGAAACTTGGGCTTGGTCCACTAAATTAAAAACCATACTTGGGCTTCCATGATTTAATTTCAATTGGGCTCAATAAATAAAGAAGTTACAAGCCCAAGTTAAAAAAAACTACTACTTGATGGATTTAAAGAGTAATTAAAATTCAAGTTATTTTATATTTAATTGGACTTCAAATTTATTTTGGAAAGTCCAAAATAAATTCATACATTTTTATATTTTTCGTATTTTCCTTCGTTAATTAAAATTCACGGGTCTTTATTTTATTTTGTTATCGCGTTCTTCATAACCAAACATCAAAGTACGTTTAACGGCATCATTTTATATTTGGTGTTGTCCCAAATATAATATCCCTTTGACCATTCCTCGATTTATGCGCGTCGTTATCCATAAAAACATATATTCCTTCCCACTTATATTTTTTTCGTCTTGCTATAAATCAACAATTTCATTGTCGATCTTTCAACGAGACCTTAAACGTGTCTCCAACGTTCATAATTAAATATAAACATGCACGCTTCTTTTCATATTAACCACTATAACCATATTTCTCCTAGAGCACATTTATCGAGAAGCATCATAATTCGAAATAATTTTATTAATTATTTCGTGATATACATTAAATTAGTACTTTAAAAAGTACGGGCATTACATTCTACCCACCTTAACAGAAATTTCATCTCGAAATTTACTCATTTCTAACGAAAAGCTCTGGGTATTTCTCTTTCATTTTATCCTCGAGTTCCCAAGTAGCCTCCTCATGGCCATGGTGTTTCCAAAGTACTTTCACGGACACGATCGATTTATTTCTCAACTCTTGCACTTTCCTGTCCAGAATAGCTTCGGGTTTCTCCTCATAACTCAAGTCGGGATTCAATATCATTTCCTCTTGATGAACCACGTGTTTGGGATCGAACACGTACTTCCGTAATTGTGACACATGGAAAACGTTATGCACAGTCCCAAAACTCGGTGGTAATGCCAACCTATACGCTACGGGTCCCACCTTCTCAAGAATTTCATAAGGCCCTACGTATCGTGGCTTCAACTTCCCCTTTACACCGAACCTCGTTATTCCCTTCGACGGAGATACTTTCAAAAACACCTTATCTCCCGTATTGAACTGTAATTCCGTACGCCGGACATCAGCATACGACTTCTGTCGGTCTTGAGCTTCTTTTATCCTTTGTCGAATTTGTCGCACGATCTCTATCATCTCTTCGACCGAATCTGGCCCGAGTATTCTTCTTTCACCCACCTCATCCCAGTAGAGTGGTGATCTACACTTCCTCCCATACAATGCTTCATATGGGGCCATATTTATTGTCACCTGGAAACTGTTATTGTAGGCGAACTCAATCAACGGTAGCACAACTTCCCAATTCTCTCCTCTGTCAAGGACCACGGCTCTCAACATGTCCTCGAGAGTTTGAATCGTTCTCTCGGACTGTCCATCGGTTTGTGGATGGAAAGCAGTACTAAAATTCAGTCGCGTACCAAGCTCTCGTTGCAAACTTATCCAAAACCTTGAAGTAAATCGGGTGTCTCTGTCTGACGTGATTGTCACTGGCACCCCATGTAGTCGAATGATTTCCTTCACATAAATCCGGGCTAGTTTGTCGGATCCATGAGTTATAGGGATAGGTATAAAATGCGCACTCTTGGTGAGGCGATCTATGATTACCCAAATGGCTGTATTCCCTTTTCGGGTCTTTGGTAAACCTGTCACAAAATCCATAGCGATATGTTCCCATTTCCACTCCGGAATCTCCAACGGTTGCAACTTCCCATAGGGTCGTTGATGTAAAGCTTTTACTTGTTGACATGCCAAACATCTTTCCACAAACAAAGCTATGTCCCTCTTCATTCCATCCCACCAGAATGATCCCTTCAAGTCATGGTACATCTTTGTACTTCCAGGATGAGCGGTGTATGGGGTCTCGTGTGCCTCGGTCAGAATTTCATTTCGAAGTCCTTCGTTGCTCGGCACGCATAGTCTCCCCTCGTAGGTGAGAGCATTATCAGCCTCCTCTCTAAACTTCTCTTGCTTGCCCTTCCTCACCTTCAGTCGGATTTTCTCCAAGTTTTCATCATTTCGTTGCCCTTCTATTATCCTTTTCCGCAGATCAGATACAATTACCAATGTGGCAATCTTTCCCCTCACGGTCTCCGGAGCTCTCACTACCTCCAATCGCATCTTGCTAAATTCACGAATCAATTCTGCTTCCTGAGTGAGAAAGGTAGCCAACTGCGGTTGGGCTTTCCGGCTCAAAGCATCTGCAACTACGTTTGCTTTGCCCGGATGATAGTTAATGCCACAGTCATAATCCTTGACTAGCTCGAGTTATCTGCGTTGCCTCATGTTCAAGTCTTTCTGTTCAAAGAAGTATTTCAGACTCTTGTGGTCGGTAAAAATCTCACACCGAACTCCATAGAGATGGTGCCTCCAAATCTTCAACGCGTGCACAATGGCCGCTAGTTCTAAGTCATGAGTAGGGTAGTTCAACTCGTGTGGTCTCAACTGCCGCGAAGCATAGGCAATCACCTTACCATTCTGCATCAAAACACATCCCAGTCCAACCTTCGACGCATCAGTGTAAACCACATAGTCTACTCCCGGTTCCGGCACGGCTAGAATAGGTGCGGTGGTCAACTTTTCCTTCAACAATTGGAAGCTAGCCTCACACTCCGGCGTCCAATTGACCTTGGTCCCCTTCTTCAGTTGTTGAGTCATTGGCCTTGCGATTTTAGAAAATCCTTCTATAAATCTCCGGTAGTATCCTGCCAGTCCAAGGAAACTCCGAATCTCGTTTGGGGTCTTTGGCGCCTTCCACTATTGTACGGCCTCCACCTTTGCAGGGTCGACTCGAATCCCTTCGGCCGTCACAATATGCCCCAGAAAATTCATTTCCTTTAGCCAGAAGTCACACTTACTGAACTTGGCGTACAACTTCTCCGTTCGTAGTGTTTCCAACGTGATCCTTAGGTGCTCCTCATGTTCTTTTTCATCCTTCGAGTAAACCAGCACATCATCTATGAATACCAGAACGAACTTGTCCAAGTACGGATGGAATACTCGATTCATTAAATCCATAAATACTGCCGGTGCATTTGTCAGTCCAAACGGCATTACTACAAACTCATAATGCCCATACCTTGTTCGGAATGCTGTCTTAGGTATGTCTTCCCTTCGTACCCTCAACTGGTGATATCCTGACCTTAAATCCATTTTCGAAAATACTCCTGCTCCCTTGAGTTGATCGAACAGGTCATCTATTCTCGGCAGCGGGTACTTATTCTTGAGAGTCAACTTGTTCAATTCCCGATAGTCTATGCACATTCTCAGTGTCCCGTCTTTCTTCTTCACAAACAGCACAGGTGCTCCCCATGGCGATACGCTCGGTCGGATAAAACCCAAGTCCAGTAGTTCTTGTAGCTGGATTTTGAGTTCTTCCAACTCCTTCGGTGCCATCCTATAGGGTGCTTTCGACACTGGTGCGGCTCCTGGTTCCAGATCGATAGTAAACTCCAACTGTCGGTCAGGCGGAGGGCCTGGCAAAGCATCGGGAAATACGTCGGGAAACTCACGTACCACTTCCACATCTTCCACTTTCCTTTCTTTCTTGTCATGTCCTTGTAGGTAAACGAGATAGGCAGGACGCCCCTTTCTAATCATCGTAGTTGCTTGAAGTGCCAATATCACACAAGTTCGCTGGTTCATCGAAATTCCGTGGAAGGTAGAGTGCTCCTGCCCCGGGGTTTGTAATGAAATTTGCCTCTCTTGGCATCGGATAGTGGCATAGTTTTCAGCTAGCCAGTCCATCCCCAGAATAATGTCGACGTTATCCATCGGCATAACATGCAAGTTGTGAGCCGTTAAACTAAGTTCCCCCACCATGAATTCTATGTTCGAGCAAGATTGTGAAAGGTCTATAAGGCCTCCTACCGGTGAGTTCACATTCATCTTATGTTCAAGTTCAACAACAGGCAGTCTTAAAGCAGTCACGCAGGAGTGCGATATAAAGGAGTGCGACGCACCCGTATCAAACAGAACAGCAACAGGCATGTCAAATAATGTTCCCATACCTGCCAGATTATCTTGTTTTGGCTCTCCCTGTGGGGCTTTTGCTTGATTGCGTCCCAAGGCATAGGCCCTAGCTTGAGTCGGATATGGTTGGCGACGCTGCTGCTGCTGGGGTGGTGTAGGATTCCCTCGAGGTCCGTTCGGCGTTCCCCCACCTCCAGTATTGTTGTTGCTCGGGCACTCCTTGGAGATGTGTCCGACCCCACCACACTTGTAACACACGTTGGTCCTCACTCTGCATTCTCCCATGTGGTTCCTCTGACATTTGGCACAAAGAGGTGTTCTCTGGCGGAAATCTCCACTTTGGAATGGAGCAGCTTGCTTTCCTTTTCCCCGAGAAGAGTTTGGGGTACCCTGGAACCTCTTGTTGTCAAAGGGTTCGCGGTTCCCGTCCCACTTTCTCTTGTCTCGAAAATTCTGCTGTGGGGTCGGCAGTGTTGGAGTAGTAGGTGTAACTGTCCTTTCCCGTGGCATTGCTTCCTCCACGTCCAATGCATGAGACAATGACTCGGCATACGAGAGCCTTCCACGGCACGCCAAAGCCATCCTGATTTCGTGCCTCAGACCGGCACAAAACTTTTCCGCCATCTTCTCGTCAGTATTTACCTGCTCCGGTGCATATCAAGACATGTCACATAGGGCACGGTCATATTCTGTCACAGTCATCCGCCCCTGTTTTAAGTTGTAGAACTTGGCCTCCTTTGCCTTACGGTAGCTCCTTGGAATGTATTTGTCATACAGTTCCTCCTTAAAGTCTTCCCACGTCAGGGTGTCTAATTGCTCTTGCGTCATTGTCCACTGCTTAGTCTCCCACCAAAATTCTGCGGACCCGGTGAGCTGGTAAGTCACGCATGATAGGCGCTCCTGGTCGGTGCACCTTAAGAACTTAAAGATGCGTTCTATGGCCCGAATCCAGGTCTCAGCTTTGGTTGGATCTCCCATTCCATCGAACACGGGAGGACGTTCCTTTCGGAACTCCTTCTCGATGTTACGTTCCGGCTGTGGCGGTGGTGGTGGTGGTGGTGGTGGTTGTCCTTCAGGACCCACACTGCTTTGGGTCTCGTTGCTTGCCTCATTCTCGTGGTGAACGGCTGCACGTCGGGGAGGCATTCTGTTCAACATATGCGTTAGTATCAAAGTCCAAATTATTACCATCACCACATCATACCACACACCTTTCCAAAATGATAACACAACTTTCCATACAAAACGTGGTAAAACGAACACAACGATAAAACAACGGGAAACTTTATTAACTTAGAGCAAAACAGTACGTGTTTCCACAAGGTCTTTAAAACAATGAAGGAAAAACAAACGTCAAAAGAAACTATTACATAGTTCGTCAAAACAAAACATTCAAAAGCTAACAAACATCAAACGAAACACTACTCCTCGGGAGCTTTCTCATAATTCGCCCCTTCCTCGCTGTCAACCTCAACCTCTCTCGCAAGGGGCTCTTCTTCGGGGTCTTCCTCGTCCTCCATGGGATCCTCCTCGTCTTCAAGAGGTTCCTCTTCATCTTCGAGAGGATCTTCCTCCTCTTCCTCGTCGTTCTCCCGAACATAAGTAGCCACGTCGATATGCCTATCGACTACAAGAACTTCCGTCGCGGGAGGTGCGGAGGTGCGCATCCCAAGCCTCCTCCTCTTGGGGAAGTTTGGTTGCGGAGTCTCACTCTCGTACCGACCCCCGCTGTAGGGGCTGCGACTCGATGAGGATGCCTCCTTCCTAGGAGGAGCATAGGGTGGCGGTCCATCACGAGCATCAACCAGTGCTTCCAAGAGAACCTTCACAAAACCATGCATGTCCCCTTGCATGCTGTAGTCGGGAAGCTTATGCCAGACGTATGACCGTGAAGCCTCGTCGGCCCACCTATTCCAAGGTGCCGGTAGTCCATCAATCAATCTCTTGATTCCCTCATAGTGCCTCACTCCACAGCCATGAGCATCCCGCCATAAAGTCAAGTAATCGGTGACATAAGATATCAAAGGGGCCCTCTCGTCCCTCTCGAACTCGCGATACATCTCCACCGCCCGCAATCCATTCTTGACGTACCTTCCCCTTAGCGGTGCGTGGATCATGATCGCCATCTACAAAAAGTGAGTCCCCTTAGCAACCAGTCGCAGAAAAGAACAAAGCAAGGTAGAAAAAGATAAAACGCGTAAAGAACGTCATGCGTACTACCGTGCATATACCTGTCGATTTCCATAAGGAAAAGTCGTAACAATTCTTTTCTTTTTAGATTATTATCATCTAAGGATAGATGTTCCGTATTTTATAAACGTGGTACTTTTGCAACTTCGTCTATCCTTCAATCTATCACAATCGCATTTCACAAGGTTATCCTTGCCGCGTCACCTCTTCATATTTTGGAAATCGCGCCCTTCTGCGCCCCATTCTTTCTATCACTTCTAATATACTTTGTTTCAAACTTTTGCCTTCTTTTGCGTTGAGCGCGGTGAGACGGAGTGTTGAGCTTTAAACGGATAGCCTTTTAGTCTAGCGAAACGAGTCTAGACTAGATTAAATAAATGACTCTCGGTCCAGAGTGGAAGGAAAAATGGCTCTGATACCATTCTGTCACGACCGCACTTCCTAAGGATAGGAGGCACGAGAAATCGCGACTCGTGGGGGAAATAAGAAGCGGGGAAGAAAGGGGGGAATACAATTCAAGGCGTTGCAACTTAACAATCAACGATGAAATTCCATTTATTCAAACCAAAGGTCAAACCCGAAAGTACATAACGAAAATGACAGAGTTCAACAATTCAAGAAAAATAACAAAAATTCTTAAAACATTGAGTAGCGGAAGCAATTGAGAGTTTAGCTACTACTATGTATGAAGACATAATAGTAACTGGAACAATTATTGAATATAGATCTTGATTCGTCGCTCAACATTCCTCCGCCTCCCGACCTCGCTCAACCTGCACATAGGGAAAACATATGCAGGGGTTGAGTACTTGATGCACCCAGTGAACTCATGCACGAAATACATTTATCGTTAAGATATGTCAAGCCATAATCGTGTGAATCCCGGGTTTTACTTTAAAAGAGACCGAGAAGCACAAAAATCATTCCTTTAAAAAGTGTCCGCGCGGACTAACATCATCCTCCATCATATACCATATCTGAACTATCATGTGAAACGAGAATGTGGCCACAATCTCGATCACTGGACCGGCCGACCTAGGGGACGGCTCACGATCCCTATCAGTGCACTAGTCCGAGTAGGGACTCACTCCCTAGTCAGACCCGAATTCGTTAACTATCAAAGTATAGTAGAGTTTTATTCTAGTAGACAATCAGATAAGCACATCAAAACATAAAAACGGCATGACATACTATTTTAAACCACCCTTATTTCACCATAAACATATCATTTCAAAATAAAAGAATTTAAGTAGAAAAGCCCACCTCAAACGCTTCGGATTTCCGTAAAACTTCTTCGTTCCGACTGTTAACGTGCGTGCGAACCACCTTTTCGGGAAAACACATAAAATTCATATCAAATCTCTGTAACAACGATAATTAGAATGCATGCACTCTAATTAAAATCTTTTAATTCTCTTTCTCGATTTTCGTGCATTTTCGGTTATTCGGCGGCCGCCCAAGGCGTCGCGTGCGACGCCGGTCGGCCGCTTAAATTCGTTCTTTCCTTCGTTGGCTCCTTGTATTTTCCATAACGTCGAAAATAATTTCTAAAAAATTATTTAAGCGCATACTTTAATTTCTGTAATTATTTACCGTTGAAAAAGTATTATTTCATACTTAGGTAAATTATTCACTCTTAAAACAAGAACTTACGGAACTATTTAAATATTTTCCCCCGATTAAATTTTAATTTCCGGCCCAAAAGATTTAATTCCTTAGCCACCTTATATCTCCAAATTAAATTAGTGAGCCCCAACAATTTAAAAGAAGAGCCCAAAATCAAATAAATTTTTCAATCACTTATGAGGCCCAACTAAAAAAAAAACACATGGCCCAAAACTCTATCTCCTTCCCCACTTCTCTCTCTCCTCTTATCTTATTTCTCTCTCCCCGACTCCCTCTCTCTCGGCCATCTGCCCTACGACGAAGCCCCGCCGCCGTCGCCCTCTCTCCGGCTCGATGCCACCGTCGGGGTCGTCGCCACTGCACCGTCATCGAAGCTGCTGTGCCGTCGGAAAGTTGCTGTCCGTCGTGGAGTTACCGCCGCTGCTGCCTCGCCATGACACCGCTGCTGCCGCGACGCCGCTGCTGGGTCGCCACGACGCTGCCGCTGCTGCCACGGAGAAGAGGAGCTGCCGCCATCGCCACCGGGAACCAGCGGCGTCTCTGCCGTCCACCAAAAGCCGCTGCCGGCCGCCGCTTTCCCCGATTTACTCCGAACAAACCCGAAACCACCCCGAAACAACCCGCATGGTACGTTTTCATTACAAAGTTATGTTCTTTGAGTCTTTCGATTACATACGGCGATCGTTTGGTTGTTTCTTAGTTTGTTTCTTACTTGAAGTGGTTATGGAAGAAATATGGTACAAAGACATATATTATGCATGCAAAGCTAATAAACAACTCATGCTTTAAGATAGAAATGGATTATACCTCCAAAATGGGTGAAAATGGTAGAGGAAAAACAAAGGATGGTGGCCCAAAACTTCCTCCCTTCTTCCCGTCGACTTCCTCTCGGCTCTCTCTCACTTTCTTTTTTTTTTTTTTTTTTTTGCTAAGTGTGAATGATGAGAGGAGTTAGAGGTGGAGTTATGGAAGGTAGTGGTGACTCTTGGGGTGGTGGAGTTATGGTAGAAGATGGAAGGGGTGAGAAGTGGAGAGTCTCCTCCTTGGGTTGAAGGCCGTCGGCCATGAAGGAAAAAAAAAAGAGAAGAAGAAAGAAAGAAAAAGAAAAAGAAACTTGGGCTTGGTCCACTAAATTAAAAACCATACTTGGGCTTCCATGATTTAATTTCAATTGGGCTCAATAAATAAAGAAGTTACAAGCCCAAGTTAAAAAAAACTACTACTTGATGGATTTAAAGAGTAATTAAAATTCAAGTTATTTTATATTTAATTGGACTTCAAATTTATTTTGGAAAGTCCAAAATAAATTCATACATTTTTATATTTTTCGTATTTTCCTTCGTTAATTAAAATTCACGGGTCTTTATTTTATTTTGTTATCGCGTTCTTCATAACCAAACATCAAAGTACGTTTAACGGCATCATTTTATATTTGGTGTTGTCCCAAATATAATATCCCTTTGACCATTCCTCGATTTATGCGCGTCGTTATCCATAAAAACATATATTCCTTCCCACTTATATTTTTTTCGTCTTGCTATAAATCAACAATTTCATTGTCGATCTTTCAACGAGACCTTAAACGTGTCTCCAACGTTCATAATTAAATATAAACATGCACGCTTCTTTTCATATTAACCACAATAGCCATATTTCTCCTAGAGCACATTTATCGAGAAGCATCATAATTCGAAATAATTTTATTAATTATTTCGTGATATACATTAAATTAGTACTTTAAAAAGTACGGGCGTTACAACAATACAAAATAAAACAGCAATTTGCATCCAATCATTTCATTATTAAATTTATCTTTAAATTTCTAAGTTACAAAATCGACTACAGGTGTATATGATTAAAATCTTAGTGTTATCATTCAATTAAATCATCTTAATCATTTGCATTTAATTATTTTATTAATAAATTATAAAAATAATACTCCCACCGTCTCACCACAAGTGATCAACTTTCTATTTTGGGTTGTCCCACCGCAAGTGATCAATTTCATTTTTTAACAAAAAACAAAACTTTAACTCTCTCTTACCCTATTCCCTCTCTCTTGCTTTATTCTCTCTTTATCTCTCATACTTTATTCTCTTTTCTTTAACTCAATACATATCATTTTCTTAAATCATGTGCCCAAAAGAAATCTATCACTTGTGGTGGGACGGAGGGAGTACATGCATATATACTTAATTTGTTAATGCTAACATCACACAAAATAAACATAGTCATTCGTAACCTTTTGTAATCTTTACTACTCCATCTGTCCCATAAAAATAGTCTTATTTTTTATTTTGGTCCGTCCTACAAAAATAACCACTTTCTATTTTTGGCAAGTCTTTTCTCCCTTATAAGATGAGTCTCATTCTATACTAATAATACTTCAATCACTTTTTTTTTCTATATCTTTCTTACTTTATCATTTCGCATTAAAATCCATGTTGTCCCTAAAATTCCTATTTTTATTGGACGGGGTGAGTATATTATTTATATATTTAGAATTGACATAAATATGAAGTAATATAATACTGAGTGACGTTGGAGGCTAGGGTGCCCATTTTTTCCTTTTAACTTTTTTTTTCATGTAAATTAATTTAATTTAATTATATAAGTAACTTTCTTTTGTTTTCATATGTTTACTTTTTTATATTCTAATATTTTTTAAATTTTTAATGTTAACAAGTGGAATTATGTATTTTATGTCTTGTTCTTTTCGTTAATTTATAGTAATAAAATTTATTTTTTTTATTCTTGTTTTTATAAATTTATGTAACAATTTAGTTTAAGATTATTAAATAGTAATTGCATTGGATTTTAGAATTGTTTGAATATAAACTAAGAACACAGAATAATTGCAGCATGACATGATTCCACGCTAAATAAAAACACCAGGTAGATGGATTAAAATGGCTAATCAAACAATCTGATGCAACACTATTTCTATATTTTTTTTATTGTAGTCATCTTCCATATTTTCCCGTTTCCATAAACACTCCATGTAATTTAATAGTGATACAATTTACAAATATAACAAAAGGGTAGTTAAGTACATAAATAATTAGTTAATAAGAAAACCGGTTTAAATAAAAACTGATTTAAAATATAAGGGCATATTGTATATACAATTTTTGTTAATTTATCTTTACTCATGAATTTATTACCAATATCCACACACCACAATCCAAATTGGTCTCTCAATATAAAGTTAATGTTCCATATATTAATTATAACATCTAATTACTATTGCGTGTGACCCTCCATGATCTCATTTAAAGACAAATATTGCATGCCACTTCATTAAATAACTATATAATCGAAACAACTCATGAGCTAATAAATAATCACTATAAATACGAATGGAACAAACGGAAAAGGGACTGGTGATGCACGATTTATATTACTCCAATACCAACATTGACATTAGTCACATTACATTTCTACTGAATCTAGCAAATTTTGAAAACAAGTGATAGTACAATATGAGATGTTGCAAAATGAAATGATGCAAGCTAAGAGAGACTTTGATTTTGACTTTTGCCACAAATTCAATATAAATATATTGAGATCCTTATATTCTGTTGACCATTAATAAACCGATTATCCGTTTTTATCAAAATATTTGCCTAATGAGTAATTGGTGATCGATCTTAACCATATTTTTCCATAGTAAATAATTTCGTAATCACTCTTCACCATATTTTTCCATGGAAAATTTGAGTCGTTATTCACATTTCTCTCCAATTACTGCAATGTTAGCTAGGTATGAATAAAAAAATTGCTAGCCCGGCCACTCATAACTTTCTTGATAATAGAACATAGTATTTCTTTTTTTTAGTGAAGGAAACGACGCCTATGAAGTAGTATCATATTCTATTGTTCTTTACCTAAAAAAGATATCGGTAATTTGTTGGTACTGCCGATTTATTAATACTCTCTCCATCCATGAATAAATGTCTCATTTTTTACCAGTTCGGATTTTAAAAAAAAGTTGTTTGACTTTGTAAAAGAAATGGGTAGAAAAAATTAATGGAATGTGGTCCTAATTTTATATATTGATTTTATAATAAAATATGAGTGAACGAATTAGCTAATGTGAGGTTCATTTGCTAAATATTGTAGAAAAGAAATGAGACATTTATTGGTAGATTGATAAAAAGGAAAAAGATACGTTTAATAGTGGATGATGGACGGAGGGAGTATATATCTAATTGAGTTTCACATTATGATACACACCGACTTTGAAGAAACATGCAGATGATTTCCATTTCAGCACGACGTACAACCAAATTCAATTATTTTTCTTGTTATATATTCCCACATAACCTCGCCTAATCATAATCCCATCTGCAAATATTTTTTCTATCAGAAAAGAGAGAAAAAATGGAGAGTAGAATTACATCTCTCTACATTCTAGCCCCCCTTGTTATTTCTTGCATTGTTCTGTTTTGCAATGCTCAAGAAGTAGGTATGTATACAAAATCACCTTCCTCTTAGAATTCTCATCCATTGTTTTTATTTTGATTGTGACCATTTTTTTTTCTGGTTTCAGAGGATGAAAGGGAGTTTGATTATGGGGCAAAAAGTGAAAAGGGTCCAAGAAATTGGGGAAAAATAAAGAAAGAATGGGGTGCATGCAACAATGGCACTTTGCAATCTCCAATAGATATTTCAGATAAAAGAGTAAAGATAATTTCAAAGCCGGAAAACACTAAGGTTTACTACAAAGTTGGTAATGCAACTTTGAAGAATAGAGGGCATGATATACAAGTAAGATTATTCACTAGATATAATTGATATGTTTAAGATGAAAGGATAAGCACATTTTTGTTGATGCAGATTCAATGGAAAGGTGGCGTTGGATCACTATTCATCAACGGCACCGATTACCCTCTCAAGTATGCCCACTGGCATTCTCCTTCAGAGCACACTATTAACGGCCGAAGGTACTGACTGTGAATATGTTTGTGTGAGGGTTCGTTGATACACCCGAATTCCATATTAGTATATGTCTCGACTAGTATTGATGGTTACTAACAACAGGTACGACATGGAGCTGCATTTGGTGCACCAAAATACAGATCCTAATCTAATATATACGATAGCCGTCGTCGGAATCTTATATAAGATTGGAACACCTGATCCATTTCTTTCCAAGGTACTACTACTAACTAGTAATTTAATTTTTCTAATTTCAATATCTAATCGTATCAAAATTAACAGATAATGACAAATATATCCTCGATTGTTGATAACAAAGACAGCGAAAGTGCTCTGGGAATGGTGAACCCCAACGATATTCAAATTGGTAGCGAAACATTTTACAGATATTTGGGGTCACTCACATCCCCTCCATGTACAGAAGGAGTTATCTGGACTCTTAATAAAAAGGTACTACTCTATATAACTTCAATTTAACCACATTATTTTTCCTAATTCATAATTTAAATGTGGAAATTGAATATCATGATCAATCATTTTAATGACCTTAGGTGAAGACCGTTTCCAGAAAACAAGTTAGGTTGCTGAGAGAAGCTGTTCATGATGTAAGATTTTTTAATTATTCCCAATTTGATTCTATATATATTTATGGTTTTATTGTGTAATTTTACAGTACGCAGAGGAAAATGCTAGACCCTTGCAGCCTCACAACAAACGGGATTTGTACCTTTATGGGCCAGGAGATTCCAATTGATTCTATCATTTTTACCTTTATAACTAGGAATGATGATGGGCTGGGATTTTGATGAGTTTATTTCATCTACTCCATTTTAAATACAACTATTAGTAATCTCCCTGCTAATAGAAGTAATGATTATTATATTAATAAAGAGAGAATACAATGATTATTATATTAGTAATAAAGAAAGAATACATTTTCTTATCATCTAGTCCTATTTATTATGACAACTAAACTTAAATTGATATCAATCTTAGTTATTATTACTCGAATCAACCAACCATCTTATTAAAATTATCTTCGATGCAATTTTAGGCAACCAAACAACAACATAAAATTCAACTACCATATTAATCTTTGACAAAACATATCTTAACTTATTCCATACTAAATCCCACTCTTATTTCATCTCTCAATTCGAACAACAGTTATGATGAGTGTGTACACATGTGACATGTCACCTAGTACCCGTGTATGCATTAGTTGAATTAGAGGTGCACAAGGTTTACGGTTCCGGTGGTTAACCGTGAAACTGTAACCGGCGGTTACGATTCAGATTCGAAAAAAATATCGAATTTAAAGCATGCCGGAACCATCGGTTCCGGGCGGTTCTAAATCGGAACCGTGAAAAACTGCCTGAAAACTATGAAGCCAAGCCGGAACCGCAAAAAACCGCCGAAAACCGAAACCGTAAAAAACCACCGGAAAACCGCCGGTTCATAACCAAAACTGAAACCGGCGGTTTTGGAACCGGAACCATAACCCGCGAAACACCCTCGCAGTTCGGTTCCAGAATCGTGGTGACCTCTAAGTTGAATATACTAGTAAACCAATTCATAATTAGCCGGGTATGCATAATAATAATACGGAGTGGAGTATATTTTTTTTTAAGTTGAGCAAGTTTCAGTCAAACATTCCTCATCTTCAAAACAAATTGCTTCCGCAAGTCAAGATTAATAATAGCCACCGAATCTATAAAATTAGGGCATGCATCCAACAGACCGAGATAAATTGCATCTCCAAACTACTTTAATGTTGGTAATTTACTTGAATAGCTTGAAATGACTCTAAAAAGATTTTGTATTATTATTTAAATATGTATATTATGTACAGATATACGCATGCTATTATCTTTCTAAATCGTGTTAATAGCCATTTAAATCACGAAATTTGGTCAAATTATGGTCCATTCCATGAAGTTTAAAATTGGAATACTAAATCATGAAGTTTCAAGTTTCAATTTTTCTCAATTATCTCATTTATATACAAGTAAAGTTTATCTTTTAGTTTCGCAAAATGTCATTTTTTGATGATGTTCGACATTTTACATTAAAATAAGAAAATAAAAAATAAATGAAAGGAAAATAAACAAATAAATACTTAATTTAATGAAACACGTCATTTTTCATTTAAAGATGACACTTTGTATATAGATGGGACAATTGAGAAAAATTGAAGCTTCATAATTTAATATTCCAATTTAAATTTTGTGGGACAGACCGGAATTTGACCAAACTTGATTATTAAAATGACTATTAACCCTATATGACCAAGCTTTGACCAAAATGGCTATCACAAACTTTAATAATTGTTGAATAGCTTCCACTGGCAATAAAATTCAATTACATTAAAATGAAATGAATAACCATACCTGACTTTTAGAGATTTTGTAATCACATCACTATCATTTTTCAGTGGTAACCATATCTTATGTAATGTAATAACAAATGAAATGTTACCAGATTTTGTTGCTGTTGGAAAAAATTCAACAAATATTTAGTTCGTGATATTATATGTCAAGTTCAATGTTCGTGGAAGAAAATAATTTTTTAAAATTTTTTGTGATATTAGGCGTCAGTATCACTATTTTTAAAATGTTATCCTCCACTGGTTTTCGACCTCTTTTGTGCTTAAAAAAGACTTAACTCACTGTCACACATAATTTTTCAATACATACCATAAAGTAATTGGGTAAAGAATCAATACTCCATTTTATACTCTATAGTTAAAATATCGACAGTTTATCCAATTTATCTCAATTAATTACATAAGTATCATAATCATGCGAAAGTAATATACTTTCCTTTAACTTCATTAATTATAAGTATAACAAATTGAAAAGAGATCCATCGCCACACCAAACTGTGTAATTTACTTGAAAAATAAATAAAATTAAAGAATTTCTGTAAATTATTTCAGAAGGAAGCTCCTTAACTATGATAATTTAAGACACTGCAAATGTCAATCACCGCCGCCTCTTACGCCACTGGCAATTGAAAAATATAAAAAAATAACTAGTGTACAAACTAACGTAAGATGGAAAGTTTAGTATACTTCACCAACATGTGTGTTTGTTCTTCCTTCCGTTGGTATATGTTTATATTCTTCAAAAATTGGGGTTTTTACGTTATATATTCTTCATTTCTTTATATTTATTTTTTAATTTTAGGAAAAGGAAAGAATAAAAATAAATGCTTTACTTACTAGATGGAAATATATATGCTGGCAGAGAAGACAGTTACGTGCCCTCAGCACACTCGTAGATATACGCCAAGAATATATCTCTCAAATAAATAACTTCAAATTATTAGAGCCACCGCCCAAAATATCGACATGTTTCTGAGTGGTGTATCATTAGTTTTTGCGCCTTCCTATTTTTGCTATTTTATATCCGAAACTTAAATAAGTAATTAATGGCGGGATGCGCTTTTGATTTTTAGAGTATGCTATGTTATACTAGTATCAATAGTCTGGGTGTTGTGTGTGACACGCACATATTTGTTTTTATATTCGTCTATTACGAAAATCAACTCTTCAAGAGCAGGAAATAATTGATATTCCTGGGTGCCACAAACACAAAGTGAACGTGCAATTATTCCATGCTTTACCAACTCTAATCATTGGGTAAAGTCGTCATTAGGGATTTAAGTAACTATACTTAATTTATTCGCGTGTAGTACTACTACTACTATTGTTCATCGGCACTAAGTAATGTTATAGAACAATATTGTAAGTGCATGGCAACTGCGCTAATAATTTTTGTTCCTATAATTAATAAAGTAATAGACTAATTAATTGCCTATTTTCTTCTGATATTATTTTTAACTTCAACTGACACAGAAATATTGACATTGAAATTAAAATTGAGGAATCATGAGGTATAGTTATTGCCTTATTGGAAAAGGACGCGAGAGTCCAAGGTATACTTTTAAATTTTACATCCAAATTCAACGTATTTAGAGTGTAACTGTAAACCACTAAAGTTAATCAATAATCATGCCTTTCTTCTAATCTTCATTTGTCTTATCTAAACGCATCCTAATTATCTGACTTTAATTCAATCATTAGTTGAAGATGTGAACCTGCAACACTTACAGCTAGGAATTGTAAACACTAATAAATTGGTTGGAAGGATATATTTAATAGTATAAAAAATGGAGCTAGTATTGATTTATGAATATGTCTGCATTCACATTTGAAAGTGTATAACAAATAAAATAAAATAAAGGAAAGAAGAGAAGAAGTGGTGAAGGTAGCGCAAATTCTGTGGTGCCAGGCTTGCACTCCAATTCTTCACAAGGAAAGGAATCGTTCCCAAAAAGTAATGGGTTTGCTTCAAAGCCAACCGATTCTCACTCCATTACCATCACAAACAACCACACCCATATACTACTATGTAATTCATGTTTCTGTTTCTCACTTGTTCACGTTACTACACTTATTTATTCCATCTTAAGTTGCCACTGCAAGAAAGGAAGAACCTCATCATAAGTGAACATTTTCACCTTTCCTTCTTTTCATATTCTATTTATAGCATCTCTTTTTCATCATTTCCATTCAACCAAAACCCATGATGCTGCAAGAAGTTAGTACTATGATCAAGGGGAAGAGGAGCAAGCGGCCGCGCTCCACCTCCCCACTCAGCGTTATAAGCGACGTCTCCCCTTCGCACTCCGCGCATGATGAGGAGGCGGAGGAAGATATGGCTAATTGTCTAATCCTATTAGCCAAAGGGAGATCATCACCACCACCGGCCGAGGACGCGTACCAATGCAAAACGTGTAGCAAGTGTTTCTCATCCTTCCAAGCTCTGGGAGGCCATCGCGCCAGCCACAAGAAGCCGTTGATGGATGACACCACGAATCTCTCACTTCAAATCTCAAGCTGCAGATCGGCATCGTCGCCGAGCAAGACTAGGGTTCACGAGTGCTCCATATGCGGCGCCGAGTTTGGCTCCGGCCAGGCCTTGGGCGGCCACATGCGCCGGCATAGGCCCATTCCGGCCAATCATGGAGTCAAGAAGCAGAGGAATCTGTTATCCTTAGATCTCAATCTTCCCGCACCGGAAGATGATCAACCGGAGTCTAAGTTTCCTTTTGCGACAAAGGAACAAGTCATAGTCTTCGCTGCTTCGCCATTGATTCACTGCCATTATTAACTAGATTATAGATTGATTTAATTTGTTGTTTCCATTCTTTTTTTTACTTTCATTCTACGAATTTCACATGAAAAGTGCCATTATTCAATATTCATATGCTCATAAATGAAGTTGATTCCTTTATATTTACCACTTTTTAGTATACAAGTTCTTTGCATTCTTCAAACACTGTTATCTTCATTTACAATCTCACCTAGCCTACCTTAGTATTAGTAAAATTCGCAAATACCACTACGATTAATTAATCGCCTTGTTTTAGAGAATCACGTATGGTATGCATTTTGTTCACACAACGTGAAAGTTACAAGTCATAAATTAATAGATGTCAGCATTACCTAAATTACATGGTTTTAGTGATTATGATAACCTGCACTATCTCAGGTCCACACACAACCACTAGGGAATTAGGTCAATTCTGTTAATCTACACATCTACTCCCTCCGTCCGCCATTAGGAGTCTCATTTATGGGCGGCACGAGTTTTAAGAAATGTTAAAAAAATTGAGTGGAAAAGAGTTAGTGGAATATAAGTCTCACTTGTATATATTAGTTTTAAATGAAATGTGAGTGGAATGAGTTAGTGGAAGGTGAGACCCTATTACCATTTATGGTAAAAGTGAACCGGGACTCTTATTCGCCGACGGACTAAAATGAAAAAACGGGACTCCTATTCGCGGACAGAGGGATTATTTTATATAGATGAGATGTCAGCCATGTGTTATAAACTCTGCAGTATTTATCTAGCTAATCCTTTTCTTTCATTGCATATTTACATTAATTTTTTTTATGTTTTCTTTAGTAAATACTACTAGTATGATTTTATTTTGAGTAACATTCTGTGCTAGTAAATATTGAAAAGTATATTTAGAGATAGCCTCAATCCAAACTTAGTGTCGCCGAATAAGTCATATCAATAACGTTTCAGGGTTGTGACTAAACGATGAGGGAAAATCAATATTGAATCTACAAATTTTCCCAGCCGTTGTAAGCCTTAATTAAAGTTTCAGAAAAATCTAAATTTTAGTAATTTTGTACATTGTTGTGGGACTGATGATATACTTCCTCAGATACTATGTGAATATATATGTACGATCATGTTTGCTTGACCTTACATATGAAGTGTTCCCATATATCCTTTATCCGTGACTCGTGAGTCGTGAGAGAGCAATTTATCCAATTAAATGAAAATTCAGTTTTTTTTTTCATGGAGAAAAGATTAAATGAACGTAACATAAATTAATATGTTTAAGGAGGGAGAACATCCGGACATATTTTGGAAGAAGGAATTACATATTAGTCACATAAAATTGGGATAACTACTCATAGTCTCATACTCTCATACATTGTTATATGTAGTGTCAAAGCTTCTCGATCCAATAAAACAATTCCTCCACAGAAGCCAGTACCTTAATTTTAGGAATATATAGTAAATACCAGCGGGGACATAAATATCGTTAAATTTTTAAGCGAAACAAACTATTACGCCTAATTTACCAGTAGTACACATGAATGAAGACATTATCACGAGTTCATATTTTCATGTCTTATGGAGTAATATTATATATATTACTACCATTCAAACTAAACATTATTACGTAGGAGCAATACATTTTGACAGCTACAGTAATACAGCCAACTAAATATAGTTGGGGAAATAATTTGTTTGGAAAAATGGTTGGTGGTAAATGGGCGAGCTAGGGTTATTTATATTTGAAAGGCATTAAGAAATATACTATGCGACTGGATTGAAATGAATCCACGTGATGGGTAGTTATTGTAAGTTTGGTGGCCACACAAGCTGATCCCACACACACACACACAATAAGCTCGGGTGCACATGATACCCTGCTGCTGGTGATCCAAGCTAAGATGAGTCAGTTGTAACTAATTGGCTGTTGAGAGTGAGATAAAAAGTATCAGCTCTCTTGTGTGAAGAAGTCGGAGAGTCTTCGTTCGATTATCAAAGAGAGAAAGAGGGAAGATCAATCAGAAACTAGAGCTAGCTTTCTTGAGATTAGATTGTAGCTAATGTTAGTTTGATTCTTTGTTGTTCAGCTTTGTAATCGTTGAGTGAGTGTGTGTGTGATATTCAATCAAGATCCAAACCCTTTCCCGTGGAGGTAGGCTTACGCTAAACCACGTAAGCTCTCGGTGTGTTGTGCTCATTCATTCATCACGATCCAAGATCCCAACAGTTATATTCCCACAATGTTACTACACTGCTGTTATTAGGCACTCGTCACACATTATGACACAATAGTTTGATTCTCTGGGGATCACACATTCAATGTTACTCCACCTTATAAATTTAATCTTTTCTTTATCCTTTGCCCACTACACTGCTGTTATTAGGCACTCGTCACTCACCACTACTAAAAGCTATCTCTCTCTCTCTCTCTCTCAAACACACACACACAAGTTCAAATTAAATTATTAACGTTTTGCATGAAATTAAGGCCCCTAAACAAACGGTAACATAATTGAATTGATCGGCTGAACCCTAGCCTATTGAATTGAGCTTCTATTCTAATTCCACTTCATCTAATCTTATACATGGATCTACAAAGTATTGTTTAGTACTCCATCCGTCCCATAGTAGATGTCACACTTTCCTTTTTAGTTTGTCCCACAAAATATGTCATATTTCCTCATTTGGAAAAAATTCCATATCACATCAATTATAAAATTATATTTTATCTCACCACTTAACACACAAAATAACATCTCATAAAATCATGTGACATCTACCTTGGGACGGAGGGAGTATTTATTTTCATAGATTGTTAGAATTTGTTTAATTTAATTTGATTAATCTTATCTTTAGTAATTATTTTTATACTATGATTTGAGAAAATGATGGAGTAGTATCCTTTTGTAAGTACTAAGTGTGAAGTATTTTAATAAGCAATAATGAAGATATAAAATCAGTGGTGTCAAAAGTCTTACATCCAACTACACCCCAAGTGTGGAATAATCTTAATTAGTGGCGAAATTAAAAATATATGGATATATCAGCGCAGGTAATGTTATGGTTAGTAGATAGTACTCAAATCCCGATAATTTAATAAAGAATGACTGCACCAATGAGAGGTTGAATTAATATACTATACTATACTAATTTCCTCTGCATTTTGATACATAAAGTGCCCTTAAAATAATTGTTGGGGATGAGCCTTATTCGGATCCTTGCCACCCACAGAATCATACAGTACTCCAATTGTTTAATAGAGGTGCTCCTGAACTGATGCAGCGCTCACCTTTTATTGTGTAACAACCAGCTGTATATAATTCACCTTTTTATTTGCTAAACTTGTAATTATTCCACTTGTAACTTATTCATAAATTCTTATATTTTTTATTCATACTATTAGTTTATTGTTTTCCTCGGTAATTTCAGAGGGTACATTATACATAGCCATACATATTCCTAAACGATTTATGAGATACGCTAGTGTTACGTACAAATCAAATTTTGTGAACAGGTTTTAGCATGTGTGAGACAGACTATTTAACATCATAGTAATTTTTTTATGTTATCTAAGAGTTCCCAATCTCCGGAGATTCTTCTCATTCTTCTTTGCTCACAACAATTATTTTGGTCATCAACTCCCAGTTTATATGTCACATGCAGCAAGATTTGGGTTCCAATGTCGATGCATATATATCGCCATTTTTTTATTTAGTTTTTCGAATTTTTACTTTCACCAAGTTGGCAAAGAGAAATAACGAAAAGGGAAATCTAAATTAAATAGAATGCTGAAGTAAAACGGCAACAATTAATTTGAAGTTTTGGAGTCTACTAGTAAGTTAATGGAGTACTATTTCCAAATAAAAAACCTTATTTTACGAGAAATGGTAAATGGATACGGTGCTTAGAGCACCCGCAACGCGGGCAACCGGCGTTCCGCGTGCCGTTCCGCCGGAACGACTTTGCAGCGGAACGCGTTGCGGAACATGGTTTCGTCGAGGTTCCGTTCCCATGCCGTGCCGGGTGCCGACGGCACGACTCGCGGCACGGTCTGTGCCGCCACGCGCTTCGGCGACGTGGCTCTCCCCCGCGTCGTGCGTGACGCCCACTAGCCGGCCCGCGAGTGGGCGACGTCACGTGCTGACGCAATAATTATTTTTTTAAAAAAAAATTCGATTTTTATATAAAAAAAATTAACTGTGTTATTACCGTTTTTTTACCGTTTTTAATTTTTTTTTTTTTTAATTTTCTAATTCTATAAATACTCCTAATTCATCCTTATTTCACACACAACTACACATCTATTCTTCCTAAATCAACTTCATTTCCTCTCCAATTTTCATATTCAATCTCTTCACAAAATGTCCGGCGACGGCAACTACGGCGGTGGCGGCTCCGATGGGTGGGATCTCAACGCGTTCGGCGATTGGGAGACCATGTACAACACACATGGTGGTTCCGGTTCGTCGACGCCGGGCACCCAGGGGTCGGCGATGCCGGGTGGGTACCAACCACCCACTTTCGATGTGGATGCATACGCTCGACCCTCCGCCTCGCGGCCTTCTCAGGGATTGTCCCAGATTCGGGAGGATATCCCCGTTGAACCCACCCAGGGAGGAGGCCGAGGTGGTGGAAGCTCCAGGGCTGCGTCTGAGGCGGCCGAGGAGGAGGAGGAATCGGAGGATCTGGGCCGGCATCCGTACAGCAACGAAGAAACAAAGGCGGTGTACAACGCCTGGCTCACCGTCTCGTACGATCCCATCGTCGGGAATCAACAAGCCGCCAAGTGCTTTTGGGAAAAGGTCCGTGATGTCTACCACCAGACTAAGCCGAAAGGGGTCCGGAAGCGCAAATATACAATGCTCCGTGCTCACTTTGGCCGAGTCGACTTACAGGTCAAAAAATTCTGCGGCATCTACTCGGCCGAAGCGGCGCACTACCAAAGCGGAGCTTCGGGCGCCGACATTCTGAGGGCGGCTTTGCGCGCCTTCCACCAGGACACCGGTCTAAAGTTCAAATTTGTTGATATTTGGCAGCTCGTCAAGGACGAGGAAAGGTGGGCCGGCGGTGTCCGCTCCAGCTCGGGCTCAACCTCAAAGCGCACGAAGCACACGCGAGCGGCAACTCTCGTCTGGTGACACCGGGGAGGGCAGCGAGGGTGAACCGCAGGTGTTTGCGGATACGCCCAGCGAATACGGGGGATCCAGCCGTGGGCGCCGTCGGCCGCAAGGGACGAAGGCGGCTAGAGCGAGGAAGGGCCGAGGCGAATCAAGCCAGCCGGCCTCGGGATCGGGCTCGCGGGGAGGCTCGGACACACTTATGGTGGCGTACATGACCGCCACAATGGCGGACACTTCCCGCTTCTCGTACGCCCAATTCTCAGCCTGGTGGAACGGAATTGTGCATATGGCAGCACAACTTGGCCATCCGACTCCCCCTCAACCTCGACCGCCTCCGGAGGATGATTAGCCGGCGGAGTAGTTTTTTTATTTTCCCACGTTTAATTGTGTGTTTTTTATTGTGTGTTTTTTTATTTTTTTAGGATTTTAATTGTGTATTTTTTATTTGTTTTTAAGTTTAAGTTGTAATTTTTTTAATGTTGTGTGTTTTTTAATAAAGTGTGTTTGTTTTAATTGAATTGGGTTGGAAATAAAAATAAGAAATGAAATTGAATGAATAGTAATTTAAGGAACGGTTAAGGAACGAAGGGTTGCAGGTTCCGTTCCTTAGTTAAGGAATGAAGTAAAAAAGTACAGTGTGGACCGCAAATAGTAGTTTAAGGAACGGTTTAGGAACGGTATAGGAACAACGTTGTGGATGGCCTTAGAGGGGTGGGGATCATCTGCGGTGCATTTCAGCACAGCAGCCCCTGCTGCTCCACACAAAGAAATAAAATAATTAAAGAAATTAAATAAAATAAAATAAAATAAAATAAAATAAATAAATATATACTTATTTTAATTGTTTGTATGGAGCAGCATGGCTGTTGTGCTGAAATGCACAGCAGACGAACCCACCCCTGCTTAGAGGTATCATGGGCCTTGGGTATTGGGCCAACAAATCCCTACTTATTTTGTAACCGCTGTGCTGTTGCGGAGGAATCATTTCAAAGATGGCGGTAGCTGATGGACGACGCGACGACGACGAAGACGGCGCCGCTCTCTTCGAGGAAGAAGGCGTCGACTACGCCGAAGACATCGATCTTTCCGATATACCTATTCATCTCCGTCCCCTCGCTTCCTCCGCCGAGTCTGGCAACCTCGACGCCCTACGCCAAGCCCTAGGTAACTTCTACTCTCTTACGCCACAGCGCACTCCTCAATCGTACTTTTTTTGGTTTTTTGCTCATTTCTCCTACCGGAATTTCCCTCCTTAGAGCCTGAAAACATTAGGTTCCATCTAGATTTTCAGAAGAGGATGCCCGATTTTAGAGAAAGAGGAATGTATGTGGTTTGTATTATATGGAGGATGAGATTTAATGCTTATGGTCCTGCCTTTTGGTTTTTGACTAATTAAACCTAATCCTAAGGTTGTTCTACAAATGATCATGCGTGCATTCGGAACACTGTTGCTGATGTTATTTTCGTTATACTCCTACTTATTAGTTTCACTTGAGTTTACTTGATCTCTGAAACACTTTCGCTGTCGCTGTTTAATATTTGTTCTATGTTGTTCTGCTTTGTGCTTAACCTTCTCTTTTCCACATAGGACGTTTCAGACTTGAGTAGATTCAGACTTGACTAATGATTACGATACTACATCTATAACTTCAGTTGGTTGAAAGTAGTTGCTGCAAGTTATACGACCAAGAACTTTATATGGAATTGTGATGTTGAAATCTAATAATTACTCTCAAGGATACTATAACTTGAGTTTGTAGCTATGGATAGACTCCTTGTGGTGGGTTCGATCGATCAGCTCTGTTATCAATGCTGTTTAGATGTGTTGATTGCTCATTTGTTAATTCATTAAGCACATTAGGAACATAACCACATATTGTGCAGTGCTGCTTGTGTATTCGCAACTGTTAAATTAGTTTGTATGCAAATCTCATAGAGTTTTACTAACTGAATTATGGAAAGAATGTGCATGTCAATAGATATATTTTCTTTGTTATGTTTTTAAAATATGTGGCAAGTTTCTAAGCAGCAAGATCAAAACCAATGGCTAGCTGCTAGTCTGAGTGTGTATCACTTGAGTTAGCCAGCCCTCTGACTCAGAACATTTTATACTTTCTATGATAAATTTGGTTGAGGTTATTTTGTGTTCTGACTCTCGAACCTTATGGACATTTTCAGATGCTTTTGATGGTAACATTGATGAACCAGTGGAAGATGGTGATACTGTTCTTCATCTCACGTGCCTCTTTGGCCATTTGAATTGTGTCCAGGTTAAGCAATAACTTATGACTATATGGTTAGAGTGAAAATCCCTTATTCTCACAGAGATGGATGTTTTTGGAAGCTATAACTTGCAATTACCAAATTATAATATGGGACACTATACAGTTTTTGTTGGAAAGAGGAGCTAACATGGAAGCAAAGGACGAGGATGGTGCAATTCCCTTGCATGATGCCTGTGCTGGAGGTGAGTTTATTGCTTACTGTTCTTCATATTGCCATCATGCTCCTTAGGATGTCTCTTTATTTCTGCTTTCTTAAACCACTTTGCAGGCTATCTGGAAATTTCCCAACTACTTCTAAGCTTTGCTAATGATCCTGACCGTGTGAACAGAATGTTGGAGACTATTGATATGGAAGGGGACACGGTGAGTATATCTTAGTCTTATCATGCTTATTTGTACTGTTCGATCTTTTAGTCTTGTTTTAACTCGAAAAGAAAGATGTGTGGATCAAGTTGCTTACATGATCATTTAACCTCTTTTTTTTTCCTTCTCAATATTAGCCTCTCCACCATGCTGCTAGAGGAGAGTACACCAATGTTGTAAGGTTGTTGCTTTCTTATGGAGCTTCTCCAAGTACAACAAATCTATATGGGAAGGTCAATATACAGTTGAAAATCTATTTTCTGCAATCTTGGATTTTTTTTGATATCAAAGTAATTAATGAGTAATGTTGACAGACTCCTGCTGAACTAGCTGATGCTGGAACTGAAACTAGGAGCATTCTGGAAGAGGCTCAAGCTCAAGGCGCTCTACTTCGCCAGCAGGCCTAGAAATTATGATGGCATCCTCTGCTGCATTGCATATAAAGGATTTCTAGTGCAACTTACTAACTTGACTTACTAGGTTCAACATTGAGTTCAATAGATGAAAATGGATACTCAAATGTCATGAAATGTTGCTACCCCCTATGACACAATCTGATTTTGGTTTGATGCGATTCTTCTCCCCTCTCATAGCCTTTTAAGTGTTTTCATCATTATATTACAGTTGTTGCTAGCCACCTTCCCTCTTCCCCTGCGTTGCCCTGTCTGAAGAATTTTCCTGTCAATCTGTGTTGTGTTTTAACTGTAACCAGGATGTAGGAGAGAATTATAGTGTAGGTTTGATGCTGCATTGCTCATTTTGAAGTATAAAATTTTGTTTTGCTAAGTGTCAAAACATAAAAGAAGAACAAAGCTGTCAGAATCTGTGTTTGTGTTTTGCTTCTCGTCTGAGGCAAACTCCACGTTTTCTCTATCTAAGCTTTTGGAAACTAGAAATACTAATCTTTCTTCGCTTGCAAATGCATGCTCGTCTTATTAAAACATACTACTAGTTTTTATTTATTTCAGCACTTGTGCCGCCTTATGTTATCTTCACCGTACTACATCAGCTCATCTTGTAATATGCATTAAAACCAAATATTAACCGTTGATTTAGGTGTATCCTCAACCGGACTAATATAGATCAGAACACCAAAGTTATCAACAGCTTTACAAGTGTTATTTAACAGTTTTACAATAAACAGCAGCACATACACAGAGCGAATACCCAGAAGCAGTAGAGGGAAAAGAAGCAAACTATCATTTACACATTGTGAACATATGAAACCTGCCGCTTAGAAAGCATGTGAAATGTTGTCTTGCATCATCTCACTGTGATTCTACGTGCAGCAACCACCACTGGGCGGTGTCTGATGTTCTTGTTTCTGTTTCAAGATATTTCTCTTCACTGTTGATCCTTCTTCGAGCAGCCTTGGCACCTCCATTATCTGAGGAAAATGGGAAAAATGAGACAGTTAACTATATCTCTAAATAAAACGAAATATATGTCATATTATCTTTGGATAGTAATGCATGTAAACCTTCAATGCTAGTTCTGAGAAACATTGCTCAACATTTTCTCGAGTTCTGGCGCTGCATTCCAAGAACAGACATCCAAGGTCTTTCGCAAGACTCATCCCTTCTTCCCTGCTTACAACTCGTTCAGATTCCTTAACGTAAAAAATAAGCACTTGGTTAGACAGAAAATAAGCAAGATTAATCAAATGTGACAATTGTTTTAGCAGACAGCACAAACCAGCTGAGTTTCTTGCAACAGACAAATACAATTGGAATTAAATCAAAGACATCCTATGTAGGCTAATATATAGTCGTCTAGAAGCGTGATCTGTATCTGTGCCCAATTTGTGCAACACCAACTAGGGATGTGCTCGTTAAGAACATTGAACTAAACTAGCGTACAATAGTGAATGGAATGTGAGAGCTATTTACATCAGAGTGGTAAAATAACATTTGTGCCTTGAATAATGTTTCACGAGCATAAAAGTAAAGCAAAAGGATAAAAAGAAGAGAGACAAGGATTAACCCTATCAACTTTATTCCCAACAAGCATCTTCAAGCAATCCTCATTGGTGGAGTATAGCTCCAGCTCCTTAGCCCATACATCAGATAAGTTTGTAAATGTATCTCTCCTTGTAACGTCATAAACTACAATGAGATGTTAAATTGGTGAGACATCAAAAGCTAAAGCTTTTATACATAAGAATCTTGAGAACAAGAGGATCTGTAAGAACACAAAGCTAATGTAGCAGATTAAAAGTAAGGAAGGTGTATACTGTAGGAAACTATCTTTCTCTTTCAAATGAGAAGAGAATGAAAACTTTCTCAATCAGAACTTTGCATTTGCTCCAACTTAAAAGTGTCAATTTGCAGAAGGGGGTCATAGGAGTGATTGACCGTAATATAGTTAGTAGTGGGTGTCATAGTTTGGGATTAAACTAGGAAGCAATGAAGATTGGTGTCCAAAAAAACCAAAGAGAAACATTTATAATTTGGCCGAAACAGGTGCCTACCACTTTGGTGAAAAAATTTCTGGCCATTTCCCGTTTCAGTAACAGAACATCACAATATTCTCAACCAGGTAAAACTCATTAAACTTTCTTGGTTCATTCATGGCTTACCGAGAATGATTCCATGAGCACCTCTATAATACGAGCTTGTTAGAGTCCTAAATCTTTCTTGTCCAGCTGCAAAAGACAGAAGCATTGCCATCATACATCTTAATCATGGGACTCAACATAATGGAAGCACGAGAATTACTTATAATTCCTTTTAAAATTGATTGAGTAAAGCCAAGATTGCTACAAAGATATTACCTGTGTCCCAAATGGTGAGCTTCAGTTTCTTCCCACCAACAGTGAGAAACTTGATCTTAAAATCCACACCTAGATGATCAATAAAAGGGTGACAACCACAAAAACTGAAGTACACAACAGATAATCATGAGTAATTTGGAGACCCTTAATTTTTAAAAATTCAAATAAACCACAAGGTCGGTGATTTCTAACTAAGGAGGGGCACTTAGTTGACCAACTTAATAATCCTACAGTCCTAGCCATAAGATTGCGGCTATCCCTCCACTTATTTTAATTTGGTCGAATTTCAAACATCTACCTCGACAACACCAAGGTTTTCATATTTTTTAATGCAGCATTTAAATCATATATATTGCCTAAAATTATTGTTAAGATATATAAATCTCACCGGAGGTTGCATGAAAATGACAACACCCAACGAAGTAATGTTGAAATAATTTGACCAAATTAAAATTGCTGGTTACTCATTCCAAATTTACTCTACACCTGAAACAAGATACAAACAACAAGCTAACATGATCGACAATTCATGCCTAATTTAATCTAATACTAGAATGCCAACAGCACTTGAGCCAGTTTCTACGCTACCAAAATAGCTCCAACATCTAACTATCTACAACAAGTAAAGAAACAAAAACCGAAATCGCCGCTTGAATCAACGTCGACAAATCATTCCAGCAGTAATCACAAAAAAACAAAAAACAAATCCAGGATCAAATTCAACAAAAAAAAATCTACGAAATTGAAATGAATTTGCATAAATCATAAATCTGACAGCTAAGAAACTGTTAGCTGTGCTCACAACTTGACTAGACTTCACGCGATGAATTTCATAAATGATAGCGGACAAATACCTACGGTAGGGGAAAGATCGTCGACTACGTTGGAAATGAAACTGACGAGCAAGCTGCTCTTGCCGACGGCGGAATCTCCGATGAGCAGGATCTTAAACGATAGATCATAGTTGCTCTGCCCCTGACCCGAACTCCCCATCGGAGCACGTCACTTTCTCTCTCTAGAAATGTACAGTTACCTTATCTCTCTAAATATGTAGACGATAAAGCAGATTAAATATAACAGGAACTCTCTGTCCTTGTACCTATCGTGTAGGTGCTCAACAACCTCAACAGTGACAATGCGCAATCAATTGGAGAGGGATGGAGAACTCAAAAGGCTAGGCTGATGAGGAGGAGCTTTTATGCCTTCACTTTCTCTCTCTAGCAAGGATGCAAATTTGAAAGGTAACGTTTATTCCTTTCTTTTTTTGATAGATTAGAATTAGATTCGATTCCCGTTTTTGCGAGATGAAACGCAACGTGGTTGCTGTGACTGACGGTTACCGTTACAGACAAAATGGCAATCTTGTAATTAAACGAAAAAGTCGGGGGTGATATGTCAACAGTTGGAAGTTATGATGGATGGGCTCCATCTGCATATATTTGGTAGGCCTTTTGCGATTGTTTTTAGGGTGTAAATGGGCCTGCTTCGGTTATTTTTTAATACAATTAAAATAGATCGATCCTACTAGCCAGAGGTACTTTATGTCGGTTTAAGGCTGTAAATCATAATTAAATAAGTGAAATATTCAAAACAAAAGTATAGTTGATAGTAGACCATGATGCAATTATTTTTAGTCTCATTAAGTCGATCGTTTTCACTTTCTAATGAGAGAACAATTGAAGCATCTCACTCGAATAATTGATATCTTATTTTAATCTAATGCTGGCCCAGATGAAGGCAGCTTCATTCTTTCTCGAAAGAGACCTGAAATGGTAAGATAATAAACCCTAATCTTTGTAATCATACTAGTGTTTACGCATATTAATGATGGTTATGATTGCAATTGGGCATTTGTGCACGGCCCTCATGCGTACAGACTGGGCCCATATAAAACAAGTGATATTATGTAACAAAAAGAAGACACAAAAGGACCTTCTACAAGGAATTGGTGTTGAATCTGTGAAACGTGGAATTAATTATGGTGCATGCATCTCTCTCTTTCTTTGCAATACAAAGACAAAGGGAGCACCTGACATACCATCACCATAGGCAATGTCACTATATGCAACCCCATTTTCTGTGTCAATAGACCCAAATTAAATTCATGTTAGATCTTCAACTAGTACCATTTTGGAAGCATTCGACAATCACCGAAAATCAGCATGTTGGAGGAAAATGAGGAAATTATCACCGAACAATATGATATACCAAAAATAGCCTTTGAAGAAGCCTCCTTTTCAAAAACTTAGGCCATTCTTGGTTTGATTGAATGGAATGATGGGATGGGATGTGATTCTTACTTCCATTTCATTTGCTCGGTAAGATAAAATGAAGGAGAGAATGGAATGAAAATGCAAAAAATTGTCATTCATACACATCTTCATTCCATTTCCATCCTCATTCTATTCCACCCTTATTTAATTCCATCGTACAAAGAATGAGCTTTAGTACTTGACTCACCCACCTACAGAGGGAAAAAGATTGCTCTATCCTGCTTAATAATTAAATAAACAGCACACATGATAATCACAACCACCAAACCAGCTAGGAAAAAGCTGATCATGTCTACTAAACACAAGAAAGGTTGACACAAATACCATTTTTCTCTGGATATCCCTCTTGTCCATGTTCAGGGAAGGCATACATGACAAAAAAAGGTAAACAATGCACCATCTTATATCTTAAGCATGACATGTCAACATCTCGCACTCCCACCATCGTCAACTTTTTGTTTTACTTGCATCGCCTCCGTCATAAAACGCCCACTCAGTGGATCAACTGGGCGCATGTCTCGTGGACCTCCTTTCCGTCCCATTGCTAGCATGGGTGGTGGGGGTAATAAGCCTGCTCGAAATAGAAGGCGCTGAACAGGATCAGAGGGTTGTGCACCAACTGAAAGCCAATACCTGTATGGTGATTTGAGACATCAGGATATCGGAACGTTCGTGCACTTTAGCAAACATATACTCTTTGATTGTCTGTGGAAGCTTGAACAAATCTGAATATCTATGATGTTAACACCAATACTAAGGGGCAGTTTGGTAGGGTAGATAACTCTTCTATCTTGAAGTTATGTGACCAAAAATTACCTAAACTGTGTATTTTTATCATGTTTTGGGAGATTTGTGGACTACCTCTAAGAATGCAGTAAAAACCCTTTTAATTGTAAATTAGGCCGCTGACGAGAAGTTGAAAGTGCAAGGCACGGAACATGAACAAGAAGGATATCCAGAAAGAAAAATGGAAGTTAAGTTAATTCACACAGCTGCCTAACCATAACTGGAGAGTATCGCATCTTCGGACACTAGCTAGCCAAAATGCGATTGTTATCATCATTTTGTGACAAAAATTGAAAGTACTAGTAGTACAATTTTGGGTAATTTGAGTTTGAGACTCTCCTATGGTTTATCCAGTATTGAAAAAATCAAAATGTCAGCAAAGAGATGTCGTCAGATGATTCTTAAAAAATAAACAGGTTTGAAATGAACTAGTGCTATAAATCCACTTACTTCACTCTGTCAAAGTTAACTCCCATTCTTTTGCCGCCATCCTGACCTGCATAATATTACAAATCAAAGTTGATTAGCCTTTTCTAGATAGAACTGATGCTGCAATAAGCTCTGTACAAGGAATTACACAGCGTAAAGCGCACAGAATGTGAGGATGAGAATCGCAAATGGAGTAATACTTTTTTAATTAAAAACAATGTAATTCGGGACTCAACAAAAAATATCAAGTAGTGCGCATCCATGCGTAATCAATAACACATTAACCGACGCTGCTGTATCCACAAACACTCTGTGGAAATGATCACAACACGAGAAATTACGTGGTTCGATTTACTGAGGTAAATCTACGTCCACGGGAAGAAGAGAGGGCAAATTTGTATTGCTTGGTCTCGCTTACAGATTACAATACTGATTTGCTATAAGATTCAGGATCTAGAGAGCTTAACCCTGGTCTATCTGATCTAAGTTCTATTTATACATTCAAACTAAGATCGTGGTTTGCAGCCCTGGTAGTGGGGTTGATAACTGCTTAATACCACTAAATAGATCGTGGGTGTAATGGAGGTCGTGGGGATCCTGCATGGGTCCACTATCTCCTTGTTCGGTCGAATACTGAGACCGAACTGCTGAACTTTGCCGATCTGAGAGTTGAGCTCGATTGGTCGGCTTTTACCGAGCTATAGGCTGTGACCGAACTCTTTGGTTGAGACCGAACTGCTGAACTTTGCCGATCAGCTTTTGCCGATCTGAGAGTTGAGCTCGATTGGTCGGCTTTTACCGAGCTATAGGCTGTGACCGAACTCTTTGGTTGTGCCGAACTGATACTCTTTCTTGGGTTTTGGGCTGATGGGCCGTCACTGCTATTGGGCTCGCAATTAGGGTTTAGTTGCTTAGTTCGTATCCCATCACCACCCCCCCGAAAAGCGAAGTGAATCACTTCGGCATTTTAGATAAGTGTAAGGGGGAGGCTAACGTCAGGGGACGTGCTCTGCACGTGTCCGCATTAAATGCGACAGCATATCCGGCCAGAGAATCCAGAAAAAGTGGGATTTGAAACGGTGTGACGAATTTGAAATGCCTTTGCAAATCTGATAAATATTTCCTCTCTTCATCATTGGAAACACTTTTGCGATTATTTCTTCTGTATTCTCTTCCGCTTCTTCAAGACTTTCTTCATCATTGAAAAAATTTCTTCCGCTTCTTCAAGACTTTCTTCAGACTTTCGACCATCAGAGAGTAAGAATCATGTCTTCTTCTTCTGAATCTGTTTCTGAATCAGGTAGCGGTAGGAAGGGGGGTAAGGGGTCTTCTGGCCGGAAGAAGTCCGGGGAGAAGACGGTAGAATATTTTCCGAGCATTTTGAGTAAGGATACTGTGATATCCTTACACGGAAAATATTTTCTTCCTGGGGGGTTGTTGGTGATTCCCGACGACATTCATAGGGCTAACTCGCCGCCGGAGGGTTATGCCACCGTTTACGAAGCCTGCTTAGAATGCGGGCTTCGTTTCCCTCTTCCCCCTGCCTTTGTAGAGCTGCTTGATTTTTTTCAACTCCCTTTAGGTCAAGTGACTCCGAATTCTTGGAGGCACTTATCGGCCTTTGCTGCCGAACTGCGTAGATTAGGAAAGGATCTGTCTCTGAGGGCAATCCTTAATTTCTTTCAGTTTAAGAGGAAGGGATCCTGGTTTTACTTGATCCCTTTACAGCCCTTTAGAGCCTTTTGTAAAACCAAATGGCCGAAATGGCAAAATCGTTTCTTTTTTTACAATAGGACAGCGGCTCCGGACTTTCCCTGGAGAGGGCCGAAGTCCGTAATTCCTCATCCTCGGGTAGAACCGTTGGACGAGCTCGAGGGCGAGCTCAATAAGATTCCCATGATTAGGAAACAGTACTCGGAATCTGAGCACGTCAAGGGTGACTTCGTGTTCGATATCTCGTCTTCGGACGAAGAGACTGAGGGTGAGGATTTCTTTTTTATGCTTTACTGCTTTAACGACGAAGACTAACCTTGTTTTCTTGCTTTTTGGCAGTGAACATGCTAAACAAGCTCGGTCGCAAATCCTCCGAATCTAATGAGCCGGAGAGACAGAAAGCCACCGGCTCGGCGTCTGATGCCGAGAAGAATTCGAAAAGGCAGAAGACCTCTTCTTCGGATCCAAAAAAGCCGGAGTCGACTTCGGCAAAGGGGAAGGGGAAGATTCAGAAACCCCCAAGAGCGCCGGAGAAAGACATTGTCTTGGCGGCCCCTTCGGAACATGTCTGTGAGCCTTTTGCATGGCCAACGGACTTTGTAGAGGTGAATTCTCTTCTTGATTTTCTGGCCTTGCTTTTTTCCTATATTTTTTGTGGCCTCTCTGTTGACTTTTTCCTTTTTCCATTTTCAGAGGAACAATATGCTCTCCAAGCTCGTCGCCGTTGAACTCTCCAAAGCGTCCAACGATTATGCTGAGATGCAGAGGAAGTTGAATGCTGCTCGTCACCAGGCCGAACAGGCTCGGGCAGACTTTGAGAAGGCAAGGGCCGCTAGGATCTCGGCTCAGGATGAAGCTCAGCGTGCCAAAAACCAGCTCATCATCCAGAGAGAGCAATCTAAACAGAGGGAGGCTGCCGCCGTGGTTGCTCAGGGGGAGGCTCTCCGTGTTTTCGCGGAGAAACTCTTTTTGAGCAATCAATTTTCAGCCTTTATCGGTGATCTGCTGAAATTGATGACCGATAACGCTGAGCAGGGACCCGAAGTCGTCCTGCCGCTGTATGGCCGAGAGATTTCAGCTCGTCTCCAGAGTCTGCCGCTCCTTGAGGAGCTTGCTTCTTCCTCGGTCCTGCTCTCTGCTGAAAGAGTCCGTAACTGCCGCGCTGACCGGGACGAGAACATGGAGGCCATCTTTGCCTCCTTGGGACCTGTTTCACCCGCTCCAATCTTTAACGAAGAGGGTGGGCAGGAAAACGAGGCCGGCAAGGAGACCGAGCAGACGGATCAGCAGGCCGGCGACGGGCATGCCGAGCAGGAGGTGCAGCAGATCGGCGATGTGGGCACCGAGCAGGCTGGAGGGAGTAGGGAGGCCGAGGCTGAAGCCGAAGTAGACAAGGAGAAGGAGGCTGAAACCCACAGAGGAGCCGGAGACGAAACTGACGGAGTATGATTTCGTCTCCCTTCTCTTAGTTTAGTTTCTTTCTCTCCTTGTAAAATGGCCTTGAAGCCCTCCTTGTGTAAAAATTTTTTCTTGTGAATGAAAAAATTCTTCTTTCTACACTCGTGTCTTCTTTATAGCTTTTCGTAATCTCTTTTACTCCTGTTGTGGTTTACTGCCTGCTCGGTAAACTGAAATGCCGAACTGACATAGCTGCTTTGTATTCTTAACTCTAAGGAGCTGGAGGTACTTCACTGGAAGCGGCTATACTCTTCGGCTTTAAACGAAGCTGAGAAAAAAGCCATAGATGACCAGGTGAAGTATGACGAACTCTTGGCTCGGTTAGTGGAGCTGGAGTCCAACAATAAGGACTTAAAGTCCATAAAGAAAGATCTGGATGCCGAGCTGAACACTGTCATCGCTGAGAGGACTGCATATGAGGATTTCATCTGCGGGCGCGGGGGGAATGACCATATCTGAAGTTCAGAATCAAGTTGATGAACTGTGGGAGGAGCTTCATGTACTCCGGAAGAACAATGCGCTGGAGAGCTCGGCTTGCCAACAAGTTGTGAAGTCATTGCGGCGCTTGGCTTCTCGGTACGACATCATTCTTTCCCGGCGTCCCTCAATCGAGAGATTCCTTAGGCGTTTCCCGCCAACAGATGCTCACACTCCAACTCAAACCTCTAATCCACTTGCTCAAGATTCTACTCCAAACCAACAACGGACTCAGGATGAACCGGAAACGTCAAGACGAGAACGTACTCCAAGTCAGCAACGGACTCCGGAGCAACCGGAAATGTCAAGACGAGAACGCCCTGAAGTTCGTAGAGGAGTTGTGATTATGAGTGAGCAAGATCAGCGGATGCTTCGTGAAGAGACTCTTCGCCGCCGAGGTGCTAGAACTTCCCGGACTCAGGGAAGGGGCGGTAGGTCGATCAGAGCATCTCGTCGACCTACTTATTCTTCAACTGTTCGGAACACCCGAACTCAGCATCATGAGGATTTTTTGGATAGGTGGCTCAACTTTAGCAACCGTGGACAGTAGAATAGTCCTTTGTAATGGTGTAACGCCTTCTCGTAGGGCAGCGAAATTGTATGCCGAACAAGACTTAATAAATGAATTTTTTTCATTTCGCTTCTATCACTGCGTATTTACAGTTCGGCGATTTTTTATTTCATTTATTGTACTCGTCCGCGGTCTTATGAAGAAAACTCTTCTTTGGCCGGACTCGTCCTCAGTCTTATGAAGAAAACTCTTCTTTGACCGGACTCGTCGTCGGTCTTATGAAGAAAAACTCTTCTTTGACCGGACTCGTCTTCGGTCTTATGAAGTAAATTCTTCTTTGACCGGACTCGTCCTTGGTCTTATGAAGTAAACTCTTCTTTGACCGGACTCGTCCTTGGTCTTATGAAGTAAACTCTTCTTTGACCGGACTTAGTTTGTGTCCTTATTTGGCGAGTTTTATCGCTTGGATTGGACTTTCCCTTTGTGTCCTAATTTGGCGAGTTTTATCGCTTGGATTGGACTTTCCTTTTGTGTCCTAATTTGACGAGTTTTATCGCTTGGATTGGACTTTCCCTTTGTGTCCTAATTTGGCGAGTTTTATCGCTTGGATTGGACTTTCCTTTTGTGTCCTAATTTGGCGAGTTTTATCGCTTGGATTGGACTTTCCCTGGTTGACCGAAGTGGTTTTCGGCTTAATGCAGTCCGTTTCAGACGAACTGCTTGTTTCTTAAGCTGAATTGTGGTCTTGTATCTTCCTTAGAAGCTTGGACTCACAATTGTCTTTAATACATGATCTAAAAAGGGGATCAGCCTTTAAAGATCAATATACCTCAGTAATATTTATAAGAGACAAAACGCACATAGAGACTAAACGCACATAAAGACAAATAAAAAAGACGAAAAAGATTTTAAACTTTTATAAAACGACCAGCATAAAGGACAAATAGAAACATGAAAGCACATATCCCTAGGACCGAACTAGATACAAGACTGACCGGACCTTGTCTCTTACAAATGGAACTTCTTGAGGTTGGAAATATGCCATGTTCGGGGTACTTGTTCTCCTGACATGTGAGTCAATTTATAAGACCCTTTTCCCAGGACTTCTGACACCCGATACGGACCTTCCCATGTGGGTTCAAGTTTGCCCAGCTTTTCTGCTCGGCTTACTTCATTGTTTCTCAATACGAGATCTCCCACTTGAAACTGCAGCTTTTTCACCCTTTGGTTATAATACCGGGTTACTTGCTCCTTGTACTTGGCTGCTTTTATGCAGGCCAGTTCTCTTCTTTCTTCGGCAAGATCTAGTTCGGCTCTCAGTCCGTCATCATTCAGTTCTGTTGAGAAATTGAGTGTTCGGGGGCTGGGTATGCCGATCTCAACCGGAATTACGGCTTCAGTGCCGTACACTAGACTGTACGGAGTTTCACCGTTGGAGGTTTTTGGTGTAGTTCGGTAAGACCATAGGACTTGAGGAAGATTTTCTACCCATTGTCCTTTGGCTTGTTCTAACCGAGCTTTTAATCCTTTCACCAAAATACGGTTTGTTACTTCCGTTTGTCCGTTTGCTTGTGGGTGAGAGACCGAAGTGAACCGCTGTTGAATATTCAACTCTTGGCACCAATTCTTGAATGTCTTGTCGGTGAACTGAGTCCCATTATCCGAAATGAGGATATGGGGTATGCCAAATCGGCAAACTATGTTCTTCCAAACAAAATCCAATGCCTTCGAGCTCGTTATCGTAGCTAATGGTTCAGCCTCCACCCACTTTGTGAAGTAGTCCACGGCAACGATCAAGAATTTCATTTGCCGAGGAGCTTGTGGTAGTGGTCCTACTATGTCTATGCCCCATTGCATAAAAGGCCAAGGGCTTTGCATAGCACATAGATCGGTCTGCGGCATCCTTGGGATATTTGCATGGATTTGGCACTTCGTACATTTCTTAACGAGCTGTACTGCTTCTTGTACCAAAGTTGGCCAATAATATCCCCATCTCAGAACTTTTTTAGCTAAAGCTCTAGCTCCGATGTGGCTGCCGCACGATCCTTCATGAACTTCTCTAAGGATGTAGTCCGTCTCTTCTGGTCCTACACATCGCAATAACGGTTGAAGGTAGGACTTTCTATATAGGACTCCTTCATGAAGTTCATACCGAAGTGCTCGGCATGTGATTTTCCGAGCTTCACTCTTATCCTCGGGCAGTTGTCCTTGATCTAGATACTTTGATATTGGCGTCATCCAGTTCGGCGAGCTGGTTACTGAAAGTACCTCAGCATCATCAATGCTTCTGTGCGGTAATTCCTCCACTTTTGAGCTCGGATATGAGGCTAACTTGCTTAAAGTATCTGCTCGGCCATTTTCCGCTCTGGGAATGCGGATTATCCGAAAATAAGAGAAACTTCGGCTAATGCTTCGCGCTTTGTCCAAGTATTTTTTCATCCTTTCATCTCGGGCTTCACTTGTACCCAACATGTGATTCACTATGACTTGTGAATCACAATGGATTTTGAGAGATTTGATAAATAGACTTTGCGCTAACCGAAGTCCGGCAAGAAGGGCTTCGTATTCGGCTTCGTTATTAGTGGTTGGGAATAAGAACCGAAGTGAATAAGTTACCTCGTGTCCGTCGGGAGCGATAAGTAGAATACCAGCTCCACTTCCCGTCTTATTCGAAGCTCCATCTACGAATCCAATCCAACAGTCCGGCGGCTCTACTTCGGGTTCCTGGGGCTGTGTTGGTTCATCATTGGTAGGGCTTTTCTGTCCGGCAATAATAGGGATTGCTTGGTCGAACTTTGCCTCTACCAGAAAATCTGCCAAGGCTTGTCCCTTGATGGCTTTCCGAGGTAGATATTCTATTGAATGTTCTCCCAACTCTATGGCCCACTTGGCAATTCTGCCTGATGCTTCAGGCTTAGTCAAAACTTGCCGAAGTGGAAGATCGGTTAAGACGCATACCTTGTGAGCATAGAAATATGGCCGCAGTCTCCTTGCTGCATTTACTAATGCCAGAGCAATTTTTTCCAGAGGTTGATACCTTGTTTCGGGACCTCTTAATGCTCGGCTTGTAAAGTAGATAGGACGCTGCTTTAGGCCTTCTTCTCGTACAAGTACCGCGCTAATGGTTTGATCTGATGCCGCTAAATATAAGAATATCACTTCGGCATCTGTTGGAGCAGAGAGAATAGGGAGTTCGGCTAAATAACTTTTGAGTTCGTCAAAAGCCTTTTTCTGTTCGGCTCCCCACTCAAACTTTGGTGCCTTCTTCAAAACATTGAAGAACGGCAGTTGCTTTTCGGCTGCTTGGGAAAGGAATCTATTCAGTGCGGCTAGACATCCAGTTAGCCTTTGCACATCATGTATGGACTTCGGCATTGCCATGTTCTGAACAACTTGAACCTTTAGGGGATTTGCCTTGAGTCCGTCCTTTGAAACCCAACAACCCAGAAACTTTCCCGAATCTACCAAAAAGGTACATTTTTGGGGATTGAGTTTGAGGTTGGCTTTTTTGAGCACGTCGAGAGTTGATTTGAGATTGTCTTCGTAATCCGAAGTGCTTCTACTTTTAACAACTATGTCGTCAACATAGACTTCAACCTCTTTTCCGATCAGGTGCCGAAATAGCTTGTCTACCATCCTTTGATATGTGGCTCCGGCATTCTTTAAACCGAATGACATCTTTTTATAAGCAAAAATGCCGAAGTCAGTAATGAAAGCCGTTTTTGAAGCATCATTCTCATCCATTAAAACTTGGTGGTATCCTTTATACAAATCAAGAAAACAGAAAATTTCGAAGCCTATCAAAGCTTCTACTTTTTTATCTATGTTCGGAAGGGGGTAGCAATCTTTAGGACAGTGCTTATTTAGATCGGTAAAATCTATGCACATCCGCCATCCTCCTTCTTTTTTCTTGATCATCACAGGATTGGCCACCCAAGAAGGATATTTTACTTCGAATAATACATCCGCTTTCAGTAATTGGCGGACTTCGTCATGGATGACTTGATTTCTTTCTGCCGCAAAGAGTCTTTGCTTCTGTTTTATAGGCCGGACTGAAGGATCAATATTTAACCGATGTGTAATTACCTCGGAAGACACTCCGGTCATGTCCAACGGAGACCACGCAAAGACATCTTTGTACTCTTTGAGGAGCTGGATGGTCTTTTCCCGGAGCAGAGGTGTTCCCGCGAAACCGATCTTGACCGTTCTGGATGGATCATCTTCGTACAACTGAACTGTCATCGAGTTCGGCTCCGGTGTGACTTCGGTCACTTCGCCTGCCTCTGACTCCGGCTGCGGTGATTGCTATGCTTGATGGTGCCGATCTGATTGCTCGGCACTTTTAAGCGCAATCTGCAAACATTCTTTTGCTCTCTTTTGATCACCTCGGATGACTGCAATCCCTCCTTTAGTGGGGATCTTGATTGTGAGGTGATAAGTAGAGCAAATGGCCCGAACTGTGTTGAGCCAGTCTCTTCCCAGGATGATGTTATACGGGGACCGAGCTTTTACCACAAAAAACTCGATCACCGTACTGGAGCTAGTAGGCGCTCTTCCCACCGTAATCGGAAGGCTGATAGTACCTTCAGGGCGGGTGTCTTCCTGGGCGAAACTTTTCAGAGGAAGTGGGGCCGGACTGAGCCGAGCTGGATCCACTTCCAGTTTATCAAAACATTCTTTAAAAAGAATGCTAACCGACGCTCCTGTATCCACAAACACTCTGTGGATCAGTTTGTTTGCCACTCCGGCCTGAATGACAATCGCGTCTTGATGAGGAGAAATGGCCGGGACGGGATCTGCATCTGAAAACGTGATTACTTCCTCCTTCTTCAGCCTTTTATGCATAGGCTCCTCTCGATTGACGCCTCTGCGTTCTGCTTTTAGAGACGACTTAGTCTTCCCGGCTGGGAGAGCGTCAATAGTCTGGATTACTCCGTCATATTGCGGCTCGTCATCGTCTTCGGGATCCTGTTGCCTTTTAGGATCCTGAGGAGCGCAGTTCGCACCTCTCTGTTTCTTATTCTTCTTCGGCAGCTTGCTTTGGTATTTTTTTAACGTCCCTGCTTTCACAAGAACATCAATACCTGCTGCCAAATTCCGGCACTCCTCGGTATCGTGACCGTGGTCTTGATGGTAGGAGCAGTACGTATCCTGACTTCGGCGCGTGGCTGATTTCGTCATCCGCTTTGGTTTTTCGAACATATCAGAATGCAGTTCGAAAATTTCCGCTCTCGACTTGTTCAATGGTACGAACTGAGCGGGCGGTTTCTCAAGATCGAGACGTGGTCCCAATCTGCCTTGTACCGGTGCCCTTTGAATTCTTTCAAAAGGAGTTCGGCGAGGAAGCCCCTGATCGCTATGATCGGGCTTCTTTTTGTCTCCTCTGGATGAGCTGTCTAAAGACCGTTTTCGACGGTCTGCCTCATCGGCACGAGAAAACTGGTCCGCAATGTCCCACATCTCTTGAGCTGTTTGCGGACTGCACTCAACGAGCTTTCTGTAGAGAGCTCCGGGCTGAATTCCATTTTGGAATGCCGAAATGACAAGTAGATCATTGAGATCATCTACTTGTAGGCATTCCTTGTGGAATCTCGTCATGAAGTCGCTAATTTTTTCATCGCGACCTTGACGTATAGAAAGCAGCTGAGCCGAAGTGATTCGGGCTTCCGCTTTCTGGAAGAATCTCCTGTGAAAAGCATCCATTAGATCTCTGTAAGATCTAATGCTCCCTTGAGGGAGGCTGTCAAACCACCTTCTTGCGTTCCCGATAAGCAGCTCGGGAAACAGCTTACACATGTGAACCTCATTGAGACCTTGGTTCGCCATATTATACTGATAGCGTCCCAGGAAGTCATGAGGATCCACTAACCCGTCATAAGTCATTGACGGAGTTCGGTAATTCTGTGGCAATGGAGTTCTGGTGATATCATCCGAGAATGGAGTCTTCAGCGCTCCATACATAGCGAATCCGACATCTCTCCGGTATGGTGGAGATGGAGTTCTCCTGTGATTTCGGTAACAAGGAGGAGAAGGAACATGTCGGTGGTGAGGATTCTTTCTCCTGGAAGGTGCGACACTACTGCGGTAGTGACTTTCATGTCTGGAGGGGGAGGGAGAATCCGCTGTTTTCTTCTCCGGCTTCTGGCTCTTTTGCAGGAATGTTAAGAACTCATCCTGCTTCTCAGCCAAGAACGACTTGACAGCCTCATTCAAAGCGAGCTGCTGGGGAGGCTCGGTGCGATGACTTTTTGAGTGGTTTGTTCCTTCACCGTGAGAACTGGAGGCAGATTTCTCCCGAGGCTGTTTTCCAGACCTACGGGCTGGACTAGCTTCCTCACCTTCATCACGGACGGAAGTACGGGTATTATGTGATCTGGTATGCATTTTTTTTTGGTGGAAAAGGATCAAAAACTCGCTTTTATCACAGTTTTGGTTCTCTGTTTCCCACAGACGGCGCCAGTGATGATGTGGCGAATTTTTTATGGGAATAAATGCAAGTAATAAATGATCACAACACGAGAAATTACGTGGTTCGATTTACTGAGGTAAATCTACGTCCACGGGAAGAAGAGAGGGCAAATTTGTATTGCTTGGTCTCGCTTACAGATTACAATACTGATTTGCTATAAGATTCAGGATCTAGAGAGCTTAACCCTGGTCTATCTGATCTAAGTTCTATTTATACATTCAAACTAAGATCGTGGTTTGCAGCCCTGGTAGTGGGGTTGATAACTGCTTAATACCACTAAATAGATCGTGGGTGTAATGGAGGTCGTGGGGATCCTGCATGGGTCCACTATCTCCTTGTTCGGTCGAATACTGAGACCGAACTGCTGAACTTTGCCGATCTGAGAGTTGAGCTTGATTGGTCGGCTTTTACCGAGCTATAGGCTGTGACCGAACTCTTTGGTTGAGACCGAACTGCTGAACTTTGCCGATCAGCTTTTGCCGATCTGAGAGTTGAGCTCGATTGGTCGGCTTTTACCGAGCTATAGGATGTGACCGAACTCTTTGGTTGTGCCGAACTGATACTCTTTCTTGGGTTTTGGGCTGATGGGCCGTCACTGCTATTGGGCTCGCAATTAGGGTTTAGTTGCTTAGTTCGTATCCCATCATTATAGTAGCCCAAGACTTCCAAATGCTTGCCGTCTCTCGGGGATCGGCTATCTGCAGCCATCAATCTGTAGAATGGCTTGTTCCTACATCCAAATCTCGACAGCCTCAATCGTACTGCCACAGCGGAGCGGATCACCTATTTAGCTAATCGAAACCAGAGACGAGCAATCGCTACCGATCTAACTTTAGTTGCTGTGTAAGCGGATACTTGGGCTTCTTTGTTAGGCCCATAAAATGCGTACTAATCGGGCCCATTCTTAAACCATAATTTAACTTTTATTATGCCGTTATCTCTCTCATCTCCTCCATTCCGCGCAGATTTACACAGAAATGGACAGGGAGTGGGGTTCGAAGCCGGGAAGCGGAGGCGCCGCCACCGCTCAGAATGAGGCCATCGACCGAAGAGAGCGGCTCCGCCGACTCGCTCTCGAAACCATTGATTTGGCCAAAGATCCCTATTTCATGCGCAATCACCTTGGAAGGTACAAACCCTAGAATTTAGCGCCCAAGTGTTTTCTTCTTTTGCTTCGCGTTCTTTGACGTGATCTTGTTGCAGTTACGAGTGTAAGCTCTGCTTGACCTTGCACAACAATGAGGGGAATTACTTGGCGCACACACAGGGAAAGCGTCACCAGACCAACTTGGCTAAGCGAGCAGCTCGTGAAGCCAAAGAAGCTCCGGCTCAGCCGCAACCTCATAAGCGCAAAGTCAATCTGAAGAAAGTTGGTAAATGATCAATTCATTTACCTTTTTTCAACGTTTTAATTTGTCGATGAATTGCTGTTTCCAGTATTGCTTCATTTCGCCTAGGCTTTTGTAATTGTTTTTTAGTAGGAGTATTATTTTTGTTCCCATCATTCAAATGCTTTTATTGTAGAAAGTTATTTTCTAACGCGTTAGTTTATGGAGTACTACTTATTTGCGCCGTGAATTTGTGAATATATGTATGGAAATAATGTTTTATTAAAAATTGATCTTGCATTTAGATATCGAGTCCTTTGTCATTAAACAATGTGCTAAAATGAAGTTTGCCTGATATAACTTCTTAATAGTATAAAAGTAACATTTGAGAAATTAACTACTCCGTAATATTGTTGGAGTCCAAATTACATTTTGTAGAATTCGCATAATAATTGGAACTGTTGACAATTTGTTGCTAAGTTACTGAAGCATAATAGTGCATAGGTGTTTGATATTGTTTGATGTTTGTGTTTGGTTGTTGTATCTGTCCAGGTCATTCTTTTACTGATTTAGTTTTGTACTTATGTTTAATGTATGGCTAAGCAATTATTCAGTTTTCCCTTCATACATCCTACTGTGTAGTTAAGACCTGTTCTTGCTATGGCAGTTAAAATCGGTCGGCCTGGATATCGTGTGACCAAGCAATTTGACCCAGAGACCAAACAGAGGTCACTGCTTTTCCAGGTTTGCATTATGTGCTTCTTGTATGTTTTATCATGCAAATCAAAATAGCCATGCTTGATATTCTAGTAGAATCAGTGTTCACATATGTAGCAAGTATTTTCTTTCCTTTTTGTGCTCTTCTGGTTTGTTTTGAAAGTTTGTTGTAAGTGCACCTCCTTATTGCAGTTTATTACCACGATTTCGTTCTTGTATAGCATCAGCACGGGGCATAGGATGCGAAAAAACCTATATGAGTTTAGAATTGACATCAATTTCCGCTTCTTAGTATGGCACATTGTGACATTGACAGCCAGAAATTAAGTAATGTACTTTCTGAAGAATTTCGATGATTTGGTCATTCCAGATAGAATATCCTGAGATTGAGGACAATACAAAGCCAAGACATCGGTTTATGTCATCCTTTGAGCAGGTACCTTCTTTCGCTGCAGCTAGCCTTATACATCAGATATTGAGTGCCAGTTACTTGTACTGATTCTCTTGTTGCTCAAATTCTTTTTATCAATGCATTTCCATTTATATTCACCCTGCTCTGGATAAAATTGCAGAAAGTTCAGCCGTTCGATAAAAGATATCAATACCTGTTGTTTGCTGCTGAACCATATGAAATTATAGCTTTCAAGGTAATAATCCATTCCCACTCTAAATGCAGCATATATGCATATAGTCAATTACTACTTATTTTGGTAAGCTCATCCCTTGATTTTTATCTTTTAGGTTCCGAGTATAGAGATTGATAAGTCAACTCCCAAATTCTTCTCCCACTGGGATCCAGACTCAAAGATGTTCACGGTATGCACCACTTCTTTTAAAAGTGTACATATCATGGTATAAATGATACTACACACCTAGTGACCTAGCTTGGTCCTAGGTTAACTGACGAAGGCTGCACATCACTGGTATCTTACACTTGAGAATCTTATACCTTAATCATGTTTTCTTTGTGGAATGTGTGAATGTGCAGTTGCAGTTGTACTTTAAGACGAAACCACCAGAGGCAAATAAGCCTCAACCTCCTCCTGCAGCTAATGGGACTTTGCCACCGCCACCTCCTCCACAAGGACCCCCTCCAGCACCACCAAGTGGTAATCCTCCTAGGCCTCCAATGCCTGGATCCTTACCACCTCCTCCTCTAACCAATGGGCCAAGGCCTATGCCTCCTGGTGGAAATCTGCCCGCCCCACCTCCTCCCCCTGTTGGCAGTGGTCATATGGCAAATTTTACCCCCGGTGCACAAATGGGAAGGCCTCCTATGCCACCCCCTCAAGGTTACCCTGGGCAGCAAATGCAGGGTCCTGGAATGTACCAACCCCCTCCACCTAAAATGGGTTGAACCCTCAAATCTGCAACACATTCTGTGTGATGGATGTTATATGATAGAAATCTTCTGGTATAAGGTTGCTTCATTTATACAACAGAAACCTACTATGGTGGTCAGCGATCATCTTGGATGCAAATCATGCAATACTAGCGTGGAGTGGGGGCAATAGAGATTGAATTAAAGGAATCGTTTTCTGTTGTGAGTGTGATTGCAGTTTGAGTTCTGCTTCTTTGAAGCATTTTTTGTAAGAAACTTTGCTGTGAGGATTAGATGTAGTCCATGTTGTATCAGTAGAAGACTTTATAGCCTCATTATATGCTGATTTGCCTTGTTGAAAAATGAAATTGTGGCCTTCAACTGTTAACGAATTCCTCATTTTGATGCAACCTTATTGTCCACATTTGGCTTGCATGCCGTCATTGAGATTGCTTTTACTACTCGTTGCATTTAATACTTCGACAACTCAAAAGCGTGTCTGCATTTGATATGGAGTAGTATCTAATATCTTCAATCAAACGAGGGGCCTTGTTATGCAAAATGTAGAATTCTCAAGTGACTTGTTTTTTTAAGCGGGAAAAATTTAAACGCAATGCATGCGTGGAAAGGTAAAATTAACAGCCATAGTGTCTAAGTGCTATCAAATTATATGATACATCCATAGTTTCTCAGTGCTAACAAATTATATGTACATCCAGTGCCAAGTAGCTTGGATTGTTGAAATTTGACAAATTAAATCTAAGTGTTTATTTACTAAGGAAATTCGTTGAATACATAACAAAATTACAGAGTTTATGCATGGTCTCAGAACAGAGTCGATCAGCTCTGCTCAACCTATTACATACAAATAGCACAAGATCCACAAATATTCAGCCAGCAAAATGGATTCCACTGAAGCTTTTTTATCGTTGGAAAATCTGGCTGTTTTCATTAGCCAAAATGACAATGAGATCACTCTGCTGTTCTATCCTGGGACACCATTTGATGGAAACACCTTTTGGATGAATTCCAGAAAGCGTTCTGAGTAGAATTTCGGGTCAACAGCAGAGATCTTCACCGAATCAAATTGCACGGATTTGTAGGCATGTTCTATCTTTTTAGTTATATTGTACTCTTGCAGGATATCGATAATGCCCAAATATAAGACCACGTCATAAACCTCCTGAAACGTTTCCCTAGCATCATCCCCATGAAGTTTCTCGGCTCTTGCTGGCATATTCACCCCAAGTTGGATCTGGAGCCTGTTAAAAAAATCTTAGTACGACAGAGATATGCTGCATGGAAAAATGTTGGTCCAGTCGTTTTTACAAGTATAAGGCTTGCATATCTTGTTGTTATTGTGGTTTCAATGTTAAAGACTATAGTTCTAACATCCAAAGTTAGACACAGACTTCCGTGGTATGACAGCTTTGAACAGAGAAGATATCTCACACAATCCCTCTAACTCAGTGATTGTTTAACATGATGTTAAGTAAAATCTGGAAAAGTGCGATATGAATTATCATTTCATGCTAGAGGAACCTCACATGTATAGCCTTCCCACCTCATTGAGATAGTGAAACTAACATCTCTATACTCATGACCTTAATGAATTGCCTCTACTAAAGAGATCTAACCTAGTACTAATAAGCTTTCAAATTTAAAACAATTAGTGAAGAATAAAATACTAAAACGTTCGAGTTACATGGTATTACCTTGCTGTTCCCGGGAGGAGAAGATCTACTTCCTCATCCCCAGTTGAGGATGCCGCACGCAGTCGGCTGCCTCTAATATGTGGTCCCGTAACCACACTACTGTCGTCAGAACTGCGTGGGACCAAAACAAGGCCTTGTGGTGATATTTCATCCTCCATGGACTCTTATGGTTTTAATCAGCATCAAAAGGGAGAACATCATCAGAAACTTGGAAAGTTAGAAGTCGAATACGTATTATGCTTTTGGCATGGATATTAGAATATTGGCATGCTGTGTCCTATGCAAGGCAGTTTCCTACATGAATTTTACTCATAGCGAGAAGCGGAAAATCAGATACTAATGCCACTGTCCATTTGAAGATATACAAAAGTTCAATACACTCCAGATCTAATGATTGGTTGAACATGCCGAACTTACCATCTTCAGCGACGATCCCCAATGCATCCACAGAGATGCGCTGGCTATAAGACATTAGAGAGCGTAGATGTTGTGGTGCTCGATAATGAACTCCGAGTAACAAGCTGTAATCCATTATGTCCTCTGATTCCAAGAATTTGCTGTCTATTTTGATCTGCCTGCATGTAGATGAACCAAAGAGCAGAGCTACTGTGTTATCAAGTAAGCTAGGTAAGTTCACTCTATTATCACATAGAAAAAGAACAAAACTGACCATTAAAAAAACACACCAAATACAAGCAACATGCCGAGTCTAAACAAAACTTAGGTCTTTGAATCTCTAAACAGTTGAGAATTAGTCTCTGTTACACTGAATACAATAAATAGCCAATAAAGTTGGATTTGGGATCAAAATTTGATTGGATGGTGCGTATTAATTTTCTGGGAAAAAATATTTTATTGGAAAACAATGATAAGCCAAATCACTAGGACCTAAAATGGTAAAATCTTGGAGATGGCATTTTGAAGAAAAGTTGAATATCCATATCTACAGATATCAAAGATGGAGTTCTATAATAACAAAAGAAGGCTAGAAACTATGAATGTTATTAATAAGTGAGGGATGGTCATAGCATGGAAATAGAGAAAAACCAAGAAAAAGGATAAATTCCCACTTACTCTAGAAGTGCATCTCGCCAAGTTGGTTCCAAATAGAAGGAGTAGTTCAAATCCAGATCTTTAAGTATAGTATTCTCATCAATTTCAACTTTGTCAGCAGATCGCCCCAATGAAGAACCTTTAAGATCAAATCTCCGATGGATTCGTAACTCCGTGCAGAACATATTCCCCATTACAACAAAGCGAAACTGCATATCGGTAAGGAGGTTTGGCATAACAATGAGAGAGTAAAGCAAGTTCATTAAGCAAAACCAACACAGACATAATTGCCTGAAGAAAGTGTTGCAGAAGAATAGATTTAAACACTGGTGCTTATAGTTCAACCACAACGTGTAAGAGGCCAGTAGTTACTGGGTCATCAATTCACCAACAGTTATACATAATACATATGAATTGGGGATAAGACCTTGAAGACATAAACAGAAGAGAGGCCCAAATTATCTCACCTTTCCCGTTTTAAACAGAATGTCATTGATATCATAAACACATGTTATCCCTGAATTGGAGAATTAAAGACAAAATCTATTGGTGATCTATACAAACATTTTGGATCCATCATTGCATCTGTAGTTTTTATGGGAATAACCGAGCACAATATTTAACTGTAACCCAAGTGAAGCAGAAATAGTGATTTCAACGGTACTATCAATAAGTAGAGGAGGGGATCCATCATTGCATCTGTAGTTTCTATGGGAATAACCGAGCACGATATTTAACTGTAACCCCAAGTGAAGCAGAAATAGTGATTTCAACAGTACTATCAATAAGTAGAGGAGGTCATTTCCATTGTAGGTGTATTTCTTCTGTTTTTATATAAATATTAGAGGTTTCATTATTGAGTGAGGTTATTGGATCATCTGTTAAGCTTGGAAAAATCTGAGTTATTCTGAGTATAATCATACAGGAATTTGTTATTAGAAAAGAAAAAGATGTCATGATGGGATATCAGTCGCACAAAGAAATTTGTCATAATCTCCCTTACCTTTTGACCACTAGAAGGTTTAATCCTGTGAAGACCAAAAAACTTTGTTATGAGGGTATTATCATATCTGCGCACATGATCATGATAGTTTGGAAGCATCCTCAGCAGAACCTGCAAGTGAGATCATTGGCCATAAATTCATAATAGCTCTAGCAGAATATTACAATATGCTTTAATATGATCACACACAACATACGAGCTAATTTAAAAGCTTATAAATTTCAAAATTTCTTCACTCGTCTCCATTTTTTTAGCTCCAGAATTTCCTTGTAGATGTATCTAGCATTCCCACTTCTACATTTCTTTATTGAATAGTTTTATTTATATCTTCCATCCTTATTTTAATTGCTTCAATTATCTACCAGGGTAATATTATAGTCTAAAAGCAGCCTTTCAGTTGAATGAAGTCATCCTATCCTGTGAATGAGTTCTCACACATCTCTCTACCCTCGGGCGTATCTACTATGGGGCTGCAGTGGTCTCAATCAAGTGCAACCCCCAAACCTTTCATGATACTCGTATATTATATTAAGCCTGATTTAATGATTAGAATACTTCAACAAACCCGTTATGTACGTGTGTGCCTCAAGCAAATAAATCAGACTGAATACCTAAATATTTTTGTTCTTAATTTTATTTATTGAAGTCTTGCAGGCACAAGTTATGTGAATATAGAAACATTTTGATAAGCAAATAATTTAATGAAGCTTAGTTTTCAGCCCACCAATCAGCCTCTTTGGAACCAAACAAAATAGTAATAACGAAAATGGGAAATGCAGTTCGTAACATTCAGACAATGCAATATAAGCTAGGTATAAAGAAATTCAAAGCAAGACAGTAAGAGGTTTTCAGATCAGATATTGAACCTTAACTTCAGACTTCCGCAGTGTTTTGATCATAAAACGATCATCTTGAGACAGGAAAAAAACGCTGCCACTCTTTCCCGGAGATGAAAGTTCTCTTAGGGCATCATTTCCACAGATTGACATCATGTAGTCAGCAGCATCAATTCCAAACAACTCTCTCAGGTTCCTGTAAAGGAAATGGAGAACATTGATGGGAACAAAACCAAAGTAAAAGGAGAAAACTAACAGTAAGCCAGTAGGAGACCCTATTAATTGTTTCAGTTAAAGCGACACATAAATCCATTTATATACTACTCCCTCCGTCCCCAAAGAGTATGAACTTAGGGTTCGGCACGGATTTTAATGCATTATTGGTAAAGTAAGAGAGTATAGATAGAGAAAGTTTTTTGAGTATTGTTATTGGAGAATGGGTCCCACCTCATTAGAGAGAAGATAGTTTCCAAAATTGAAAGTTCATACTCTTTGGGGACGGACGAAAAAGGAAATAGTGCATACTCTTTAGGGACAGAGGGAGTACTATAAATGATAAGAAACCACATGAGGGCACAAAGATGTGAAACAGAGGCATGAAATGACAAAACGTAAAATTAGAAGACTTCACTAATCTCACAAGTATCCATAACATGAAAATTGGCATCCAACAGCTGATAAAATGAAAAGGATGTGATGCTCCATGACAAACCTGAAAACCATAGGGCAATAATCTTTCCACTTGAAATCCTCAGACTGATGCGAAGGTGTCAACTGTGAGCCTTCTTTAGGAAAATTCATCCAAAAGCTGGCACGAGGACCGAAATCAGTAGTCCTGACTTCTCGCCTTTGTATGGGGGTAATTTTACCCACAGTATATCTGATCATATTATGAAAGCTCTTAAGTATTGATTTATGAAACAGGTCAAGAAGATAGTGAAATATCAGGCATAGTATGGAGAAATAAATGATAGTTGTATCTGAGGTACACTATCAGAAATCAGTTATGCTCAACAAATGAAATCTGAAAAATCAGTTCTCCTATCAGATGCAACTTTGGATGATCTTTAGGAAATAAAAATTGCTATAAAAGCCATTTGGTATGACATACTGTATATGTTATTCCTGTTAATATATATTCTTACCTAATTCCGAGCTGCAAACTTAACATCAAATCATAACTCCTATGGCCTTTGATAATTTGTTCGCCTGGCCTCTTTATATCTCTTGCAAGTTTCTTTTGCCGCCTATTTGCTCTTCTTGAGGTTGGTGAAAAGCGGTTGTTTAATACGATTTCAGTGATCAGTACCCCTTGCATGTATTCTCTTTCCAGTATTGGAGAAGTTAAGTCTTCATCTTCTTCACCTCCCAGAATGCTATCAGAGACACTCGATGACCTCACATGCCCTAAAACTTTCTCAATGGAAACCTCAAGGCTCCAACGCCTTTCAAGGGACACATTTGAGGTGTGAGATTGTTCCAGATGTAGTAGGCCTCCCTTGGAGAGTTTATCAGATGCATTCTCAACTGAAGCTCGGTTCGAACCAACCTTAGCATCTCCCACATCTGTTGCCGTTTCATGTTGAATATGGGAAACCTGATTCTGCTTTCTATGGTCAGGTAGCAGTCCTTTTTTTCTCAAAGCATTGAGATACAACTGCTGACTAGCTGGAAGCTTCCTTCCATTTGGATAAAATGTACCTTTCCCATCCTTCAGCCCCCGTGTCCAAGTTCCAACATAGCAACCGCCATCAACCCATGTGTATACTCCAAACCCATGCATCATACCATTCAACCAGTTGCCTTCATATGAATCACCATTAATCCAAGTGAGAGTTCCCTTACTGGACATTTTGCCCCCTTTCATATTTCCTGAATACACATTTCTGTTGGCCCAAGTGTACTTCCCAGGTCCTTCAGGGGAACCCTGGATCCATGATCCTTCAAACACATCTCGGTTTGGGAAATCTTGATACCCCAAACCATGCTTTAAATTCAACCGCCACCGACCCTTGTAGGTCATTTTGTCAGGTCTAGTATACGTTCCATTACCATGCATATAACCACCTGAAAACTCACCTTCGTAGATGGCACCAGATGGCCATTGAAGTTTTCCATGCCCATGCCTCATCCCACTTCTCCACTCACCCTCATATTTACAACCATCTGACCAGACATAATCCCCTGCCCCCTCCGGCACATTGCCATGCAGGAATCCAGAATAAGACTCTCCATTGCCCAAAAAGATCTTTCCAGCTCTGAAGCTGAAAGTTTCTAACGAAGAATGAGAAACCTCTCCATTAGATTCATTTATACAGCTTTTCTCATTAGATATTGAGGAATCAAGTGACTTTGTCCGGTTAGATATAGAGAGTCCTCTTTCAATTTCAACATTACTCGCAGTGGCCACAGGGCCAGACATGCATAATGCTCGAGAGTTTCAGCCGTCGAATGCTCTCGTGAGCTCCTGAAAAGGAATGCACTTCAAAATATCTGCCGAAAATAGTCACTCTCTTTAATACAGATAGGTGTTTCATAAAATAAAATGAGTTTAGCACACCAACTTCTCAAACACTAGAGAAACAAAACAGATCCCACCACATTTAATTTTCTTAGTTTAATTTTTCAATCCTAAACATATCAGATTATCAATGATAACAAAAGCAAAAGATCCTTATTTACAAACTTGATCTAGCAAAGGTCATTGACTCACTGCCAAATAATTCAATTCGAACCAATATGCAATAACTGGATTGAAAGGAGGGAGGAAAACTTAAAAAGTATGATTAAACCACAAAAAAACACCAGGAAAAAACAAAGTAACAGTAAAAAGAAACCACAAAAAAATCGTACTGGTACTGCGGTTTAAGCTTCTCAGCTGCTGCGCTCAAACTTCTCTCTCTTCTTCCTGCGGAGTTTGAGCCAAATTAACTCATACATACGTTGACCTTCATAAATCAATCTTCAACATAATACTGTAAGATAATAAGATCGAAAATACTGTTTTTACAAAAAAAAGCAAAAATTAAAAAGAAAACTCCAAAATCTTGACTTCAAAACAAAACAAACTAGTCAACATACAGAAGAATCGCAGGAGGGAAAAGATAACAATGAGAATTGAAAAAAAAACCTTTAATGCAGCGGAAGAGAGAGAATAATTATGAGAATTGAGCAGCAATTGTGTTTCCTAATTCTGTTAAATTGCAGGCAGCTGAACTCTTTTTAGATGGATTCGATCCTGCTAAAAGAAGAAAAATTAAAATTTCGCGACGGAGTCGAATCCCAATAAACTCAGTTAAACTGAAATGACTTAAAACTGCAAATTGCTTTGTGGATATTAAACTATCGTTAATATCTTATCACATCAACCACCAAACCATCTCTATTCTCTAGTGTATATTGTATTATTTCAAGTAATTTTTTTTATTTTTTATTGAATGGTCAATTTTATGGTCCATAGGTCTCCATCAAATTCCGATTTTGTACAATTTTTGGTTCCATATACTGTTTATTAGTATTTCTTACGTGCCACCTAAATTTTGTTTTAGGTCATTTAATTTGGAGGGAATATTTTTTTTGGTCCACGAACTTTGCCAAAGTATCATTTTAAGTCTGTGAACTTTGAAAATATCATTTGAGGTGCACCAACTATAGATTAATATCAATTGAAGTACTTTTTACTATTTCCATGTTTTTTTGGACGAAAATACCCTCAATACCTTAAAGTGTATATATTTTTAATAAATTTATCATATACTCATATTTTTTTTATAAATATCTTTACAATATATTTTTGACAAATTTTCTAAATATAATTAGACCTTAAATATTATCACTTAATTTTGTGACATGTAAAATTGCTTCTTCAATTTTTTATATTAATTTTTTTAATTGTATAAATAACTTTTCTTTAATAATAAAAAATTGAATAAAGATCTTTTCTTGCATGTCACAAAATTAAATGATAATATTGAAGGTCAAATTATATTTAGAAAATTTGTCAAAAATATGTTGTAAAGATATTTATAAAAAAAATATGAGTATATGATAAATTTATTAAAAATATACACTATTTAAGGTATTGAGGATATTTTCGTCCAAAAAACTTGAAAATAGTAAAAAGTACTTCAAATGATATTAACTCATAGTTAGTGGACCTTAAATGATATTTTTAAAGTTCACGGACCTAAAATGATACTTTGGTAAAGTTCGTGGACCAAAAAAGATGTTCCTTATTTAATTTAAATTCATATGGTTTTCTTTCTTTTAATCCAATTCATATGGTTTTCTTTCTTTTAATCCATTTCATTTTTTCAAAAGTTTCCGTTGGGTCTAGAATGGAAATTTCCGACACATTGACGAAGTAGTACTAAATTGTACTCCATGAATAGATAAAGGTTGCTAACTTAATTTATTACTCCTGCTAGTATTACATGAGATCTATTATTTTTGTTCAAACATGCTAACAAAAACTATTTCTTTTGTTAAAAAAAAAACTATTTATTTTGGGAACGGTATTTAGAAGATTAACGTGTTAAAGGTTATACCGGAGAAAATGAGTAAGAGAATGAATAAAATAATCCTTTTATTCCATAGTAGTGGAGACATTTCCTTCCGGCAAGAAAATTAAGAAAAATATGGATAATGTATTAATAAAAAGATAATTAAGTAGGAGAGAAGAAAAAGTAGAGACAAGAAAAAGTAAAAGAATGAAAAGTAAGTAAGAAGAAATGTGTTAGACTTTTACTAAAAAAATAAATGACTACACTATTATGGAACGTACCGAAATGAAAAAATGACTCCACTCTATGGAACGGAGGGAGTAAGAGAGATGAAGATAGAGTAAAGTATGAGATAGAATAAAGTTTTTGCCAAAAAAGAAAATTACTCAAATACCTTGGAACAACCCAAAAATGAATACGACTAAACTACCTCGTAACTGAGGGAGTATATTATAAAAATTACTACTAGTAAACAAGACAACATAATAGATAATTATGCACCCAGGTCCAATTCACCATAACCAGTTCATCGGATTTCGAGTCAGCCTTACTCGGATTGTAGGCTAATCGGGTTGAAATTTCATCGGTTCAAATATTTTTAACTCTAACCATCCGTATTAGTGAGCTATTCCCTGACCATTCCATGGGTTTCGGATTGCAGTGGCATTCCTAAATTTGTACTCCCTCTGTCCCATTATAAATGAAACGTTTTCATTTTTTGTCAGTCCCATTAAAAATGAAACGTTTCTAAAAATGAAAACAATACTCTCTCTACTCTTTCTTCTCTCTTACTTTACTCTCTCTTAATTAACTCACAAAACAACACTACATAAAATCTCGTGCTAAAAAGCAAATGTTGCATATTTAATGGACGGAGGGAGTATATATATATATTGTGTGATGTGTATGTGTGTGCATTATGTGCATTTTATGTGTTGTGCGTGAGCTATTGTGTGCAGTTTGTGCGCGCATGTTTTGCATGTGTGTGGCGTGTTACGTGTGTTGTGTGTATGTAACGTGTGAAAGTGTTCAATTTTATAACTATTTGAAATTCCAAATAGTAGTATGCAAATCAAATTATGGATTGAAGAAATTTGAAATGGTACTTTAGTTTCAGATCCAAATAATTTTAGTTGTACCAACATTGAATTTGTAATTAAAGACTTCAATTCCAATTGTATACCTAGGAAACTTAGAGTTTGGATGAAAAAAATTTAGATAGCCTTCGAGATATATGCATAGCCCTGTCTCACTGCAACTTTCAACATGCCACGAAAATCCGATACAAACACGCACGAAATTAATGCATTTGTATCATGTCTTATTGGATTTTTATCCTTATCAGATTAACCTGTTAGAAACCCGTTAATTTCGAGTTGGATTAAATTCGGTTAAAGTAACTTGCTAAAAAAACAATAATATTATTATTTAAAAAAAATAATGCTTTAATTTAAATCTTTAGTTTTGTGCAAATCAGATTTAAATCATGTAAATTGGTTTTTATTATGTAAATTAGGTTTAAATATCAGATTTATTAGTGTACTATCATATTTTAATTATATGACCTTCAAGTAAGTTTAGTTGTGTAATAGTAGTATCATGTTTTAAAAAATTAGATTTAATCCTAAAAAATGACCCCCAGCCCCCTGTCTGCACGAGATCTTGACTTGGCTTGATTGTTTCTACTACTTTTCCAAATTTAAGTCTATAATGTCAAATTTGAAACGAATATTCCAAATTACTAGTATTTACATTGTGTCATTGTAACTTAGCAACAATCACTCGCAACTGTAATGTGATTTTTAAATGCACAGCTGTGGTACTAATTCAATAGATAATCATATTTACAGGCAATATTCAGGAATATCCATCACAATATTCTCAATTTGATCAACTGGCCTATATATTTTTTTGTTCTTGAAGGAAAAGTTGCATTATTTTTGCAATAATTAAATTTCATTTGCATAGATTTAAACTAAAATAAATTTGTTGATTCAAATATTAACTAAATGTATGTTTACCCATGGATTTAGTTCCTTATCATATAAATACAATAGCTACATACCTATTTTATGCGTAGAGCATTATCTAAATATAATAAATAAATGAATTTGTTCCTCTACTTCTTTTTATTATTTTTATAAACGAATGAATATAAATTTAAAGACATCATTACAATGGACTCGAATCCAAGATCTTTAGTCTCCAAGATTATCACACTACTACTCTGTTAGGAATTCTTGTATTCATCTAATGAGCGCAGCGGAAATTGCAGACAAGAATAACAGATCTAGATTCATAATTATATTGTAAGTTGAGCATGTAATACACAATGGAACTAAATCTTACTTGTTGTGTTGTTTTCTTCTACGATTATGTCCTGCAAGTTGAATCCACTACTATCGAGTCCACGTGTATTCTGATCCGATGCAGGAACAATTCCTCGGTACAATTGTTCTACAGAGAAAGCTAGGAAATCTCTTGGTGAACGTAGCGCTGCTTTTCTTTCTTAGAAAATTAGGTTTTATGTGTCTTATGTTCTCTACAATAAAGCATATATATAATAGAATAATTGTAACATTGGACCAAGCCCAATAGAATTATTTCCTATTAATCTAATCTAGCACATTAATCTTTCATGCTCGGCCAACTCACACACACAATGGGAACCTCTACCTAAAAATATGGCGGGAGGCCTGTGAGTTGTGTCAATAAATGATATAGTTATAGAAGAAGCGTTGCCAAAAGGGAGCATAACATAAAATAATTGAAGGCCAATGAAGTGAAAAGCTAGCATTACGATTGCAAATGGAAAGTCAAAACATTACTGCTTGCCCTGTGAGGTAGGACGAAGATCTAGTAAATTTACAATTAAATTCATTTAGAGCATATAGGGTTTTCAAAAGGAGAGGGGGTGTAAGTATATTATATTTTTTATTTTAGCATGTTTTAGAAAACATCTGATCTTTTATAAGTTCATAATTTAATGCTAATTTTCAATGTTTTTTCATAAAATGCTCTGTTATTTGAAATTTGGTCTCGAAAAACTTATTCATCTCACTAGATTCCACAAAATATCCACAAGTGTGTGTGCGTGCGCACACAGAGTGTAGACATTTTTTACATAGAAGGATATTTTATGAATAATATTAGGAGTCTGTAATACTTTGAAAGACGATGACATTTTCACAAATATTATGAAATTGGGTAAATTAATTTTAATTTTACCTTTGTGAAAAAAATTGGACCTCACAGTCTAGCGAGATTAGTGTACATTTTTTCATCACCGAATTTCGTAAGACGGAATATTTTATAGAAATGGTGAAAGTTGGAGGTATTTTATAAATTACTATGAAATTGAGAAATTTTCTAAAAATTTGTAACGGTTTAGTTTTTTTGTTATGGGTAAAAAACATTAATACTCCAGATAAACATCACTTAATAAGGCTGTGAGAAATAATCCGAAATATAAAATTATATTCAAAATAAACTGCCGATAATAACTTTTTTTTATTTAAATTACATCTTCAAAATTGATTCAAACACGCATTAATTTGGTGATTGGTTTGCACTTTATTTTACAAATGATAAGGTTACGTACTAAGTTTGAATAATTTCGTAGGTAGGGGCCAATTCAACATTTCAACTAGGCTAAATATGGTGCTGTTAGACGACAAATGTAGAGTTTATTGATTAAATAAACTAAGATTTATGGATCACGGTCGGCTCCCTATTCTAAAATTAAAACTTCTTCAATATTTTGAACCTGTCAAGGTCCACTTACGCTTTAAAATTTATGAAAAAAAATACTAAAACTATTTAACTTTTCCAAGGCCATTTTTTCTTTTAATGTTAAAATCAAATAAGATAACTCATTTAAAATGAAATTGTAATCCCACATATATTAGTACATAATATTCTACCAAGCATACATAATATTCTATTATACTCACAGTTTATTAATTAAAACAGTAATAAGTTCTAGATAATCCAAAGCCTCTCAAATTTTCAAATAGGTACGTTGTGGCCCACATTTTAGATGTATGTTGGTTTAGAAAGTTTATAAACTTTTTCATCGGTTTGTTCAATTCATGATTACCTAACTAATATCCGTACTTTTCAATACAATATGATTTTGTATTTGTATGGCTCGGTGCTGTAATTGTCACAGTCGGTGGAATATTTATACTAGCAATATACTTCTATTATAAATCTAAATAAAATGCAATAATAATTAGATCAAGAGATAAGACCTTTCTGTACAAGTAGATAAGTATTGCCTTCAAATGGCCTAGCTAGATATATAGCTTTTGAAAAATGAAAATACCTTAACTAGGAATGATATGTACATTACCTTACGTGAGCTTATTAGGTAAGGATGATTTTCGTTTGATGCACATTTAGCATTATTCGTTTCGATTTATATATTTATTTTGGTTCTATTATATTAAAAATATTATTGAAATTTTTAATTTCATAAAATTCTTAAAAATCAAAGCTCGATTTTCTCATTTTCTCTATAATTTCAAATAAAATAATAAATAACAAATCAAGTTTTGATTTTTATGAATTTGTGAAATTAAAATTTTTAATAATATTTCTAATGTAATAGAATCAAACTAAATATATAAATCAAAACGAATAACGTTAAACGTGCGCTTAACGAGAGTGATGCTTACATAAGTAGCTCACATAAAGGATGTAACATATCATTCATCTACAGCTATATCTAAACTTTAAATGTAGAATTTGAATTTATAAAAATATTAATGCATTTATGTTAGTTTTGTCCTCAAGAGATTCAGAAGTAAAATGAAAAAATGGAGAAAAATCTAAAAAGTGATGATATTATATTTTAGTTGTGGAACCGATGTAAAGCTCATTTTACAAAGACCTAATTTCAAGTTCTTATAATTTAACCAAAAAAATGAGCAAAACCGGTTCATTCGACCTTATGGCACGTAAAATATGTGCTGAAAAGTTGATAAAAATTAATAGAATTAAAGCAAAGTAAAAAGTCCAGATAGTGTGTAGTAGTAGATTAATTGGTTTGGAGATAGTCAAATATAGGATGATGATGCTATCGTGATCGTGATTATGGCAATGGCACTAACACAGACAAAGACAACCTTTACATTTGTCACCTCATACTTTCTGCTTTTTCTCATCATAATCTTTAACTAACGCCTCCTTTTCATCACCATCAATTTCCAATATATTATTCCATCGCATCAATTATTCATAACAGATCATGCTTAGGCAAATAAAGATTAGATTATGTATATTCGTAGTATACATACAAAGGATTGTGGAACCAACGCTAGTAGTAGTATTTCATAAAAACAGTTTGTGTTTACAGACGTAAACACAATTTTAGATATATGGAATAAAGTCAGAGAATAGCTCTCAGAGGTAGTTAGGTAAGGAATAAAATTTCAATTCACGAGAATTTAGCATATGTCAGATCATGCCAGGCAAGAAAGTAATACTATTATAAGTATCATTAAAACACTAATCCACACATACAAATTACTAGGAGCATCGCAGCGGTGCTATTCGAAAGGCGGGAGCCCGTGCCATCGGCATGGATGAGCTCTTCCCCAAGAGCTCCGTCCTTGGCAGCGGACAGGACGCATGACATTTTTTGATTGGGCATTAACTTTATTTTTTTTAACAAAATTCGTAAAAAATCAGAAATAATCCAAAAAAACAAAAAAAAAATTCGGATTACCAAAAATATAGCCATTTTTTCAATTTTTTAAATTTTATCTCCAAATCATCTATAAATAGTTACATTTATCATCCATTCTTTACATCAAATTATCTCTCGCTCATACTTATCTCATAGTATTTTTTATACAACTCACCTTCATCTCCCTCTCTCCCTCAAACACTCTCTTTAAATTCAAAAATAGATCGGTAAGATGGACCTGATCATTGTAATAGTTTTTCGGATATTTTTTAATATATTTTAATATTGTGGAAATGTTTTTAGTAATTGAAGTATTTAAAATGGATAATAGAATTGTGGGATCCATGAATAGTATAAGCGCGTGTCTTGCGAAAAAACATGAATTTGGTGTTCTGCTCTTGCGGAAGAGCAGAGAATTAAAAATGAATAAAAGTGAATCCGGCTCACATCCATGCTCTCACGGATGTGGATGCTCTAACTCTCTAAGTAAATAAAATAAAAAAGAATTTTAAAAAAGGCTAAGAGAATTTTGAATAATCCACAAAAAGAGCATTTCTTCATACCGACTTTGGTAGGGATGTCAATCGGGCCAGCCCACCGGGTTTCGGGCCAACCCTATTCGGGTTGCGGGTCAATGTGCAGGCTAATCGGGTTGTGATTTTTCCAGGTTATAAAAGTTCAACCCTAACCCTAAAAGCTCGGGTTTCGGGCTAGCCCATCTGGTTAATCGGGTTGCTACTGATAAAATTAACATGCGATCAATCCAATAAATAATGGTGAAAATGAGTTATATTTATAAAATGTAAAATATTTAATTATGATAAATTTGAGATACATGCTTAAACTCAAACATAAACATGATCAAATACTAATATTTGAGATTTATGCAAAATTAAACATAAACATCAAGAAATTTTAAAGCATGTTTAGAAATTTAAATATATTTTTTAGTAAATTTGAAGTTTCTAATTCATTTCTCTATTATTATATTAATAAAAATTTAATATATAATTTATATATTTAATATATAAAATGTAAAGTTATTTTTTAGTAATCTATATTATAAAATAATCAATGAAGTGTCGAATTAGAGTCAAACAAATAGAACAATAGAATTTTTATCGGGTTTTCGGGCCAGCCCATCGGGTTTTCGGGTCTGGCCCTAACGGGTTGCGGGTTAATCGGGTGCGGACTAATCGGACTGTAATTTTATCGGGCTGGAAATTTTCAGCCCTAACCCTATAAATTTGGCGGGCTATTCGGGCCAGCCCACATGTTGCGGGCTAAATTGACATCCCTAGACTTTGGTGTCATAATCAGATAATAGCAGCACACAATTCCAGCTAGGGTTTTGTCCGGCAGCCGCCGACCACCACCGCCTCCTAATTTTTATTTCAAAAATAGCTGCTTTTTTAATTGATGTTTATGCTTTATGTAGCTGGGATGACCCTTTCCCGCTGCCTATTAGTATTTCATATGGCACATATTTTAGCTTTGTGACATGATCAATTTTGTTTAAAACCAACCTAAAACTAAAAGGACGTTGTTTACTAAAACCAGATGCTACAAACGCAATCCAAGATTTTATTACATGCTCCCCCGTCTCATTAGAAACAAAACATTTACTTTTCTGCACGAAATTTTATATAATATTATTTTATGATTGAGTTATTGAGAAAAAAATAAAATAAGGGATGAGAAAGTAGAGATGGTATTATTTTCATTTTAAGAAATGTTTCATTTTGAATAAGATAACTCTAAAAAGAAAACGTTTCATTTTTAATGGAAGATAAAGAGTATTAATCTATAATAAACTATAGATTATTTCTTTGATAAAGAGTATTAATCTATAATAAACTATAGATTATTTCTTTTTTACTACCGTCTACTATTGGAAGTTGTTACAAATTATTGGTAACAGTAGGTAGGACGAAATTCATACAGTAAATTTGACCTCAGCACCTATATCTGGTATACCATAGTTTGACTAAAGATGTTGTTTATTCAAAATGAAATAATAGAAGAATTATGGAAAATATAGCTATACAAATAAGATTAAAACTTCTTTTGTTAAAGTCAACTTGCTCTTTAAAATGTACTATAGTACTAGTATAAAATTATTTATTGTTCTCAATGGCATTTTTTCTTCTGATCTCCCTATTTTACTTGTTTTCGGGGTCTAGAGCATTTACAAATTTGTATAAATAGTTAACAGATTACCATAATAAAAAACCAAAAAAAAATAAAAATATACCATAATAAAAAACCAAAGTATCCGTTTGACAACTTCTTTTAACCCTTTTTCATTCACTCTATATTCATCATTTTAACATTTCTTTTTTTAGTTTCAGCCACTCTTAATCTAACCTTTGACAATTTGATCTTGTTATGCATTATCTTTAAGAGAAAAAGTATATATAAAGATGATTTGGATAATTTGGGACAAAATTAACTAAAAAGTGATAAGGGGGTCGAGTGTCTAATTCCTTCCACTTGTGTCCGACACAAGTTGCACAATGAAGTTGAGCATGAACTAATAATATACTACTACCTCTTTTATTTTTAAGAAAACTACATTTAAATCACAATTTTTGGTTGATTTCTCTGGTCAATCTCATAACGTACAAAATCAATAAATTAAATCACAACTTTTGTATTTTTCTCAATTATCCGATATAATTAAAATATTGATGAAATTTATCATTTAAATCATAATTTTTTGATTTAACTTCTAAATAATTTAACATTGTTCAACAGTATGGTAGTCTATTTCTAGATGATTATTATATAATTGGTGAAGATATGATCACGAAGTATAAAAGTCACAACAAATTTCATCAAAATTGTAATTGTATGAGACAATTGAGAAATACAAATGTTTGACTGATTTTATAAGTTTGACCAGAAGTCAACCAAAAGTTATAATATAAATAAATAACAATTTTCCCTTTATTTTTGTCTCATAATATGAGTTTATTCGGATAAACTTGGAAATAATACGACAAACTTCGCAACTGACTTCAGCTAACAATTATACATCCCGCAAATATTTTAATCTCCGAATTTAAAGTCTTCGAGAATAGTTTCCTATATACAGAGGACGCAGCAAATTGTTATAATAGGGCTATACATTCTAAATTTTATATGAAATAATAATTTTCGTATATTTTATTATCTAGATAGGACCTTTTGCATGTCAGTTTACACAAAATAGTAATAAAATTATAATATTATACAACTAAAAAAATAAAAAAAATAGTTTGATAACCGATTTGATTATTTTTTTAAAAAATAAAAAATAAGTATAGAACTTAAACCGCAGTAGGCTAGAAGAAGTTTCTAAAATCTTACTAGCGGACAATATAATTTTTTTATTTTTATTTCCTCAATAAAAAAAATACTCCTAGTACTAGTTTTATTCTCAAGTCTTTCAAAAATAATAATTGATTTAGATTTTAATTTATTAAAAACGTATACCTCATTGAGCAAAAATTTAGTGGTCAAGGCATACCACATGGCAATGTGATATGGTATGTCCCACTAATAATACTTTGACAAGTGGATTTATAGAAGTCCAACTAAATACTTTCATCCTTTTCTAAAAATGGACATTATTATAAAATTTGGAAAGTCCAAAAATTAATACCACCTATATAATGAATACATGTATAACACACTTATATATTTTGTTACCAAATTAGTTGTCAATAAGAATGCAGACGAGTATTTAGTATAACAAAATTAAGGTCATTTGCCACCTTTATGTTTAATAGTATAATTATTCATATATGTGCAATGGTAAAATAATATAAAAATGAAACTATATAATTATTCCTAATTTCGCATAGTTAATGTAATGCCACTTAATTTTATTTATAATTTAATTTATAGTTACATTTTTTATTTGTGATTTTTCGCACAGTTAGTGTAATGCTAACTTAAATTTGTTGTTTACTTTATTTCTTGTTTTATATGTATGCAAAAAATTACAAATGATTACCATAACCTTAAACTAAATCTTAAACAAAATTTGTTAGCATTATATTAAACGTATGTAACTATGATTGATTATATAGTTTCATTTTTATACTTATTTTACCATTGTTAAAGACTATATGAATAATTATATTAAATATATAAGTAGCTAATAATAAGAAAATGACATAAAAGTTAATTTTATTATATTAAATTATCATTGACATACCATAAAAAACTCTAAAAATCAAAATATAATAAGTTAATTACTACATATATTTTGTTTATTAAATTATTCTTAGAATTAGAAATATAAAAGGACGAAATAAATTTTGCTAGTTCATAGTGGAAGTATTTTGGTCAAATATAAATGCATTCATTATATAAAATATAAGTACTCTTAATTTTTGGATAGTTTCTGAATTTTATAATAATGTCCATTTTTAGAAAAAGATGAAAGTATTTAGTTGGACTTCTATAAATCCATTTGTCAAAGTATTATTAGTGGGACATACCACATCACATTGCCATGTGGTATGCCGTGACCATTAAATTTTTGCTCATACCTCATTTGTGTTTTAGTCAATTTAGGCCGCAGTTTACTTTTACTAGCTAGGGTCTGGTGTATAACTTAATGTGATTAATAACTAATTTGGTTAAACCAAAGATTGCCCCCACCTACAATTTACTACTAATATTTACCCAATCAGCTAATCAATATTTTGCGTTTTGACTTTTTCAATTTTCCCCATATCAATTATGGTTGAACAAGAGCAAGTGCCAAACACTAAAATTTCAAAAGTCCCATCACCAATCATAGTTCCACGTTATATGTCTTTCTCTATTTCCATGTTTGAATCATTACTTTTTAATAGTCATATTGACAAGCCTGCCCTTTTAATAAGATAAAAATACGAGACAAAAAATGTTTCAACAAATACTATAGTACGTGGTGAATTAGTCATTTAATTTACCTTCTTATAGATTTAACATTTCAGCCATCCTGAAATTTAAAAAAGGATCAGTTCAACCATCCGATTGAATTTTTAAAAATGATAATAAATGAATAATAGTAGATCTAAATTCAATGAGTTTATACTCAGAAGTCAGAGGCCTAAATTTATGGTTCCACGTATACATTTTCCTTACAATAATTATTAAACGAACTTTTTCATAGCATACTGCATATATAATTGCGAACAAAATTATTTCGAGAAAATATGTAAAGGTTAAAATAAAGCTTGCTGTCTTATTACCGACCTTTCTGTATATTTTTTCCCTAATTCACTTAGAAGTAGGATCACTATCCTCAGCTATAATGTGATAAATAGTGAAATGGCATGGCCTATGATAACTGAAAAAAAGATAATCATGAGTTACACTCCCTTTAGCATTAATATTTTACTCCCTCCTTCGCACAGTAGATGACACACTTGGGGATTGACACGAGATTTTAGATGATGTTATTTTGTGTGTTAGGTAAGAGAGAAAATAGTATATTTATATTAATGTGAGAGAGAACTTTTTCTATATAAAAAAATGTGACATCTTTTATGGGATAAACTAAAAATGAAAGTGTGACATCTATTATGAGACGGAGAGAGTAGTATATTAAAAAATTTGCACAACATGATAGTCGAACACTAAGGTGGAAGCGTCACTGATTGGGCCGATGATGAAGGTGGATCTAGCTCCAGCACGGCGACCGCGCCCCACGCTCGAGGATTACCGACGGGCTTCAATGAGGTTCTGTCTAGACAGGCCTCAATGCGCAAACAACAAGACCATGCTCAGCTCATGAACGACATGATTGAAGAAGTTTGGGCCCGTAACCGCCGTCGTTGAGAATGCGTATTTTTTTTTAATTCGTATTGTAATGTATTAATTTTAAATGAAATGAAGGTTTTTTTTCCAATTTTTGTAGTTATTTAAATATTCAAATAAAGAAAATGCTTAGGGCGGCTTATAGGGCGCTCCACTGCAGGTGGAAGGGTGTGAGGATAAAATGCTGACGTGGCGGTACATAGGGCGGGCTTTAGGACGTCCCTTATGGCGTCCAATTGCTAATGCTCTAAACCTCCGCCTCGATTAAATACCTTATATTCGAAATTATATTAACCACATGTATTTTTTGTATATTATCTTTTCCGAAGTTGTAAATTAATTAATAATTAGTGCCTGTACTTTTACACTAATTAAACTAGGGTTTCAATCACAGATATATTATTACTTTAGCAAAATTGTTTTTTTTATCTACATTGTCTGCTTCTACAACATCATGTCAACTTTTTTGATCAAATAATCTTTGCCCGCATTTTTGCAATATTAATGTGAAAGTGTGTCCATGCAAACTACTGGAGCTCGGCTTCTGAGCTCGGAAATGAAGCTCGGCTTTGAGTCCGGTTGTGATCGAGTGGTGGAGCCTCGGCAGCTCCGAGAAGAGATCAAGAAATAAAGCTCGGCTTTGAGCTAGCCGAGAAAGGCAGTTCGGTTGATAACCGAGAAAGGCAGTTCGGTTGATAGCCGAGAAATGCAGTTCGGTTGCTAACCAAGAATGGCAGTTCGGTTTTAGCCGAGCAGCGGTTATAACTAACTTTGGGAAATAGAGTTAGTTGGATTTTATTTCTTGATTGCATCTTGTATAAATAGCTCGATAGAGCTCAGTAGTGAGAGACGCAGAACACAGATTACACACACAATAAGAAGAGAATTCTTGCACTAGCTAGCGTTTGCTTAGAGTGATAGATTGTGAGTGTGAAGTTCTTGTATTGAGAGTTCCATCAATAAGATTCCGGTCATCTTCTCCGTGGACGTAGGTGGATTATCACCGAACCACGTTATATCGTTTGCGTGCTTTATTTCCTCGTTCGTGCGTGTGTGAGATCGGCGGTATCACGACCCAACAAGTGGCGCCGTCTGTGGGAAGACTTCCACGATTTGCCGATTGATTGGTTTCTGGGTGAGTTCGTGTCTAGAGGTTCCGTTGTATAAGCTGATCTTGGCGATTGCCCACCGCTCGTTTTGAGAAATGTCTACAGCCAAGTTCGAGGTGGAAAAGTTCACCGGGAGAAACGATTTTGGGCTGTGGAGGCTGAAGATGAAGGCCATCTTGATGCAGCAAGGCCTATGGGATATCTTGAAGAATGAAGGTGACGCTAAAGAAGGCAAACCTGATGCTGATGAAAAGGAGAAGCAAAGGCTTCAAGATATGCAGTATAAGGCTTATAGCACCCTGATCTTGAACCTCACGGACAGGGTGCTAAGGGAAGTTTCCAAGGAGGAGACGGCTGCAGGAGTATGGGGGAAACTTGAGTCATTGTACATGACCAAGTCTCTGGCGAACCGGTTACATTTGAAGCAAAGGCTTCTTGCTTTCAAGTTTTCAGATGGGAAGAGCATTTCTGAACAGCTCGAGGAGTTTGGGAAATGCATAGATGATCTTGAGAATATCGATGAGGTCATTAAAGATGAGGATAAGGCATTGATGTTGCTCAATTCCCTGCCTAAAAGTTATGAGCACTTCAAGGATGCAGTGCTTCTTGGAAGAGAAACCAAGGTCACCTATGAAGAGATTCATTCTGCATTGAAGATGAAGGAATCGCAGAAGGCTAATAACAAACAAACTGATCCAGTAGCTGAGAGTCTGCATGTGAAAAATAATCAGAATAAAAGGGGTTCCAAGAAGAAGTTCCAGAAGAAGGAAGAAGGTGGAGTATGGAAGGAGAAGAGAAGCTGTCACTACTGTAAGAAACCGGGCCATTTAAAGAAGCATTGTTTTGCTTGGAAGAGGAAACAAGAGCAAGAAAAGGCTGGGAACATAGAGACTGCTGATCTGGCTCAGGATGTTGAAGATAATGAAGCTTTGAATATCCACTCAGGGGCCAAGATTGAAGAATGCTGGATCATGGATTCAGGGTGCTCCTTCCACATTTGCTCACACAAATCTTGGTTCCAAGAATTATCAGCTTGGGAAGGATCAGTGATGCTAGGAAATGATCAAGTGTGCAATGTCAAGGGCATTGGGAACATCAGATTGAGGATGAAGGATGGGAGTATGAAGACTCTCACAGAAGTCAGATTCATTCCTCAAATCAAGAGAAATTTAATATCTCTTGGAATGCTAGAGTCAAAAGGGTGCAGATTCAACTCTGGTGATGGGATCCTCACAGTAACAAAAGGCACCAGAATTGTGATGGAGGCCCAGAGAAAGAACAGCCTATACTATTTGCTGGGTGAAACCGTGGTTGATGCTGTGAATCTTGCCCAGACAGAAGACCTGCATCTATGGCATGCCAGGCTTGGACATGTGGGTGAGAAAGGCATAAGAGAGCTGGCTAAACAAGGAGTGATGAAGTTAAGTGCATCAGACAGCCTAAAGAAATGTGAATCTTGCATTCTAGGAAAGGCAAAGAAGCTGCCATTTTCTGGTGGGAAACACACTTCATCAGCCCCATTTGTGTATGCCCACAGTGACTTGTGGGGGCCATCCCAAACTGAATCCATAGGTGGAGGTAAGTATTTCATCTCCATCATAGATGATTACTCAAGAAAAGTGTGGATTTACATTCTAAGAGAGAAGTCCCAAGCTTTTGAAAAATTCAGAGAATGGCATGCTAGATATGAGAATGAAAAGGGCTCAGTGCTTAAATATCTAAGGACTGATAATGGCATGGAGTTTCTGTCTGCGGAGTTTGATAGTTTCTGTAAGGTGAAAGGGATAAGAAGGCATAGGACCGTGCCAAGAAATCCTCAACAGAACGGGCTGGCAGAAAGAATGAATAGGACATTGCTAGAAAGGGTGAGGTGCATGCTATTCTACTCTGGAATGCCAAAGAGATTCTGGGCAGAGGCTGTCTCTACTGCAGCTAATCTGATCAATAAGTGTCCATCATCTGCTATATCCAATGAGACCCCAGATCAAAGATGGTATGGAAGCCTAGGTGATTACTCAGCCTTGAAGGTGTTTGGGTGTGCTGCTTATGCACACATTAAGCAGAGTAAATTGGAGCCAAGGGCAAAGAAATGTGTGTTGTTGGGATACCAAGATGGGGTAAAAGGATACAGATTGTGGAATTTGGATAGAGAAGGCAGAAATATCATTGTGAGCAGAGATGTGACATTCAATGAAGAGGAGATGCCATTTAAAGATGATGGGAAGCCCTCTGGTGGTGGCAGTAGCTCTGAAATGCAAAACCTTGAGTTTGGTGGAGAATCTGCTGGAACAGACACTGATGAGGATGTTGTGATCACAGGAAATCAAGAAGAAGGTGGAGCAACTAGCTCTCAACATACTCAGAACACAGGTGAGCAGGAGTCACCAGTGCAGCAAGCTGCTGCAGCTCAAGGGGCCAGAAGAAATCCAAGAAGAAATGCAGGCCTACCTAGCAGATTCTCAGATTATGACATGAGCTTCTTTGCTCTATGTGTAGCAGAAGTACTCATGTTTTCAGAACCCTCAACCTATGAAGAAGCCATGAGTTGCAAGGAAAGTCAGAAATGGATCAAGGCCATGGAAGAAGAAATAGAGTCCTTGCTGAAAAATGGGACTTGGATTTTGGTGACTGATCCAGGGACTCAGAAGCTGATCAGTTGCAAATGGCTGTTTAAGAAGAAAGTAGAGGTGGGGGAAGTTGAAAGCATACGGTTTAAGGCAAGGCTGGTTGCTAGAGGATTCACACAAGTAGAGGGTATTGACTACACAGAGGTGTTCTCTCCAGTGGTGAAGCACACTTCCATTCGGATCTTATTGGCCATGACTGCTCATTTCAACTGGGAGCTGCATCAACTTGATGTGAAGACAGCATTTTTGCATGGAGATCTAGAGGAAACGATCTATATGATGCAGCCTAAGGGTTTTGAGAAGCCGGGAGAAGAAAAGAAAGTTTGCTTGTTAAAGAAAAGCCTATATGGGCTCAAGCAAAGCAGCCGGCAGTGGAACAAGAAGTTTCATGAGCAGATGGAATTGATGGCATTTGAGAGATCCAGTTTTGATAGCTGCGTGTATGTCAAGAGAAGTGGAAATCTAATACTGGCCTATCTACTGCTGTATGTGGATGATATTCTGCTGGCAGGATCAAGCAAGAGTGAGCTGCTGTCTGTCAAGGAGGAGTTGAAGCAGAGATTTGATATGAAAGATCTTGGGGAAGCCAAGAGAATCTTGGGTATGGATATTGTCAGGAACAGAAAGAAGAAAGAACTGAAATTGGTTCAGGCTGATTATATCAGAAAGGTGGTAGAAAAATACCAGGTAAGGAGTGAAAAGTCAGTATCCACTCCATTGGCTAGCTGCTTCAAACTCAGTAAAGAACAGATGCCAAAGACAGCTGAAGATAGAGAAGAGATGAGCAGGATACCCTATGCAAATATAGTGGGAAGTGTGATGTACTTGATGATATGTACAAGGCCGGATGTGGCTCATGCCATAAGCGTTGCAAGCAGATATATGGCTGATCCAGGTAGGGATCACTGGGCAGCACTAAAGTGGATTCTGAAATACCTGAAAGGGTCTGTCATGGTTGGCTTGAAGTTTGGTGGTGGAGTTTGGTCTGAGGAGAGGGAAGTCCTAGAAGGATTCTGTGACTCGGATTATGCGGCTAACTTAGACAACAGAAAGTCTCAGAGTGGTTACATCTTCACACTATATGGCACAGCAATCAGCTGGAAATCAAATTTGCAGTCTGTGGTTGCACTGTCCACAACCGAAGCTGAGTATATTTCTCTGACTGAGGCTGCAAAGGAAGGAAAATGGTTGCAAGGAATCTTGGAAGATTTAGGAATGAAGCTGGGAGCAGTGAAGATTAACTGTGACAGCAACTCGGCTATATGTTTAGCAAAACATCAAATGTTCCATGAGAGGTCGAAGCATATAGATGTGAGGAGACACTTCATCAGAGATGAGATTCAAAGTGGAAAGATCAATGTGGTGAAAGTTCCTACCGAAGAAAATGCATCAGACATGTTGACAAAATCTCTGCCAACTTCGAAATTCAAACATTGTTTGAAGTTGGTTGAGATTGTGGAGTGTTGAAGCTTGTAACAAGGATTGAGAAGGGAATCCAGATATTGATGGAGTTTTGCAAGGACAAGGTGGAGATTTGTGAAAGTGTGTCCATGCAAACTACTGGAGCTCGGCTTCTGAGCTCGGAAATGAAGCTCGGCTTTGAGTCCGGTTGTGATCGAGTGGTGGAGCCTCGGCAGCTCCGAGAAGAGATCAAGAAATAAAGCTCGGCTTTGAGCTAGCCGAGAAAGGCAGTTCGGTTGATAACCGAGAAAGGCAGTTCGGTTGATAGCCGAGAAATGCAGTTCGGTTGCTAACCAAGAATGGCAGTTCGGTTTTAGCCGAGCAGCGGTTATAACTAACTTTGGGAAATAGAGTTAGTTGGATTTTATTTCTTGATTGCATCTTGTATAAATAGCTCGATAGAGCTCAGTAGTGAGAGACGCAGAACACAGATTACACACACAATAAGAAGAGAATTCTTGCACTAGCTAGCGTTTGCTTAGAGTGATAGATTGTGAGTGTGAAGTTCTTGTATTGAGAGTTCCATCAATAAGATTCCGGTCATCTTCTCCGTGGACGTAGGTGGATTATCACCGAACCACGTTATATCGTTTGCGTGCTTTATTTCCTCGTTCGTGCGTGTGTGAGATCGGCGGTATCACGACCCAACAATTAATTTACTAGGCTGGTATTCGAATATAGTCTCTCTATATTTATCCTTTTGGCATTCTCTCCTGTACATATAATAAAAGCCATTTGTGTGTGATAGTTTAGTGATAGAATGATTAATATCATATGCCCAATCTTTAGAGTTCGAGTCCAGCCTTTGAAGAATATAATGAAACTCAAGTCAATCGTAATGTTTTCTGTTATTGGGCCTTAGCAGAGTAAGATTGGGCTAAATTGCTACTGAGTCGGGCCTATACTAAGCACAATATTAGCCCACAACTTTGATTTATTGTTATAGTAGTATAAGTTTTGGAAACATAATTGGGGAAACGACTTGTGAAGAAAAGTTAAAAGCCAATCTTAAACCCTAAGCCCTCATTCATCATTTTGCCAAATTCTCAGACAAAGACAAAGATCGTTAAGTTCTATATAGAAGTATGAGTTGAATCTGTTTACTACTTAGACGCCACACAACGTTTGGTTTCCGCTGACGACGTTTTTATAGATGAACTGAAGATAGGGAACTGTTAATAAAATTATGAACGAATGAGTTTGCGTACTAAAATTTTCTCAGTGTAGGAATGTGGCTGTGGTTTAAACCTTTTGTATCTACCTTTTCTATGCTTCAGCGGCATTGATCTGTACAACAAAAATTTTAAATTGAAAATATAATTACTTCCTTTCTATTTTTTTTGGGTAAATAGTCATTTAAATAATCAAATTGGTCAAAATCTGGTCTATCCCACAAAGTTAGTTTGAAATTCACTAATTTAATCACGAAGTATCAATTTTTGTAGTTTATCCCATGAGTTGAATTTTAGGTGGAATCTTTGTTGACGTGAATTTAGATTTCAAGATGGATTGAGATTTAAATCACAAAAATGATGCGTGTATAATCAAGTGTAATCACAAGGAGCTTGATCTTAAAGTTGGATTGAGATTTCAAGATGGATTTCAATATAGAGATGCAAAGACTCTACTTATAATTCAACCCATGGGACAAACTAGAAAAATTGAAACTTCGTGATTAAATTAGCGGATTTCAAACTAACTTTGTGGGATGGACCAGATTTTGACCAATTTAATTATTTAAATGACTATTTAGCCTATTTTTGTAATTTGTAGTATTAATTAATGCTGCACATTGGATTCTTCTTCATGGATACCCTTAAATTTTGTATAGCTGCCCTGCCTGCCCGTGTTATGCATGGATATATATGTCTTCTGATGGGGATTTGATTGTTACTGGCTCTGCGGACAAAAATCTCACGATTTGGGGTCTGGATTTCGGTGACTGCCATAAGTCCCTTTTTGATTCTATTCCATTAATTAAGTTATTTCTATTTTGCATTTCATGTATTTAACATATACTACTAATTTAATTATTTTAAATATGTCACGACCCAATTCTCGTTAAGGATAACAAGATTGAGTAATTCGCGACTAATGGGGGATTAAAGAAGCGGGGATAGAAATGAGGTAGAATCTGAAGGACTTGCCGAAGGCCAAATGTGATATTTCAAAATAACAGTCAAGTATCTGATACAATCTTAGAATAGAATAATTTAACATGTCAACTAAATCAGAGTTCAATGATTAGACATTTCTATTCTCATTTAACAAAACACAGCGGAATAGGTCCCTACTGAACGACTTCGTGTATGAAGACACGAATCGTCGAGAAATCCACACGATTATTTAATAGCATCGACTCTGATCAATTCTTCTCCATCTTAACGTTCAACCTGCACATTTATAAATACATGCTGGGCTGAGTACAGGAGTACTCAGTGGACACGTGCCGAAAACAAAACATACAAATATAATTGTCATCCATCAACAGTATTACACGGGATTTTTCTTAAAAGGCCCGAGCATACTAAATTCTTTTGTGATATTAAAAGTCCGACTGACCAGTCTAAGTTCTTCAAATTTCCTACCATGTCTGAGAAACTCGTGCCGTGAAGGTGGCCACCTTCAACGAACACCCTCGCCGGCCAACCTCTCTCTAGGATGGCTCACAGCGCTCGAGCACGAAATTCTGAATAGGATTTGCGGTCCTATTGGGAACCGAATTCTTTATCAAATTTGTGGGCATCGCCAAACTTTCGGCATATAGCCCTCACAGACAAGTCTCGAAAACAAACATTATATGGCATGACAACAACTTTAAAGGAAATCACATCCCCATTTTTGAGAAAAGATGATATTTCATAACTTCAAAAGTATTTGCTTTATATCCACACTATAGCGATGGATATTAAAAGAAAGCCCACCTCGTATGCTTATCTCCAATTAAATTCCTCGTTAGGCCTCACTTGCCCTTGAATATTTTCTCCCTTGAAAATAAATAGCGTAACACGCTAATAAGTACTTGAACTATTTTTCTGAAAAAGAATGCATGCATCCTATAGGATAGCATCTATCTCTTAGTCTCGGCTTGTAGGGTTTTCCCTTAAATCCTAACTCGGCTTCACTATACTGCAGCATTTAGTTATTCGCTTTACTTATCTTGGAGAAATTCTATTATCTCTTAAAAATATGGATTCTTAAAATCTCTCCTTAAATTCCTTCTTCTTTGGATTTTTCTTAAGGCCGCCCATGGCGTCGCGGGGCGACGCCGGTCTGCCCTTCGCGTCTTAACTTTAATATTTTCCACCCTCGGATACTCAATAATTTATTCGGGGATTAAATTTAATTAAGCTCCAAGCTCATTTCCTTAATTTAATTCCACTCCAACAATAATTCTCTTCCAAGGCCACTAATTTAATTCAAAGGCCCAACTGAAAAACTACTTCATCTTATTAAAAAAAATTGGCCCAGCTACCACTTAATTAAGGCCCAAGACAATTAATTAAAGTGGTCCAAATCCTCAATTTAATTAAATGGGGCAGCCCAAATGAGATGAGGCAGCCCCTCCCAAGATTATACTACTCCATCCGTCGATTCTCTCTCTCCCTCACTACTCTAAATCCCCAAATTGAGCACCCTAAGAGCATCCACAACGGTGGTGGGAGTGAAGGCCGCCGTCCGTGCCAGCAGCGAGGACGAGGACCGCCGCCGCTGCGCTCGCGCCGCTGGCACGACGCTGCTCGATGCATCGAGCAGCGCCGTGCTAGCGAGCAGGCGACGTGGCGGCTTATGATTGGGCAACGGCATAGCCGTTGCCTTTGAATTATTTTTTTTATTTAAAAATTGTTTTTAAATTATATAAAATGATTAAAATTTTTTTTCCAAATCCCAAAAATATGGCCGTTTTTTTTCCCGTTTTTTTCTGAAATTTTTAGATTTCCCCCCCCCAAAATCATCTATAAATACACACATTCATCATCCATTTATCACATCAATTCATCTCCCATTCATCTCTCATTCTTAATTCTCATACAAACTATCAACACATTCATCCCTCATTCAAAACCTCAAATGGATTTCACCCATATTATGGCGGAAGCGGAACGCGAAGAACAAGAATACTACGAACAACATCGTTCCGCTTACGAAGCATATGTCGCGGCGAATACCCCCGCTCCTCCTCCTCAACGAACAGATCAAATCGGCGCTACATTCGTCGTGACCGGGAGGGAGCCCACGAAAGGCTCGTTGCCGACTACTTTGCCGACCAGCCGCGGTTTCCGGCAAATTACTTCAGGCGCCGTTTTCGCATGTCAAAGCGCTTGTTCATGCGAATTGTCAACACATTGTCCGCACGTGTTGAATTCTTCCAAACAGGTCCAGATGCAGCCGGGCGGCAAAGTATCACGCCGTTGCAGAAGTGTACGTGTGCCATCCGACAACTCGCTACTGGACAAACGGCCGACATCTTCGACGAGTATTTGCATATCGGTGAGTCCACTGGAATCCTTTGTCTAATGAATTTTTGCGAGGGCGTTCGTTCAGCTTTCGGGGATGAATTCCTTCGGGCACCCACCACCGATGATTGCCAACGGTTGCTTCGTCTTCACGAATCAGTCCATGGCTTTCCCGGAATGCTTGGCAGCATTGACTGCATGCATTGGAGGTGGAAGAATTGCCCGACTGCTTGGAGGGGGCAACACTTGAGCGGTCACAAAGGCGGTGGCCCAACGCTTATCCTTGAGGCGGCCGCCGACTACCGCCTATGGATTTGACATGTATATTTCGGCGTTGCTGGATCCAACAACGTCTTGAATGTACTATATTCTTCACCACTCTTCACTGATGTGATGAATGGTGTAGCACCGGAGATCGACTTCACCATCAGCGGAAATAGCTACCACATGGGTTACTATCTCGCCGATGGTATCTACCCAAGGTGGTCGACTTTCGTGAAGACGTTCAACAACCCGCACGACCCGAGACGGACAGCGTCAAGAGTCCGCACGGAAAGATGTCGAAAGAGCTTTCGGGGTCCTTCAAGCCCGATTGAACATTGTGAAGTCCCCGGCTCGGCTATGGTACGTGAATAATATCGCCGACATCATGTTCACGTGTATTATCTTACACAACATGATTATAGCCGACGAAGGGCCGAGGGCGGCTAGCTTCTACGACGAGGACGAAGCCGGAAGCTCAACAGCGAGGTCTCCCCCACGCCGAGGCGAGCATACGACGGTCGGCCAAAGAATCGAGACAAGACACACAATGCGTGATACGCGAAATTCGGCAACGCGTAGTGGTTTTTTTAATTTTTAGTATTTTAATTATGTAATTTTTAATTTTTTAGGATTTTAATTATGTCGTTTTTATTTTATTTGTCATTTGTAATATTATTTAGGTTTTTTTAATGAATTTTAGTATTATTGAAATGTTATTGTTTAATTGAATTTTAAATTAATTGTGCTCGTCCTTGCGGAAGAGCACATCTGTGGGTGTTGTGATCTTGCCAGAGAGCAGGCAGAAAAAGTGGGGCCGGTCCCACAACCGTGCCGCTGGCAAGAGCACGGTTGTGGATGCTCTAATTGTGCAAGAATAGGGACGCCTGCCCTTCCATCTCCGGCGACCGACGAATTTCGCCGTCCTCCGCGTCGCCGTCCCGTCTCTCTCTTCTCCGGCGAAAACGCCGCCATCTCGAAGGAAATCTCGGAGTTTCGCCGTCGTGCTGGCTCTCGCGCCGACCTCTACTTCGCGCCACGAGCAGCCGCTCCTCCCGCCGTCGTCCCTCGTCGTTCGCCGCTGCCTCCTTCGCGAGGCAGCCATGGCACTCACCGAGGGTTCACGCCCGCTCCCTCCGTCGAACGCCCTCCGGCGAGCGCCCTCCTTCTCAGCGAAGTCAGCAGTGAGGAGGAGGCGTCGCTCTCTCTCTCTCAGCCACGGCCCGTAACCACCCCGCAGAGCCTCCGGGATTCCGGCTCGTCCCGTCGACTCATTCTCGGCCTAAAGCTAAGTCCTCTTCCCCCTTCCCTTTAAAGCTTGATTCCTTGCTTTGAGTTATTACTTCAGTAACTAAGTGGTGATGGGGAAAAAATTGATTATGTTACTCTAAAGTTGATTTTGAGAAGATGAATTAGCTCACTGGAACGAGCATTTGTTGCCTCCACTTTAAATGCTACATCTTGCTATGGTTCATATCTGGTTTCTGAGCATCTATGTTCTAAGTTCCTTGACTATCTATGATGCTCCTAATTGATGCAAGCTGTTGGTTTTGTGGAGGTTACCTTGCTTGGTGATTCTCGGTTGTGGCCCGTTCCTCTGTGTGGCCGCTGCCTCCCTTGTCCGTTCCCTCTCCCTGATCTTTGCTGAAATTCCTATGTGTGGTGAAGCTTGTAGTGACTAAAGGGTGGAAGGGAATGGAGGAGGTGAGGGCTGCTTTTATAGCTCCTAAATGTTGGCATTTTGTGCCTGATTTTTTTTTGGAGATTGATGATTCCATTTTGGGGCTGCATACCTCGCTCCTTTTGGTTTTTGTGAGTGTGTTGATTCATACTAGAATGGTGAAATTCTCGAGGGAAGGAAGTCCTTCCTTGACTTTCCCTTGAGCCTCGGTTGATGGAAAGGAGTACCTGATCCACATTCCTTTTTGAGTATGTACAGTGAGCTCATTTCACCTATGCTGATATGTCTTGGCTCCTATTTTGGTGTAAGATGGAAATGTGACAAAATGGCTGCCTCTCTACCCAAGGGGCAGCCTATCGGCTGTTCCACTCAGCCTGGTCCTTCTCCATGTTTTTTTTGAGCTTGCCTCTTCTCTTCTTCTTATGTGTAAAATTTTGACACCTTTTTTGTGTAAATTTGTAGGTACACAGCTGCCCTTTTGGCTCTTTGTGCATCTCCCAAGATCGAGGAAGATAGGGGAAGAGATTGGCTTGCTTCACCATTTTGTCCTACTTCCCTACTCACCCTAGTTTTGGAGTAGATAAAAGTTGTATTTCCATTTTTATGAAATACTTGAATTTGTAGCTCAAATTCTTTCAATAAGCTTGATTTGTTCCAACGCCGGATATTACAAAGAAAATTCTACGTCCTCCAAACGAGAATTAATCGAGCCATTAAATCCGATTAAATCAAAATAAAAGGATTAAAAATCCGGGGCGTCACAAAATATTACACAATATTCATTTTAGAATTATATAGACCATGATATAATACTCCCTCATTCTTACAAGAATATTCACTTTTTGTTGGGCACGAATTTTAATGTATAATTGGTAAAGTGAGAGATAAGTATGGGTGAACATTCGGGTTTCAGTTCAGTTTTTTTGCCAAAACCGAATTTAGTTCAAAACCCAAACCGAACCGAACCCGAAAAACTGAAACCGAAAAACCGAAAAAAATATGGTGTATATATTATTATATATATATATATTTTATTTTATTTTATACATACTAATAGAATATAAATATATATAATATAAAATTAATGGAATATATATAATACATATTATATAAAATATATTAAAAGAATATATATTATATATATGATATAATATACTAAATTAGAATAAATATATAATATTATATTTAAAATATAATTCGGTTTTTCGGTTTTTTTTTCACCCGAACCGAACCGAAAAATCAAAATTTTATATTTTTAAAACCGAACCGAACCGAAAAACCGAAAAACCGAAAAAACCAAACCGAGTTTCAAATTTTTGGTTTGGTTCGGTTCGGATATTCGATTTTTAGTTTTTTTGCTCACCCCTAAATATAAGTAGAAAGAAAAAATAATTAAAGTATTGTTAGTGGAGAATGAATCTCATTTAGTTTCTAAATTTAGAAAGTGCATATTCTTATGGGATGGAATACAAAGGAAAGAGTGCATATTCTTGTGGGACGGAGAAAGTATAATTTTAAATATGACACAATATTCATTTTACAAGAATAACGATATTAATTGGTTATCACATATATATAAGATTCATGACAATATTGAGAAAACAAGTTTTTTTTATTAAGAAAAAAAATGCTCAAAGGCAATATAGTTCTACAAAGAGCCAAAACCGACAACAAGCAACATATAACACACAAGAGCATCGCAACAAAGCCACAAGATAACTCCAACTCAACATGAAAACTAGCAAACCAACGAGCAAGACACCAAAACAAGAAAGTAAAACCAACTTGTAAGAAAGACCAACCACTTGCGGAGACTTGACTAAAGAATATTAGTCATTTGGCCCGGTGTCAATGAGAATTTTGAACACCTTCCTTTCACTCAGTACCCCAGACGCCATAAAAGTTTTTTCTTTTCCAGCTCCTAGTTCAGGTGAAACTTTTGAAATATTACCTTGTTGCGGATGTCCCAAATAAATCAAAGAATGATGTAAAACATAGAGATCCAAATTTTTTTTGTCAAGCTTTCGAAATGGTTTTCCAAGCCAACGGATCTTTGGGGAGACAGAAGGAGATATTGCATAAGTCACGGCAAAAATACCAGAGGATGTCGGAGACCTTGCAGCAGAAAAAGATGTCTTCAATGGACTCAATTTCTTCCTTGCAAAGTGAACAGAGATAATCTTCGACTCCTTTGCGTCCATTCTACAAAGTCTTTTTTGGTATTGAGTCTTCCTTGAATATAAACCAATAAAGGAGTTGTGCTCGTGGTGGGGCAAGGATCCTCCAAAAATTCCTTCATGTTTCAGCGTCTACATCCTTGATCCACATGAGTTTATTAACTTGCAAAACAAAGCTATAAACCAAAAAGATGTTTGATTTATCAAAAAACCAAATCCTCCCCGGTTACATAGAGATCGCCAACCGCATCCTCTTCCCAAGCAAACAGATTCCTCTTCCATCTAAATCTTTATCTCCAAGACCCGTTTTCCCCTCTCTCCCATATCCTTAATATAGTCATCTTTCTGTTTGGATAGCGAGAAGAGTCTAGGGAAAAGAATCTTTAGGCTTTCCTCACCCGACCAAAGGTCGTGCTAGAATCGTGTTTGAGCACCATCGCCTACTTTCACATGCACTCCTCTAGTTGCCACTTCTTGAATTGTTTTGTAGAAGTTCTTGAAGCTTGCTAGCTGGCCCCAAATACTTGTTTAGCTCCTACTATTCATTCTATGGAAATCTTCAAGGTAATTGATATTCGCAAACCTCAAATGGCCCTGGAGATTTGCGAATGACCAAAAATCTCCAAATACATGGAGACGATGATCTTCTTCCATAAGAATTTTTGGTCATTCGCAAATCTCCAGGACCATTTGAATAAGAGAGCGGCATTTTTAATGGTCCTAGAGGTTTGTTTTAATCATCTTTTGTGCTCAATATAGAGCTAATGTGCACGTTAAGATGCTACTTTGGCAGGAACTGATGGAAAAAGGAGAGCACACAAGTAGGGAGTAAGAAGTAACTGTGAATATGAGGAAAATAGAAGAAAATTGGAAAAATGTTCCAAGTGTTCCACGCGCCCAAGCAACTATGTTTGCCAATTTGGAAACCAAAGTGACCAACGATAAATTACTCCGGTTGCAGCCAGCAGACATGCTCTCATAGTATTGTAAACGTTTCAATCTCTTTATTTCATAGATCATATTTTCAAATATAGACATCTAATATGTTTAATATTTTTTTATTAATAAAAAATATAGACATTTAAAAATGTATACTTGAGGCATTTATACTTTATACAAAGATACATATCCACGACACCCCACTACTATACTTACAATAAAAAATAATTTTTGACTGTTTTGAATATTCGTCGACGCCGACATTGCAAAAAAGCTTCATTACTCTCAACACTAAGTTGGCGTCAAAATCTTAGCTTCGCTGATGCTCAAACGTTCCAAAGTTTTTTTTCTCAAATTTATTACATTCCTTCCACTTCTCCAATCATTTGATGTCTTATTATTCATTATTCATCTATATTTAGGTTATCAACATGAAATTCATGAGACATTAAATTTGTAAGTATTAAAGTACTATTTGACGTAGCGATACACTAGGAGAAAAAAATATAATTGATTATTAATAACTAGTCCAAACTTTAATTTCGCTAAGCAGATACAATAAATTAGTTGAAGTTGACACCACTTGCTAAATCACCTCAATTAATGGCACTAGCAATATTTTGTCAATGAAATCAGTATTAAATGGAGATAACTCTTAAAGATGTTAATCGATAGAAATATAGAAAAATTGGATATGCATACTGCAGTAGAAAGTAAAGAGATGTGTATTTCTTGATGTCTTTGACATGCTTATCTCCCTAGTATTTATAGGGAGATTTGAGTCTCGTTAAATACACCAATAAAAGAGTATTGAAAACACACTACAACTAGGAACTCTACACATAATAAATATGGGCGGCCATTTATTCTTCTTTCTTTTAGCAACACTCCTCCTCAAGTTGAGCAACGGTATCGCCGATATTCAACTTGCCGAGAAATTATTTGAAGACTTTAGGACACAACGCATTGGTCAGTATGTCTGTGAGTTGTTCCTCGGATCGAACAAATGGAAATTCGATGATGCCGCCTTCGAGTTTTTCTTTGATGAAGTGACGATCAACTTCGACATGTTTTGTTCGGTTGTGCTGAACAAGATTCCCTAAATTGTAATACCCCAAATTTATAAAATAGAAAATAGAAATAATAGAAAATGGTAATAAGAATTAAAATTTATATGTATGTGATAGTTAAATTAATAAATAGAAAAGTTATTAGTCAAAGTATATGAAAAATAATAGTAGTGGATGAATTGAGTTCTTCTATAATTGTAATATCCCAAACTTAAGGAAGTATAGAGTTAAAAATTAGATTTTAAATTTGTGGTTTTATACATATTTTTATTAATTAGATTAGAAGTCAAATAAAATAGAAAGTTAAGAAGTGAGAAAGAAAATAGGATAAAGAAAAAGAGAGAGAAAAAGAATATGCAAGTGAGGTGGAGTGTGGAGTGAAACTTGTCCTATGTGGGAACTAAGAGCATCCACAATGGAGCCTAGCGGATAGGCTAGCCGATTGAGGGCACTATCCGATCCGCTAGCCTCCATTGCGACAATTTAGGCTAGCCGATCGGCGAGCTCTAGCCGATTCGCGGGCGCTAGGCGATCCGCTAGCCGATCCACTAGCCGCCATTGCGGGCTCGGAATAAGCTAGCCGATTTTTTTTAATTATGTAATTTTTTTTATAATTTACTTTTTTTTAATTTACTTTTTTTTAATTTAAATAAAATTATTGCATTTTCCCGTATCTGTGTCGTAAATTTAATTCCGTATTTGCGTGATTGTAATTTTTAATTATGTAATTCCGTAATTCATGTGTGGAAGAGGAGTTTTTTTTTAAATTAATGTAATTTTTTTAATTAATGTACTTTTTTAAATTTTAATATTATTATTGAATTTTCCTGTATTTGTGTCGTAAATTTAATTCCGTATTTTGCGTGATTGTAATTTTAATTATGTAATTCCGTAATTCGTGTGTGGAAGAGGAGTTTTTTTAAATTAATGTAATTTTTTTAATTAATATACTTTTTTTAATTTTAATATTATTATTGAATTTTTCCGTATTTGTGTCGTAAATTTAATTTCGTATTTTGCGTGATTGTAATTTTTAATTATGTAATTCCATAATTTGTGTGTGGAAGACGAGTTTTTTTTTAAATTAATGTAATTTTTTTAATTAAAATACTTTTTTTAATTTTAATATTATTATTGAATTTTCCAGTATCTGTGTCGTAAATTTAATTCCGTATTTTGTGTGATTGTTAATTATTTTCACGCATTGCTCGTGAGCATGCGTGACGATTTGAAGACCGGGGGGGCATGGGGGGTACCGGCGGCGACGGAGGCGGCGGCGACGGAGACGAGGAGTGAGGCGGAGGTCGGGTTTTTTTTAAATAATGTAATTTTTTAAAAATTAATGTATTTTTTAATGTACTTTTTTAATTTAAATAACATTATTGAATTTTCGCGTATCTGTGTCATAAATTTAATTCCGTATTTTGTGTGATTGTCAATTATTTATTTTATATAATTAGGAGTGATGTGGCTAAGCTATTGCTGGGCTATTTGCTTGTCCTAATGATGTGGCAGGAGGATTTTTGGTGCTGATAATGTGACATGAGGAGTTTGTGTCTAGGCTTTGACTGGGCTATTGCTGGGCGAAAGCCATGATGGAGGCTCTAAAGAAAGATAATACTAATAGTAATAAAATAAGGAAAGAGAATTAAAAAAAAGAAATAAAGAAAAGAAAAAGGGTCTTGGAATAGGATCAACACAGAAACTCTCTCTTCCACCTCTCCGTCCCTCTCTGTAATCTACCGTCCCCTCTGCTCTCCCTCCATTAAGCCCCCGCGCCGTCACCGAGATAGCTCCGGCGAATCCACCGTGATGCAAGTAGCCCACTCTGTTAACCCCAAATCCTAATTTTCATTAGCTCGTCTAATTTCAGAATTTGAGTAGTCACTCACTTCCCAAATTGTTGAAATTAGAGGTTAGATTCTTCCACAGCTTCCTTATTTTTGTTTTTAAGCGTAGTATTGATGTGAATTAAGGTGAATTCATGCCCCAAGTTGAATAGGAAGGAGAACCAATTTTGTCTTTTATTCTAGCTTTGGAATTTATGACTTTTAATTGAAAGTATTGATAAAATATAGTTCTATTATTGATTCCTTGCTTGGTTTGGGTATGAAAACAGAAATTAATTGTGGTTTTTGTAGGAGTCGAAAATTAGGGTTCATAGAATTGAGGGTTTTGTAGTTTTGATGCTTTTGTGTAAATTGACTTTGAAAATATGCAATTAAGGTCGTGTTATGATATAGTTTGTAACAAAATGATGGAAAAATCTGAGTTTGAGGGTAGTATGTGTGACCTTAAGCTCTTGATAGTGATTTTAAAGTTACCTTCTTGATGGCTTTGATATTCTATAAAGTTGGGACTGCCTTGTGATGAAGTTTGATGTTAATTTTTGTTCCATATTCAAGCCGAAAATTCTTAAAATGGATTTGGTTAAAGAGGTTTAGTTGTTGGTTGTTATCAAAAGGTTTAGAATTGAAGTTTTAGCTTCAAGATGTCAAAAATTTTGAGTTTAATTTAAAATAAAGTTGTTGTCCATATTTTCAGAATTAATTAGGTTTGTTTTATGGAGAAAAATGAAATTGTGAGGTTTATGTTTCGGGACAGTAGGGTATAACTTTCATTTTCTGAAGTTATTGAATAGCATTATCGAATTACTTCGCTTCTTTTTGCTATAAATGTAGTTAGGAATGTTTTAACTTGTATATATGTTTTAGTTGACTTGTTTTGTGATGAAGGAAATAGTATAGAAAGTGAACAGATAAATGTGATGATTCGATTTTACTTGTGTTTTAAGTGTTTGTTTATAATTTGTATATGTGATTGTTTGAAAAATTAGGTGAACTAAGTGCAAGCACAAGTGATAGGGGAAAGGGGCAGATGCAGGGTTGAGTAAGCAAGTAAAAGAGTTTTTGTTGACGTGTGCATGTAGTGTACGCGTATTCTAGAATTTAATGTTTTTAACTTTAATAAATAATATTAATGTGTGCTTATGTGATTTTTGTGCTTATATAATGGAGTTTAAATATAATTGTGGGAGACATGAGACTCCTTTAATTATATGTGATAATGTGAATTAATCGAATAGTGATCAATTCTGGTGTGGACTATATGTTTCAATGTGACATGACAGGGATGATGATATTGAAAGGTAAGATGGTGGAGATTGTTGGTGTTATATATTGAAGTTGTGAATAAGTATATGATATGCAAAGTGATGTAAAGACTTATATATGTTGAGCAACTTGAAAAGAGATGTGAAATATATGTGTTACGCCTCATTGCTTAAGTGAGTCATAGGGTATAGTTGGCATATCATAGGACAACAATACTGCACACATGATTGATCATTCGTCTTCTGGATAACCGAAGCGATGGTCTATATGATATGTTGATAGATGATATGTGCCCTATACGGGTAATGTATGACACATGCCTTACGATAGGCCATATGTTGATAGTATCTGATACATTTGTATATGACAAATGCCCTCGTTGGGCTACTTATAGGCATGCACAACGGTTCAGAACTGGCGGTTCCGGTTCATAAACCGGCGGTTCACGGTTCATCATATGCATGAACCGGAACCGGCCCGCCAAGGGTTCCGGTGGTTCCGGTTCCGGTTTAAAAAACTGCGGTTTACGTGGCGGTTCAAAACCGCCGGTTCCCGGCCGGTTCGGCGGTACGTCTAATATTTTTTTTTGCATTTTTTATTTGTTTATGTATGAAATGTGCGTAAATAAAATTCAAAAAAATACGATGAAAGTTGCAATTTTATTGAGATTACACGTTTACAACAATTACAAATCGAAAAAACCTTGAGGTCTTGAAGTCTTAAACAAAAATTTAAATAGAAACGAGATTACTAGTCAACAATGAAGCTAATTACAAAATACAAAAAAGACGTAGAAGTTCTTATAAAAAAAACTTATAAGTATATATACTCTTAATCGGCGAAGGAGATCTTTCTACATAACCAAATTAAGGACACCTTTAGCAATTCAACTTTAAATGTTGAGTTTAGTCTAACAATCAACAATTATAGTAGAATTGTCAAAAGTTTCCCGGATTTAGCCGTATAGAGAAATCTACTTCATCGACTAGAGTATATATACAAATACAATTATCTAATTGTATTTGTATATTTTTAAAGTAGGAACAAATGGAAAAAAAAGAAATAAAGGAAAAAATATTTGAGCTCAACTTATATTTAAAATTTAAGTTGAGGTGCATATGTATCCCCAATGCTCATTTGCATTAGGGAATCAAAACCCACGTAGTTCTCTTACCTTACTTACCTATTTGGCTTGGCCGGCGACGGTTGACGGTTGGCCTACGATTCATCCCCGGTGAATTTATCTTGTGATCCCTCCTGACGATCATCCCAATCATTTTCTTGTTCTCGGACGTCAGCTTTGGCCCAATCATCGAGTAACATCACGGCTTCCATATTTTTCGGTGAGAGCTTACTTCTTGATTCATCCAACACACGCGAGCCAACACTAAAAGCGGACTCGACGACGACAGTGGAAGCTGGAACAGAAAAAATCTCCTTGGCCATTGACGCAAGGATGAGAAAATCTTTCTCGTGGGTTCCCCACCAATCGAGGACGTCGATTTGGGAGGGATGAGTAGGACCTTCATCACCAAAGGAAAAGAGTGAATCGAAATATAAATCTAATTCACTCACCATACCTGAGGAGCTTCCGCCGGTGCTGTAGCTGTGTAGGTCGGCTAATTGGGATTGCGCGTCGGGGTCATCATAATCGGCTTGAAATGCGAAACCCTAGTTATGTTGTGGAGGAGGGAGGGTCTTCTGACTTGGTGTGCAGTGTTATATTTGGTTTTATATTCGGTGTAGAGAGCGTGCAAGTTAAACTCGAGGGTTTGTTGGATAATGGACCGGTCCGGGAGGGTTATTTGAAATGTTTCTGAGAGGTCTACTCCAAATTCGCCACTGGTATCGGATTGGATTGCTTGAAGGGGGCCAAGATTAATAGAACTCAAATTGTTATAATAAAAATCTAAAATCCTAGAGGTACTGGCTAATTTCCATTTTGGATCCAATACCTTTCCAATAAAAAACACGGTTGGAATCTCACTGAAATACTTAAGCCATTTTTCAATCATATAATATAAAACACACATTAATTCAGGTGAAGAAGAAGCATTTTTCATTGCAGCTTTAAAACCAAGTGATATATACATGCAATGCTCTAAAACACGAACAACAATGCAGTAATAAACACCTGATAATTCAATAGTAGCAATTTTGAAATATTTGAACAATTTAAATAAAGCCACGTTGTGTTCCCAACAACTATGTGAAAGATATAAATCATGAACGGGATAGGTTCTATAAAAATCACATAAAGAATCTTTATGCGTCAAAGTAGAATTCAGACAATCATATGTTGAATTCCATCTATGAGACACATCCATAGTAAAATTCGTATATCTAACATTCTTTTGATGGCAATATTTCTTCCATGCTTACCAATAGCCGGCTTTTGATGGATTAATATAACTGCAGTTCTAATAGGACTAATATGCTTTTGCCATAGTTCAAGCGCATCTTGTACACATAAATTTAAAATATGACATATGCATCTTTGATGAAAATATTTACCTCCAATTACCAGAGCACAAGCCACAAGCCACAATCAAATCGCTATTACTTGCGGTGTTAGCAGTTGTATTATCAAAACCAATAGAAAATATCTTATTGCATAATTGAAACTCATTCAAAACTTGTATAATCAAAAGAAGCAATTTCGGGTGTAGTGTGTGGAGTTTCAAATTCTCTAGAACCTATTAAACGCTTGTTTAAAGTCCAACTATTGTCCACAAAGTGAACCGTAATGCCCATGTATGAATGCGGTTAAAACAATCAGTCCACACATCTGAGCAAATGTTCACTTTGTGGCCTAAGTTAACTAAATAACGTGATAATTTAACCTTTTCTCTAAACATTGCCTAACGGTAGATCGTTGAACGGTCATTCGCCCTATTATTTTGATAGCTACGTTTAAACCACTTTGCATAGTAACCTCAAATTTTTTGTCATCATAAACGTTAAAAGAAAAATGCTTCATTGCCGCCCATCTAGTTATAACATCATAATTTTTTTTGATCATATTTAAAAAGAGGCGTACCTGACGAACCCGAGCCACCGGGTTGGAAGTTTAGTTGGGTTTAGGTAGAGGTAGTGCTGCATTCTATCGGATGCTTTGTCACCAAATGGCGACGAAGGGTGCCATATCCCCCACCACTCGAGAATTTGTAGACTTTATCACAATAGTTGCAATACGCATGAAACACCGATGTCTCTTCTTGAGAGTGCGGATCATGAGGACTACCTTCTTGTAGTGTTTGACAAAAATATCTGATTTCAAAGCTTTTGCCGTGTTAGTGGGTGGAGGGGGGAGGCATCTCCTCATTTCCGCTGGTGCTAGACAGAATACGAGAATGAGATCTATCATCGTTGTTGTCCGAGTCCGACAATATAGACACGTCGTACTCGTCATTTTGTTGGGATCCATCGCCCCCGCCCCCACCTTGATGCATTTCAGCGAGTAGCATGGTCATCCTATGATCTTCTTCTATCTATAAATTTAATATAAGTTGAAATTTAATTAGGAGCACAAAAAAAATTAAAAAACTCAATCTTATGAATTGTAAAAATAAATTTTCATTACTTACTGGCATGCGTTCAGCCGTCACTCGGGAAACCTCTTCCATAACTTCTCGACGACTAGGTCGCCTTGATTTTGAGGGACGACTAGTACTTTGATCTTGGGCAATTCTCTTGCTCCGATCACCACGTCCCGGTCCACCACGAGAAGACGACATAGTGATAAATGAAAGTAGTATGAATTGAATATGGAGTATGGAGTATGGAATAAGTGGTAAATTACGAGCACAACAACAAATATAGTAGTAAGTAGTAACTAGTAAACTAGTAACTAGTAAACAACTTGAGCAATTAGAGAGAATGAAGAGAGAATAGAGAAATAGAGATTGAGAATGAAATTCTTGTTAATACAAGAATGGGGTGAGTAAAAATGAGTGGGAATGAGGTATTTATCGGAGTAAAATTGGAAGAAATAAAAAAAAATTGAAATTTCAAATTCGGCCGAAACCGGAGGTTCAGTCCACGGTTTTCTGACGGAAACCACCGATTTCTGACTGGTTTTCAGGCCTACGACCTGCACCCTACGACCTTCCACCTGAAAAGTCACCGGAACCGCCGAAATTCGGTGGTTTTCGTCAGAAACCGCCGATTTGAACTGCAACCCTAGCCTGCAACCCTACGCCCCTAGCCGGAATCCGCCGTTGGAACCGTTGAACTGCCGGTTCACGGTTCAATAATCCCTCGACCCTGAACCGGCCCACCTGAACTGTGAACCCGCCGAACGGTTCAAACCGCCGGTTCCGGTTCAGGAACCGGCGGGCCCGAACCGACTGTTAACCGTCGGGCTGGTTCGGTTTGTGCATGTTTAGCTACTTATAGTGTCCGTGTACCCATGCCTGCCACTAAGCAGAACTTGGGACTGAATGTGTTATCTATTTGAGAAAAGATAGTCGTGTTTTAACATTTATTAAATGACTATGACTGGAAGGACCACGAGAGGGGCGCGAATTCGGACCAAGTTATATTGAAGATAACTGAACCGATTGGATCAGTTAGCAAATGTCGTTGCCACTTGATCGATGCAAACTCGCTCTCGCTTGTTTCCTACCAAAGTAATTTGTAAACTCCCAATTTCGCACTACTTTAACAGTAAAGCGGCAAGTTCGGGGTCGATCCCACAAAGAAGTTGGTGTGTCGAGTGTGTGAGCAGTGAACATGGGGTTGGCTGCTACCACGCTTTAACTTGGGAGTTTTTAACTACTAATTTTACTCTAGACAGACTTAAACTTGTTGACTTGATCAAGGTAAATTTAACTACTAGGTCAAGTGAATTGCAGGCGAAAACGTAACAGTAAATGCGAGGATGAAAACGAAATAACTTTGATTAAACTAAAACTGAGAACAGTACAGCGAGAAGTTTAAACTAAGCTAACACTTTGGGAAACTACGAAAGCAAGTAAAACCGAGAAGAATCTCGGCGGGAAACTTCAGAATACGCTGACATATAACAAGTATTCTGTAGCGCTTCTTCAATCGCCTTTTCTAACTAAGCAAGACTCTATCTAAGCTAGGCTAAGCTATCTAGAGAACTGAACTAAGCTAGAGAACTGAATAAGCTAAACTAGACGGAAAGTAAAGGATCAGATTCTCTTCTTGTGATGGCACATCCTCTATTTATAAGCTCTACTCGCCCTCTAGCTAGATAACGATCTTGACAGAGAATATTCACTCACGCTGAGGATGAGCGACTCATTGATTGCTACGTGCTTTTCCTTCTAAAATGTCGACGCTTTTGAGTAATAGATTCATGACTCAGCAACGTCCTTGCGTCTCATATGCCAGCACGTGTCCCCTTCTAGAACGTTGTCCTTGATAACAGAATAGTGCTATCGCAGGATGGCTGGGGCTTTGGTAGATTTTTCCCGACCTCAAGGATACTTCACTAATATTCTCGCGACCAGGTGGTTGTATAGTGGCTTCATCCCCCTTCAACTCGCCCAGCGACTCTGCAACTTGAGAGAGTTGTTTTGTCAGCATTTCCAACGCCGCCCGCTGCTCTTTCTGAGCCTCCTGGATTTCTCGCATCGCATCATTTGGATGGTGCGGTACCAACATATCTCCGTGGCCTTCGTTGGGGTTTCGGTTGTATCTTTGATTTGGCAGTCCCCCCACTATAGTTGGGTTGCAGGTAGTCAGATTGCCCGTAGTGTTCTTGCTGATATCGCGGCTGGTTGTACTGTTGATTTCCAAGGTGCTGATTTCCCCGTAGGTGTGGTGGGATGTACGTGACAATCTGGTTGTTCGACTGCCTTCCCTGGTTGCTAAACTGAGGGCCTTGCTGTCTGTACCACCAGTTTCCCTCCGGTTGTCTGCTTGACCAGTTGGATGTCCTCCACTGGACCAGCTTCCTTGAGGTACGTTCTGTATTCTGTTTCCTCCAGAGTTTGGTCTATCCTGGATCCGTGCGGGCCAGTTGGGTTGCCCTTCAGAGGGTTGTACTTGCTGGGTTAATAACTGGAGCGGCTTGCCTTGATCTTGATCAGTCCATCGAAAATTGGGGTGGTCCCTCCATAGAGCATCTCTCTACTTCCCCTGGATCCAGTTGTCATTCGCGTTCCAGTGGCCAATGACATTTGCTTGGGCCTGCGGCTCTACCTCAGGGGGAGACTCGCAATAATAGTAGTGGTGCTCCGGTGGTGGAGGTGGTCTGGCCTTTTCTACTGTCTCCAGCAGCTTCTTCTCCATCTGCTCAAATCGAGCCTCCAATTTTTCATCGTTCCGCGCCTCTGCCACGTGCACTGTTCCTCTCCTATACTGCCCTCGAGATGTTTCGTACGACCGCTTGGCTTCAATTAGCCTCTCCAGGATATTCTTGGCTTGGCTGAATGGGGTTTTGGAGAAATCCCCTTGAGCAGCGAGGTTGAGGTCGTTCTTGCTCTCCACAGTGAGTCCGCCATATAAGATCGAGTAGATCTCATTCTCTCCCAGCTTGTGTTTAAGGCATGCTTGAAGCAGCCCTTGGAACCTATCCCAGTACTGGCCGAGGGGCTCGTCATACTCCTGTCTGCCTTCTGTAATTTCCCTTTTCAGGGCACTTGTTTTCGATGCTGGAAAAAAGCGATCGAGGAATATCATGCGGAATTCGGCCCAAGTTCTGATGGATCCTTCTGGCAGCCTAGACAACCAGACACCCGCGTCGCCCTTCAAAACGAAGGGAATAACCTTAAGCCTGTAATCTTCGGATGTGGATCCAGCTAGCACGGGCTGAATATCACAGTATCGGCAGAATTCCTCCAGAAAAGCATACAGACACTCCTTCGAAAGGCCGTAGAAGTGGGACAAAACGGCCAGTACTCCTGATTTGATTGCGATGGTCCGCATACCAGGAGTAGTGGCGATGGCATGTGTGGGCTCTCTCTCATCATGAGCGTGTAGAGAGCCGATTCCCGAGTCGTCAGGGACAAGGGCCATTTTTACTTCTGCTTGTTCAGGTGGTGGTGGGTTTGTGCGGCTCTGTAACGAGTGGTAACTACGCCGGCTTCCTGGATTCTCCACTGAGTGTTAGTTCTTATGTATATCAAAGGATGATTCCAGTGATCGCCTTGGTGGTACCTTCTCATCAACAGCAGGAAAAACAAATGAGAAAGGAAAGAAATAAAACTATTTACTCCTACGCACTACACACAAACATAAAATAACACCATGCTTCCCCGACAACGACACCATTTTGGTGAGGTCGAGATCGACGGATTGGAATTGGATCAAGTTATATGGAAGATGACCGAACCGTTCGGATCAGTTAGCAAATTATCGTTGCCACTTAATCAAATCAATCCTCAAACCGACTCACGCAAGAAAAATATTTATAACTCCCAATTTTGCACAACTTTAACAGTAAAGCGGCAAGTTCGAGGTCGATCCCACAAAGAAGATGGTGTGTCGAGTGTGTGAGTAGTGAACAAGGGGGGTTGGCTGTTGCCATGCTTTAACTTGAGAGTTTTTAACTACTATTTTTAATCTAGACAGAATAAAACTAGCTAGCTTGATCAATGGAACTTTAACTATTGGGTCAAGTAAATTGCAGGTAACAGCGGAAAAGTAAATGCGAGGATGTAAACGAAAAAATAACTTCGATTAAACTAAAAACTGAGTATAGCGTGAATTTAAACTAAGCTAACACTTCGGAAACTAAGAAAGCGGTAAAAACTGAGAAGAATCTCAGCGGGAAAGTTAAGATAACGCTAACAGAAATGAGTATTCTGCAGCGCTTCCTTCGGTCGCCCTTTTAACTAAGCTATCTAAACTAAGCTGGAGAGCTGAACTAAACTAGATAACTAAGCTATGCTAAACTAGACGGAAAGTAAAGTGTCAGATCTGCTCTCTTGTGGTGGCACACTCTCTATTTATAAGCTCGATTCGGCCTCCAGCTAGATAACGATCTTGACAGAGAATATTCGCTAATGCTGAGAATGAGCGACTCATTGATTGCTATGTGCCCTTTCTTCTAGAATGACGACGCTTTTGAGTAACAGATTCCTGACTCAGCTCCGTCCTTGCGTCTCATAAGCTAGCACGTGTCCCCTTCTAGAACGTCGTCCTTGATAACAGAATGGTGCGCCATATCCAGCTCATTTCCTCACGTGTTCTTCTTCTAGAAGCCAGCGGTCCCCGCCTAACTGCTTGATCACTCCCCCTTGATCAACTCCCCCGATTTTTGGCCTTTTATCACCTTTTGTACTTGCTTGATTAGTTCGGCCTTGTTGCCTTGGTCAAGTGGCATTTCTGCACATTTAACACTTGTTTTGCGCGATAAACCGATCAAGTAGCATACATTTTACCCTTAAACTGATGCATGAAATGAGCCTTATCACCGGTGTAGTCTCAAGCTTTATCTCGGGAGTTTCTTCAGCTTCTTGGTCAGTTGCGTCTCCAGATTCAACACTATCGCTACTTTCTTCGCTGGGAGCCGAGTTGGAGTCATTAACAGAATTAGTTTCCTTACTTTTTTTCACTAGCAACATTTGGGGATTTCTTAGGAAGGCAGGGAGTGGCTCGTGATTGTTGCTGCATTGGCAGCCTTGATGACAAGGTGCTGGTTGGACTTAGTGGCATAGCTGTGGCGCTTCTCGTAGGTGAGCCGCTGCATTATTTTTGGGTGTGAATGAGTTGTAGAGAGTGGCTGTGGCGGAAGATGATTGGTCTCTGCGCCGAAGTTCTTCGGCTAGTAGGAATTTTAGTTTTCATTTGTGTTGGCCTTGTACAAATCAATTAGAATTGAGATTGTCTCGATCAATAGCTCGAGAGTGTATATTTGGTTGACCTCCATTTGAGGTTTTTTTTTAATTTCCTGCTCTGATATCATCTTAAAGATGATAATCGAGAGAGTTATAGAAAGATTGGATATGCATATTGCTATAGAAAGTAAAGAGATTGTATTTCTTGATGTCTTTGACATGCTCATCTCCCTAGTATTTAGGGCATCCACAATGGGACGCCCGATGGCACGCCCGATGCGTGTCATCGTCCGCCCCATTGTGGGTGCCCGCCATCGTCCGCTCCCTACGCCCACGCCCGATGCATCGTCCGCGGTTGAAGCGCGGACGATGGCCTATCGTCCGCGCCATTGTGGGCTCGGCGGACGATGAGCGCGGACGATAGGCCATCGTCTGTGCCATCGGGCGCCCCATTGCGGGATCGGGGGACGATGGTCGCGGTCGATGCCACGCGTTTTTGATTTTTTTTCTATTTAAACCTCGTTTCTCATTCACTTGTTCATACGAACATTTCGCTTCTCTCGTTTCGTTCCTCTCTCACATTTCTACCTATCTCACATACCAAAATGAACCACGACGATGACACCACTAGTTCTAGCTCCTCAGAGTCGGGTAGTTCGCACTCGGATACCTCGGCAGCCTTAGATGCAGCTGTTGAAGAGACGCGCCATGATTGAAGAAGTGTGGGCCCGCAACCGCCGTCGTTGAGTTTGCGTATTTTTTTTAATTCGTATTGTAATGTATTAATTTTTATATATGAAATAAAGTTTTTTTCCAATTTTTTGTTATTCAAATATTCAAATAAAATAAAATGCATAGGGCGCGCCTTAGGGCGTCCCATTGCAGGTGGGAGGGTAGAAGGATAAAACTAGGGCGCCCCATTGTGGATGCCCTTATATGGAGATTTGAGTCTCGTTAAATACACCAATAAAAGAGTATTGGAAACACACTACAACTAGGAACTCTACACATAATAAATATGGGCGGCCATTTATTCTTCTTTCTTTTTCCAACAATAACAAATATCAAAATTCGAGATCAGGAACGACATTAATCTTAATATCAAGGTAATAATTGTATAAATCTCAATATTGATGATAAGCAAATATATATTATTAAAGATTAGTTCTATTTTAATTTTTGAAAAAAACTGATGAAATCTTTTATCCATTATAACAGTAATGAAAACCTAGTTTTTGTTGTGCCACATATAATGACAACTATCCAATTTGAAGTTCTAGCAAAAAGTTATGTTGGAAACTCAAACATTGCATTAGAAAAATGCATATACTAATAAATGTACAATTCAATCATTTAGGAAATTGTAAAAAAATCTTTGATCTTTTGCAATTGGTAAAGTACACATTAATACATTATCAACATTTCTCTTTCCTAATGAATATTTCTATCCCGGTCGATAAAAATAGTGATGTTTCTATAATATTTGTTCAAAATTTTAAATGTCTTTTTAGGGTTATCACTCATTTAATCTTATAATTTCAATTTTAAAAACTGATACTTGTTTACTAATTGTACGTAATTTAGTTTCATTACAACTTCAATTATAAAGTCATTTCTTGCTCTTAAGTTTTTAACAACATCGTTCTTTTTATTTTTATAGAAAAATGAACATGAACTTAATTCCCATATCACGATGAATTCAAACTTGAGACTTTTAGCCTAAGTCATTACCGTCATGTTATTTTAAACATTGTACACCAAATCAATAATATGTTGCAAATAAGATCTTGGAATATTTCGTCATGATAAAAAACAAAAAAAATTTAAAATGCATTGTTTTTAAAGGTGACCCCTGCCGGTGGAAACTGTCTGGCCACGAGCTGCCCGGTCGATATCAATAACAATGGCTGCCCCAAGGAGCCAGGCCCGTCCCTTGGCCCGTGCGGCCTGTGCGACCGCACAGGGCCCCCAATTTTCAGGGGCCTCTGAAATATTTCAGCCCATATACATGTATTCCTATTTTTTCAGCCCAACAAAGCTATTTCTCTTGTATAGCAACGCCCAAGCCTTTTTCTAGCACCGTGACTCCAATTCTGATCGGTTTCTTTTCCCGATCGTAGACCTGGGAGCCGCCTGTTCGTGTTCGGTGTTCCTCATCGACAAACGCCGCAACAGGGACCAGCTCACCAGAGCCATCGTTGATCGCTTCTGCAGCGCCTGCCAGCTCACCAGATTTTTCCACAGGGCCTCTGATTTTGTCGGGACGGCCCTGCAAGGAGCTGGTCGTGAGGGGGCAGAACGGCGCGGTGGTTGGGTGTAAGAGCGCATGTCTGGCATTCAACCAGCCGCAGTATTGCTGCACTGTCGCGTATAGCACTCCGGCTACGTGCACGCCTTCGAACTACTCTCAGATATTCAAGTCGCGATGCCCACAAGCTTATAGCTATGCTTACGATGATAGAACCAGCACATTTACATGCCCAACTGGAACAATTATCTTGTTACGTTCTGCCCATGAAAATTATGTTTAATTCGAAATAAAGTTTAATGGCAAGATGGATATTATGGGCATTATCTACTAATTAAGGGAACTGAATTGAGTTGTTAAATGTTTTCTTTCATAACGCACTTATTCAATGGAGAAAGGTAATCAGAACGAAAAAATGGTAATTTGATTATAATAATATATACTCCACCCATCCACCATTAGGAGTTTCGATTTTTCATTTTAGTCCGTCAGCCATTAGGAGTTCTGGTTCACTTTTACGACAAATAGTAGGTAGACTTCACTTTCCACCAACTCATTAAACTCACATTCTATTATATAACTACTCCATCCGTCCCACAAGAATATGCACTCTTTCTTTTTTAGTCCGTCCCACAAGAATATGAACTTTCTAATTTTAAACATTTTCTCTTTAATGAAGTGAGACTCATTCTCCACTAACAATACTTTATTTACTTTTTCTCCTCATCTCTTTCTTACTTTACCAATTTTGCATTAAAACTCGTGTAGAACCTAAAGTGCATTTGGGACAGATGGGAGTAATATATCAAATGAGACCCCACATTCTATTATCTTCATCCACTTTTCTTTTCATTTCTTAAAACTCGTGCTGAACTCAAACGATCTTGCGTACAAAGGAAGTATTAAAACGTATTACTCTGCAGAAATAGTCATCTCATTCCTACCTTTATTTCATTCCATCATACAAAGAAAGACATTGTACGTTATAGGTCCCATGTGAGCTATGTATATTTCACTTGTCTCCATGAATATATATAGCTTGCTCGTGATTTTTGCACATATGGTTCAATTGTAAAATTTTACTTCCTCCGATCCATTGAACACTCCATATCTGATCTGCACAGGTTTTAAAAAATTGTTTTACTTTGTGAAGGAAAGTGGATTAAAATAGTTCGTGGATTGTGGGTCATACTCTTATATATTAGTTTTATAATAAAATTTGAGTGAAATAGATTAGTAGAATGTATAGTCTATTTACTAAAGTAATAAAAGTGAAATGAGACATTTATTAGGGACAGTCCAATTAAGGAAATATGGAACGTTTAATTTGGACCGGAGGGAGTATGAGATAGTCACTTACTTGTGTGCGCTCCGTGCAGTTGAGAACAACTTAATTAACTTATTATAATTAATTATTATTTAACTAATTCTAAGTATGCTTATTACATACTCCCTCCGTTCCAAAGAAGATGACCCCTACCCTGGTGGCACGAGATTTATGCAACTTTATTTTGTGTGTTAAGTGAAGAGAATAAAATAAGTGAGAAGGAATAAAGTAGAGATAAAAGTATTATTTCTATTTTTAGTAATAGGTCATCTAGGTTGGGACAAACTAAAAATGAAAGTGAGTCACCTTCAGTGAGACTAAAGGGGTACTACATTCGTCCTTTAAAATAGAAACTTTTGAATTAACACAGGTTTTAATGCACAATTGGTAAAGTAAGAGAAATATAATAAGAAAAATTGATTAAAGTATATTAGTAGAGAATGAGTCCTACCTCATTAGAGAGAGAAAAAAGTACTCAAAAATAAGAGTTTTTAATTATAAGGGACGGACCAAAATGAACAGTAGTTTCTATTTTTAAAGAACGGAGGTAGTAAAGATTATTTCATTCTAACTCTAATCATGCTCACGCATATAGCAAAGCCACATTGAGGCATGGGGTGCCATGAGCCCCCAACAACTTGCAGTTCATCTTTATACATATTACATACTCCCTCCGCCCCATTAAAAAATATGCACTTTTTGTGTTTGTCTGACCCATAAAAATATGGGCATTTCAATTTATAGAAATGTATCTCAATTTATTACCCATATGCATCAAGTTATTTACAACTTATACATTAAAACACTAATAATAACGAGAGTTATTATTCAATAACATTACTTTAACTATCATTTCTCTCATCTCTCTTACTTTACCAATTTTATCTTAATTCTCGTGCCATATCTTATGCCCATATTTTTATGGGACGGAAACATTACTAATTGTAAAGTACTATACATCTAGAGATGCAATGCAGTTGGTAGGCATACAACTTCCAATCTTATGTGCACCATCATTTTTATGTTTCCAATTTATATTTGATTTTCTACTTTATATACACTACCAATTAAGTTATTTCAAATATTATTCAGTATACATTTTAGAACTGCATACATCATCAATAAATTATTATTGAAGTTAGTTATTTGATTTTCTACTCTATTATTTTAGTTATTTCTAGTTTAATATTCTATTTTACATTTGATTCTTATTTCTCGTATACTACCAATTAAACTATTTTAAATATGACTCAATATTCATTTTAGAATTATATAGACCACAATATATATTATTTTAAATATGACTCTATATTCATTTTACAAGAATAATGATGTAATTCTTTATCACTTATATATAAGATTCATGACATTTAGAATACTAAGTTCTTTGATAGGCCAATTTATGTCACTTGGTTTAATCATCTTTTGTATACAATAAAGAACTACTAATATGCATGCTAAGATGCAATTTTGGCCGGAACTAATGAAAAAAGAGGAGCCAACAAGTAGGAGCAGTGGCGGATCCAGGAATTTATATTCGGGGGTGCGAGTCATATGATAAATCATTATATAACATACCAAAAATAAAAACTAATACTAAAAGCAATATATTTTGAAATATACAAATTTTAGAGTCATACATTTCAAAAAATAAACTACATTATATCTAATTTATTTTTCGACGAGTCTTCATTTCTTCAAAACGATTCACTATATCATCATCGGATACTTGTAGAAACACATCTTTCTCAATGAAAGTGACCAAACAATCGTTCAAAGGTTGATCACCCATTCTATTTCTCAACTTATTCTTCACAAATGTCATTCCAGAAAACACCCTCTCTACACTTGCAGTGGCAACCGGAAGAATCAAAATCAACTTGATAAGCAAAACCACACGCGAATAAACCACATCTCTTTTTGTTTCAACAAGCTTCATCAAAAGAGAACTAATATCTCGCAAATTCTGAAAGTCTTCATCACTTCTCATATCTCCAATGAATATATCAAGTTGGCACTCAAGGTCCATCAAATCAATGTTTGAAAAATCGGAAGGATAAAAAGTGGCAAGTTTGAGTACCTTTTCCTTGTCAAAAGAAGAGAAGCCATCTTTAGGATTGAAGCAAGCCATACATCTGAGCAACTCCATATTAACTTCATCGAATCGATTATCAAGTTCTTGAAGTAAGAAGTCAATCGCTTTGATAAACACATCAACACGAAAATGATGAAGATATGAAACTTGTTGAACAAAACGTTTTGATCTTCCATGAGGGCTATAGTGAGCTTTCATATCTGGAACAACAATGCCATGTTTATTGCAAATTGAGATTACCTTGTTCAAGTGAATCTCCCATCCATCCTCCCTCATTTTCTGTAGTTGATCCTTGGTTAAAGTGACAAGCCTCATAGCATTAATGATGTCTTGATCTCTTCTTTGCAAAGCAAGACACAAATTGTTAGTGTACCCAAATATAGTAGTCATTAGTTGTGCCATAAACACGAAATCAAATGACTCTAGTAAGTACAAAATGCCTTGAGCTTTTCACTTATCATCGAAAACGGAATCTTTCTTTCCAATCATCGTAAGAACTTCAAAAATTGTAGAAAATAAGTCCATGATATTCAAAAGAGTCTTGTAGTGAGAACTCCAACGAGTGTCTCCAGGCCTCTTCAAACTAAGTTCTTGATTCAACCCCGATCCCGATTCAAGTTCACCAATTTCCAAGGCTTGAGCAACTTTTTGTGCTTGAACTTCGCGAAGCAATTCATTTCTCTTACAAGAAACTCCAATTACATTCAACAAAATACCAACAGTTTCAAAAAGCCAACTACAATCATCGTTCTTTTTTGAAATGGCTACCAATGTTAGTTGAAGCTGGTGGGCAAAGCAATGTACGTAGTAAGCGCTTGGAGTATCTTTCATGATCAAAGTCTTGAGTCCATGTATCTCACCCTTCATGTTACTAGCCCCATCATATCCTTGCCCTCGAATCTTGGATGGGCTTAATGAATGTTCAACAAGTAAAGTCATAATTGCACTTCTAAGAGACAAAGATGTAGTATCACCAACATGCACAAGACCAATGAATCGTTCAACTACCTTTCCCCTTTTCTTTTCAACATAGCGCAAACAAAGAGCCAGTTGTTCCTTTTGGGACACATCACTAGATTCATCAGCTAATATAGCAAAGTAGTCATCACCAAGATCATCCACAATTCTCTTCATTGTTTCTTTAGCACAACAATTGATGATGTCTTTTTGAATAGTTGGAGATGTCAATTGACAATTTCCAGGGGCATTTTCCAAAGTCACTTTTGAAATAACTTCATTATGTGCCTTCAACCATTTTAAAAGTTCAAGAAAATTTCCCCTATTAAGGGAATCTTCACCTTCCCTGTGACCACGAAATGCCATGCCTTGTCCCAATAGGTAACGTAAACAAGAAATTGAAGCCTTCAAGCGAACATTATATTCGTTGTTAATCACATCACTAACATTATCTAAAGAAACCAAAATCGATTTCTTTTTGCCATCCCTCAAGTTCACATATTTCTCATAAGCAATATTATGAGCACTTCTAACTCCACCAATATGTTTTATAAATCGGTCCGGCTTATTCCACGACTTAAATCCTTTATTCACAAATGCATCACCCCCCGCATGTCCAACTTCATTCTTGAACAAGTAGCATACAAAACAAAATGCAGCATCTTCATCCATACTATATTCAAGCCAATCCCATTTATCAAACCATGAAACCATAAACCGACGACGCGAACCTCCAACTTCTTTTTGAGGAAAAGAAAAAGTTCTTGGCTGATAAGGTTTTCTAAGAATATACGCCCTCCTAATTGTATCTCGCTCATTTGGAGGATATTTCATTATATCGGTTCTTCTAATAGGATCATGATGAAGTTTTTCGATATCATAAATCAATTCTTCCTCATGTAATGGCACACTAGCATCTGAAGGAGATACAATACCAATTGAATTTGAAGCCGGAGAGCTTGAAGGTGGAGAGCTTGAAGGTGGAGTGCTTGAAGCCGGAGAGCTTGAAGGTAGAGAGCTTGAAGCCGGAGAGCTTGAACTATCATGAGTTTTTCTCCTTTTGGACATAAATTGTCGAAGATCGGATTGTTTTCTCATCACTTTTTATTTTATTTCCTGCACACGATTTCATTACAATAATTACTAAAATGTTCAAGAAAGGTAATATAACAGTAATTAGCAACAAAAATCTTACATTGGATGAGTAATCAAGGAAACCCCAGTTCCAAATCCAATCTTGGAATAAATTTCCACACAAAACGAATAAATTTTACTTTCTCAAGAACTCAGAGGCTGTTCAAGTTGTGTTCTGGTAATGATATGAGGAGCATCTTGTTAAAATAAAAGAATAATAATTTTCATTTATTATAAGGTTTTGGTATTTAAATGATCGAGGAGCAGAGCATGTGATATTTACTGAGGCAGGGCAGCCACAATAACTCAAACAACACCAGAAAACGAAATCAATTCGATAACTACATTACACAAAAATTCGAGCGTTAATTTGAGGAAAACAACTAACCTGATGGCTGATGATCAACCAGTGGCGGTGGCAGACTGAGGCAGGCAGGGACGGTACAATGAATTGAAAGTGGAAAATTTGAAGGCCCAATTTGGGAAGTTTTTTGGGCATATAAATCTTTAAAGGCCCACTTATAAATTTTATTTGTACAGGAGTAGCCCAATAGCAATAGGGGACAGTATACCTATATTATTAATATAATACTACTAAAAATTTTTTTTTTTTGGGGGTACACTCGTACCCCCTTTGTCCCAGCTCCCTCCGCCAGTGAGTAGGAGTAAGAAGTAACGAGAATACGACGAGAAGAAAAATGGAAAAAAAGGACTACAAGCTATGGTGGAAAAAAGTTCTAAGAGCATTAGCACGGTGACCCTTCTCCGGAGCCCATCTCAGGATCTATCTCTATTTACTCCTGCCACGTCAACAGACTCATCTCTTATCTCTCTGCAATGAGAGCCCAACCCAGAGCCTATCTCAGAGCCCATCACATTTCCACGTCATCACTATTTTTTTAATCAATGTCTAAATAATTTAATTAAGTTAAAATACATAAATAAATTAATTCTTCGATGTATTACAATATTGGAAAAAAAGAATACAACGAGAAGCAAATTTCAAAAAAATTACAATAAAATAAAATAGCAGTGCCTACGTGACCACAGTTCTTCATTCATACCACGTTGGCGTGCGCGATGGGCTTCGGCCTGGCGCATGTCAACAAATGCCTGAAGATGCTCATCATTGTTGTATGGTAGACCTAGACGACGAGACTCGCTTGCAACACCATGGCTTGGTCCAGCAGTGTCTTCATTGATGACGACTGTGATTCCTTCACCTTCATCTTCGACAATCATGTTATATGCATGCATATATGATATTAACCAAATATACAAGGTAGAATAAACGCGACGGGCCTTTAACTAATGCCCAATGCGCTTGGAGCACACCAAAAGCCCGATCCACATCCTTCCGAGCAGCCTCTTGCTGTTGGGAAAAATAAGTCCCCTTCAGCATTTGATCGTCTTCAAAATAAATGGGCCACGACGATTAGATGCCATTAGCCAAGTTGTACCCCATCTTATACGGATTGTCGTTGGCAGTGAAGTCGATGGCTGGGCCTAAACTTCTGCATTGCTGATTGAAGAGGGGCGAGGACTGGAGGATGTTGAGATCGTTGTTCGACTCGGCAACACCGAAATAAACATGCCAAATCCATAACCGCTGGTTGGCAATGGCTTCGAGTATGACGGTGGGGTGCATGCCGTAGAACCCGGTCGTAAACTGATCTTTCCACGCGGTTGGGAAATTCTTCCACTACCAGTGCATACAGTCCCAACATCCTCGGGAAGTTGTGTGTCTCTGAATGTCTCCCTAACCCCCTGACAGAAATTCTTCAGACATTCGCGTCCAGTCGTCTCGGCGACGTTAAGAGATTCATCGAACATATCGGTACTTCCTCCATAAGCCAGTTGTCGCACTACAACCGTGCATTTCTGCAGCGGTGACAGTCCGATCTTGCCGGCTGCGTCGGTCAGAGCTGGAAGTACTCATAACGCGCAGAAAGCGCGTTTACAATGCGCAAGAAAAGTAGCCGCCACATTCTGAAACCCCGACGTAAAACTGTCGCCGGATAGCCAGGCACCTCGGCAAAGTAATCTGCGAACAGCCTATCGTGAGTCGTGGCGTGGTTACGGTGAATCGCCTTACGACGCCGGACTGGCCTAGGGACTACCGCTTGTACCTGTTCCTGTCGTTGTCGTTCTGTTATCTCCACTACGCGTTCCCACATCCGGGCAATGACTGGGTTGTTCTCGCTGGTGTCAGAATCGGAAGAGGAATTGAAAGACATTTTTAGTGAGAGAAAAATGTGAGTAGAAAAGGATGCGGTGTATGAAATGAATGAGATTGTGAGGTATTTATAATAGAAGAAGAAATTTTATATATAAAAAAAATTTATCGGCCTCAGCTCCCCGCAATGGGAGCTGATGGCAGAGCCTGTGAAGAGTCGATTTCCCATCGGCTGAGGCGATGGAGCGGCCCTGGGCGGGAGGTGATTGGAGGTGTTCATCGGCTCCCACTCCACAATGGGAGCTGGTGGGAGCCAATTTGATGACCGATCGCTCGGCCCTTGCGATCAGACACCACTGCTAGTGCTCTAAGTGTTCTAGACGCCCAAGCAACTCTGTTGCCAATTTGGGAGCCAGAGTAACCAACGATAACGTACCCAGCCATGCTTCCATAGTAATGTAGACATTTCAATCTCTTTATTCCGTTAATCATATTTTCAAATATAGACATCTAACACGTATATATTTTTTATAAATAAAAAGATGTAGGCATTTAAGAATGCATTCTTGCGGCATTTATATTTTATAAAAAGATTCTTATGCACCCATTACTTTACTTACAATTTAAAATAATTTTTTTGACTATTTTGAATATTTGTTACACTCTCTTCCACCTCCAATCATTTGATCCCTTATTATTCATTATTATTCTTTATTCATCTATATTTAGGTTAACAATCTAATATTTTTGAGACACTAAATTTGTAGTCAATTAATAGTATTTTATATAACAATACACTTCTATAATAATGAGTGATAAATACCTTTTATCCAATGATTTTTGTGGTTTTCCATTTCTAACCCAAAGTCAAAATAATTGTTTAAGAGAATTTTTTTTATAATTCATAATTAATAACAATTCTGAACTTTGCTAAGCAATAAACTAGTTGAAGTTGACACCACTTGCTATATAACTCAATCAATAGTACTATTTAGGCCTATCAAAATGGATATCGGGTATCCAATCCCGAAAAAGTTAGATAATTGGATACCCGAAACCTAATTTTCTGGGTAACGGATTGATAAGGCTCGTTTCATGCATCTATTTTGGGTCTAAATTCTGTGTTTTCCATGGTGCTAACGTGTAATTATAAGTCCAGGTGCGTGAATATTCTGAAGGACCCAGGAACGTGTTCTATTTACCAGGGCAGAGAAAATAGGAGCAAAGAGTGAAGAAAAGGACCAGAATGCTCGAGGGTATAAATGTCAAACCACAAAGACCGATTGCCCTAGGGATTGGAGCCGTGCCTATAAATACGAGGAAAAATATCAAAGAAAGGAGGTTTTTTTTGGGGGAGATAGGAAAATCCTTAGTTAGTTTCGGCTCACTCTTCATCTTCACTCACTTAGCTCACGCGTTTGGTTTCATATGAGGAATTCTGGGTAGTGGTGTAGTTTCGGTGTATTTGGAAGTGTAACACCGTCCTGATAAGGGTGAAGAAACAATTTTAATTTTCTGCACGTACTTACTTTCGTCGACTTCATTGCCGGAAGTTCGGCTACTGTTTTGAGGCTACATTTACAGTTTAATGCTTAATCTAGTTTCTATTTTCTGTTTCCACTCTGATTCTGATGCTTTACTGTTTATTTACTGATCTGGATGCTTTTCGCAACTGTTGGATATTTGAAGTTGAGATCGGAGAGATCTGAGTGGATTTGTTGGTTGTTGGTTTGAATCAGAGTTGGAGGTTATGGATCTGAGTTTTGTTGGTGTGAATCTGATGGATCTAGTGTAGATTTTCTTTTTAATGTTTAAATCTGAGTACGTACTTTTGGATCTGCATGGAATTTTCTGTTACTATTGATTTACTTGACCCAGTAGATTAGATCTGTTAATTTTCTGTTTAATCATCATGTTTAACGTCCGATCTGAAGTTTGCTCTATTTCTATGCTCTGTTCTGTTCCAGTTCATGTTTGTTTACTGAAGAAGATGAAGATAATCGGTAGTTAGAATCAGATCCGCTTTAGTTTGTTAGTTGCAGCTTTCTTGTCAGTAGCTATTTAAGGAAATCTGTTGTGTTATTTTTTCTTATGTTCTGTTGTCTCACTGTTTTAGGAAACTTTACTTTATCTGACCCAGTAGTTTGATAATTGTTCCAAAGTTAATTTCCAGTTTCGAATCATGCATGTGACTATGTTTGAAGCACTTTCGGTTCTCTAGATCCAGTAGATAGAATAGATTAGTTTTAATTTTCCAGGTCTAGTAGTAAAACTCAACTCCTGGATTATTGTGACAACGACTGAATTCTGAGAGTTCATGATCTGCTAGACCCTGTGCTCTAGCGAATACTCTGAACCTAAGAGTTTACTTTTACATAGCAGCAACAATCATCTTTATGCTCTTCAAATGGCGCCGTTGCCGGGGATGGATGACGTTATTAGTGTTTGCATTTAGAGATTTTGGTGTATATAGTTTTAATTTGTTGTTTTCTTTTCTTTTCAGTTTATGAGCAGAGGCATAAGGTCTGGACACTGGAATAGCTCATTTGGTTGGAGAGAAGCTCAATCTAGTTGGCAGATCAAGAAAACAGTCTCCCCTGTTACTACCCGATCTGGGTTGACAACAAGAGATCCAGTCCAGCTGAGTTCGGAAAGTGACGAAGACCTAGTCCACCAATCAAGGAAGAAGTCGAGTCTACTGCAGGCTCAGAAGAATGAGCCGTTAAAATGGAGGCTGAACAAGACAATGATCCAGAGATCGGCTCGCTCAATGCTCATTTGAACGGCGAGCCGGCGCAAGCAATAGTGATCACCCCAGCTCAGAGATTGATAGACATCAAGACCAATGTACTGGCAGTGATGCCACACTTCTATGATCGTAAGATAGAATGTCCCTACGAGTTCCTACACGAGTTATGCAAACTCTGCAGCATTCAGAAAAGGCCACCCAACTCGACCGAGGAAGATTATAGGCTACGTGCTCTTCCTTTCGCACTGAAGGGAGAGGCGAATACTTGGCTACTGAGGCTGCCGGCAAACTTTATAAGCTCATGGGCGGATTTCAGGCAAATGCAATTAAGAAGGAGATTCTGGCATGTCGACAGGATTATGATGAGTCTCTGAGCCAGTATTGGTCGCGTTTTAAGGGATTGCTCGATTCATGCCCTAGTAACCGAATGTGCGAAGCAGAGGTTTACAACATTTTCTATGAAGGGGCGAATCCGGAATCTAAGGATTTACTAAACTCTTCGAGTGGGGGTAATTTCACCAAGAAACGAGTAAGCGAGGCCTGAGAGATTTTGGGTAGGCTAATCGATGCTAAGAATGCGTACGACTCACCTCGCACCATCCTTAAGAGGGGGAGTTTAGAAGCAGTGAACGTGCAAAGTGAAGACCGGATAGATGCAAGGATAGATAAGCTGGAGAAAGCAATTCTGATTGCCTTAGGGAAGAACAATTCCTCGGACCCAGGCGAGAAGAGCAATCAAATGCCAGGTCCAGAGGAAATATACCAGTGCTATGGTCAGCAAAGTGAGGGAGATGTCCAAGCTCAGGCGAATGCCATGGGGAGCTGGAATCCTAACGGAAGTTGGAACCTAGGCAGGAAAAGGGATGCTCCCTGGAGGGATCACCCAAACTTCAGATGATCCGACAATGATTTGAATCTGCCACCCCAACAACAGAGCAACAACTATTCAAACCCTCAGGAGCGACAACCAAACTGGGTAAGCAGAAATCAGGAAGGGAACAATTGGGGCAATCGGCAGCAAAACGACCATCCTAACTGGGCGAACAGAAATTATAGCAACCCAGCAAGTTCATACGTGCCGCCACATCAGAGGAATTACCAAGGCAACTCTCAGAATTCTCAGCCCAATCATCAAGGTCACCAAGGGCAGAACCCACAATACAACAACCCAGGAGGTCCAGGAAACTTCCGCCCGAATCAGGGGCATGGCCCAAACCACCCTCAAGGGCCGAATACCAGCCAGCAGAGCTCAAGACAACAGAAAAGCATTGACGAATTGGTAAATAATCTGGTGAACTCACAGCAGCACATTCAGAACAACATGCAGTCCAACAATGACGTGGTGCATAAGCTTCAGGATGCGCAAACTGAGCAGAAGGCAGCTATGGACATGTTAGCGAAGCAGCTCTCCTAGATCACGACTTCTTTGAGTGAGATGCGCTGGAACTAAGGAAGGATTCCTGCCTCGGTGCAACCACCGGATAGGGCGAACATCAGCCAGATCACCCTAAGATTTGGGCGAGAATATGACGGTTTGAGTACAAAGGAAGATAAAGGGTCGACTCCAACTCCACCGGATAAGAAAACTGGAACAGGGGAGGTTGAAACATGGAAGGTCAGAACAGAGGATGATAACCAGAGCAGAAACGGTAAAAGACCAGAACCCCAAGAAGCTGATCAACACTTCTCGGGCTCAGGAGTTAAGGTGGAGATAGAAGAAATCAGGAGAGAGGCTGGAGAATCTTCCAAGGGAGACAGTAGCAACAAAGAAAGGCAAGTGAAACCCTTTCCCTACAGAGGGGAAGAAAAATGAGGATCCAGCGGATTTCATGGAAATTTTTGGGAAGTTGGAAATTAATCTGCCGTTTCTCCAAGCTTTAAAGCTGCCCATCTTCAGCAAGTTTATCAAAGAGTTTATCACCAGGAAAACTAAACCCAACGACAAAATAGTGATTGGAGAAACCGTATCGGCAGTGATTCAGAAGAGAAGAATGCCCTCCAAGCGTACTGATCCAGGTATGTTCACTCTCCCCGTTTCGATTGGGAACATTAAAGTCGAGCATGCTATGTGTGACCTAGGTGCATCAATAAATGTTTTACTGCTTTCCCTTTATAAGAAACTGGAAGGAGTGAGAATGGTTGATACGAAGGTGGTAATTCAATTAGCTGATAGGTCGTGCATCAGTCCTGAGGGTGTGTTAGAGAATGTAATATCAAAGTGCATAATTTTCTGTACCCTGCTGATTTCCATGTTATAAAGATGAGTGAGTACCAGCCTGTTGAGTCTAGCGGAGTGCTTTTAGGAAGACCGTTTTTACGCACCGCTAAGACAATCATTGATGTTTTTGATGGAACTATTTGCTTAGATTATCATGGAGAGAAGTTTACTTTTAACATTGATGGGGCTATGAAGAAGCCACTGGACGTAGAAAATGTGCATGCTGTAGATGTAATTAACCCCCTGGTCCAAGAATTTCTTGAGGCAGAATTAATGCAGGAACATGAGTAAAATTTTGAGTTAAGTCACTCCATTGACAATGAGGTAGCCAATTGGTGCGAGGCCGTAAACACACTGGGAATGACAGATGAAGAGTTAGCAGAGGCGATTCTGGAATTTTGTAAAAGTCATGAATCTGCCAGGTCTAAGGAATTAGCCTGCGTGTCTAATGTGGAAAATTTGCCTGGAAGGATTAATCACCAAGGAGGCGAAGAAGAATCCACTACCTCAGGAGACAAGTTCAACAAAGAAGGAACTGAAGACATTGCCCCTAGGCCTAAGGTATGCTTATTTGGAGGAGAACGAGATGTTCCCGGTGATCATTAACAGCAACCTAAGCGGGGAGCAAGAAACGGAATTACTGGAAGTACTTAGGAGGAACAAGAAAGCCATAGGATGGACTCTGTCAGACCTGGTGAGAATCAGTCCTGACCTCTGCATGCACCATATTCGCTTGGAGGAAGGAGCAAAACCCCACCGAGACCCACAGAGAAAGTTGAACCCGAATATGAGAGAAGAGGTCTTGAAGGAGGTGCTCAAGCTGTTGTCATTGGGTATCATATACTCAATTCTCGACAGTAAGTGGGTAAGCCCAGTCCATATGGTACCAAAGAAGTTGGGGATCCAAGTGGTGACAAATGAGAAAAATGAGTTGGTACCCACAAAGTTAGTAACCGGTTGGCGGATGTGCATCGATAATCTGAAACTGAGCGACGCCACGCGGAAGGACCATTTCCCGTTGCCATTTATAGACCATATGTTGGAGAGATTGGCATGCAAGAAGTTTTTCTATTTTCTGGACGGATACAACGGATACTTCCAGATTTACGTCAATCAAGAAGATCAGAAAAAGACGATCTTCACGTGCCCTTTTGGGACGTATGCATATAGAAGGATGCCCTTTGGCTTGTGTAATGCGCCAGACACTTTTCAGAGGTGCATGATGAGTATTTTCTCAGACCTGCTGGAAGAATGTATCAAAATCTTTATGGATGACTTCATTGTCTATGGGAATTCCTTCGAGACTTGTCTCACCAACTTGGATCTGGTATTACGAAGATGTAGAGAGAAGAATCTAGTGCTGAACTTCGAGAAATGCCATTTTATGGTACAGGAAGGAATTGTTATGGGCCACATTGTCTCGGAAAAGGGTATTCAGGTGGATAAAGCAAAGGTAGACGTGATCTCGAGGCTTCCTTATCCTACAAGTCAAAAGGAAATAAGAGGATTTCTGGGCCACTCATGATTCTACCGAAGGTTCATCAAGGACTTTGCAAAGATCGCACAGCCACTCACCCACCTCTATCACCTAACTGGTCAGAAGGTTTAAGTATTTTTCGGGAATTCTTGGGTCAAGGAAATGACATGAAGTTTCGAAATTTTAACAAGAGATCCCGTATTCCCAAGAATACTTAAACAGTTTTTGTAAATATTGTGGATATTCTTTTAACCCAAAAATATTTTTTGAAATGTCGAACAACCCTGAAGGGCGGTTGAACCTTGAAATGTTTTCTATTTAACTTTCTTTGACCTGGAAGTTCGGTGTTTCATTCTTTTTGCTTAATGTGTTCTTAAGTTCTGTGGATGAGGGAACAAGCAGGTACACGGTTGTTAATTTAAGGGGGAGGAACTTTTCGATAAAATGGGGGGAAATTTTCAAATTTGAAATTCGAAATTCAAAATGAAAAAAAAATATATAATTTTCAAATCCCTTTGCAGAGGGTGTACGGTCACTCACGTCACACGCAACCTTTCCTCTGCCTTCTTTTGTTTTTATTTGCTTCCTTTTATTTTATTTCTCTTACCTCATATTAAAACTTCTCCCCCACGCTTGACCCTCTCACACACACTTTTCATACTTTCGAAACCCTAACTTCAAAATTCCTTATTTTCTGTATGTAAGCTTTCGGCGGTGCCATCACCAGATGCAAAATTTCGATACCATGGATACCCGTTGCGGACAAAGCACTAAAAGAAGGAAAGCTGTAGAAGGTAGAGCAGCAGCGAGACCACTGGTGAACCCTGCTGCTAAACGACTAGCCACATCTCAACCAGAACTCACCGATCCTCCAAGTGCACCCACCAAAAGACGGCTTGAGATGCCTATCGAACCACCGCCCACATCTGCCACACTTTCCCCCGAGGCCGACCAAGAACAAATCGTGAGGGAATTATTACAAAAATTCGGTCGAGAGGCGAAGGCCAGTGCAATCTACGCCCGACTGGCAGAGGTTTGCAGACCCGGAGAGACAACCTCTACTCCATCTCAGACAACCTCCCTGCAACCTCCCATCTGCGACACACCTGCTCCCCACACTGAGTCTACAGAAGCAGGGGACCCCGAACAACCACAAATGGCCATGACTTCAGTTGAGGAGTTTTCTTCCTCATTAACGCACGCCGCTCCTCAGGCGACGATATTACTCCCAGCTCCAGATTCGACATATGCTGACGAGGTGGGTGGTCATGAGGAGGACAGGGAGGAAGAGATCCACGATGAAGGGAACCCGGATGTTGACAGTGAACCAGATGAGGAAGGAGACGAGTTTGCAGAAGATGAAGGTTTAGTGGAGAGCGACAAGGGTAATGAGACTGCAGAAGAGTGTGAGGAAAACATAGAAGCCATTAGAGAAAGTGAGGAGACTGAAAAGGAAGTGATAGAAGAAGAAGAAGAAGAAGAAGAAGAAGAAATTGAGGAGCCGAAGAGTGAGGATGCTCCGGAGGACGACAGGAAAACGCAGAAGGATAGAAAGGTGAAGGAGGTGATAGCGGCCACGAGGCTGAGGAAATCGAGGTCTGATCTTCCAGTGAGCGAAGAAGAGGTAGAGGATAATGCAGACAAGAGCTATGGCACGCAGCGTAATCTCAAAGGAAAGCAACCGGCGATAGCCACAGTCAAGAAACCAATAAGCTCTGAGAAGACAAACGAACCCACTACCAAGCCAATCAAAGTGTCGTTCGCTCAAGATATTGAAGAGGATGCAGGGGAGGATGACGGAGACTCCGAGAATGACAGTACCGAGGAACCCATTTATCTGCTAGAAGAAGTTATGGTCACAAAGAAACTCTTGGGAGAGATGACCTATTTCAGTGATCCTAAGAAAGCCCGAACGTATGCAGAGCGAGGAACGAAGGGGAAGCAGGCTAAGTTTGAGAAAAGCTACCATCCCGAATCCCTTCAAGATATCGAATCAGAGGAAGAGTTCATGTTGATACTGACTCGATATCGTTCCGTCTGTTCAATGTTGATACCACGATAAGCATCAGAGAGTGGTCCCTGAGGTTGGGGCTGCTGACTATGGAGGAGGACATCAGCGGGGGTTGGGATGAAAGACAGATCGGCCCCCCTAGGAAAACCCCAGGAATTGACACACAGCAGGCTTGGGAGCTCATCACGCACAAACGTGGAGGGTGCTTCACGACCAGCATATCACAGTGAGTCCACATCACCAACCACCTTCTCCGTTTTGCCCAGATTTTTATCGGCTACAATCTGATGGGGCAGGTCAACTCCACCCTAACAACACCTGAACTTTACTTCACCTGGGGTATGTTGAAGGGTGTGAAAGTCCACCTCGGGTACTGGTTAGCTCAGGCATGCCGTCTAATGACTACCCACACCTCTCGCCATCTCCATACGTGCCGTCTTCTTGGGGCGTATCTGCAGCGTAATGTAACGATGAAAATTGCGAAGTCAGTGCCATCTCTAGAAATGTGCGACCCCCCGGAGCAGTTTAATGTGGATTTCTTCTTTAACAAAGGGTTGTTGTACACGAATGACGGCGAAGTCTACTTCTATGAGATGGGACAGACTGAAGCGGCCATTAAGGCGAAAGGAAGCTCAGTGACTGATACGACCACGCTAGAGTGGAAAAAGGAGCTGGAGGGAGTGCGGACTGATGTACGGGATCTCAAGACTGAGTTATCCGTGTTGACTTCGATTGTTCTGGGGCTGAAAGAACCATTAGGGGTACACACCGACAGAATGACTGAAGCCCTGACCCTGATGATGAAGATGGTAAACTTCGTGGAAGAGAGGACCCCTAAACCTCAACAAAGCTTGTCCCTAGGAACTACTCCACAGAAGTCCGTCCCAACTGGCCCAGTTACCATGCCAGTGAAGAAGAGAAAAGAACCCACCACCACCACTTCAGCAGTCTCGAGGCCTATTGGAGTGAAGGTCGGGAAGGAGGATGCACCACCACCACCATACCCCAAGAAAGCCTTGAAGCCTGGTCCCCATGGGGACCAGGGACAGAATTGATCCACCACCCCCCAGTATCCAAGTAAATTTTATTTTCTGTTTTTCATTTGTTTCTTTTAGTTTAGTTTTCTTTAGTATGCATGCTAGGTTGTTTTTTGTTGATTTTATGCCTTCTCCCACTTAGACCATGGCTTGGCCTAAGTGTGAGAAGTTTGTGTGCTTAGCATGTATTATTTTCTGTGTTTCTTGTGTAACTCTTCCCACTTAGTCCATGGCTTGGCCTAAGTGTGAGGAGGCTGTTATGTATATATGTTTCGTTTGTGTTCTACCTTCTTATACTTACCCCAATTCTTGGTTTATGTGTGAGAAGTTTGTGTTTTGTATGTTCGTTTTCTCTGTTTTGTTGTCGCTACTAACTGCCCTGTTTTCCACCTCATTGGGATTGCTTGGGGACAAGCATGAATGATGTGGGAGGGGGGAGAGCAGTCAGTGTCAAGCATGTAAATATTCTGTTAGGTCTAAGAGTTAGTAGAAGTTTTTTTTAGGATCTATGTTTATGCATAACTGGTGTAATAAATAGCAAAAGCCCCTTAGGGAGAGTAATTGAAGAGAGAATGCATGTCAATTTGTGAATCCTTTTCCCTTATAAGAGTATAACACTTTCTACTAAACACATTGAAAATAATATAGTGGCTACCATTGATGCTAAGAGAAAAGTAACGCAGGTAGTAAGGACTAAAGGCAATAGGGATAACCATTTTGAGCTTAATTCTTTCGAACTTGCTGAACCTGCCTCATTGGAAAGGCACCCCTTAGTGAACTCTTTGGGCCTATACTAAACTGTATCCATTTGTTGGAACCTTTAGCCTTCATGCCATGTGAACGAGGGGGCAGGGATGGAGTAGCTCGATGGTAGGGGTAGAAGATAGATTGAGAAACAAGGGAAAATAAGAAAAAGTTAGAAATAATAAACGGACAAGGAAAGTTATAACTTGACCCGAGAAAAAGTGGTTAGAATATGGGCAGAAAAAATGGATATATATCTCATCAGGCCCAGGAAAAAGAAAAGAAATTAGAAAAGAAAATGGGCAGGAACAGTTGTGACCTGACCCAAGAATATATATATATATATATGTGATTGTGATCAAGATAGAACCATTCTTAAACGTAGAACAAATGCCAAACGGATGTCGTTAGATCTTTTAATCCAATGGTGTTGATTTGCACAGCAACTTCCCATTACAACCAAAACTATTATTAATGGGTGAATGCAGAGAAGTGAAAAAATAGAGCATGCATGGACTCTTCTTCGTTTCATTCATTCTTCCATCAACATGTGAGTTTTTTCACATGTTGAGTCCGGAATGTCGTGAAAACATAGTCTAATATGTATGATTTTTAATCTTGACCGTCATTTTTTCCTCATCCAATGAATAAAATATGTAGAGTTCTAGGTTCTACACTTAAGAATGGTTCTATCTTTAACACAATATATATATATAGGAAAATGATCAATACAAAACTTGATCTCAATACAAAATCCAGACCAAATCCTGACCATGAGATTTGACAATCCAATGGTCAATAATTAAACAAAAACACGGAGGGTCATTGTAAAGCAGTTTTAGGTCATATTATAAACATTGGGTTTGAGGTCATGTTAAGATCATTTCATGTCATCCTTACTATAATGACGTAAAAATAAGCTTACAATGACCTAAAAATGACTTTTGTATGCTTGGTTCTGCATTTTTGTATTAAGAATGGTTTTGCATAGATCAAAACCCTATATATATATATATATATATATATATATATATATATATATATATATATATATATATATATATATATATATATATATATATATATATATATATATATATCTGGCCCAGTGAAAAAAGTATGGTAAATAAGGCTAATTAGCCAGAGAACATCTCCAAAATATTGGGAAAGATAAAATCATACACGTGAGGTTGTTACCAAGTTTTGTCCCTAAGTTCACATGCCCGCATCATGTTTTCACTTGTACTTCTTGAACATAGGCCCCTTAGGATTCTCACCGATATACACTATAATCCCCTAGCCCCATTATAACCCAATGAAAGACCTTAAGGAACTATTCTGTGACATCCGATCTTAAGGTATCAATGGCATGACAAAATGAAGAGTGAATGATCCTGACATCCTTAGTGAGGAATGAGCGATCGAGTGAATCCAACAGATAGTAAAACTAAGGCTATCTTGACGAACTGACAACTTGACTAGGTAGAAGAAGGGAGGGGGAAGAATCTGAGGCTGTAGATACTTGGATTGACCTTAAACTTGTGGGGATGGCTGCTAGGAAAAAATACCAGTTTATGCACTTATGTGTTACGTTTCTCTTTGTCTTGTGTTTGTTTGTGTCTGTTTTCTATTATGTATCTGTTCTTGTGTCTAGGTCTAGGAGTTTACGTTTTTTTTAGGTCGGTTAAAAGGGGAAACATGCATTGAAACTTGCCTTATTTCTTTTTCTTGTCTTTCATACTTGAGGACAAGTATGGTTTAAGTGTGAGCAGTTTGATAAGGCTCATTTCATGCATCTATTTTGGGTCTAAATTCTGTGTTTTCCATGGTGCTAACGTGTAATTATAAGTCCAGGTGCGTGGATATTCTGCCGGACCCAGGAACGTGTTCTATTTACCGGGGCAGAGGAAATAGGAGCAAAAAGTGAAGAAAATGAGCAGAATCCTCGAGGGCATAAACGTCAAACCACAAAGACTGATTGCCCTTGGGATTGGAGCCGTGCCTATAAATACGAGGAAAAATATCAAAGAAATGAGGGTTTTTTTTGGGGGGAGATAGGAAAATCCTTAGTTAGTTTCGGCTCACTCTTAAACTTCACTCACTTAGCTCACGCGTTTGGTTTCATATGGGGAATTCTGAGTAGTGGTGTAGTTTCAGTGTCTTTGGAAGCGTAACACCGTCCTGATAAGGGCGAAGAAACAATTTTAATTTTCTGCACGTACTTACTTTCGCCGACTTCCTTGCCAGAAGTTCAGTTACTGTTTTGAGGCTACATTTGCAGTTTGATGCTTAATCTAGTTTCTATTTTTTGTTTCCGCTCTGATTCTGATGCTTTACTGTTTATTTACTGATCTGGATACTTTTCGCAACTGTTGGATATTTGAAGTTGAGATCGAAGAGATCTGAATTGATTTGTTGGTTGTTGGTTTGAATCGGAGTTGGAGGTTATGGATCTGAGTTTTGTTGGTGTGAATCTGATGGATCTAGTGTAGATTTCCTTTTTAATGTTTAAATCTGAGTACGTACTTTTGGATCTGCATGGAATTTTCTGTTAGTATTGATTTACTTGACCTAGTAGATTAGATCTGTTAATTTTCTGCTTAATCATCATGTTTAATGTCCGATCTGAAGTTTGCTATGTCTCTATTCTCTGTTCTGTTCCAGTTCATGTTTGTTTACTGAAGAAGATGAAGATAATCGGTAGTTAGAATCAGATCCGCTTTAGTTTGTTAGTTGCAGCTTTCTTGTCAGTAGCTATTTAAGGAAATCTGTTCTGTTACTTTTTCTTATGTTCTGTTGTCTCGCAGTTTTAGAAAACTTTACTTTACCTGACCCAGTAGTTTGATAACTGTTCCAAAGTTAATTTCCAGTTTCGAATGATGCATGTGACTATGTTTGAAGCACTTTCAGTTCTCTGGATCCAGTATATAGAATAAATTAGTTTTAATTTCCTAGGTCTAGTAGTAAAACTCAACCCTCTTGTTGCGTGGCAGCAGCCAAACCCTCCAAAATTCTCTTAATGCATTCCAAACCCTTCCGTCCTCGTGGATTCGATCCCGACTTCCCTATACTAGCCAATAGTATAGAGGTTTAAGGTTTTGAAGCGGGATTGTTGTGACAACGACTGAATTCTGAGAGTTCATGATCTCCTAGACCTTGTGCTCTAGCGAACCCTCTGAACCTAAGAGTTTACTTTTACATAGCAGCAACAATCATCTTTCCGCTCTTCACGGATCGGGATCGGGTAGTAAGAATTTTGGATTATCGGGTATCGGGTTACCCGATATCCGATCGGGTATACCCGAATTATCCGATTTATTTTCTAAAATTAATAAATTATGTTTTTATAATAATTAAATGTAATTTAATTCTTAACTACAGTTTAATTAATACTTAATAGTTAGCGTATAAGATATGTAATTTAATTTTTTAATTACATTTTAATTTCATTGACTTGTGATATTTTGAGTTTTGAATCTGTGATGATGTTATTGTTTGATCTTGATTCTTACGAATTATTGAATTATGATATTTATAAAGGATGGATGTTTGAACTTATGAATTTTGATGGTTATTGACTTATTGTGCATGGATGAAAGATGGAGTAATATATAACTTATGAATTTTATATTTTTCAAAGTTTGTAGTTATTTTCTTTTAAATTCGAACTACTACAAGAATTTTGTATTCCTAAAAGTTTGTAGTTACTTTTTCTTAAATTCGAACTATTACAAGATTTTTGTATTTCTAAATATTTATAGTTATTTTCTCTTGAATACTACTTTAACTTTCTATTAAATTTAAATTAAATAATATTAAATAAATTCTAAAAGTTTGTAGTTAATTTTCAAAAATAAAAAATAAAATATAAAAAAAATCAAAATCACAATCGGGACTGGATATCGGGTATTAGATTTTGGGAATTTCGGGATTGGGTACCCGAAAATTTCAGATCGAGTATCAACGGGTACTCAATTTGACAGGCCTAGTACTATTCAATCTTTAATCAATGAAAGAATTATTGAAGGGGGATAACAAATATCAGAATTTGAGATCAGGAACACCATTAATCTTAATATCAAGATAATAATTGTATAAATCTCAATATAGATGATAACCAAAAATGTATTATTAAAGATTAATTCTATTTTATTTTTGAAGAAAATTGATGAAATATTTTATCCATTAAACGGTAATGAAAATCTAGTTTTTGTGGCAACATATAATGACTACTATTATCCAATTTGATGTTCTAGCAAAAAGTTATGTTGGAAACTTAAACATTGCATTTGCAAAATCCATATAATAATAATTGTACAATCCAATCATTTAGGAATTCGTAAAAAAAACTTTGATATTTTGTTATTGGTAACGTACTTATTACCAACATTTCTCATTCCTTATGAATATTTCTATCCCGGTCGACAAATAGTGATGTTTCGTAATATTTGTTAAAAATTTTATGTTTATCACTCATATAATCTTATAATTTCAATTTTAAGAACTTATATTTGTCTACTAATTCTACGTAATTTAGTTTCATTAAAATTTCATTTATAAAATCATTTTATTGCTCTTAAGTTTTTAACAACATAGTTCTTTTTTATTATAGAAAAATGACCACAAACTTAATGTCCGTATCACGGTGGACTCGAACTTGAGACCTTGGGCTTAAGATATTACCACTCTACTCCTAGGTCAATTCATACCCACATTAATATACTTTGAATACGTTAGGTAACACAATATCTCCGTTAAGTCATACCTCATCAATGTCATGATGTCATCTGTAAATGTTGTAATGAAAAATAAAATCCAATGTTTGAAATTGCCAGAAAAATCATAATTTTAATTCGTCCCGCAACTTAAAAAAATTGGCCATAATAATCATGTACGTAACATTTTTGTTCAATACGCACGAGATCAATTTTTTTATGAAATTATATCTAATGTGGCATTCGAAAAATTATGCGAGGAAGAAACTGCAAGTGAATTATGTTATTTTTCTGTATAGACCTAGCAAATCAACAATATATTGCAAATAAGAAATTGGAATATTTTGTCATGATAAAAAATGAGAAAAGTTTAAATGCATTGTTTTTACTATTAATTTCCAAAGTTGTGAGACAAACCAAAATTTGGCCAAAAATTCAAATTTTTTGTCCCAATTTTTGCCAAATATGTAAATAAGGCATGACACAATTACATTCATATCTCATGCTAGATATGAAATTAAACATGATTTTACATACTATTTTGATAGAAGAATGCAGCTTTTATTGGGCGTGCTTAGAACGCCTTTATCGACACTATATATATGCCACATTACACAATTTACATAACAACTGAATTCAAATTCAATAACAAATTAACTAGCTACCGTTGAAGTAATCTGTAATTATGGATATTAAGATCTTGACTCCCCTTCTTCTGACGATATGTTGTTTTTCATGTAAGGCATTATATCTTTATCCTTAAATATAGAATATTTATTTATAGCAAGAAAATCTACTATTACACATTTTTTTGGTGTTCTCATGTATAAACATTACTTTATGCATAAATTTGGATAAACCCACTTAATTTTATTGTACAATTTCCCAGTAAAGCTAAAATCATAAAAACATGTTGCAGGGGTTGTTGATTCGGCTGTATTCACCGTGAGAAACAATTGTCCATTCACAATATGGCCGGCAGCTTTAACAGGAACCGGTTCACAAGTCCAAACCGGGTTCGAGCTAGCACCGCAGGCTTCAAAAGCTCTGACCATTCCGGCTCCATGGTCTGGTCGAATCTGGGCCCGATTCCAATGCTCCAACTCAGGACGATTTACATGCCAAAGCGGTGATTGCAACTCAGGCAAAATCGAATGCAATGGCGCAGGTGGCACGCCTCCCGCTACCCTAGTGGAATTTACATTAGCAGGAGACCAAGGCAAAGACTTCTACGATGTGAGCCTTGTCGACGGATTCAATCTACCCGTTAAGGTGACCCCAGCCGGTGGAAACTGTCCGGCCACGAGCTGCCCGGTCGATATCAATAACAATGGCTGCCCCAAGGAGCTGGTCGTGAGGGGGCAGAACGGCGCGGTGGTTGGGTGTAAGAGCGCGTGTCTGGCATTCAACCAGCCGCAGTATTGCTGCACTGGCGCGTATAGCACTCCGGCTACGTGCACGCCTTCGAACTACTCTCAGATATTCAAGTCGCGATGCCCACAAGCTTATAGCTATGCTTACGATGATAGAACCAGCACATTTACATGCCCAACTGGGAACAATTATCTTGTTACGTTCTGCCCATGAAAATTATGTTTAATTCGAAATAAAGTTTAATGGCAAGATGGATATTATGGCCATCATCCACTAATTAAGGGAATTGAATTGAGTTGTTAAATGTTTTCTTTCATAACGCGCTTATTCAATGGAGAAAGGTAAACAAACGAAACTAAAGTATGGATTATAATAATATATTTTAAAACATTATTGTGCAGATATAATCATTTCATTCCTTCCTTTATTCCATTCCATCACACAAACATCACACAAACACAAAGAAGGTCTTATATTTTACAGGTCCATGTGAGCGGTATATATTTCAATTGTCCCCGTTAGAGCATCCGCAATAGGGGACGAACGCGCGCCCTAACGCTGGCTAGCGGCTCGAGCGTCGTGTTCATCCGCTATTGCAATAGGCTAACGCATGACGGACGAACGGGACGAACGAGCATTCGTCCATGACGGGGGGCGTTAGTCGACCGCTTGCCGATCGCTCGTCCGCTATTGCGCTGACGCGATCGGCGAGCGGTCGGCTACCGCTATTTTTCGATATTTTTTTCAACTCTATACATATGGCTCGTTGCACTATTCTTTATTTGCACCACTTGATAGCTAGTGATGTTGATGCAGGGCGGCGAATTAACGAAGAGTTGCGGGCGTATACGTCCGCGGAGATAAATCAGTTGATACAAGAGCACTTGCAGCAGCAGACGGCGGTCCCTCGCCCCATCTATCATCTCGCTGTAGTCCCCCAGGACCACGTCGGTGCCTACCAACGGTTGTAAGACGACTATTTCGCTGAACAATTGCGGTTTGGGGAGACCTTTTTTCGGCGGCGTTTTAAGATGCACCGGCCGGTATTTATGAATATCGTGAACGCTTTAGAGCGTCGGTACAAGTATTTTCGGTTCAGGGAGGATGCGAGTGGCAGAATCGGTCACTCACCCATACAGAAGTGCACTGCTGTAATCACCCGCGAGTGTCTGCAATATTTCTGTGGGGGCGTCATTCACCAGGGTCTGATGCAGATGCACGGGAATGTGGACGGGTGTCCCGGAATGTTGGGCAGCATAGATTGTAAGTGATACGATCATGGAAGCCGTGCATAGAGGATTTTACATACAGCTGGATTCAACTAGTGATCAGCCTATTAAGATGGCGTCCAAATGCTCTGAAAATGACACCAATGTCTTCGGCTTTGAAAGAGCTTCGCGTGGCTATCTTGCACGCCTCAATCGGAGTCTGGTGGAGAGAGTTATGGCCGATTTACTAAAGCCGCGCAGAAGAGAGGGAGAGTCCAGAGAAAACGCGCGGCCTGACGAAATTTGGCATGGAAAACACCCGGGCGGACGTTTTACACGTTTTTGTACATTTGGGCAGAAAGTTCGCCCAGACAGGCGTTTTGCTCCTTACATTTCGCCCGACCGGGCGATTCACGCGGACTTAGATTTTGTGGGCCATTTCCTTGAATTTTGGGCCCATAGTATAAATATCACGTTTTCCATTTTATTCCTTGATTGAACATTGAATTTGTAGCTTGTGAGTTTTGTTCATCCCCCCTTGAGGGTTTGTATCCAATTCCTAGTTTCCTAGGTTGCTTTTCTCATCAATTGCTAGTTCAAGGATGGATCAAGTAGAGGTATACTTTGAGGCTTGTGGATTCCTTGAAGGTTTAGCCATGGATGCTTGTTAGCCTGGTGTAAGTGCCTTAGCTTATTCCATCAATGACATTTATCCCACTTTCCACATTATCCATTGTTTGATATTCTTTCTTTTTGGTTCAGATTCAATATATTTTGTTGATCTTTCTCCTTTTGGTTTAGATTCAATATATTTTTGTTGGATCTACTTTGTATATTTTGATTGCTTGAGAAATTGAAATCACCAAAAAAAAATTAGTAAGATCAAACATCAATTTGAGTATTCCTTGGGAAATGGATCTCACAATACATGGATCCTTATCAGTATGCATTGGGAATGGAAGAACTGCCTCACCGCCTGAAAAGAGATGTACACGACCAGCTTCAAAGGCAAAAATCTCACGATGATCCTCGAAGCCGTAGCTGAATACCGGCTGTGGATTTGGTATGTGTATTTTGGGTTAGTCGGGTCGAACAACGACGTCAACATCCTCCAGTCATTGATACGCTTGGATTTTGCACTGTTTTAAGGCCTTTATTTGGTCCCTTTTGAGTGTCAAAGTTGCTTTACACGTCCATTATTTGCATATTTTATATATTTTGGTATTTTGACGTGTTTTGTTAGAAATGTGCAGATTTTAGCCTAAAAAGATTGCTAAAAGTCAAAGTTGGAAATCTGGAGCTTTCGAGACGTCTAGCAGTCCGCTACAACCTTGCCAGCGACCGCTGAGCCAGTAGTGGTCCGCTCCGGGAAAGTTGTGCTAAAAAGAGGAACATGCCCAGCGACCGCTGGAGTGTGCGCAGCGACCGCTCCAAGAGATCCAGAAGCTACGGGATTATTTCCAGCGACCGTTGCAACACAGACAGTGACCGCTGTCCAAGAGGCTGAGACTTCGGATCAACCCACAACGACCGCTGGCCAAGGTGCAGCGGGCAGCTGGGAAAACGCGACGCACAATTTTGACCTACTTTCTCTCTAAGATTTACCATACTTAAACTGATGAGGATCAGAATTACGGCTATAAATACCCCCTCAAACCTCTTCAATAAGGATTTTCTTTCTGCTACATAATTCCAGAGCATATATTTGAGTTCTTACTTGTTCATCAAGGTGCAAGGGTTTGAAGAAGGAATCAAGAGAAGATCAAGGCTACAAGGATTCAACCTTTGGGTTTTATTTGTTTTAGTTCTTATGTTCCCTTTGTTTTCCCTACAAACTATGTCTTTAAATTATTCTATCATGTGTAACTAAATTCATAGGGATGTGTTTGTAACGACTTTGGTTATACAATTCCGTTTGCTATTTAATATCCGTTTTATTCTTACTTCGTTTCTTTTCTAAGTGTTGGATAATTGCTTCACATTTGAGTGACACATTCTGTGATGATTTAATATAACTTGCTACATAATCGTGAGAGGAGGTTGGCGAGTTAGATCTGCTTAGTAGACACTACAATTAGCTTCCCTTAAAACGACACTGTTAATTGAGAGTGGAGACTTTTCGAGGGTCTTAGGAGCTTTAGGGAGTTACGGATCTATGATTGACGCCCCTAGTAATCTACGTTTGTATCGCATGAGCATAACTTAGGCGACTCGTCCTACTGAAGTAAGAATTGTAGTTGGAATTTATATAACCATAACTATGAACGCACATCACTAGAATTCTCTTATCTCATATATTTGTCTCTGTGTTTTTTCTGCAAAAGTTGTTTATTTTGTTTTCTAAAGTTTTTATTTTTAAAAATTCATTTTTCTCTCGGTTTTCCAAATAGTGAAAGAAGATTAGTAGAGGATAGCCAATTTGTGATAATTTTCCCTAAGTTAGATATCCATTACTGACCATTAGCTATACTCTTTATACCATGTATTCTTACAGGTATTTTTAGTGCTAATAAAAAGTGCATTAGTCGTCACCCCTTTTCAACGAGCAGTGCATGCGCGTTGGTCCGGCCATCAGTTTCATCGCCAACGACAACCAGCACGATATGAGCTACTATTTGGCGGATGGGATATACCCTAGGTGGCTTTGTGAAGACGATCAGATGTCCAACAGATCCAAAGAAGATTTACTTTTGGCAACGATAGGAGGTGGCGCTCAAGGATGTTAAGCGGGTATTTGGTGTGCTCCAGGCTCGATGGGCGGCGGCGATGGGTCCAACACAGATGTGGTATGACAACTGCATTGGCGACATCATGCATGCATGTATTATCATGCACAACATGATCGTCAAAAATGAAGGTGCATAACTGACTGATTGGGCCAATGAAGATGTTGTCGGTCCAAGCCACGGCGTGGCCACCGCCAATGTACGAATGGGGATACCTCGAGGGGACGCCGAAAGGGTCCAAGCATTTGCCGATATTTTCCAACAAGAAGCTCATATTCCAATCCAACAAGATATGATTGAAGAGGTGTGGGCGCGGAGGAGTGTACGTTGATATGTAATGTAATTTGTTTGAATTGTTGTTTTGGTTTTTTTAATTTTACTAGATTTTTTTTGGAATTGTACCTTTTTTTTAATTTAATGAAATTGTTATTGTACTTTCTCCGTCTGTATTCGTGTCGAAATTTTAATTTCATATTTGTAGTTTTGTGCATTTGTTTTATAGGTTAGGGCATCGGTTAGTCCTAGTGCTAGGCTATTACTGTGCAGTGGTTAGTCCTAGTGACGTGACAGAAGGTGTTTTTGGTTAGTTCTAGTGCTAGACTATTGGTTAGTCCGCACAACTGCAGATGCTCTGAGAATATATAGCTTGCTCCTGATTTTTGCACTAATGGTTCAGTTGTAAAATTATTTGAGATAGTCCTTGTGTGCGCTTCGTGCACGATGAGAACAACTTAATCAACTTATTGAGATTTAATTAATTATTCCCCACGTCCCCCAAAAAATAGATATTATTTGAAACGACACAGGTTTTAATGAACAATGAGCAAGTAAGAGAAATATAAAAAGAAAAAAATGATCGGAGTATTGTTAGTGGAGAATGGAACCCGCCTCATTAGAAAGAAATGTTTCTTTAAATAGAATTGGTGTAATTTTTAAGGGACATCTCAAAATGACAAATGTTATCTATTTTTAAGGGATGGAGGGAGTATCATTGAACTAATTCTTAATACACTTTATATACTACCTTCGTCCTTTAAAATAGAAGCTTATGAAACGACATTGGTTAATGAACAATTGGTAAAGTAAGAGAGAGATAGAAAGAAAAATTGATTAAAGTATCATTAGTAAAGAATGAGTCACACCTCGTTAGAGAGAATAAAGTGTTCTAAAATAAGAATTTCTAATTTAAAGGGACGGACCAAAATGATAGTAGTTTCTATTTTCAAAGAACGAAGGTAGTAAAGATTATTACATTTTAACTTTAAATCACGCTCACGCAAAGTGACGAAGCCACGTCGGGGCATGGGGGGCCATGAGCCCCCAACCGGAAACAATTATCTTGTTACATTCTGCCCATGAAAATTGTGTTTAATTCGCAATAAAGTTTAATGGCAAGATGGATATTATGGCCATCATCTACTAATTAAGTGAATTGAATTGAGTTGTTAAATGTTTTCTTTCATAACATACTTATACAATGGAGAAAGGTAAACAGAAGGGGAAAAGGTATTTTAAACGAAACTAAAAGTATGGATTATTACAATTTATACTCCCTCCATAGGTATTTTAAACGAAACTAAAAGTATGGATTATTACAATTTATATTCCCACCATAAGCGATGTGTTTTTTTTAGGCACGAGATTTAAGAAATTGATATTTAAGTAGAAAGAGAGTAAAGTACGAGAGAGAGAAAAGTAGATGGGTGATGAGAGAATAAAATAGGTATGATTATAAAGTACTCCCTTCGTCCCGCAATAAGAGTCTTATTTGGTTATGGCAGAGGGTTTAAAAAATGTAAAGAAAAGTAGGTTGAATAAGTTAGTGGAATATGAGTCTCACTTGTATATATTAGTTTTATAATAAAATGTGAGTGAAACAAGTTCGTGGAATGTGGGCCCCTACTTACCACTTATGGTAAAAGTGAAATAGGACTCTTATTGTGGGACATACCAAAATGACAAAACATGACTCTTATTGTGAGATGGAAGAAGCAAGAGAAATGAGATTTTGCTAAAAAGAGAAATGATTCATTTTAGGTGTGACGTCCTAAAAGGAAAGTGACTCGTTTATGGTGGAACTGATGGAGTATTAAAACGCACTCCCTTTGTCCCAGTTAAGATGACTCATTTCTTTTTCGCACTTGTTTTGGAAAAATAACAATAAATAGTTATAGTTGAGAAAAATTAAATTAAGAGTGAGAATAATGTAGAAGAAGCTCTCCTCTATATTATTCTCTCATTTACATTACTTTCTGTCAACTTTAACTATTTATTACTACCTCTGTCCCACAAAAAGTGTCACATTTTGCCATTTCGGTCCGTCCCACAATAAGAGTCACATTTTACTTTTACCATAAATGATAAGTAGACCCCACATTCCACCAATCAATTCTACTCACATTGTATTATAAATCTATATATATATGTGGGACCCATAATCCACTAACTTATTCAACTCACTTTTCTTTACATTTTTTTTAAAACTTCGTGCTCACACTAAATGTGACACTTAATATGGGAAGGAGGTAGTATAATATTTTCAAAACACGTGCAAAAATGAAATGGGGTCATCTCAATTATAATATTTTTTTCTATTTTCCTGGGGTCACCGAACCATAACATGTTATGTACAATTGTACAAATGTCGATCTACCTACACACTGAAAAAGGACCAATGACAGTGCCCCAAAATCCGCCGCAACATATTTTACCCCGCCACGTCAGCATTTCAAAATCCAGCTCCAGCACCTGTAATAGCGCTAGCCCCAACTTCAGCCCTAAAATCCGCCACAACTAATTTCACCATTTTCATCTTTTTTTGTTAATTTTTGTGTTATCAAATAAAGTAAAATTGCAAAATAACCTAAATTAAACGCAATACCAAAACATACTTAATACTCCTTCCGTCCCACTCTAAGTGAACCATGACCCTTTTTGGGATGTCCCACTCTAAATGACACATTTCTAAAAATAGAAACATCACTCTCTCTACTTTTTCTCACTCTCTTAGTCTATTCTTTTCACTTAACTCACAAAACAACACTACATAAAATCTCGTGTCAAAATAAAAATACTCCACTTAGAGTGAGATGGGGGTAGTATTAAAAACAATTGCAAACAGTGACGGATCTAGCTTAATGCTAAAAGGGGCAAATGCCCATGGTCATATTTCACTACATATGTATAACTTGTTATAGAAATTTTTGTATTAATCTTCCACTAATTGCCTTTTCTTGAATGTTTAGATTATCTCCATGTATATTTTTGCCCCTCTTACTAAGAAATTTTGGCTATGTCCCTGATTGCAAAGGAAAAAAAACATAGGAACAAAAACACCTACTAGAATAAAGTAAAAATTCACATCAATGGTATCTCAATTGTGTGCTAAGGTTGTCGATCATTCGCCTGTACATTTTTTTCTCAGCCTCTCCTCGTCGGTCTCCGCATACTTGGTCATGGTGTCGAGCGACATCCTCTGCAAAGATGCATCAACCAACACCTTGATGTTTTCGTCTTTGGCCTACGACGCTTCGAATGGTGGCTTGGTCGCCTTTGCCTTCCCCTTCCTCTTGGACATTTTTTGCCCAATGGGACGACCTTTTGTTGGCACTTATGTGCCAACACTCTCCTCCATAGGAGAGTTCAAGTGGAAGTTATCGCCCCGGCCAATGCTGTTGTAGCTACTGCTAACATTGACCTCGGTACTCTTCGGACTGCTCGACAAGTACCCCGGTTAGAATTTCAAAACTATTTCATGAGGAAGACATTGTAGTACTTGAACTCAGGATTTATACTGTTGTTAGAGTACATCCTGATGACCATCTCGTGGGTGTTTTCCAAACATTAGCCGTTGCCCAATGCTTGCAGAGATGGTCCGTCCTGCGCTCCTTTGCTCACCTCGACTTCAGCGAATGGTACCTACCCAAGAACCGTGACTGGAATTGTTGATCTTCTCGTTGTTCGTGAAGATCAGGTCCTTGGAGATGTCGAACCAACACCAAGTTAGAACTATCATCACCTCGGGGCTGTAGAGCTTGTGACCGACGGGGTGAAGATCTTTCATTGCTTTCTCCTTCCCCCTTCCCTTTGCGTAGCCTTGGAAGCCTGCTGGGAAGAGGATTCTGACGGCTCCATGTCCAAGAGCTCGTACTGATCAGTGTTGATTGGGAAATCGGATATGGGGTCAATGTCGGAGCCATGCGTTCTTGAGAAACCCAGATCTAGGGTTTCCATCACCGGCTGATAAACATGTTCGGTATCCATCAACGACGGGTACACATTGCCATAGTTCCCCACATTGGCAAAGTTGGGGTACATTGTAGATCCGTCGGGATTTCTTGGGAGGCCACCGAGACTCATTTTTTTAGAGAGATGAATGGGATGAGAAGAGATTGGAATTGAGGGGTAATGAAATGAGGTGTGAAATGAGTTATTTATAAAGTAAAACACTGATTAATTTTTAAAAAAATACATTGAAATCCAAGGGAAGATTTCGCGGCGGTACTGCCCCCACAATAGACCCATCCCCATCGCCGCAAAATCCCCGGCGCCGCAGCGCTCTCCTCTGCCTCCCACCTGCAATAGGGCCCCAAAAACCGCCGCACGCGGCCAGTTAGTTTTGGGGCCGTGAAACGTGGTCTGTCGTGTGAGTGTGTGTATAATAAATTCCTAGATCGAGCTACCAAGTCCACTGAATCCACTAAACACTAGGTCTAGGAACTCAAGGCGACACGAAAGACTCTGGCTATGGACACACAAACTCTCGCGTTTCAAAGATCCCTCCACCTGTTATACTATAGACTAGTATAGAGAAGTAAGGGGTCGATCCCACTATAGAGAAGAAAGCATCTAGAGATTTTTGGTTAGAAAACGGCTGCTGCCACGCAAACTTTGGTTGAGATATTCTACTTCTAGACCTAGGCACAAAGTTAGACACTAGACCTAGTAAACTTTAAACAACATGCAGTGCTTTAACATCCTTAGAACTGCGGACTTTTAAACTTACTTCCTAGATAGAGCAAACGATTACCAACTATAGCTAAACAGAACACAACTAAAAATTGGGGACCAACTTCCAGAAATATCAAATACGGAATTAAAGCTGCAACTAACTAACAAAGCATCTAACTGACAACGACATGCATCACATCAACTAAATCAAACACGAAGATGGAGAAAACAGAGCATATACCGAGATTCAAACAAAATGTAAAAATTCAGACGTCGGAAACTTGCAAACAAGCGGAAATAAAATAGATCTACGTATACTAGGCGGAATGAAATGAAAACACGAAAGCTAGGCATAAATCTCAATCACTCTTCAGATCCAACGTCGGAAACTCAATCCACTCCGGATCCAAGCAGTCTGAACCCAACAGCAACCAAAATCAACTCCATAGTTCCCGATTCACCCAGATCTACTTCGATCAACACCATATTCCAGCAATTTCACCAAATTCATCAACCAACACAAAACTCAAACATCCAACTCAGCAACTACAACAAACGCAAAATGAACACCCATAATCGAAATCAACAGAAACTCGTTAATGGCGGAAAACAGAAATTTCATAAACTAAAGCAATTCGACAGAAAACAGGGCTGAGCTCCGAAACGGCGAAACTCGGTGAGATTCACGACAGAAAACTAAAATGAAATCGATTTAAATTATTTCTTCGCCCTCTACGAGGACGGTGTTACTCCGACGACTAACTAGCAACCAGTAACCCAGAACTACCCTACAATTTCCCCATCAAAACCCAAAAGTGTGTAGAAGTGAAGTGAGCTGCAAACTAAATCTGTTACTGAGGTCCCCACCGAGAGGATTCTTCCAGATTGCATGCTTTCTTCCTTATATATGTGCGGTAGGATCTTCTAGAAACCTTCGCAGAAATCTCCATTCTGCCCTTCAGCTTCACGATCCCTCCGTCTAGTTGTTTCCTCCGAATTTGCTCACTTATTCACCATAATTGCATGGTCCTTGGAATCCACCTTCTTTGTTCCTCGACCTGGTGAATTCTTCTACACACCTGGCTTAAAACATGTGTTAGACCTTATAATTGTATGAATTCACCCCCTAGACCTATGCATGAAATTAGCCTTATCAAACTGTTCACACTTAAACCTTGCTTGTCCTCAAGCATGAAAGACAAGAAAAAGAAATAAGGCGAATTTCAGTGCACAGTTCTCATGAACGACTCTACAAACAAGACACGAACAAAACACCAACTACTAGACCTAGACATACTACAGACTCAAAAAGAAACACTTAAAGAAAAACACACAAGCATGAACTAGGTTCAATTTTTAGGCGATCGTCCCCACAAGCTTAAGTTCTATCCGATTGTCTACAGTCTTCAAATCCTCATCCTCCCTTCTTTCACCTAAACGGTCTGTCAGTTCGTCAAGATATCCTATTGACTTCCCAATTGTTGGATTCACTCGATCACTCATTCCTCACCAGGCATGTTAGGATCGAATCACTCTTAAGTTAATGTTATACCACTGATGCATCGGGTTATGAGAGTTTCTCCTTTCTACCGTCTTCTCCTTTCCTAATTTTTTCTGGGTCAGGTTACTTATTACTTCCTGCCCTTAGATTCCCCCTTCTTTCTATATTCCCCCTCTTATATATATATATATTTTTTTCTTGGACTTCGTCCAGCTTATGCCTCCGAATATATATATATATATATATATATTTTCTCTTTCTATGCCACCCCTGGACTTCGTCCAGCTTATACCTCCATTCCTGGACTTCGTTCAGCTTATACCTCCATAACCCATTTTTCTCCTTCTAACTCTTCTCCCTAAGCATCAAGAGGCAGCCCCTTTTTCACAAGTTAGCTCTCAATATATAGGCTTATAACTCACTCTTAAAGTAGGGCTTCACAACTGAGTTATCTAAGGCACCTTCTATCGTTCTTACTTCATTCAAACCGCATTCAACTTATTAAGGTAAAAAGGCCTCAGAGTTGACATGCATCCTATTTTCAATCGCTCTTACTAAGGGAATCTTACCTTATTATATCACTAGCTCATGCGACACACAAAAACATTAAACCTAGACTAGACCTAAAGACTCCTAATCACGAAAACAAACATTGCACTCACTCCCTCCCCCTCCCACTTCACTCCAGATTGTCCCCAAGCTCTCTTAGTGAAGGGGGAAACGGGGAAGTAAAAACCAGTACACAACAAACACAAAAAAAAACAATACAAAACACGCACAAACTTCTCACACTTAGACCGAACATCGGGCTAAGTGGGATAAGTGCAACAGACAAAAGCCAAAACATGCAAACAAGAACAACTTCTTCTCACACTTAGATCAAACATTGGGCTAAGTGTGTGAAGGCACAACACATATATGCAGAATAAAGCATGTTGGGCAAAGAACATAGATAAAACGAAAAGAAAGAAGAAAGGAAAACAGAAAAGTAAAAGTTACTTGTTCATGGGGGATTCAATTCGGGGTCTGGCCCCCGCAGGAGCGGAGCCAGACTAGGGCGGTACGTAAGGTCGGGTCACCTTTGCTTTCTTTCTTGCCGGCGAATCCGGCTTCTCCTTCTTTGTCTCACTCGATTGCTTGGTCAATGTCTTCTTCACAGTCAGGGACTTTCGGGGCTAGCAAGGGTTTAGACGCGGGTGGGGGACGCTGTGGAGATGAACTTCCCGGCCCTGGCTGGGTGGACACCTTGCTGGGTCCAGTAGTCAATTTCACCTGGGGCGCGGAGCAATTCTCCTTCATCCATTTGGTCACAATCATCATCAATTGGACAGCCTCCTTCATCTGACCACTGTGGGTCGACGACATCCCCACCAACTCCTTCATACTACCCCGTAGGGCCACCATCTCTTCTCTGACCATCCTGATTTCTGATCTCATCCATCCCATCTCCTTTCTCATCTCCTCAACTTCAATCTTGGCTGTAGACTCGACAACTTCTGGTTCTCGCTTGACCTGGGGTTCCACTCGGCCGACTTCGTAGAAACACACCTCCTTCCCGTGCATGTACAACAACCCTTTGTTGAAAAAGTAGTCAACGTTAAAGGCTTCTGGGGGCTCACACATAACCACCTCAGGGCCAACTTGGCGATCTTCAGTATTATGTTTCTCTGAAGATAAGCCCCTAAAAGGTGACACGTGTACATGTGTAGGGAAGGATTGGCAGTCATTTGGTGGCATGCCTGGGCTAACCAGTAGCCTAAATGCACTCTTACACTCGTGGCCATGCACCAAGTAAAGTATAAATCCGCCGTTGTCAAAGCCGAGTTCGCAGTCCCCATGAGATTGTAACTGATGAAGGTCTGAGCAAATCGGAGTATGCGATTCTCTATATGAAACCCTTTTGAGACACTTGTTTTAAACTGTCCCACCTTTGGGTGGGTGATGAATTCCCAAGTTGGTTGTGGTTTTAAACCGGGTGTAAACTTCGGCGCTCCAACCACCCGATCATTCCATAGCCCTTCATCATCCTCCGTATGCGTAAACAGTCCCATTCGGAGGGACCATTCTCGTATACTCATTTCATACTCCAAGGTGAATAGGCGGAAAGTGATGGAATCGGCATCCAAGTCAGTGGTTGGTTTCAAACGGAAAGTAGAAAAAAATTCTCGTGCCAAAGCTGTCGGCACCTCTGTTTCACTGTGTTTCAGGAGCCAATCGAACCCGATAGCATTTATATACTGCCGGAACTCGTCGTCAGAGGCTATTTCTTTCAACTCCTTCCACACATACCTCTTTCCCGATTTTGCCAACTTACCAGAACTACATCTCTCTTTGTACGTAGCAGTTCTTTTGGGGTCCTCAAACTTCTTCATTACTTCCAGTAGATGTTTGGTTAGCCAGACTTCTTCTGGCTCAAAGTTCAATACCTCCTCGGGCTCTTCGATTTCTTCCTCATCAGACTCGCTAGACGAAGGAGGGCCGGCAGGTTCCTTGGCGAAGGGAACCTTAGTTGGGGCCGGGAGCGAAGCTTCCTCATATTTGCTTCCTGCGGTCGTCTTAGCCTTCTTGACCCGGGAAGCAGCATCTTGCTTTCCCTTCCTTTTCCGTTCGGCCGCCAGGCGGCGCTCCTCCTCTTCATCTGCTTCCCCGCCAGATCTAGGGGTTTCTTTCTCTAGCTCACCCTTCGTTCCTAAGTCGTGGACTTCCTCTCCTGCGGGCACAGTGAGATCCTCGATCTCCTCTCTCAAATTCCGTCTGGCCCGTCTTCTAGCTTCCCGTACATTCATCGGTACTTCTGTAACCACCGGTTGATCGTCCAGTTCTATTAACAATTCCAGCCCGCTCTCCTTGGGCTCCGATCCGTCGTCAGTAATGAGGGCTTCTCCCTCCTCAGACAAAATAGGGGTTGCCCCCTCAATGTAGACAGGGGTTTCCCCCTAAGCAACCATTTTCTCAGAAATTAGGGCATCTCCGCCCGCCATCCTTTCTGGGGTCTCTTCCCCAACACATTCGTCAGAAATACCAGGGGTTGCCCCCTCCAACTCACCAACTACTGGGGTTTCCCCCTTTACGACTTCTTCAAACACCACAGGGGTTTCCCCCTCGACTACATCAACAGCAGCGATAATAGGGGTTTCCCCCTCAACAACACCTACACTAGCAGAAATATTAGGGGTTTCCCCCTCGACAGCACCAACCTCAGAGATAACAGGGGTTTCCCCCTCAACAACACCAACACTAGCAGAAATATTAGGGGTTTCCCCCTCAACTAACGTAATCTGCTCCATCTCCGCAACCAGATATGTACCTTGTTCCTATTCTTCGGCCACCGCGACATTTTTTTCTGGTTCGCCAGTAACCGGTTCGGCTTCTGCATGAACGGTAGACGGTTGGGAAATCGTTTCCTCTGGGACTTGTGGCGGTGGTGGTGCGGTGGTTGTCGATGCGGCAGGCGCGGCCTTCCCCATCATTGTTGTGAGCAGGGCAAAAGCTTTCATCGCCTCTTCCGGTCCTCCAAATTTCTGCATCAATTCTGCCATGAAATTCGCCGTGTTGGAATCGGCGGATCCGGCGGTGCTTTCTGCAGTTGATGTGTTCTCCATTGCTCGAATCTGAAAATTTCTCAAAGACTTTGAAAGAAATTACGGTTAGGGTTAGTGAAAAGCTGGGTATCGCGAGAGAGAATTGGGGATTTTTTGAGCGAGATAAAGTTTAGATTGAGAAAATAGAGTATAAGGAGCGAAAATGGTAAAAATGGGTAAGGGTGCGTACGGATGTGCAGGTGGTTGCAGGCGTGACATAAGCAACCGTTCGCCTTCCCATAAAGTAGTATTTGAATTTCAAAACTATTCCACTTCCCTCCCAAACTAAGTTTCTCTGCCCCATGTAAATGCTACTACCGCGATACCACACTTAGGCAAAAACAAAAGAAAATGAAACGCCAGACGTCCAGGTCAAGGATTCAAAAAGTGACAAAACATTTTCCCTGAAAAGTCTGATGTTTTGAAAATATTTTTTTTTGGTAAATTAATTTTCTCTTTTTTTGGTATTTTTTTCCTTTTATAAAAACCAGCTAAATATTTACACTTTCAATTAAACACTCTCTAGATTCCCTGGTTCAGTGAATAGATATGAAAAGAAACATTCCAATTTACCTGACCCAAGAATTCGTCGAGAGTTTTCCCCCACAGACCATTTAAGCGATAATAGAGAGTGCGCGTAGCGGTACTTCCTCCACTACACACAACTCAGAATTATCCCTAAAAACCTTCACCCTATGACCATTCACAAGAAAGGGAGTAGAGTTTGCGGCACTTCCCTGGATCTCCACTGCTCCATTTGCGCGAAGACTTATGATAGTGTAAGGCCCAACCCATTTGGATTTTAGCTTTCCCGGTAGCAGCTTGAGTCTGGACTGGAACAAGAGAACCTTTTGTCCTACTTGTAGTTCCTTGACCTGGAGATTTTTGTCATGCCAAAGCTTAGTCTTCTCCTTATACCACATTGCGGACTCATAAGACTCAAGCCTTAATTCCTCCAGTTCTTGAAGTTGCAGTCTTCTCTCCTCTTCACACGCCTGAGGGTTTATGATAGTGTAAGGCCCAACCCATTTGGATTTTAGCTTTCCCGGTAGCAGCTTGAGTCTGGACTGGAACAAGAGAACCTTTTGTCCTACTTGTAGTTCCTTGACCCGGAGATTTTTGTCATGCCAAAGCTTAGTCTTCTCCTTATACCACATTGCGGACTCATAAGACTCAAGCCTTAATTCCTCCAGTTCTTGAAGTTGCAGTCTTCTCTCCTCTTCACACGCCTGAGGGTTTATGTTAATTTCCTTGACCGCCCAATAGGCCTTGTGTTCCACACCCACAGGCAAATGGCACATCTTACCGAACACTAGCCTGTAGGGTGACATTCCAATAGGCGTTTTATAGGTTGTCCTGTAGGCCCATAGTGCGTCGTCAAGCCTCTTACTCCAGTCTTTCCTTGACGGATTCACCGTCTTCTCTAGTATTGCATTGATCTCTCTATTTGATATTTCTGCCTGCCCATTTGACTGAGGATGATAAGGTGTAGACAGCATGTGATGCACTCCATATTTTTTTCATTAGAGCTTCTATCATCCGAATTTGGAAGTGCGTCCCCTGATCCGAAATAACAGCCCTAGGCACACCATACCTGCTAAAAATGTTAGACTTAAGAAATTTTGCCACTTCTTTAGCTTCATAGGATGTGGTAGCATTGGCTTCTATCCATTTCGACACATAATCTACTGCCACAAGGATATATGTGTTCCCATACGAAGATGGAAATGGACCCATGAAGTCCATCCCCCAAACATCGAAGATTTCACAAACGATTACTGGGACCTGTGGCATTTCATCCCTCTTAGAAATTCCCCATGTCTGCTACCACCACCAGCATTTCTTTTTCAGTGGTGTCATAGTTCTTCTGGGCTTGATTGAGCGTTTTCGATGCATAAAAAATCACATAGCTTTTCCCATCAATTCTTTGACCTAGCACCGCCCCTACTGCGTAGTCACTCGCATCGCACATTATCTCAAACGGTAAACTCTAGTCAGGCGCTCTGATAATAGGGCCAGAGAATAGTTTATCCTTCAGTAACTGAAAAGCTTCCTTGCACCCCTCATCGAAAACGAAATCAACTTCATTATGCAACAGATGGGTGAGTGGTTGAGCGATCCTCGCAAAATCCTTAATGAATCTTCTACAGAACCCCGCATGCCCTGGGAATCCGCTAACTTCTTTCTGATTCGTAGGGTAAGGCAATTTTGAGATCACATCAACCTTCGCTTGGTCTACCTGTATACCCCTCTCTGAAACTACATGCCCTAAGACAATTCCGTCAGGGACCATAAAGTGGCATTTTTCGAAGTTTAAAACCAAATGCTTTTCCCGGCACCTCCTCAACACAATGTCCAAACTTGCTAGACAGGAGTCAAAAGAATTTCCATACACAGTGAAATCATCCATGAAAATCTAGATGCAATCCTCCAATAAGTCCGAGAAGATACTCATCATGCACCGTTGGAAAGGGTCTGGCGCATTGCATAAACCAAACGGCATCCTTCTATAAGCATACGTGCCAAAAGGACATGTAAATGTAGTCTTCTCCTAATGTTCTGGATCTACATAGATCTGGAAGTATCCACTGTATCCGTCTAGGAAACAGAAATATTGTTTTCCTGCCAGCCTCTCCAGCATTTGATCAATGAACGGGAGCGGGAAATGATCTTTCCTACTTGCTTCGTTCAGCTTCCTATAATCAATACACATCCTCCACCCAGTAACAAGTCGAGTGGGAACCAATTCATTCTTATCATTCTTGACTACCTGAATCCCTGATTTTTTTGGTACCATGTGAACTGGGCTGACCCACTCACTGTCTGGAATAGAGTAGATAATTCTCAGGGAGAGTAACTTCAAGACTTCTTTCAAAACTTCATCTCTCATGTTCGGATTAAACTTACGTTGTGGGTCCCTGCAAGCCTTCGCTCCCTCTTCCAACCGAATATGGTGTATGCAAAGATCCGGACTTATTCCTACCAGATCGGAGAGAGTCCATCCTATGGCTTTCTTGTTCTTTCCGATCACGTTCAGCAACGCCTTCTCCTTTTCCTTGGTCAAGTTGCTGTTGATGATGATGGGAAAAGTCTCATTCTCCTCTAGATAAGCATACTTGAGGCCTGGTAGGAGCACTTTCAGTTCTTTCTTCAAAGTACTTGCCTCCTGGGGCAAGGGATTTTTCTCTGTTCCATCAGATATTATGTCTTTCCTCAACCTAGAACAAGCCTCCATGCTCGCCACATGGGGTATCTTCCTTGACATAGCTACTCCTGGATTTTTACAGAATTCCAAGATTGCCTCATCTAGCTCTTCATCTGATAATTCATTTGTGTTCATTGCTTCACACCATCCAGCCACTTCTCTGTCGATAGAATAACTCATCTCTGAATTTTCAATCGTTCCTGCATTAATTCTGTCTCAAGATATTCCTGGATTAAGGAGTTAATAACATCAATAGCATGCAAATTTTCTTCATCAAGAGGTTTCTTCATTGCTTCATCGATGCTAAAGGTGTATTTTTCCCCATTGTAGTCAAGGCATATAGTCCCATCAAAAACATTAATTATGATCTTGGTTGTACGAAGTAAAGGTCTTCCTAGAAGTACGCCACTAGACTCAGCAGATTCATTGTCACTCATCTTTATCACATGAAAATCAACTGGGTAAGGGAAATCATGCACTCTGACTATCACATTCTCAAGCACTCCTTCAGGGCAAATGCACGACCTATCCGCTAGCTGAATCACCACTTTCGTATCTACCATACTTACTCCTACCAGTTTCTTGTAAATGGAAAGCAGTAAAACATTTATCGAAGCCCCTAAATCACACATGGCATGCTCAATTTTTACATCACCGATTGAAATAGGTAAGGTAAACATACCTGGGTCTGTGCATTTGGAGGGCATTCTCTGCTTCTGAATCACTGCTGACACATTCTCTCCAATTAGAATCTTCCCACTGGGTCTAGCCTTTCCAGCTATAAATTCCTTAATGAACTTGCTGAACACCGGCAACTTCAAGGCTTGTAAGAACGGCAAATTAATCTCCAGCTTCCCAAAAATGTCCATGAAGTCTAGCGGTTCTTCCTTCTTTTTCTTAGCTTCCCCTCGACTTGGGAATGGCTTCAGTAACTTCCTTGCTCCAGCAGAACATCCAGCTGAGGGCTCATTAGTTCCTTTTCTTACCTTCTCCCTTTCAAACTCCGGCTCTGGATCTATGAAAAATGGTTCAGCTTCTTTAGGCAATGGTTTCTCCAAATCTCCTGTCCTAAGGTCATCTATTCTCTCGGGACTACTTCCCTTTAAGTTCTCGGGTCTAGAGGTTATACCCCTTTTTCCCTTGCTTCCTGTGGGGTTTGTCTCCTCATTCGTCTTTATCTCTGGACCTTCATACCCCTTTCCGGATCTTAAAGTGATCAGACTGATGTTAGCTCTATCAGGCATCCTTACTGAGGCAGGAATCTTACCTTCATTCCCTCGCATCTCGCTCAAGGAAGTAGCTATCTGTGACATTTGTTTGCCAGCATATCCATTGCCGCATTTTGCTCCTGCTGAGCGTCCTGAAGCTTGTGGACTACGTCATTGTTCGACTACAAGTTGTTATGCATATGCTGCTGAGAACTTACGAGATCATGCACCATCTCATCCAGATTCCTCGGTGTTTTAGAATTGGACTGACTGGACCCTGGGCCTGCATTCGAACCACTTGCTTGATTCTGGCGAATGTTCCCTTGACCTCCCGAACTATTGTTGAACTGGTTTCCTGGCCCTTGATAGGTGGTTTGGAAGTTCCTCTGATGTGGTGGTACATAAGAATTCCCTTGATGGTTTTGGTTCATGTTCCCCCAATTCGGATGATCTCCCTGGTTCCGACTATTCCAGTTGCCCTGCCCCTCTTGATTTCTCCCAGACCAGTTACTCTGCCTCTCTGTTGAGGTACAAACAGAATGTTCTGTTGTGGTGCTGGCTGGCTCTGGTCGTTGTCCGACCATCTAAAATTGGGATGGTTCCTCCAGGGTGCATCTCCTTGTCTCCCTGGATTCTAACTTCCATCGGAATTCCAACTCCCCATTGCATTAACTTGAGCCGGGTACTCTCCTTCCTGGGGTCCATAATATCGCTGAAACTGACTATCTCCTAGACCCGGAGGTTTCTCTTTCTCTTGTGAGGTTGGTGATTTGGTCTTCTCGGTGGCGTTCAACAGTGCTTTCTCAAGCCTGTCGATTCTTGCCTCTACCCTCTCTTAATCCTGCTCCCTCAGCGCATTCACTGAGCCTTTCTTCACAAAATTCCTTGGGCTATTGTATGCCTTCTTCGCCTCAATCAGCTTTCCCAGAATTTCTCTTGCTTCACTTCCTTTCTTCTTTGTAAAATTTCCCCCACTCGAGGAGTTCATCAAATCCTTTGACTCAGTGTTTGCTCCTTCATAAAACAGATAGTAAATCTCTGCCTCAATCATCCTATGGTTCGGGCAGGCATCTAGCAACCCCTTAAATCGTGACCAATATTGACTCAGAGACTCATCATACTCCTGCTTGCACTCCATGATCTCCTTCTTGAGAGCGTTCGTCTTGTTCGACGGAAAAAAGTAATCTAGGAATTCCAATTTAAAGTCCCTCCATGTACGGATAGAATTCGGGGGTAACCTTAATAACCAAGTGTTGGCTTCCCCCTTCAAGGCAAAAGGAACTGCGCGCAAGCGATAGTCCTCCTCTGTTGCGTCATTTGGCCTCTTCTGAATGCTACACAATTTGTTGAATTCATTTAAGAACTCGTACGGGCACTCATTCCTACGCCCAGAGAACGTTGGTAGGATGCCGAGCACGATCGTCTTGATCTCAATGGACCTCTGTCGCGGATTCATAACTATAGCTTGAGCCTTCTCTCCGTCTACATGAGTAGTGAGCGAGCCGATTTCCGGATCTGGATCGATTATGTTCGCCATGGCCCCTATTTCTTCCTCCTCTGTACTTGTTTCCGAAGACGATTTAGGATCCTCCCTTCCTGACAAGTTCCAATCCTCTTCACTTTCTGAACCAAATGGAAATGGATTTCCCGTAGATAATCCCGATCTGGTGGTGACCGTAGATGCTGAGTCCTTGACTTGCCAAGTAAACTGATCGTTCCTCCACTCAGATGAGCCTCCACAGTATCCAAACCGCGAGCCTCTGCTCATAAACTGAAAATAAAGAAAGAAAAATTAAGAACTATGTACGCCAAAATTCTCTAAACACAATTACAAGTTACGCCTTCCATCCCCGGCAGCGACGCCATTTGAAACGTGGTATGTCGTGTGAGTGTGTGTATAATAAATTCCTAGATCGAGCTACCAAGTCTACTGAATCCACTAAACACTAGGTCTAGGAACTCAAGGCGACACGGAAGACTCTGGCTATGGACACACAAACTCTCGCGTTTCAAAGATCCCTCAACCCGTTATACTATAGACTAGTATAGAGCAGTAAGGGGTCGATCCCACGAAGATGGACGCGCAAGAAAGCATCTAGAGATTTTTGGTTAGAAAACGGCTGCTGCCACGCAAACTTTGGTTAAGATATTCTACTTCTAGACCTAGGCACAAAGTTAGACACTAGACCTAGTAAACTGTAAACAACATGCAGTGCTTTAACATCCTTAGAACTGCGGACTTTTAAACTTACTTCCTAGATAGAGCAAACGATTACCAACTATAGCTAAACAGAACACAACTAAAAATTGGGGACCAACTTCCAGAAATATCAAATACGGAATTAAAGCTGCAACTAACTAACAAAGCATCTAACTGACAACGACATGCATCACATCAACTAAATCAAACACGAAGATGGAGAAAACAGAGCATATACCGAGATTCAAACAAAATGTAAAAATTCGGATATCGGAAACTTGCAAACAACCAGAAATAAAACAGATCTACGTATACTAGGCGGAATGAAATGAAAACACGAAAGCTAGGCATAAATCTCAATCACTCTTCAGATCCAACGTCGGAAACTCAATCCACTCCGGATCCAAGCAGTCTGAACCCAACAGCAACCAAAATCAACTCCATAGTTCCCGATTCACCCAGATCTACTTCGATCAGCACCATATTCCAGCAATTTCACCAAATTCATCAACCAACACAAAACTCAAACATCCAACTCAGCAACTACAACAAACGCAAAATAATGAACACTCATAATCGAAATCAACAGAAACTCGTTAATGGCGGAAAACAGAAATTTCATAAACTAAAGCAATTCGATAGAAAACAGGGCCGAGCTCCGAACGGCGAAGCTCGGTGAGATTCACGACAGAAAACTAAAATGAAAGCGATTTAAATTGTTTCTTCGCCCTCCACGAGGATGGTGTTACTCCGACGACTAACTAGCAACCAGTAACCTAGAACTACCCTACAATTTCCCCATCAAAACCCAAAAGTGTGTAGAAGTGAAGTGAGCTGCAAACTAAATCTGTTACTGAGGTCCCCACCGAGAGGATTCTTCCAGATTGCATGCTTCCTTCCTTATATATGTGCGGTAGGATCTTCTAGAAACCTTTGCAGAAATCTCCATTCTGCCCTTCAGCTTCACGATCCCTCCGTCTAGTTGTTTCCTCCGAATTTGCTCACTTATTCACCATAATTGCATGGTCCTTGGAATCCACCTTCTTTGTTCCTCGACCTGGTGAATTCTTCTACACACCTGGCTTAAAACATGAGTTAGATCTTATAATTGTATGAATTCACCCCCTAGACCTGTGCATGAAATTAGCCTTATCAGACCCTATTGTGATTGCCCTTAGAGGAAGAGTTGAGAAAGTCAATGTTTGACTTATTTGAGATGTACTAGAAAGATATGAATGTCAAGGATCAGACACCAACATCAACTACTCAGGCCAATGTTTCAAATGATCTAGCAGATTTCAAGGAAGGCATGTGCGTCCGTTTGGAGGTTATTGATGAAGAAGTGCTAGATTTGTCAGAGATTACCCTCTACAGATGGAGAAGCTACACAATATGTGCCCTAGTGCGAAGAATAGTTTAGATATTCTTCATTGGGCGAAGCTGAAAATTGTGCTAGTCCTTTCTATGTAAGATGGCAAGGAATATCACGACCATCCTCATATCTAGGATAGCTTAAGAGATTGCATTTTAGTACAGGGATTGTATTCTTAGTTTAGAAGTTCATTGACTCCAAACATGATAGCAGCTTTAGATATACACTGAAAAATTGCTTTTGAGGTTTTGTGGGTGATGGAGTACGTACTAAACAAGCCCAACAGCAGTAAAGCCCAAGAAAGAGTATCAGTTCGGCATGACTAAAGAGTTCAGTTCGGCACAACCAAAGAGTTCGGCCCCAGCCTACAGCTCGGTAAAAGCCAACCAATCAAACTCTGCTCTCAGGTCGGCATCAAGCTCTACTCTCAGATCGGCAAAAGCTGCTCGGCAATAATTCAGCAGTTCGGTCTCAGTATTCGACCGAACTGGGAGATAGTGGACTCATGCAGAACCTCCACGACCTCCACTACACCCACGATCTATTTAGTGGTGTCAAGCAGTCATTAACTCATGCAGGATAGTGGACCCATGCAAGATCGCCACGATCTCCACGACATCCACTACCTAGTAAATAGCTGCATGCCACGATCTTGGTCCTTTGTATAAATAGAACCTAGATCAGATAGATAGGGCTACATTCTCTCGATCTCTAGAGATAAAATACAAAATAGCAAGTCTGTATTGTAAGCTGTAGAAAACAGATCAAGCAATACAACTCTGCCCTCTTTTCTTCCCGTGGACGTAGATTTACCTCAGTAAATCGAACCACGTAAATTCATTGTGTCGTGATCTGCCATTTTCCTGCATTCATCACTAACATCAAATTTTCGCCGACTCATCACTGGCGCCGTCTGTGGGAAACAGAGAACCAAATTTGTGATAAAGCGAATTTTTGACCCTTTTTCCACCCCAAAAAAAATGCATACCAGATCACATAACACCCATAATACCGTTCGTGATAACCGTGAGGAAGCTAGTCCAGCTCGCAGGTCTGAAAAACGGCCTCGGGAGACATCTACCTCCGGTTCTCACGAAGAAGGAACAAGCCCCTCCAGGAGTCATCGCACCGAGTCTTCCCAGCAGCCCGATTTAAATGAAGCTGTCAAGCTGTTCTTGGCCGAGAAGCAGGAGGAGTTCTTAACCTTCCTGCAGAAGAGCCAACAGCCGGAGAAGACAACGACGGATTCTCCCTCCTCATCTAGGCATGAAAGTCACTACCGCAGTAGTGACGTGTCTTCCAGGAGAAAGAATCCTCAACCCCGACATGTTCCTGTTCCTTCTCGGTACCGGAACCACAGGAGAACTCCATCTCCTCCGTACCGAAGAGATGTCGGGTTCGCCATGTACGGAGCATTAAAGACTCCGTTCTCGGACGACATCACCCGAACTCCTTTGCCGCGGAACTACCGGACACCGTCAATGACTTATGACGGGCTAGAGGATCCTCATGACTTCTTGGGACGCTATCAATATAATATGGCGAACCAGGGTCTCAATGAGGTCCATATGTGCAAGCTGTTCCCCGAGCTGCTCATCGGGAACGCCAGAAGGTGGTTCGACAGCCTTCCTCAAGGCAGCATTAGATCCTACCGAGATCTAATGGATGCTTTCCACAGGAGGTTCTTTCAGAAAGCGGAAGCCCGGATCACTTCGGCTCAGCTGCTTTCTATACGTCAAGGTCGCGACGAAAAGATCAGCGATTTCCTGACGAGATTCCATAAGGAATGCCTACAAGTAGATAATCTCAACGATCTGCTTGTCATCTCGGCATTCCAAAATGGAATCCTGCCCGGAGCTCTCTACAGAAAGCTCGTGGAGTGCGGTCCGCAAACAGCTCAAGAAATGTGGGACATTGCGGACCAGTTTTCCCGTGCGGATGAGGCAGACCGCCGAAAACGGTCTTTAGACAGCTCATCCCGAGGAGACGAAAAGAAGCCCGAACATAGCGATCAGAGGCTTCCTCGCCGAACTCCTTTTGAAAGAATTCAAAGGGCACCGGTACAAGGCAGATTGGGACCACGTCTCAATCCTGAGAAGCCGCCCGCTCAGTTCGTACCCTTAAACAAGTCAAGAGCGGAAATTTTCGAACTACATTCCGATATGTTCGAAAAACCAAGGCGGATGACGAAATCGGCCGCGCGGCGACCTCAGGATCAATATTGCTCCTTCCATCAAACCCACGGTCACGATACCGAGGAGTGCCGAGATTTGGCTGCAGGTATTGATGTTCTTGTGAAAACAGGAACGTTAAAAAAATACCAAAGCAAGCAGCCGAAAAAGAACAAAAGGCAGAGAGGTGCGAACTGCAATCCTCAGGATCCGAAAAGGCATGAGGATCCCGAAGACGACGACGAGCCGCAATATGATGGAGTAATCCAGACTATTGATGCTCTCCCTGCCGGGAAGACTAAGTCGTCCCTAAAAGCAGAACGCAGAGGTTCCAATCAAGAGGAGCCAACACATAAAAGGCTGAAGAAAGACGAAGTGATTACATTTTCAGATGCCGATCCCGTCCCAGCCATCTCTCCTCACCAAGACGCTATTGTCATTCAAGCCGGAGTGGCAAACAAACTGATCCACAGAGTATTTGTGGATACAGGAGCGTCAGTCAGCATTCTTTTTAAAGAATGTTTCGATAAAATGGAAGTGGATCCAGCTCGGCTCAGTCCGGCTCCACTTCCTCTGAAAAGTTTCGCCCAGGAGGACACCCGCCCTGAAGGTATTATCAGCCTTCCGATCACGGTGGGAAAAGCGCCTACAAGCTCCAATACGATGATCGAGTTCTTTGTGGTGAAAGCTCGGTCCCCGTACAACATCATCCTGGGGAGAGACTGGCTCAACACAGTTCGGGCCGTTTGCTCTACTTATCACCTCACCATCAAGATCCCCACTAAAGGTGGGATAGCGGTCATCCGAGGTGATCAAAAGAGAGCAAAAGAATGTCTGCAGATTGCGCTTAAAAGTGCCGAGCAATCAGTTCGGCACCATCAAGCATAGCAATCACAGCAACCGGAGTCAGAGGCAAGCGAGATGACCGAAGTCACTTCAGAGCCGAACTCAATGACCGTTCAGTTATACGAAGATGATCCATCCAGAGCGGTCAAGATCGGCTTCGCAGGAACGCCTCTACTCCGGGAAAAGACCATTCAGCTCCTCAAGGAGTACAAAGATGTCTTTGCATGGTCTCCGTTGGACATGACCGGAGTGCCCCCCGAGGTAATCACTCATCGGTTAAATATTGATCCTTCAATCCGGCCAGTAAAACAGAAGCAAAGACTCTTTGCGGCAGAAAGAAGCCAAGTCATCCATGACGAAGTCCGCCAATTACTAAAAGCGGATGTACTATTCGAGGTGAAATATCCTTCTTGGGTGGCTAATCCTGTGATGATCAAGAAAAAAGGAGGATGGCGGATGTGCATAGATTTTACCGATCTAAACAAGCACTGTCCTAAAGATTGCTATCCCCTTCCGAATATAGATAAAAAAGTAGAAGCTTTGATCGGCTTCGAAATTTTCTGTTTTCTTGATTTATACAAAGGATATCACCAAGTGTTGATGGATGAGAGTGACGCTCCGAAAACAGCTTTCATTACCGATTTCGGCATTTTCGCTTATAAAAAGATGCCATTCGGTTTAAAGAATGCCGGAGCCACTTATCAAAGGATGGTAGACAAGCTTTTTCGGCACCTAATCGGAAAACAGGTTGAAGTGTATGTCGACGACATAGTTGTCAAAAGCAAAAGTACTTCGGAGTACGAAGACAACCTCAAATCCACTCTCAACGTGCTCCGAAAAGCCAACCTCAAACTCAACCCCCAAAAATGTACCTTTTTGGTAGATTCGGGAAAGTTTCTGGGTTGTTTGGTTTCAAAGGACGGACTCAAGGCAAACCCCTCAAAAGTTCAAGTCGTTCAGAACATGGCAATGCCGAAGTCCATACATGACGTGCCAAGGCTAACCGGATGTCTAGCCGCACTGAATCGATTCCTTTCCCAAGCAGCCGAAAAGCAACTGCCGTTCTTCAAGGTGTTGAAAAAGGCACCAAAGTTCGAGTGGGGAGCCGAGCAGAAAAAGGCCTTTGACGAGCTCAAAAGTTATCTAGCCGAGCTTCCTATTCTCTCTGCTCCAACCGAAGCCGAAGTAATTTTCTTATACTTAGCGGCATCCGATCAAACCATTAGCGCGGTGCTTGTACGAGAAGAAGGCCTAAAGCAGTTTCTCATCTACTTTACAAGCCGAGCATTAAGAGGTCCAGAAACAAGGTATCAACCTCTGGAGAAAATTGCTCTGGCGTTAGTAAATGCAGCAAGGAGACTGCGGCCGTACTTCTATGCTCACAAGATATGCGTCTTAACCGATCTGCCTCTTCGGCAAGTTTTGACCAAGCCAGAAGCATCAGGCAGAATCGCCAAATGGGCCATAGAGCTGGGAGAACATTCAATCGAGTACCTACCTCGAAAAGCCATCAAGGGACAAGCCTTGGCAGATTTTCTTGCAGAGGCCAAGTTCGATCAAGCAATCCCTGTCATTGCCGAACAGAAAAATTCTGCCAATGCCGAACTAGCACAGCCCTTGGAATCCGAAGAAGAGCCGCCGGACTGCTGGAGCGGATTCGTAGATGGAGCTTCAAACAAGATGGGAAGTGGAGCTGGTATTTTACTTGTCGCTCCCAACGGACACGAGGTAACCTACTCACTCCGGTTCCTATTCCCCACTACTAATAATGAAGCCGAGTACGAAGCCCTCCTGGCCGGACTCCAGTTAGCGCAAAGTCTGCTTGTCAAATCTCTCAAAGTCCATTGTGATTCACAAGTCATAGTAAATCACATGTTGGGTACAAGTGAAGCTCGTGACGAGAGAATGAAGAAGTATTTGGACAAAGCGCAAAGCATCAGCCAAAGTTTCTCCTATTTTCGGATAATCCGCATTCCCAGAGCGGAAAATAGCCGAGCAGATACCTTAAGTAAGTTGGCCTCAGATCCGAGCTCAAAGGCGGAAGAATTAATGCATCGAAGCATTGATGAAGCCGAGGTACGTTCAGTATCCAGCTCGCCGAACTGGATGACGCCAATCTTGCAGTATCTGGATCAAGGACAATTGCCCGAGGATAAGAGAGAAGCTCGGAAGATCACGTGCCGAGCACTTCGGTACGAACTTCATGAAGGAGTCCTCTTTAGAAAGTCTTACCTCCAGCCGTTATTGCGGTGCGTAGGACCAGAAGAGACGGACTACATCCTCAGAGAAGTTCATGAAGGATCGTGCGGCAGCCACATCGGAGCTAGAGCTTTAGCTAAAAAAGTTCTAAGATGGGGATATTATTGGCCAACCTTGGTACAAGAAGCAGTGCAGCTCGTCAAGACCTGCCCGAAGTGCCAAATCCATGCAAATATCCCAAGGATGCCGCAGACCGATCTATCCACTATGCAGAGCCCTTGGCCTTTCATGCAATGGGGCATAGACATAGTGGGACCACTTCCTCAAGCTCCTCGGCAAATGAAATTCCTAATCGTTGCCGTGGACTACTTCACGAAGTGGGTGGAAGCTGAACCATTAGCTGCGATAACGAGCTCAAAGGCATTGGACTTCGTCTGGAAGAACATAGTGTGCCGATTTGGCATACCCCACATCCTCATCTCGGATAACGGGACTCAGTTCACCGACAAGACGTTCAAGAATTGGTGCCAAGAGCTGAATATTCAACAGCGGTTCACTTCGGTCTCTCATCCACAAGCAAACGGACAAACGGAGGTAACAAATCGTATCCTGGTGAAAGGGTTAAAAGCTCGGTTAGAACAAGCCAAAGGACAATGGGTAGAAAATCTCCCTCAAGTCCTATGGTCCTACCGAACTACACCCACAACCTCCAACGGTGAAACTCCGTACAGTCTTGTGTACGGCACTGAAGCCGTGATTCCGGTGGAGATCGGCGTACCCAGTCCCCGAACTCTAAATTTCTCCTCAGAAATGAATGACGACGGACTGAGAGCCGAGCTAGATCTTGCCGAAGAAAGAAGAGAATTGGCATGCATAAAAGCAGCCAAGTACAAGGAGCAAGTAGCCCGGTATTACAACCAAAGGGTGAAGAAGCTACAATTTCAAGTGGGAGATCTCGTCTTGAGAAACAACGAAGTAAGCCGAGCAGAAAAGCTGGGCAAGCTCGAACCCACATGGGAAGGTCCGTATCGGGTGTCAGAAGTCCTCGGCAAAGGGTCTTACAAATTGGCTCACATGTCAGGAGAACAGGTACCCCGAACATGGCACATTTCCAACCTCAAAAAGTTCCATTTGTAAGAGACAGTCCGGTCAGTCAGTCTTGAGTCTTGTTCAGTCAATGTGCTTTATTTGGTTTACTTGGTCTTTATTTGTCTCTGTGCGTTTTGTCTATATGCGTTTTGTCTGTCTCTGTGCGTGTCGTCTCTTACAAATGTTACTGAGGTATCTTGTTCTTCGAAGGCTGATCCCCTTCTTAGAACATATACAAGCTAAACAATTGTGAGTCAAAGCTTCTACAGAAGATACAAGACCACAATTCAGCTTAAACAAGCAGTTCGTCTGAAACGAGCTGCAACAAGCCAACGATTGTGAGTCAAAGCTTCTACAGAAGATACAAGACCACAATTCAGCTTAAACAAGCACTTCGTCTGAAACGAACTGCAATAAGCCAACGATTGTGAAGTCAAAGCTTCTAAAGAGGATACAAGACCACAATTCGGCTTAAAAATCAAGCACTTCGTCTGAAACGAACTGCAACGAAAGTCCGATTCTCGCGATAAAACTTGCCTGAATTAGGACAAGGGAAAGTCCGATCCACGCGATAAAACTCGCCGAATTAGGACAAGGGAAAGTCCGATCCCCAAATTAGGACAACGGAAAGTCCGATCCGAGCGATAAAACTCGCCAAATTAGGACACAAGCTTAGTCCGGTCAAAGATGTTTATTTCATCAGACCAAAGACGAGTCCAGTCAAAGATGTTTATTTCATCAGACCAAAGACGAGTCCGGTCAAAGAAGAGTTCACTTCATAAGACCGAGGACAAACATCAACTTACCCCGTACCTTTATTCAGAATGCCGAACTAATTCACTTCGCTTTCCGGGGGGGTAGTGATGGAGTACGTACTAAACAAGCCCAACAGCAGTAAAGCCCAAGAAAGAGTATCAGTTCGGCATGACTAAAGAGTTCAGTTCGGCACAACCAAAGAGTTCGGCCCCAGCCTACAGCTCGGTAAAAGCCAACCAATCAAACTCTGCTCTCAGGTCGGCATCAAGCTCTACTCTCAGATCGGCAAAAGCTGCTCGGCAATAATTCAGCAGTTCGGTCTCAGTATTCGACCGAACTGGGAGATAGTGGACTCATGCAGAACCTCCACGACCTCCACTACACCCACGATCTATTTAGTGGTGTCAAGCAGTCATTAACTCATGCAGGATAGTGGACCCATGCAAGATCGCCACGATCTCCACGACATCCACTACCTAGTAAATAGCTGCATGCCACGATCTTGGTCCTTTGTATAAATAGAACCTAGATCAGATAGATAGGGCTACATTCTCTCGATCTCTAGAGATAAAATACAAAATAGCAAGTCTGTATTGTAAGCTGTAGAAAACAGATCAAGCAATACAACTCTGCCCTCTTTTCTTCCCGTGGACGTAGATTTACCTCAGTAAATCGAACCACGTAAATTCATTGTGTCGTGATCTGCCATTTTCCTGCATTCATCACTAACATCAAATTTTCGCCGACTCATCAGTGGGAGTGACATATGTCCTCAAGACGGGGAAGATGTGCCGGAAATTGTTTTGGAAAAAAACAAGTGACCAATTTAGTTACTCCCTCCGTCAGTCCGTTGTGACCAATACTTGTCATATTTACTTTTTATTATTTTTAGTAATGGATTCCACATTCCATTAATTCATTTTACCTATATTTATTATAAAACTATATAAAAGTAAGACCCACTTTATACTAACTTTTTCAACTCACTTTTCATTATATTTATTAAAGCTCGTGTCGGAGCAAAGTGTGGCAATTAATAGCGGAGGAAGTATTTATTTGTGTGCAATCGTGTAAGATGAAATTTTTACTTATTCTAGTCAAACAAATTACAAAATTTATAGTCTCTCAGTTATATATGTTCCCAAAATAAGTTTTGACATCAATTTGGAGTGAGACTCAATTGGCGGAGAATATCCTGTATGAGAAGCACGATATTAAGTTGAGCAGATCCTCCTGTTTCCGTCTTACTCATGGCGACAACCCCTAAATCCCGAGCCCTCCTTCGGCGATCTTGACCCTCCATCAACATAGCCACCGCCTCCGTGACCTGCCCCTTCCTCACAACAACTCCCACCCTCTCTTCCTCTCCCCATCTCACGAGCATTTGCAACCCCACGCGCACCCCTATCCTCAACACATCCACGATCAGCTTCTCATTCACGAACTACTCCGCGAACATGGGCCACGTCAGCATCGGCACCCCTGCGCACACCCCCTCTATCGTCGAATTCCACCCGCAGTGCGTGAGGAATCCCCCGACTGTGGCGTGGGATAAGATGAGGAGCTGTGGCGCCCACCCATTTATCACCAGGCCCCTCCCCGTCGTTCTCTTCTCGAACCCCTCCAACCATTTCTCCATATTGAAAGGAAATGGGTTAGAATTAGATTAATATGGATTAAGTAATTATAGTTGGGCTACAATTATATTAGTCCATAAGTCCAACCATCATGGAGCCTTAGTGACTCTTCATCTATTTAATGGTTATTTATTCTCCATTGTGGAGAAGAGGAATAGTGTAACAATAGAGAGAAATACGTAAAGCTTTGTAGAGAGAATTCCTAGCTTTCTTCTACGGAGTAATTGTACCGGGATAGTTCCTGCATCGGATTGGATTGCACGTGGACCTCGATAGTAGTGGATTCAACTTGCAGGATTCAATCAATCGAAGAAAACAACACAACAAGTAAGATTTAGTTCTGTTGTGTATTACGTGCTCAACTTACAATATGATTATGAATCTAGATCTGTTATACTTGTATGCAATTTCCGCTGTGCTCATTAGATGAATACAAGAATTCCTAACAGTGGTATTAGAGCCCGAGGCTCGATTCATAATTTGTTTTGTAATTTGATTATATGTGGCGATTTCGGAAATCAAACTTTTATACTTGGTTTAACAGTTTCGACAGAAACTGAAATTAGATTTCAAAGATTAGAAATTAGATTTCAAACTTCAACGTTTCGAGAATTGTTTGAAAAATGGGAATCAGATTTCCACAATTTAGGATGTTAAGGAGAACTGAGTTTTATTTTTCATTGAAAACTATTTTATCATAAACTAGTTTTCAAACTTCTTTTGACATATTTCTTATCTTTGAAACTGGAATTGGATTCCAAGCAAACTTTGAGAATTGAAAATTTGTTCAAAATTTTTTGAAATTAAAGTTTAGAGTAAGAATGGTTTTGGAATCCAAAATTAACGAAATGAAGGGAAAATTGAAATTGAATTTCAATTCAGTCATTTTCAATAAGTGGTTCTAGAAACCAAAACTGACCATAGCCATGACATTAGAACTTGGATTTGGAATTCAATGAATTGAAACTTGATTTCAGTTGTATATAAAACATCAAGGTGGACATGGATTAATGAAGTTGGGGCAATAGACATTCGACGAAAGCAACGAAAAACGGAAGAAGGGCGAGGCTCACGGCGGTCTTCTCCCTCTCAAGCTGTCCGCCGCGTGTATCCGCTGGAAGTTGTCGACCGGTGTAACAGCGAAGGGATCAGCGGCAGGTCGGTATGGTTGGTGAAAGCTGTGGCGGCGGCGTGAAGGCAGCACCATGGAGGGGGCGACTGTTCTTTTCCCATAACCCTAGCGGATTTTAAAGATCTGGGTCGGATCCGAATCGTGGTTTTGGGTTATGGTAGTTAGGCTGCAATTTGAATGGGATGCCACATTTTAGGCTTCATTTCATGTAAAAATGTAACCACAGTGGGCTAAAGTAGTGAAGAGAGGATTTTTGCACGTGTGTCGTGTGCACGTGTTCCTCCTTTCAACAAGATTTATAATTTTCCCACTAATACAACAAATATTATGAAGTATAAGCGGCAAGAGCGGGGTCGAACCACTGAGACTAGGGACCTACTCGAGATTGTTTCTACGACACATTCAGAAAAGTGATCGGCTGCTGCCACGCAACGAGAGGGTTCAGTTTTAACTCCTAGACCTGGGAAATTAAACCTAATCTATTCTATCTACTAGATCCAGAGAACTGAAGGTGCTTCAAATGTAATTGCAATCATGATTTGAAACAGAAAATTAACTCTAGTTCATTCACCAAATTTCCTGGGTCAAGCAAATAAGTTTCCTGGGTCAAGCAAATAAGTTTCCTAAAACAGCCAGACAACAGATCGTAAGAAAAGTAGCAGAACAGATTTCCCTTAATAGCTACTGACAAGAAAGCTGCAACTAACAAACTAAAGTAGATCTGATTCTAACTACCAACAAACTTCATCTTCTTCATGTAACTAAGCTAAAAACAGAGTGAAAACAGAGCATTGAACACCATGAAAACAGAGCAATCTCAGATCTAAAATTAAACATGGAATTAAAGCTTAAACTAACAGATCTAAGCTACTGGGTCTAGCAGAAAGCGGAATAAACACAGATCAACCTTGCATGCATCACCTAAACTAACAAATCTCAGAAATTGAGCACGTGAATAACTAGATCTCAACCTCTAAACTACTGGAAATCATGTAAACATCATGGATCTAAACATCTAAGCCACCAATTGCGAAAAGCATCCAAGAAACATAAGTAAAGAGCATCATCAACAATAAAATAAACACCAAAGCTTCATAAAACCAGAAATAGGTCGAGATCCAAAGGCGGAGTCGTCAATTCCTCCGATGAAACTCGAGATCCAACTACATCATCTCAAAAACGGTAAAGAAAGCAAGGATCCAACGCCGGAGTCGTCAATTCCATCGTCGAAACCATTGGACTAAGCTATGAAATCAGCAACCAAACTAAACTAAGCTAAGAGAGCAGTGGCGTTAAGCGCCTTTGAGAGTTTCCTACCTAAACTACGAGAACGGTAGCGTTAAGCGCTACCGAGAGCTCCCTACCTAAACTACCATAGCGTTAAGCGCTCCCTTTCTTCATTCATGTTGGTCCCTTTATATAGGGAGGCTTCAAGCTCGAATCCCTAGGGTATGCTCTTCATGATTTGACGTTTGTACCCTTAAAAAAGGATCTTTTAAATCTGCTCTGCTCCATTTTCCTCGCCCCGGGTAATTTGTGTGCGTTCCTGGGTCCGGCAGATTTTTCACACACCTGCTCTCCTGATAATTCTCCTTGACCTAGTGGATGTTTGACACTTTTTACTCATTTTCTGCTCATTTTGCATCTGCTCGGTCAATTTGCAGCTTCTACTTGACCCAGCAAATATCTGCACACTTAAGCTCAAATTTGCGCATTATCTCCCCCAAAAAGCATGTAATATTACCAAAAAATAATGCATGAAACGAGCCTTATCAAGTAGCTAGGCTACTATTGTCTAAAAATTATGTGGTTTTTGGTCACTGTAAATTACAATATTAATTTAGAATTAATAATATTAATCAAGCCAATAAATTATTTACTATCATTATTTTGAATAATAATAGTAAATGTGTTTTTAACATTGTTTTAGAATTAATATTAAATATCTGTTTGTATTAGTTTGGAATTGATATAGATTAGATGATAAATTTATTAATTGGGTTAATGGATTAATGAGCTAGAATTTGTTAATATTATTCTTTTTCGGAATAATAAATAATATATGTGCTTGATGATGATTTGGAGTTATTACTTGATTTATAAATTTATTAATTTAGAATTAATATAGATTGGATTAATTTCGTTAATTAGATTAACAAATTGCGATATAGTTGTCATCTGGAAATGATAATATATACTCCACAACACAATATTAATTTGGAATTAATATTAAATTTACAATTACATTGATTCAGAATTGATATAATCGGTAGGTCCACATGTAATTAGAAAATAAAATCTTGTTTTATTTGTTGAGCATTATTTGATATCTTATGTGATAAGCATGCTATTTGATTTATGCTTATATTTAACTATAGTAGTTAGAGATCGTTTTTTTGTCTGGGTAGGCGACGCCCAGTATGTGTAGTCCGTGTTATACTATGTTTGGGTAGGCGGCGCCCAATATGTGTAGTCCGTGTAATACTACGTCTGGGTAGGCGGCGCCCAGTAATTGTTTAGGTTTTAATATTTGATATTAAATTGACAATTAGTATCGCAAAATTATTCCCAATAAATATAAGTCTTGTTTTGAAACAAACGTGTAGTCCATCACAATTGTTTGATGTTCCTAGCCTTTTCGACCACGGGTTTTACGCCCTCGCGTTTACTCTAAATCCACAAGGTGTAGGCCCATTCATAGATGCATGGTTGGCATCGTGTGATGGGGTTGACTTGCTTAAATTATTTTGAATAGCCCTCGCAACCAAAATAATTTATGGACGTATATTAATTGGATTAATAAACCAAGAATTGTAAAATTGTTGTTACAATTGGCTTGGAGACCTACCTAGTGATATTATTGTAGTCATCAGCCTTCGCAGAGGCTACAACTATATAGACTTGGATCTTGGACCACTAAATATATATTTGATATAAATTCATATTTTATGTTTGGGGGAATAACATATGTTAAAATTAGTGGGAGCTAATCAACACAGTAAACCCTTGTTTGATTAGTGATGCGAATGTGATCTTTGTATGCTTTTCTAATTTGCTTTTTTGTTTTATTTTTTGTTCAGATAATATGTCAAACTTATCTTATGATTGTATGATGGAAACAAACAAATTGACTAGGTCAAATTTCACGGGTTGGTAGAGAAACTGCCCAAAACTTAAGGCACAAGGTGCAATGAGTGGGAGCCCAGCTATGTTTGGCATTGGGATAAATATGTCTATTAATAACTCACAATCTCGGGTATTGGATCATGTGCAAGGTCTAATAGACAACAGGAAAGTGAGGTCTGGGGAAGTAGACCTACGTGTTGGAAATGGAGCAAGAGTTGCTGACGGACGCGTGGGAACTTATAGATTAGATCTTCCCTCAGGACGTAGACTAGATTTATATAATTGTTATTTTGTTCCAGTTATTTCGAAGAATGTTATTTCCATTCTGATGTTGTACATTGAAGGTTTTTCCTTCCATTTTGCAAACAGGAGATGCTCGTTTTCTAATAATGGATTGTTTTATGAAAATTCTTTAGAGAATGGATTATATATGCTTGAATGCAAAAGGAATATTCTCAATGTTCAAAATAAAAGACTTAAGCTATGTAATACGGATAATGCTACTTATCTTTGGCATTGTAGACTTGGTCATATCAATGAGAAAAGGATATCGAGATTGAGAAAGTTAGACTATCTAAATTCATTTGATTTTGAATCATATGGTGCTTGTGAATTCTGTCTCAAATGAAAGATGACTAATAAGCCATTTTCTGGGAAAGGGGTGCGTGCTAATGATGTGCTAGAGTTGATCAACACAGATGTGTGCGGACCGTTTTCAACTCAAGCAAAAGGTGGTTATTCGTACTTCATTACTTTCACTGATGATTTGACAAGGTATGGATATGTGTATCTTATGAAACACAAATATGAGGCCTTTGAGAAATTTAAAAAGTTTAAGTGTGGAGTTGAGAAACAACTTGGGAAAAGTATCAAAACTCTTCGATCAGATCGAGGAGGGGAATACTTGAGCCGACAAATTCTTGATTACTTGAAATCACATGGAATTCAGTCTGACTGGACACCTCCTGGTACACCACAAATGAATGGAGTATCTGAAAGGAGAAACCGAAAATTATTAGATATGGTTCGATCAATGATGAGTTTAGCTAGTCTCCCTTTATTTCTCTTGGGTCATGCTTTATTGACTGCTATTTACATTTTGAATAGAGTTCCATCTAAATCAGTTGAGAAAACACCATATGAGTTATGGTATGGCAAAAAGCCTTGTCTTAACTATATGCGAACCTGGGGTTGTACAGCTTTTGTTAAGGAACAAATGAGTGATAAGTTGGAATCTAAAAGTGAGAAGTGTTACTTTGTGGAATATCCTAAACAAACTAGAGGATATGAATTCTACTGCCTTGGAGATCACAAGGTGATAATCTCTAGGAATGTGACGTTTCTTGAAGACAGTTATGTCTTAAAGGAACAAGATCACAACATTGTAGATCTTGAAGAAATTCAAGAACCACAAGATAACATTGAGGATGAGGTATTGTCAAATGGTTTGAACAATAACTCAGTGGGAGTTTTTGATGATCTATTGGGAGGGAAAATTACTATTAGAGGAGACCTTAGAGAAACTCTCGAAGAACCTCCTCAAGACAATGAGATGCATAAAAGACAAGATGATACAATAGTTGCATCACCTCTACCTCAAGAAGATCATAGTGATATTCCTTAACCTACTCACATTTAGAATGAACAGCCCAAGCCAGAAGAAAACGAACTCAATATGCCTAGAAGGATTCGTCGTCCACCTGAGAGACTGAATTTAATGGTTGAGAACCAAGAGGATGAAGTTGATTTAGATGACGATGAGCCTAAGACCTATACCGAGGCGGTGTCAGACACCGATTGAGAGAAGTGCCTTGAAGCCTTGATATCTGAAATGGACTCGATGTACTTCAACTTAGTCTGGGAACTAGTTGACTTTCTAGATGGGGTTTACCCTATAGGCTGCAAATGGATCTTCAAAAAAAAGAGAGATGCAGATGGCAAAGTACAAACCTACAAGGCTAGGTTAGTGGCAATGGGTTATAGTCAACGCGAAGGCATTGACTATGATGAAACCTTTTCACCAGTTGCTAAGATCAAATCCATTAGGATATTACTTGCAATAGCTACATATTACAACTTTAATATTTGGCAAATGGATGTCAAACCCGTATTTCTCAATGGAGAATTAGAAGGCGATGTCTATATGACACAACCTGAAGGTTTTGTATCGAAAGAAAGGCCCAATGCAGTATGCAAGCTAAAGAAGTCCAATTATGGACTTAAGCAAGCTTCGAGGAGAACAGAACAATCAAATCGTTTGGTTTTGTCAGAAGCAAAGAGGATCCATGTGTTTATAGTAAACGTGAGAATGGAAATGTCGTATACCTTATCATATATGTTGATGACATCTTGATTATGGGAAGCGATCGTTCCATGATGCAATCCGTGAAAGAGTGGTTGTCTAGATCCTTTATGATGAATGATCTGGGTGATGTTTCCTATATCCTTGGAATTAAGATCTATCGAGATAGACCAAATATGATGTTAGGATTATCACAATCCACATATATAGACAAGTTGCTAAGACGCTTCTCAATGGAGAACTCCAAGAAAGGTTTTCTTTCTATGGGACATGGCATTATATTGTCAAAGAAGGATTGTCCTTCTAATGACAAAGAAAGAGACAACATGAAAAGTATCTCATACGCTTTGGCCATAGGATCTATTATGTATGTCATGGTATCCACTAGGCCAGATGTGGCCTATGCGCTTAGCATGACAGGCAGATTTCAGCAAAATCTCGGTGAGGAACATTGGAAAACTGTTAAGACTATTCTTAAGTACCTTAGAAGGACTAAAGAATATTTCTTAGTCTATGGTGGACAACCAGAGTTATCGGTGACTGGGTATATTGATGCTAGTTTCCAAACAGACCATGACGACTATAAGTCTTAGTCTGGATATGTTTTTATCCTCAATGGTGGAACAGTGAGTTGGAATAGTTCCAAACAAGGTACAACTGCCGATTCCACCACCGAAGCCGAGTATATTGCTGCATCTGAAGCTGTCAAAGAAGTTGTTGCTTTATTAGAGTTCGTTAAAGAACTGGGTGTCATTCTGAGTGCCAGCAGTGCAATACCTTTGTACTGTGACAACACTGGTGTTGTTGCGCAAGCAAAAAAACCCAGAGCTACGAACATAAACAAGCATGTTCCCAGAAGATATCATCTTATCAGAGAAATAATTGAAAGAGACGACATAAAATTAGAAAGAGTACCCACTGATGATAATTTGGCTGATCCTTTCACCAAACTATTATGTATAGCAAAGCACAACAAGCATTTTGAGAGCTTAGGTGTTAAGCATGTTGGTAGATGGCTTTGAATCAGTGGGAGTTAAAGTTTTATATGTCTTAGAAACATTTTGTATTGAGACAATATTACTTGATCACATCCTATGAAAAATTTTATTTTCTATGGGTTTTGTGCACATATTGGAATAATTGTTTATATGTTTGTCTTTATTCTAAATATTTTTTCCCTTGAATTATGATTGTCGTTAATGGTGTGAGACATTAATGATATAGTATAATTCTAAAATAACTATAACCAATGATCATCAATAATGGGATATTGTTGATATGTTATAGGTTAGCATGGGGTTTGCATCACATTCTTCGAGAATGTAGTTGTTCTCACAACTATGAGATATTAGATACTCGTGATAGACACATGGTATACTTTGGAGAGTATTGGCATACCCTATTATTAAATTATTTGTTAAGTGTCTACAGTTTATTAGTACATGAAGTATGTAATAGTCCTTGGATCTGAGGCCATTACACATTTTGTTTATTGAGTGGTGTGCTTTGACCTTGTACAACGCTTTGCCTCCCCTCGAAGGATTAAGACACTGACTTGTGTTGGGTACATCATAAGATAAATGGAAATGGTAGTTGGGCCAAGAATGAGATTCATTCTTTGATAAGAAAATTGAGCTATTTGGATGACACATGACAAATCTTAGGCTCAATCGGGTGGTTCGTGAATGAAAGGATATTACTATAAACTTTGTATAAAGGCTTGTTTACATAATTCACGTAAACGTCCTTCATATATCGAGCTACGCTGCAACGAAGTCTAGGAGTTTTGTGCAGACTTCGATTAGATCGTCGTCGATAATGAGGGCCTAAAGGGTCACACTATATGTGTATTTTGATCCGCTCAAGGGTACAAAGTTGGAACTGCCTATTATATCTAATGCTAGTCCAAGTGGGAGATTGAAAGGAAATGAGCTAGAATTAGATTAATATGGATTAAGTAATTATAGTTGGGCTACAATTATATTAGTCCATAAGCCCAACAATCATGGAGCCCTAGTGACTCTTCATCTATTTAGTGGTTATTTATTCTCCATTGTGGGGAAGAGAAATAGTGTAACAATAGAGAGAAATACATAAAGCTTTGTAGAGAGAATTCCTAGCTTCCTTCTACGGAGTAATTGTACCGGTATAGTTCCTGCATCGGATTGGATTGCACGTGGACCTCGATAGTAGTGGATTCAACTTGCAGGATTCAATCAATCGAATAAAAGAACACAATAAGTAAGATTTAGTTCCGTTGTGTATTACGTGCTCAATTTACAATATGATTATGAATCTAGACCTGTTATTCTTGTATGTAATTTCTGCTGCGCTCATTAGATGAATACAAGAATTCCTAACACTCCCCGTATCTGCTTATCACCCAAATAAATGGATGCTTGGAAGCCTAGCCCTATCTCCTTCGGTTGATCCCCCCAGCCTGCACTGGCTCCCCTGGCACGCGTACACAACTGATTTTTCCTTCTTCGAATCCAGCCACTCCAGGCACTTTTTCTCCTCGATCGAAGCCTCGTTCCCTCTCTCGAATTTGTCTTTGGAATCCCGGTTGCACGAGGATACCGGCCCGATGCACCAGACCTTCTTGTTCATCGCGTTCCGGTAGCCCTCGCAGCAGCCTCCAATTCGGGGAACGTGTTGACGACGACGCCGTAGGCATTCCGACTCCGCCCGGTGCATTTTCTCCCTGATGTCGTCGAGGTCGGGGAGGGCAACGAAGGAGCCGGGGAGCTTGACGCGAGCTATTTCAACGCGGACGGGCAGGCCCGGGATGAGGAAAGGCTCCCATTCGGATTCAACGGAGAGGTGGGGGCTGTGGAGTTTGACATTGTGGGAGGTGAGGAGGGAGAAGCAGCACATGCCGTGGAAGACGTGGCGCGGGATGTGGAACTTTTGGGCGGTGGCGGAGGTCCAGGAGAGGCACTTGTCGGAGATGATGCAGCTGGGAGGGGGGTCGTGGTGGGCCAGGAAGTGCTCGAGGGGGGGCTGGAGCATGTCGACGGCGGCGTAGAAATGGCTTGGAATCTATCAAAGTGAGCTTGACTGGGCTGAGTTGATTGAGTCAATTCGGCAGTACATATTGTTCATAGTATTGCTGCACTCAAGTCCAGCTTTGCCAGCACCGGGTTTTACGTTATACAGACTTAATTTTAAGTCGTCTGATTCTAGAATAAATAATTTATTAAATATGGCATGTCCTTCCGTCATTTATAGTACTATTTTGACTCATCACAGTTTTAACAAATTTTTTACTCACTGAAGAAAAATGTGGAAATCAATTAATAGAGTGTGGACTCCATTTTTATATATTAGTTTTATAATAGAATGTGAGTGTTATGATTTAATTGAATGCTAAGGACCACTAAGTAAATGAGACTTTAAATTACGAAGCTCTCAAAATCGATTAATCGAATTCATTGTGGTTTTTATATAAAAAGTTGATAGGGATCCGAGTGTAATTTTAAAAAGGTGGTACTCCATAATTTAGTCTTACTATATGACAAAGGTTTTTTTTCTTGCCGATTCTCGATAATTTTCTATGATGAGACAATCTTCTAATATTCTCTATTTCGCATATCCTCTTTTTCTAAACGTACTAGAAAAAATAGAGATGTTCAATTATATACACAAACTTGAGCATGCCTCCATATTTCTTTGGCTTGCCTTTGCCTTTGCCTACACGTTGGTTACTGACATCTACCTATATTTTCGAATATATGTAGGTGTAAACCAATAACACGACTGATTTCGATAATAGTAATTCTCCGTCCCACATAATTTGACCCAGTTTTTCATTTTGGGTCGTCCCACATAATTTAACTCATTTCACTTTTACCATTTTTGGTAGTGGACCCCATATTCCACTAACTCGTTCTTACTCACATTTAATTATAAAACTAATATATAAAAGTGGGACTCACATTTCACTAACTTTTTCAACTCACTTTTCATTATATTTCTTAAATCCTGTGCTCGGTCAAAGTGTCTCAAATTATGTAGGATGGAGGGAGTATCACTTTTGGAATTTACATGCTTTCAACTAGTACAGTTTATACGTATATGCTTTGGTAGGTGTTCGAATAAAAGCTTATTTTTATCATGAGAACATAGAATTTTTTTCATAAAAAAAACATAGGAACTATTTTTCATATCAGAATATAAAACCATTTTCAATCCTTCGTGAAGATATTTGTTAGATATTTTCTGACTTTTGAATGACTCTAACAATAAAGTTTGAATGTTATTTTTTAAATACTACCTCCTCCTTAAAAATAGACCACATTTATCATTTTAGGATGTCCTTTAAAAATAGAACAATTCTATTTAATTAAATTTGTATATGTCTAATGAGGTAGGTCTTGTTCTCCACTAACAATACTTCAATCACCTTTTTTTTATCTCTCTTACTTTTATAAATTGTGTATTAAAACCTATGTTGTTTTAAATGTTCTCTATTTATTAGGGACGGAGAGAGGTGAATGCATTGATTTTAAAGTCATACCGAAAAAATTTTTATTCAGAAAAAGACTCTAATGTTAATATATTCTTAAAACATTAATACTACCTCCGTCCCCCAAATATTGTCACACTTTGACCCGTCACGGGTTTTAAGAAATGTAATGGAAAGTGAGTTGAAAAAGTTGGTGGGATGTAGATTCTACTTTTAAAGTATTAGTTTTATAATAAAATGTGAGTATGAATGAGTTAATGGAATATGATATGAATGATAAACTGTGACAAACTTTCAGGGATGGAGGAGGAGGTAGTAAGTTTTACATCAAATCTTATCTACCCTGAGTAGAATTTCACCGCGGAATCCGGATAGTAAGATTTAAGATAAGGCTAAAAATTATGCGTTCCAAGACAGCAGGAAATTGCGTGATTCGATCAAACTATAGGATATTATATGATGCTATGACGTAGCATAGTCTTTTCCTTAAAATATTCCAAGGCTATGTTGTTGGAAATAATACTTTAATTAGTAACAACCAAAATTACAAAATCTGCATTTGTTAAAATATTTTATTTCGCAACAACCAAAACTACGTATACTTGTCCGGCTCCGCGAATTTGATTGAGGATGATGCTCCATCATCTTTCTTTTAAAATATGTAATCTAGCATTTATTAAATCAGATTATATGATTTACAACTATTATCATTCATATATAGCTGCCATATCAGATGAATTCAGAATAAACGGATCATAATTAAACAAGTAAATATTTAGTGTTTTACACAATCAAATTAAACAAGATACAAAACTACATTTTGTGTCCCACGAGATATGCGATCAACACCCTCCCCTATTACATAGCATCACTTCTAACACCGGCCAACAGTTACTTATTTACAGGAGACAACTAAAAATTACAAAAGGTGAAAAAATAAAGAATAAGACATCACCCTCATGTCTAATAAACTACAGGTAAGCTTTTTTATACAATTCAACCATTTCCCGCCGGGATCAAGTCTTCTCATCTTCTTCGTCCACTCATTACAAGTTTATAACTAATTTCCGCTTCAGTCAGGAAACTTGTCGAATCAGATTATATTCATATAAATAGCATAACCTAAGAGGAAAATGGCTCTTAATCACTACAATGGAACATCATCTGGATCTGCTTCATCTTGATTGATAATTCTACATTTAGGAACTGGTTTCTCTAACATGGATGTCCCCTTGAAAGAAATCATTTGCCAACAGAATTTTCTGTAATTCAAAAGCTGCAAAATACGGTGGATCAGCTAGCAATACACATGCCTAAATAGGTCGGGAGTAATTCTATTGCATACCTTCTCATCTGGTATCTTGTTAAACCCAAACTTCTCTGTCCAAATTGACTTTGCCTCTGTTGCTGGGAGAATAAAACTTTTGACATTCAGAAATGCAAGCAATTTCTCGATGCATGAATAAAGTAGTTGAAAATATCCCTGCAAAGACCATTTAATTACATCAGTACATGTGCAACAGCAAGTTAGTTCTCTATGCAAAAACGCAGCAGCAAATCTTGCTGCAGGTGAATCATGCAGTTGATAGATCAAGTGCTGGCAAGAGAAGTTGATTGGACTACCACCACAATAAATAAAATAGACTAAGAGATGGAATGGCACATGTTATACAGCATATGGACAGAAAATATAGGTGTATTTGTCTTATCAACTTCCAACGAGGAATGTGGTACATAGTTGAGTAGGCAAAAACTACATGACTTGCTTTGAACCACCAAGAAACAAGAACAGATAAAATATCAGGAAATATAGAACACAACATTTTGTGAGTGGTAAACTACCTTTCCCTGATGACCAATACGTGTTGCGGCCAAAGGAAGTTCAGCAATTTCTTCTCCAAAAAACCGAAGCATACCAGCTGATACAACAGTTGAGCTGAAAGATGGCCAAGAATTTATCGATCATAAAGAATATATTATCAATTGATGATATAATACACAGGAGCAGAGATGGTTCTTACTTCACGGTCAAAATAGCACAGTATATCCCACTAAAGTCTAGACCTCTTATATTCCTCCTGACAGAAAAACCAAGAAAGTGTTACAAAGTAAGGCAGGTAGAAGCAAATGGCTACTGAACATACTGATAATAGCTCTAGTCAAGAATGAAATTATGTCTAGTAAAAGGCATATAAGAAGTGCATACCCATAAACCAAAGATGGAATGAAGTCACGTCCAGTTTCTGAATCAACTATAGGGTCAAAACAATCCTGAAACAGTCGCAACAATCAAAAGTTAAGAAAACTTGGAACGGCCAAAAAACTCCACCTGGAGATTATCATTTTTCCTCAAAAACACTGTGGTGGTATGACCAGTCACCATAACTATTTCCCACATCATTTAACAGAGAATATTTTCTATAGGAGTCAATCAATGATTTTTATCCATTAACATGGATTCCAATTTAACCCTGGATATACATCGATCTTGCCATAGTTCCATAAGTTAGGACAACAACTTTACTCCACTAAGAAAATGGAGTATTTATAATGACAACTCAAAAGGTGAACTTTTTACATCACATACTGATTAATTACCCAGAGTAGTGATATCCATCAAAAAAATGAAACTTAAAATTGCAAACATTTACATGAAATATAGCTACAGCCTGCGATAGCAACACTCTGGTTTCCCGAGATGAAATTTTTCCATTCAGAAGTCTCCATCTCACATCAAGATCAGTGTCAAAAACTGAACTCTCATCTAGCTTCTTTCTTATAATGTCCAAGGTGGAATCAGGGAGCTTTTCAGAACCTGCATTCAGTACATTCTGCAGAGCAGAATATATCCATTTGCAGTTCCCAGAGCAGAACCACTTCCCTTTTGGAAGTTCCTGTAAAAGGAGTATAAGGATTTTATAGAAGCAAAAAATATTCAATGCAAAGTAGGCATCCTTCTGCTGAATTCTAACCTTCAAATCAGCCAACTTGCGTTTCTTCAAACAGCCGACATGATATTCCTTTTCGCACTGGAAAATAGGTAAAACCTTATTTACAGTATAATATTCCACATAAGAACCTAAGGAGCAGAAATGAAGACTACCTGATCACACAATATAACAGTACGGGGACCAAAGCCAGACTTACTGAAATCATAGCCCCTGAAAATGAAAAATACCAGCAAATTTAAATGATATTTTTGTTTTTCAGTTTCTTCAATCTATATATGTTTAATGGGTGCTACCTGCAGATTACGCATGCTATAACTTCTGCTTCTTCTGGGTTCTTGACAGTTCGAATGCAACGATTGGTTATTTGCTCAATTGGATCATCAATACTTGACACTCTCCCAGCTGCAACAGCATTGGCATTCCACTCAACATTTTTTTCTCTAAGAAATATGTTCTGGCAATAGGTGCAATACCATTTACCACGAGGTATGCTCGATAGAGATGCACATTCTGCATTAGCACATATGAGAACAAGGTGATGTTATTTCATAAACAAATATGAGAAACAAAAATCCCAAATTAATTTAAGAAGTAGTAAGTAAATAAAAAACAAGAACCAAAAGAAAGTACAGGGCTATAACTAAAAGTGGGAAAAGAACAAAAGAAGTGTACAAGAGAATAAAAGTAAAAAATAGTATGGATAGAACGGAAGACAGGTATTTAGCAATCAGGTATTTAGCAATCAGGTCAACCTAGGAAGTTAACAAGAAATGTATGGATGACATGTATTTAGGCCATCCACAGTGGGGCGGACGATAGCGCGCCCGATGCACCGCGGACGACGGACGATGCGTCGTCCGCGCCCTACGCTTAGTCCGCGGACGATAGGGCATCATCCGCGCCATCGTCCGCCCACTGTGGGCGCCGCGGACGATGCAACGCATTTTCCTTAAAAAATGCGTTTGCCGGGAGTTGAACCCGGGTCAATTGCTTGGAAGGCAATTATCCTAACCATTGGACTACAAACGCTAGTTGAGATATTTTGAAAACTAATTATTAAAAATGCTTAGTGCCTTACTAATTATTTGTTAGCTTCGTTAAAGTAGGCCCCTAAATAGTTTTAGATTTACACGAATTTATTCGCAATAAGGTTATATTTAATTAGTATGATTGGGAAAATGAATAAATAAAATTATGATTAAAAAGTAGAATTCGGTGAAACGAGAATTTGCTTCTTCGAGTTATTAAGATGATTAATTTTATAGATGAAATGAAGGTTTTTCCCAATTTTTGTAGTTATTTAAATATTCAAATAAAAGAAAATGCTTAGGGCGCCCTTTAGGGCGTGCCTTAGGGCTCCCCACTGCAGGTGGAAGGGTAGGAGGATAAAATGCTGACGTGGCAGTGCATAGGGCGGGCTTTAGGGTGCCCCACTGTGGATGCTCTTAGCAATAAACAAAAAAAAACAGTCCAGATTAACATCTTCTAAGGATAACCACCTTTGTGAAAGGCTCTCGGACAGCCATCACATAGAACGAGTTTCCCACCATCTGCGCAGATGATGCACAAGTAATCATTGTCTTTTGAAGAACACTTACGCCCTTTCAACAGAGAGACAGCAAACTCATGGAGAGACACACCATTAGATGTGTAGATATACATATAGCTGCAGAAATATGTAACGTGCTCAGGATTTATGTAAACAGAAAAGTGTGATCAAGACGCATTGATGATCCAAAGAATAATGATAGAGAATAGAGACTGACGGTTTCTGGCGGGAAGCCCAACCAGCATGAGCTTCAAACTGAGATGGGCTAACCTAATCATTGTACGAATGATAAATCAATTTGTCTCCTGAAACAATCAAGTATTTGAGAAGCTAGAACAATATCATACCAAAGTGCTACAGCAGCGGCAAATTATTCCTGGTCCCATTTTATAGCCATCGCGCAACTTCTACAAATGCACTGGAATGTTAAAATGCAGAAATAGCACAAGGAGACGTTAAATTTAACATCAATGTTAACCACCTTGCCATTAGAATAGTAAGCAACTTCAGTTCCATCTGGCAATCCATCTTTCTCGAAGACCAGCTTGTGCATCATCTGATCCCTGGTAAAACAAATTACATCATAGTCGTTTAGTATGTGCAAAGGAATAACAGAAAAGGTGCACACGTCATAATCAAAGCTAAGTGGACAGACTTTTTAGTTATCTTCTTTGAGGAACTTTTTGAGTTCCCAGAGAGGGGAGGAGATGCAATATTTGAGGACTTTGAGAATGATGCAGTACTTGACAACCTGCAATACCAAAAGAAAAAACTAAATAAGCCCTAGTTACTGAGTTTCATATCATATCAAATACATCAACGAATAGCTATATGCACCAACTTCATAAGCTTCTTTTTCGTAGTCTTGTTCCTCAGTAAGCCATGAGAGGAAGTACTGCCATTTAAAGTTAAATCCGATAATGATTTGGAATATGTCATGATAGCACTTCCAGGAGGCTTTAAAGCAGTAGCTGATAGTGACAGCCTGAGTATGCCAAACAACAGAAGGAAATTGTTATATGTAACATTCTTTCAGAACAAAGCAGTTAATGAGCATAAAATCTCCCACAATAGAGAGAATAAGAAAGCCTAAGAGCCCGACATCTTAGTTATCTTCACTTGGCCCTTATTTCTTGTTGCACCACACAATGAGGATTTTTCTGATGATTTTGTACAGGCCTTGAGCTCTGAATGCCTGGAAATGAGCAAACAAATGCCATATCCTTATTTTCTTTTCTTTTCAGGAATTTGTAGGAAAAGACAATCTTAATCACTAGAAGGTAAAAAAGATACATACTTTCTCTTTTTTATTCCTCGACAACCTCTTTTTAGGGGACCGCCATGTACTTCACCATTTTCAGAAAGTGATAGACCTAATAATGGCTTTAGAGGTCTGAAAGAGAAACCAAAAAAAAAGTAAAAACAAGAGAACAGATTTATAACAAGATCATAAACTTTTGAGCCAATGAAACTCAACAATCACTCCAGAGTTTTCAACAGTTCATTAAGAATAGCAATGAGTAGATTTCACACAATCAACATTGAGTTTTTGAGGGAGAAATGTATAAGCAATGATTACTCAGAAGGATATAGCACCTTGATTTCACACTTTCTGCATCGAAATCTGAATTTAGAATAACCATGCAAGAATCACAGAGTAGTTCCACCTTTGCAGCAGATGTCGCAAGAAATGACCCTGTAAGAAAGAAAAATAAAGCTGTCTTTTTTAAGAGAATAAATTAGTTGTACCAGAAGATACAAGAAATTAAGCATAACAACTATCTATATGCATGTATGTATATGACTATGAACAAATAGTAGAAAAGAATTAACAAACCATATTGCTTACCAGAACAGTTCCTACAGATGACAGATTCCTTCAAGGGAATAGGGCCTATGAAGTTCTGTATTGTTTCTTCTAAAGTTTTAACAGATGATTTTCGGCATTCTTTGACCACGTCCAGGAGGCTCTTCCCATTCTCCAAGCATATATATTGTGATGCACGTCTATATGAATTGCAGGCATGTATCTCAAATTGGCAGGGTGGAACTACCTGGACAAAATTAAGAGAAAAAATCAGGCTTCAGTTGATATGTAGTTAGGTACAGTGTACAAAAGATGACAAATTCAGATTTTTGCTGCATTGGCTACAAAGAAAACCTCAAGATTAGTACCCACCCGTACTCCCTTGCAGAAACTACAAGAACACAGGATTCCAGCATCTTTGATCGTACCACGTAGTGGGAATCCCTGCGATGATGTTATGATCAGTTGAGAATCCTGAAGAAAGCTTTGCATATTGATGGTGCTCAAGTTTATAAGAGAAAATAACATGGAGCTGCTAGATTAATATCTTAACTAGCATTCAAACAATATCAAGACAAAATAAATATTTGAAATGTTAAGAAGGATATCCCTAATCCATGACCACAAACAAGTTAACCCAAATGTACATGGTTAATCAGACCCAGTGTCCAGGATGTCTTATTCATATAATATGTTGACCTAAACTTTATTTATGTATTTTCATCACAGAATTTTTTTGAGAGGAAGCATCAGGGGGCGTTGATGCCAAACCAACATCCCTAAGTTTGATTACAAAGATGCACTCGCCTTTGCCTTTCCATCACATTCACTTAAAAGTAATGTGATAGGCATGGTCTGACATTATCACAATAGCTAAATAAGTTTTAACCAAGTCACTATAGATGATATAAACAAGTCAAACTTTGTCCCTTTAACAACTACAATCCTCAATGACACTTGTAAAAAGAAACAGAGTTTCCATGACAAGCATCTAATGATTGGCTCAGCCAATCAATCTTATTCCTTAATCATCAACACTGCAATCTAATCCTCGGCAAATTGATGGCATAGGTTTTGTAGTTGATAATGAAGCACATAGCATACCCAAACGACCCAAATTGAGAAAGACAGCCGATTCAGGTAACAAACCACAGTGCAGGATCCAGTTAGGCAACAACCATGGAAGATTCTTAATATTTGAAATTAAAAATCATATTACATGCAGAAGGAATAGAAATTGCTGCTCAACAAATTTACACAGTTTGGATGTTATTTTTTAAAGGAAATAATAGTAATAACGATAATAACAACTACAACAAAGATGGTTTTAATATATGAATTACTCCTTGTAGGGGTCAGATTCTTCCCTTCTTCTCTGATGGGTATAATGACAGTTGAACTATGGCTCACTCACATCCTCTTCCTACTCCCAACATCTCTCTCTCTCCACGATCCCTTCCCATCCAGAGCAGCAAACCACCCACATAATTTTTATCTTACATCAAGAGAATCAGATTTGCTAGAGCAGAACATATAAATCTATGTAAGAATTACATCCTGATGTGCCTAATGCCAATAACCATTTAGTGATGACGACAATGAAATGACACTGATATTTTTCTAATGCAGAATATACAGAGTTATGTAAGAATTTAAGAAATATGCTCTGACTTGCCTAAATCAATTAATAATGGCAAGAATGAAATGAACTGACAAAATACTGTGAACAAGAACATGGCTATAGACATCCAGAAACAATGGAAACAATAATAACAGATCAAAAACGGAGGAAAAATAACAAAACCAACACTACCAAAACAGAAATTAAAAAGAGCAATCTAATATCAGTATTCAGTAACACCATATTAGTAGAATTAGTCGGAAGTAGTATAAGTAACAGCACAACAGCAAAAGAAGTAGTACTAAGAAGAGTTATTATGGCTGATCTAAATACCCTCTTGCCACCATTGTAGAAAACTGGATATCCTTCTAGCAGCCCAGTCTCGAAGAGCTCCCTAACTGTCGTTGGCCGCCCCTTTATAAGAACTTTCTTAGACATCTTCATCTCCATTTTCTTAGTCTTCGTACTACCCAACAACCCCAATTCTTCACTCATCGATCCGTCTGCCTCCAAGATCACCGTGTCCGTCAGATTACCTAAATTCCCATTCTCCATTTCAGAGTCAACAAGCTCAGAGCGCATAAACCTCCGTCTCCTCGGTGCCACCAAATGAATGGGCGCCTCTTTCACTTCAATCTCCATCATCTCCCCGTCGCTCTCCCCTCCCAAAAACCCCAAATTACCCCCGACTTCAACCACATTCGACGCATGACCACCATTAACTACGACTTCATTTTTCAAACTCACAGCATCCTCCACTTTAACTGATTTTGCAGAATCTCCCCCAATTTTAGCCGCACAAGAAGTTCTATCCACACTTCTACTCTTCAACCTCTTATTCCTCGTATAAACCGCGAAACCATTTGCCTCACTCGGCCTCACCCTCGGAACATAGCAGTGATCCATCCAACTCGAACCGTTCGATTTGGGTGAGTTCGGATCTCCTGACTCGGTTCTAGGTTCAGGCTTAATCAACTCACTCGGATACTCGATATCCAAACCCGATTCGGGCTTCATTGCCGTTAATCCGCCTCTTTCCTCGGATTCTCAGAATTTGCTGATTCTCCGCTCGCGAACGCTGCAGCAGCGGACGGAGGAGACTCAATTCTGATTATGGATCTGCGCAAGTTAGATAATTCAGTTGCATGCATAGAAGAAAAGAAAGAGGGTTATATCTGGAGTTTGTTTTGTGGGATGTGAAAGCAAACAAGAGAGAGAAACCCTACGAAGTGAGTGAGAGAAGTAAAAATGCACAGCGACAAAAGAATCTTTTTGGTTGGAAATTAAAAATGACTGTATATTTTTTCTGATCCAAAATTGTTTTCCGATGTTAAGTTTTATTTCTGTTTATAGTTACTTTCATTATTTCATTTTAAAATGTTCCAACTTATTTAGAAATCTGTCAACTTATATAGATTATACTACTCTCTTCGTTTTATTTAAAGTAAAGCGTTTCTAATTCGGTATGTGATTATATATAGTGTTATTTTGTGAGTAACGTGGAGAGAATAAAGTAAAAGAGAGAAAAAAAAAATAGAGAGAGTAATGTTTCTATATTTAAGAATGTGTCATTTAGAATGGGACATCCCGAAAAGAAAAATGTGTCACTTAGAGCATCCGCAATGGTGTGAAGAGCATCCAGACGAGGCCTTTTCATCGTCCTCGTCTGTCGTCGTCTGACCATTACAAGTCGACGGACTATCTTCCGGACGAGTGAGACGACCAAAATTTCGGCCGCGGACGACGCCTTGTCCGTCGCTCGTCCGACGCGTCGTCCGCCCATTGCAGACACACGGATGACGCCGGACGAGGACGAGCGACGCATTTTTCTTTTTTTTCAATCTATAAATACACCTCATTTTCACTCATTTCTCACACAACATCTCTCAAATCTCAAATCTCAAATAATTTCCCACTCACTCTTTCAAAATGTATCCCGGCGAGGATATAAAATTATTTCCATTGTAACTTTTTTTCAAATTAAGTAATGTATGTTTTGTATTTAATTTAATATTTAACTTTGTAATTTATAATGTATGAAAACAAAAAAAAACATTTAACTTAGATTTGAAGATCATAAACATTAGTTTGAGTTAGCAATATAACACACCTCTAGACGAGTCATGTTAAAATGCATATATCCAGTCCACTACTAAGACCAATCCTACACCATTAGATCTTAAAATAAATGAATGAGATTAAAGCTCACGGATTTCAATAAATATTAGATAAAATATTAACAAAAGGGTAAAATAGTCAATCTAATATAACATAGTAAAAATTTCTTGGTTTTTTATATCAACATAGTATATTACAAATATCAAAACTGTGACATGAGACTTTCAACACAACTATCTGAAAATATCAATACAGTTTTATTGATATTGTAATGCATTATGTTGAGATTGTTTGATGTATTTATTGATATAAATTTGTTTATCAACGTATACGAAAATTAAAATAAAAATTACTATAAAATTTCATTATCCGATCATCGTAGGAACATATGCAATTGAGATATCGTTAGAATCTTTATGAAATTACCTTTAATTTGATATATTTTTTACGAAAAAATAATTTAAATCGAAATAGTTACGTAAATTTAAAGTTTTAAGATGATTTTGAGGAGAGAGAAAGTGATTAGTTTTAACTACTATATATAAAAATTGACATTAATACCCTTTAAGTTTATTTAATTATTTTTTAGTTTAAAATATAATTTACTTGGCATAATTTCAACCACTAGATCTCCTAATCTAATGGCCAATATTTAATTTTAACTTGGGATTGCTAAAAAATTAGCAATTGATCTCAACTCTAATTATATAAACCTTATGTCATCCACGTCATTGTCTCAATACCGTCTCAATATCGTCTCATTCTTTAACTATACATGGGCCCCACTGCACTTTTTATCCCATCTCTTAACTAAGAGACAGCAGCTGCAACTCTCCATCTCTTAACCATCTCATCCCTTAACTATTCATTCAATTTCATTTTTTATTTTATTTCCAACAAATTCAAATAATATTTCATTGAAATATTAAATTAATACTAATAATTCATAAAATCATTAAAAACCATGAAAATTACAACATCCGAAAATACGAAAAATACATAATTGAAACCACGAAAATTACAACATCCGAAATGTTTTGAGATGAAGAATGTAGAGTGCTTGAGTGGGAATAGAGAGTTTTTTTGTGGTAGATAATTTGTGGGAATGATTTGATATTTATAGAAGTGATTGGGGGCTTTAAAAAATAGAAAGAAAAAAATTTAAAATATTGGAAAAACGGCTATAAACGGGTAGTATTTTTGGAGGATTTTTTATTTATTTTTTGATTTTTTTTCAGAATTTAAAAAAAAAAAAATCTACAGATATTAACGAAGCCCACTCGCGGGCCGGAGAGTGGGCGTCACGGCCGCACGGGAGCTCGCCACGTGGCCAACGCGCGTGGCGAGCCAGCTCGCCAACATGCTCTCGGCGGAGGGATACGGGACGAGACGGAGTGACCGCATCGTTGGCTCAATGCTGTCTCGTCTCGCCGAGACAAGACCGAGCTGGCAACGAGCCAGCGCTGCGGATGCCCTTATTCTTTAAGATGCATTTTCCAAATCAGTATGAGATAGGTTTCACTTTATGTCATAATTCATATACCATGCATATTTCATTGAGCTTATTGCCTGTTGATGATTGAATAGGAAAATTGAAGAATCTGTCATCTATCATAATCTAAATTGCAAGTTGGGTGAAAAGTTTTTGATGCCCTTTTTGGAGAGAAAATGGAAAGATAGAGTGTCTTTTATATTACTTTATTTTGAGTCTTTCAAGCAATTTCTAGATATGAAATAATTAATTAATTAATTTTGTCTCCCTAAAAATATTACTTTACAAGATAATAGTTTAGAGTTTTCTTAATAATTTTGTTTTAAGAATATTCTCCTGTATTGATATTCTTTTAGTTTTAATATTTTTTTAAAAAAACATGATAAAATTATTTCCTTTTCACAATTTCTAATAATATGTAAATGTTTCATCCCATGAACTATGATGCAATTTGTTGCTTTAATTTCGAATTGGTTTAAATTTTTTGTTTAAGTTGTTACTCCTTTCATCCCAAGATAAGCGAAACATTTCTTTTGGGCACGAGATTTAAGGAATAATATGTAAAGAGATAAAGTAGAGATAAAGTAAAGTATGAGAGAAAAAAATTGAGAAGTAAGGGAATCCGCAACGCGTCTCGCCCCCGTCTCGGTTTCGTCTCGGAGAGACAAGACGGCAGCGAGACGGCGATGCAGCCATCCATCTCGGTCTCGTCTCGGCGGGCGTCTCGGCCCGGAGGGTGGGTTGGCGAGACGTCTCGCCACGCGCCACGTGGTGAGCGCTAGCGCTAGGCGTGACGCCCACTCGCCGGCCCGCGAGTGGGCGTCGTCATGCTAACACAATAAATAATTTTTTTAAAATTCAATTTTAATAAATAAATAAATAAATAAATAACGGTAATATTACCGTTCAACGGTAATATTTTAATTTTTAATTTTTTTTCTTTTTTTATTCTATAAATACTCCTCTCTCATTCTCATTATACACACAAACACACATCTATTCTTCTCAATACATCTCTCTTTTCTCTCCAATTTTCATCTCACCTCTCCAATTTTCATCTCAAAATGTCCGGCGATGGAAACTCTGGCGGCTCCGGCGGCTATGACTTGAATACGTTTGGCGACTGGGGGGCATGGACAATGTCTTGGGTGCTTCCGGTTCCAGTTCGTCGACGTCGGACACCCAAGGCTCGTCGACACCGGCGGCGTACCAACCACCCTATTTTGATGTGGATGCATACTCTCGTCCCTCCGCCCCGAGGTATGGGCAATCGCAGGGATTATCCTAAATTAGGGAGGATTTTCCGGTGGAAACTCCGGGGGTCGCACATTCGACGTCGTGGAGGAAGAGGAGGAGGCGGCCGAGGAGGAGGAGGATGTAGGCCGTCATCCATACAGCCGCAAGGACACGATGACTCTGTTTAACCATTGGGTCAGCGTCTCGTATGATCCCATCGTCGGGAATCAACAAACCCGCAAGTGTTTTTGGGAAAAGGTCACCGACACCTACAACGAGAACAAGCCAAAGGGGTCCCGCCGCCGCACCATGAAGACGCTCCGCAGTCATTTTGACCGAGTCGACAGAGATGTCAAAAAATTTTGCGGGATCTGCAAGAATGAAGCGACGAATTACCAAAGCGGAGCCAGTGGAGCCGACATTCTGAGAGCGGCTATGCGAGTCTTTTTTTACGACAACAGCAAAGAATTCAAACATGTCGAAGTTTGGGAGACGGTCAAAGACGTTGAAAGGTGGGTTGGCGGTGTCCAGTCCAGCATGGGCTCGAGCTCGAAACGCACGAAGCACACGGCGAGTGGCCAATACTCGTCTAGTGAGGGCGGGTCAGGCAACGCCTCACAAGAGGTTGAGGGTACGACCACCGATGCAGGGAGCTCCTCTAGTGGGCGTCGTCGGCTGCAAGGGACCAAGGCGACCAAGGCGGCTAGAGGGAGGAGGGGCCGAGGCGAATCAAGCCAGGCGGGCTCGGTCTCAGGCTCGAACACCCTATTGTCCATGAACTTGACCGCCAAGATGGCTGACACTTCCCGCATGACGCCTCCCCAATATCAAGCCCATCTTGCCGGAATTGAGTATATGGCAAGACAAATTGGTATTCCTCCTACAGGTGGCTTGAGTGCACCGCCACCGCCTTCGGAGGATGATTCGTTGGCGGAATAGTTTTTAAGTGTGTAATTTTTAATTTCTAGTATTTTAAATTATGTCTTATTTATTTATTTATTTTAGATTTTAATTATGTATTTTTTTAATTATGTGGTTTTTTTTTTATTTTTTAGGATTTTAAATTGTAATTTTATTTTATTTAATGAAGTGTTTTTTTATTAATTGAATTTGTTGGAAATTAAAAAAAAATGAGATTGAATGAATAGTTAAGGAATGAGATGGTTAAGAGATGGAAGGATGCAGGTGCTGTCTCTTAGTTAAAAGATGGAGTGAAAAATACAGTGGGCCCATGAATAGTTAAGAGATGAGACGGTTAAGAGACGGATAAGAGACAGCGTTGCGGATGGCCTAAAGAGAGAAAAAGTAGGTAGAGAGTATGAGATAATATTTTTTGCTAAAAAGGAAAATGACTCACTTATAGTAGGACGTCCCAAAAAGAAATATGACTCGATTATCTTGGGACGGAGGGAGTATATATACTATTTCTTAATTTTATTTTTGTGAAATGATATTATTTCTCTTTTTAACTAATTAATTGGCAATGTAAATTTAGTAGTACAAGAAAAATTATTTGGATCGCGAGTGGCCGTTAGAATAACTATATTAATATGCATATATAATTACTTTATCATATACTCAAATAATATCTGTGCCTTAATTAAAATTTATTAATTATTATTGTTGTTTTATCATCATCAGTATAATATAATAAAAACAACATTTTTTTATAATATTAAAGAATTTAACTTATGTGGTACCTGGTAATATTTGTTAAAACATTCATATGTATATTGAATTTCTAAAACTTTTTGAACAATGAATTTTGTGAAAGTGTGTTTGTTTTGTTCGAAAAATATATACAAGTTATGTGCATGTGTTGCTTTAGTTCTTGAACTTATTTAATTTTTCATTTGTAATGATCTTATATAAGGATATTATATACAATTTTTTATATTTAAAGTACACAATAGTATTATTTTATTATTTCTCATTCATGTTGATTTATTATAAGAATGTGTAATCAGTATGCGAAAATTACTTGGCCCTTGCATAGCACGGGGATAACACTAGTACTTCGTAATTATAGAACGACAAAATAATTTATTTTATGAAGAGGAAAATCTACCGCCGTTAATCGTTATTGAAGTACGTGCTGGATAAAAAACAACAAACGTCTACAAAATGTGTAAACCTTACTTGGAAAGTTAATTATGAACAAAATTCAGAAAGAATTGTGAACTGATTAGATGCAAAGATATACTATTTGGATTACGTTTCTTTATAAGTAGTATGCAAAAATGGGAACTGGATTTTAAAATATTATACTACTAGTATACACCAAATTAAAATCATCTTGAAGAGGGACTCTTCGTAACGTGAGATCAGGATACTCTTGATGACGTCAAAGTTAACTTTTTCTTATAGCCCTAAATTATCCGACATCCTATACTTCAAAGGGAAATGCTATGTGACCACATTATGGCTGGCCATAATAGGATATTTTGGTCAATATACATACCAAACAATTAATAAATTAATAAAATTAGTCTTAGATAATTGTTACTTTTAAGATAAACTAAATTCAAGTAAATAAGCATTAAAGGTAATAATATTTTGTTTTTATGGCCAGCCACATTAAGGCCATTTAGCACTACTCTACTTCAAAACCGCATGCATGATTGAAAATTGTTCCCCATTTAAGTGATGTGTGCATTACATGAGTTATCCACAACTCTAGAGCACTACAATTAGCTAATAAAAGATCAGTTAAGTGATTGGAAATAGCCGGTATAGTCGATTAGGATGGATTAAAGAGATCCCTTTTAAGTTATTGTTAAGCAAAAACTAGCAACTAAATCAAGAAAACAAGGAGAATAAATATTAGTAATGAACTTATTTTCTTGCCTTAAAGTTGTTGACTGCTGCAACGGTAAATTAGCAAAAAACACACATTATTATTACAAAAATCTAAAACCGTGCGCGCTACAAAGAAGCAGCATACATTTATTATAGTAGGAGTAATAATCTGCTTAACCCTTGAGATTGGAGTAAGGGGAAGATGCCAAAGGATAGAAGTTGCCCTATAAGACAAGAAGCAGCCCACCACATTCAATTTCAATCAACCCAAGACCGGCCCGGCCGTTTGCAGCATATTCGGCGTGCGATCTCGACGGCGGCTGCCATGGGCAGCGGAGCAGGAAGATTAAGAGAGTTTGATGGAGAAAACTGGTGTGCGTGTTATAAAGAAGAGAGAAAGAGCAATAAAAGAGCGAGGTGACTAAGTAGCTTTTGTGTAAAGTAGGAACCAAAAAGGAGGCATCTTCCTTGGATATGCCATTGGCATCTCAATATTCACACACGCACTTATAGTCTAATTTCACTTTTTTTTAGTGCATTAATTTGGTCACTTTGATTAATTCCAGCTGCCGTACATGCAGTGTCTCCCCCTTTTTTTTATACACCGAATTAGTTAAAGGCTGAAGAACTATGTCACCACTACTTTTTATTTAACAAATAATGGCGTCATAAATTCGCCAATAGCAATAGGGATTAGGGGTTTGTAATGCATAGGTTGCTGAGTCGAGATTTGAAGTTCATGGTTAGTGACATAATCTCAGAATCGGATTATTCTTTTATGCTTTATTGATTGTTTCAAGACTAACACATTTTGGCCTTTAGTATCCACATAAGACGTATGCAATCCATTACATTATTATAAATAATTACGCTAGTTGTACAGTTTAAAAGTTTGAAAACTAAACAACGATTCTTGAACGTGCAACTTGCCATATATTTCATTTTTATTCCGAGTCTGTAATGTGCATACAATACACCTCTGCGACACCATGGCTTATTACTTACTCCTATATGCAGAAGCAGATTTGCTGGTGCATCTACTACCTTACTATAGTGGTTAAGAGAGAGGAGAAATTATGAGTGATGAGCAGTTGTTGCATACATTGATACTAGGGCCGGGGCCGGGGCCGGGGGAGTCATGAGAACCACCTGTTTCCAGTCCTGGTTGCTCTGAGCTTCATGACAAGATCCTCGCGTTGCCCCTCCACTTCCGCATACTTAAGACTCATCTCTAGGTAGCGCTGCTTCAGGTCCCGTAGCTCTGTTTCCAATGACGACTTTGTTCTTTCATACTTGTCTCTACCCCCATTCTTCTTCTGCCTGCAAACACACAGTTGATCATTTGAAAAGCTACGTTTCTTTCATGCACGTGCCTTGAGTATACTACTGTATACATATTCTTACCTCTCAGCAGTTTCATTCTCGACCATCTGTCTCTTTGTCGTGCTATCCACTCTGACAGCGAGAGGATCTTGATCATTGAAATCTAAATTATGAGCTACCTGAAAGGCGGGAAGAGCGATAATTAGTGAAATTATTGAAGTCTGTGTGAAAGTGTGTCCATGCAAACTACTGGAGCTCGGCTTCTGAGCTCGGAAATGAAGCTCGGCTTTGAGTCCGGTTGTGATCGAGTGGTGGAGCCTCGGCAGCTCCGAGAAGAGATCAAGAAATAAAGCTCGGCTTTGAGCTAGCCGAGAAAGGCAGTTCGGTTGATAACCGAGAAAGGCAGTTCGGTTGATAGCCGAGAAATGCAGTTCGGTTGCTAACCAAGAATGGCAGTTCGGTTTTAGCCGAGCAGCGGTTATAACTAACTTTGGGAAATAGAGTTAGTTGGATTTTATTTCTTGATTGCATCTTGTATAAATAGCTCGATAGAGCTCAGTAGTGAGAGACGCAGAACACAGATTACACACACAATAAGAAGAGAATTCTTGCACTAGCTAGCGTTTGCTTAGAGTGATAGATTGTGAGTGTGAAGTTCTTGTATTGAGAGTTCCATCAATAAGATTCCGGTCATCTTCTCCGTGGACGTAGGTGGATTATCACCGAACCACGTTATATCGTTTGCGTGCTTTATTTCCTCGTTCGTGCGTGTGTGAGATCGGCGGTATCACGACCCAACAAGTGGCGCCGTCTGTGGGAAGACTTCCACGATTTGCCGATTGATTGGTTTCTGGGTGAGTTCGTGTCTAGAGGTTCCGTTGTATAAGCTGATCTTGGCGATTGCCCACCGCTCGTTTTGAGAAATGTCTACAGCCAAGTTCGAGGTGGAAAAGTTCACCGGGAGAAACGATTTTGGGCTGTGGAGGCTGAAGATGAAGGCCATCTTGATGCAGCAAGGCCTATGGGATATCTTGAAGAATGAAGGTGACGCTAAAGAAGGCAAACCTGATGCTGATGAAAAGGAGAAGCAAAGGCTTCAAGATATGCAGTATAAGGCTTATAGCACCCTGATCTTGAACCTCACGGACAGGGTGCTAAGGGAAGTTTCCAAGGAGGAGACGGCTGCAGGAGTATGGGGGAAACTTGAGTCATTGTACATGACCAAGTCTCTGGCGAACCGGTTACATTTGAAGCAAAGGCTTCTTGCTTTCAAGTTTTCAGATGGGAAGAGCATTTCTGAACAGCTCGAGGAGTTTGGGAAATGCATAGATGATCTTGAGAATATCGATGAGGTCATTAAAGATGAGGATAAGGCATTGATGTTGCTCAATTCCCTGCCTAAAAGTTATGAGCACTTCAAGGATGCAGTGCTTCTTGGAAGAGAAACCAAGGTCACCTATGAAGAGATTCATTCTGCATTGAAGATGAAGGAATCGCAGAAGGCTAATAACAAACAAACTGATCCAGTAGCTGAGAGTCTGCATGTGAAAAATAATCAGAATAAAAGGGGTTCCAAGAAGAAGTTCCAGAAGAAGGAAGAAGGTGGAGTATGGAAGGAGAAGAGAAGCTGTCACTACTGTAAGAAACCGGGCCATTTAAAGAAGCATTGTTTTGCTTGGAAGAGGAAACAAGAGCAAGAAAAGGCTGGGAACATAGAGACTGCTGATCTGGCTCAGGATGTTGAAGATAATGAAGCTTTGAATATCCACTCAGGGGCCAAGATTGAAGAATGCTGGATCATGGATTCAGGGTGCTCCTTCCACATTTGCTCACACAAATCTTGGTTCCAAGAATTATCAGCTTGGGAAGGATCAGTGATGCTAGGAAATGATCAAGTGTGCAATGTCAAGGGCATTGGGAACATCAGATTGAGGATGAAGGATGGGAGTATGAAGACTCTCACAGAAGTCAGATTCATTCCTCAAATCAAGAGAAATTTAATATCTCTTGGAATGCTAGAGTCAAAAGGGTGCAGATTCAACTCTGGTGATGGGATCCTCACAGTAACAAAAGGCACCAGAATTGTGATGGAGGCCCAGAGAAAGAACAGCCTATACTATTTGCTGGGTGAAACCGTGGTTGATGCTGTGAATCTTGCCCAGACAGAAGACCTGCATCTATGGCATGCCAGGCTTGGACATGTGGGTGAGAAAGGCATAAGAGAGCTGGCTAAACAAGGAGTGATGAAGTTAAGTGCATCAGACAGCCTAAAGAAATGTGAATCTTGCATTCTAGGAAAGGCAAAGAAGCTGCCATTTTCTGGTGGGAAACACACTTCATCAGCCCCATTTGTGTATGCCCACAGTGACTTGTGGGGGCCATCCCAAACTGAATCCATAGGTGGAGGTAAGTATTTCATCTCCATCATAGATGATTACTCAAGAAAAGTGTGGATTTACATTCTAAGAGAGAAGTCCCAAGCTTTTGAAAAATTCAGAGAATGGCATGCTAGATATGAGAATGAAAAGGGCTCAGTGCTTAAATATCTAAGGACTGATAATGGCATGGAGTTTCTGTCTGCGGAGTTTGATAGTTTCTGTAAGGTGAAAGGGATAAGAAGGCATAGGACCGTGCCAAGAAATCCTCAACAGAACGGGCTGGCAGAAAGAATGAATAGGACATTGCTAGAAAGGGTGAGGTGCATGCTATTCTACTCTGGAATGCCAAAGAGATTCTGGGCAGAGGCTGTCTCTACTGCAGCTAATCTGATCAATAAGTGTCCATCATCTGCTATATCCAATGAGACCCCAGATCAAAGATGGTATGGAAGCCTAGGTGATTACTCAGCCTTGAAGGTGTTTGGGTGTGCTGCTTATGCACACATTAAGCAGAGTAAATTGGAGCCAAGGGCAAAGAAATGTGTGTTGTTGGGATACCAAGATGGGGTAAAAGGATACAGATTGTGGAATTTGGATAGAGAAGGCAGAAATATCATTGTGAGCAGAGATGTGACATTCAATGAAGAGGAGATGCCATTTAAAGATGATGGGAAGCCCTCTGGTGGTGGCAGTAGCTCTGAAATGCAAAACCTTGAGTTTGGTGGAGAATCTGCTGGAACAGACACTGATGAGGATGTTGTGATCACAGGAAATCAAGAAGAAGGTGGAGCAACTAGCTCTCAACATACTCAGAACACAGGTGAGCAGGAGTCACCAGTGCAGCAAGCTGCTGCAGCTCAAGGGGCCAGAAGAAATCCAAGAAGAAATGCAGGCCTACCTAGCAGATTCTCAGATTATGACATGAGCTTCTTTGCTCTATGTGTAGCAGAAGTACTCATGTTTTCAGAACCCTCAACCTATGAAGAAGCCATGAGTTGCAAGGAAAGTCAGAAATGGATCAAGGCCATGGAAGAAGAAATAGAGTCCTTGCTGAAAAATGGGACTTGGATTTTGGTGACTGATCCAGGGACTCAGAAGCTGATCAGTTGCAAATGGCTGTTTAAGAAGAAAGTAGAGGTGGGGGAAGTTGAAAGCATACGGTTTAAGGCAAGGCTGGTTGCTAGAGGATTCACACAAGTAGAGGGTATTGACTACACAGAGGTGTTCTCTCCAGTGGTGAAGCACACTTCCATTCGGATCTTATTGGCCATGACTGCTCATTTCAACTGGGAGCTGCATCAACTTGATGTGAAGACAGCATTTTTGCATGGAGATCTAGAGGAAACGATCTATATGATGCAGCCTAAGGGTTTTGAGAAGCCGGGAGAAGAAAAGAAAGTTTGCTTGTTAAAGAAAAGCCTATATGGGCTCAAGCAAAGCAGCCGGCAGTGGAACAAGAAGTTTCATGAGCAGATGGAATTGATGGCATTTGAGAGATCCAGTTTTGATAGCTGCGTGTATGTCAAGAGAAGTGGAAATCTAATACTGGCCTATCTACTGCTGTATGTGGATGATATTCTGCTGGCAGGATCAAGCAAGAGTGAGCTGCTGTCTGTCAAGGAGGAGTTGAAGCAGAGATTTGATATGAAAGATCTTGGGGAAGCCAAGAGAATCTTGGGTATGGATATTGTCAGGAACAGAAAGAAGAAAGAACTGAAATTGGTTCAGGCTGATTATATCAGAAAGGTGGTAGAAAAATACCAGGTAAGGAGTGAAAAGTCAGTATCCACTCCATTGGCTAGCTGCTTCAAACTCAGTAAAGAACAGATGCCAAAGACAGCTGAAGATAGAGAAGAGATGAGCAGGATACCCTATGCAAATATAGTGGGAAGTGTGATGTACTTGATGATATGTACAAGGCCGGATGTGGCTCATGCCATAAGCGTTGCAAGCAGATATATGGCTGATCCAGGTAGGGATCACTGG